>NC_138768.1:352320191-352920191 GCF_965119305.1 Pelophylax lessonae
GGGAATAGCTGGAGGTTCCGGTAGCAAGGTAAGCTTGTAAGCATGTGGACACACGGCAGGTTGAACGAACGATGTGAGAGAGAACGCCGGCGGTTGAAATAGCCGCTCTGCGGCGCTCGGCGATGACGTCATCCGTCTTAAAGGTATATGCGTACCACCTAATTAGAAAGGTGGGACGCATATTTGAAAGAAAAGTGGAAAATAAGGGTACCAGAGGTACCAGAATCTTACAGTACCCCCCCCCCCTTAAGGCCGGCTCCGGAAGGCCTATAGCACTGGTTTCTCCGGGTATTTCGAGTGAAATCTTCGTATAAGCCTAGGTGCGTGAACATCAGTGGTATCCAACCAGGTGTCGTCTTGGGGTCCATAGTTCTTCCATCTTATGAGATACTGGAGTCTTCCTCTGTGGATACGAGAATCCAAAATCTCCTTAATCTCATATTCTTCTCCGCCTTCAACTTGTACTGGAGGTGGAGGCAAGATGGTAGGCCTTATTCCCTGATTAGGAACATGGGGTTTCAGTAGCGACACATGGAAGATGGGATGGATCTTGAGATCTGCTGGTAAGGTGAGCTGTACTGCAGCTTTTCCAATAAGTTTCTTAATTGGGAAGGGTCCCAGAAATAAAGGTCCAAGCTTTTTGCTAGGGATCTTTAATCTTAAATTTCTTGTCAAAACGAGGTCCCCAATAGCATACTGAGGAAAAGGTCTTCTACGTAGGTCGTAGTACTTCTTTTGTTGGCTATGGGCGTGTGAGATAGTGGTATTAAGTAAACCCAGAGAGTCCTTTATTTGGGTAAGATAGTCTGAGGCTACTGGGTTACTTGATGGTAGGATGCGTGGTGGAAGAAGTGTGGGATGAAACCCATAGTTCAAGTAGAACGGACTTTGCTTAGTAGTACTGTGGGTTGCGTTGTTATAAGCAAATTCCGCGAGAGGGAGAAGGTCCACCCAATCATCCTGTAGGTATGATGTGTAGCAACGCAGATATTGTTCTATACACTGGTTGACTCTTTCAGTCTGTCCGTTGGTCTGAGGGTGGTAGGGAGAAGTGAGCTTTCGCTCAATCCGTAATATTTGACAAAGAGCTTGCCAAAATTTGGAGATGAACTGTGAACCACGGTCGGATAAAAGAGTCTTTGGTATTCCGTGTAACTTGAACACATGTTTCATCAGTAGTTCCGCTGTTTGTTTGGCTGAAGGTAGTCTACGGATAGCGATGAAATGTGCCATCTTTGTCAGGTGGTCCACTGACACTAGAATGGTATTAAATCCTTTAGAAGGTGGTAGTTCTACTATAAAGTCTAAGGATACAACCTCCCATGGAACCTGGGGTATTGGTAGACTGCAGAGTAGACCAGATGGTTTTGTAGTGTCAATTTTGGACCTTGCACAGATGTCACATGAAGATACAAATTTTTGTACAGACGTCTTCATATCAGGCCACCAAAACTGCCTAGTAAGCAAATTAAGGGTTTTCGTCATACCCATATGTCCTGCCATGGGCACATCATGTGAAGACTCCAAGATCTTGGTGCGCATAGTAGGGGGTATGTAGAGTTTGTCGTTGTAATAGAGGAAGCCTTCTGCATCAGTATTTAGTTGTGGTGGAGGTGAATCCAATCTTATACTGTGCAAAATCTCTTCCTTCAGGGAACGAACAACCCCAATAATACGTTCATAGGGTATTATAGGAATAGAAGGGATTTCAGCGCAGTTATCTTCGGTTAATTGTGATAGCGCATCCGCTTTTTTATTTTTATCTGCAGGCGTGTAGGTCACTAAGAAGTTAAATCTTAGGAAAAATAATGACCATCGTACCTGCCGGTGGGAGAGAGTTTTGTTAGTCTGGAGGTATTGAAGGTTTTTGTGATCTGTATATATTAATATTGGTAACCGGGTACCCTCAAGTAGATGTCGCCAACTCTCCAGTGCCAGTTTTATGGCAAGCAACTCCTTTTCACCCACTGGGAAATTCACCTCTGGGCTGCTTAATGATTTTGAAAAGAAAGCAACTGGGTGGAGTGGTGAAGTATTTGTTGGTCTTTGGGAGAGAACTGCTCCTACTGCCATATTTGACGCATCTACCTCCAGAATATATTGGAGGGATGGGTCTGGATGGCGTAGTATAGGAGCAGAAGTAAAGCTTGATTTTAACAAGCAGAAAGCTCGATTTGCTTCTTCTGACCATTTGAATGGTTTCTTTATACTTGTCAATTGTGTGAGAGGTCTCACAATGGCAGAAAAGTTATTGATGAACTTCCTATAGAAGTTTGAAAATCCAAGGAATCCCTGTAATGCCTTACGAGTTGTTGGTATAGGCCAGTCCAGAATACAGGATATCTTGCTCATATCCATCTTAATTCCGGTTTTGGATAGGATGTATCCCAGGAATAATATTTCTTCTTTATGAAATAGGCATTTTTTTAATTTCACGTATAGATTGTGTGTGAGTAATCTGGATAACACAAGTCTTACATGTTTTATATGTTCAGAGAGAGATCGAGAATAGATAAGTATATCGTCCAGATATACTACAACACAGACATCAAGTAAGTCTCTAAAGATGTCGTTTATGAACCTTTGGAAGGCTGCGGGAGCATTACACAACCCGAATGGCATCACAAGATATTCGAATAATCCGTATCTGGTTCTGAATGCTGTTTTCCACTCATCTCCGTCACGGATTCGGATTAGGTTGTATGCCCCTTTCAGGTCTAATTTAGAGAAGTAAGTAGCCCCACGCACTTGTTCAATGAGTTCAGGGATGAGCGGTAAAGGATAGCGATCCTTTATTGTAATCGTATTTAATTGCCTATAATCGATAATAGGCCTAAGACTTGAATCCTTATTGCGGACAAAAAAATGTCCTGCAGCTGTGGAAGAAGTAGAGGGTCTGATGAACCCTTTTGTCAAATTCTCATCCAAGTATTCCTTGAGATGAGAAAGTTCATCCTGTGAAAGAGGATAAACATGACCGAAAGGCAATTTGCTGTTAGGGAGTAGATCGATAGTGCAATCATAATCCCTATGGGGAGGCAACATTTGGGCATTTTTTTCAAGGAATACTTCGGACAGATCCTGATAGCATAGTGGTGCAATCTCATCTGACACCACAGACAGGATCTTTCCATAAGATGGGAGGTTACACGTAATCTCACAATAGTGAGAAGGGAAAGACAAAGTCCGTTTTTTCCAATCTATGATTGGTTGATGTGTGTGTAACCAGGGGAGTCCCAAAATAATAGATAAATGGGGTGAGGATAGTATATCAAAAGTGGTGGTCTCCATATGAGACTCGTTAGTAGTAACGAGGAGTGCTTGTGTCTGGTTGGTGATTGGACCAGAAGATAGTGGGATACCGTTAATGAAACTAACAGAAACAGGTTTAGGTTTTGAAATAATAGGTATTTTATTTAAGGTAACAAAACATGTATCAATATAGTTTCCACAAGATCCGGTGTCGATCGTAGCCTTGGTGGTAATCCTAGTCTGGTCCCACTGTAATGTCAAATGAACAAAGAGATAGGGGTTAGAAAAGGAAGTCGTTAATCCTCCTAGCAAAACATGTGAACACTCACCCTCTTTTTTGCGGACAAGGGGACAGACGCTTATCAAATGATCCGGGGATGCGCAGTACATGCAGAGGTTTCTGGATCTTCTTCTGGCTCGTTCAGTAGTTGATAAAGGTGGGCGTATGGTTCCTACCTCCATGGGAGTAGGGTCAACGGCCGAAATCCGAGAAGGACTAGACAATGGCATTCCCATTTTCTCAGCCCTTCTTTCACGCAGTCGCCTGTCGATGTTGATACTGAGTTGTATTAAGGCATCCAAGGTGCCAGGTAAATCCGCTCAGGCGAGCTCGTCTTTAACAGCTTCTGACAAGCCGAGTCTGAATTGAGTTCGCAGAGATGTATCTTTCCACCCTGAATCAAGGGTCCATCTTTTGAACTCAGCTACAAAGTCTTCTACAGGTCTCCTTCCTTGTTTTAAAGCCCTCAATTGAATATCAGCAGTACTCTGCCTGTTGGGGTCATCATATAAACTAGCGAGTTCCGCTAGGAATAAAGAATAGGAGTTCAGAAGCTGATAATTTTTCTCAAAGAGAGAGTCTGCCCAGGCCCGTGGGTCACCCGTTAAGTATGAGATAACGGTACAGACTTTAATTTGATCAGTAGGGTATGTACGAGGTTTTAACAAAAAAAGTAATTGACATGCGTTTTTGAATTCACTAATTTTTTTACGATCACCTGTAAACACTAGAGGAGGGTTTATTTTAGGTTCAGGGGGTTGAGCAGCAGTGAGCCGTGAAAGACGGGTTACCTGCTGTATCAGAGTCTGATTTTCTTCTTTTACTTCAGTAAGAGCAAGCATTAATGCATTTACTTGTTGTGTTAATTGTGTCACTTGAGTGGGTAATTCTGCTGAATCCATTTTTAAGGTTCGTTCAATCTGTAACGCTCCTGCGTTTTTGTAGTAGGCTGGATTTGCAGCTGCAGAATCTCCACTCAGTAGTCATGTAGAGATGTGTTGAATAACCAGATCCAACTCTCCAGACTCATCACTGTGGGCTTGTCAGCTTCAGCATACAGATATACACACTCAATAAGATGTTCCTGGAGTGATAGGATGTATATAACAGTATGAAGATGATGTGCTGAAGGGACAGGTGTGAACAGTGACAGAGATGGCAAGCACTTGATAGAATTGTTCAGGAGAGTATTAGATGGTATTAGGTAGAATGCAGATAGGTTAGTAATCGAGTATGGTAACAGGTGGTAAGGACAGCAGATGACAAATACAGGATAGACTAACCCAGTGCAAGGATAGATGGTAGTAGACTCAAGAGCTAGCAATCTATGTAACAGTGCAGATGATAGAATTAGTATGCATAGATAGTAACAGTCCTTATGTGCAGAGGTAGATAGTGTAAGTAAGGTTATGGAGGATTCCCCTGTGGGGTACTTATCACTAGTAAAGTTAGTAGTAGCAGGGTCCAGTAGTAAGGGAGTGATCCAGTAGCGAGATACAGGGATCGGTAACGAGGTTCCGGTCTGTTTCCAAGTAAAAGGGAATAGCTGGAGGTTCCGGTAGCAAGGTAAGCTTGTAAGCATGTGGACACACGGCAGGTTGAACGAACGATGTGAGAGAGAACGCCGGCGGTTGAAATAGCCGCTCTGCGGCGCTCGGCGATGACGTCATCCATCTTAAAGGTGTATGCGTACCACCTAATTAGAAAGGTGGGACGCATATTTGAAAGAAAAGTGGAAAATAAGGGTACCAGAGGTACCAGAATCTTACACACAGACAGTCCAACTCCTCCAGGATGGCACATCAATACCTGGCATTACCAGGAGTTTTGCTTTGTCTCCCAGCACAGTCATGGGCGTAGGAACCGGGGGGGACGGGGGGGGGGACACATCCCCCCCAGGAAATAATGCGGGGGGGGACAGGTATGGTGAAATCCCCCCAGTTTAGTACTTGGAGAGTGCTGATTACGCTGTAAAAATGTCCAGTGCATTCGGCTTCCGAACACCTACTGTTAGGGTGGGGTTTACGACCCAGAAAGGCGCCGATTGGCTGCCTTCTGGGGGGCGTAACCTGGGCGCAGGAAAGAGCGCTTGGCCACCCCCACCTTCGTGATGTCCTGGCTGTGATTGGTCCAGTCTCCAGCCTGGACCAATCATCATCCAGGACATCCGATCGCTGACGTCGCAATGGGGGCGGTGCCGATGCGTGCGTCAGTCACTCACCGTCTCCGCCGCTCACGTTCCCGCCGCAGAGAAGAGGAGAGGCCGCCCGCCGGTTCCCGCCGCAGAAGAGGACGAGGGAGAAGCCGCTCACCTTCCCGCCACCGATAGCCGAGCCGCCGCCGCCAGGTAAGTGCATTGGGTTGAAGGGAACACGCACGCTGGTCTCTGCATTGATTGGGGGACAATGCTGTGGGCACTCTGCAATCATTGGGGTACAATGCTGTGGGCACTCTGCAATCATTGGGGTACAATGCTGTGGGCACTCTGCAATCATTGAGATTTTTCATGCACACGCACGCACACAAACACACACACACACACTCTCTCTCTCGCAGTTTACTGAAAAAGCATATACCTGGCGAGTAAAAATGCTGTCTCCCCCCCAGATTTGTGTGGGTTCCTACACCCTTGAGCACAGTCTCAAGAGCATTCAGGAGATTACAGAAGACAGGCAGATACTCTAGGAGAGCTGGACAGGGCTGTAGGAGGTTCTTAACCCATCAGCAGGACTGGTATCTGCTCGTTTATGCAAGGAGGGACAGGGTGAGCACTGCCAGAGCACTACAAATTTACCTCCAGCAGGCGACTGGTGTGAATCTCTCTGACCAAACAATCAGAAACAGAGTTCATGAGGGTAGCCCTGTGCTCACTGCCCGGCACCGTGGAGCTTGATTGGCATTTGCCATTGAACACCAGAATTGGCAGGTCTGCTTTTCCCAGAGGAGATCAGTTTCACCCTGAGCACATGTGACAGATGTGAACAGGTCTGTATAAGCTATGGAGAACATTATGCTGCCTGTAACATTTAGCATGACAGGTTTGGTGGTGGCTCAGTGATGGTCTGGGGAGGCATATCCATGGAGGGACGCACAGACCTATACAGGCTAGACCAGGGGTCTTCAAACTATGGCCCTCCAGTTGTTCAGGAACTACAATTCCCACCATGCCTAGTCATGCCTGTGAATGACAGAGTTTTACAATGCCTCATGGGACGTGTAGTTCCGCAACAGCTGGAGGGCCGTAGTTTGAGGATCCCTGGGCTAGACAATGGCACCCTGACTGCCATTAGGTAGCAGGATGAAATCCTTGGACCCATTATCAGACCCTACGCTGGCGCAGTGGGTCCTGGGTTCCTCCTAGTGCACGACATTGCCCGGCCTAATGTGGAGAGAGTATGCAGCCAGTTCCTGGAGGATGAAGGAATTGATACCATTGAATACCCCCACGCTCGCCTGACCTAAATCCAGTAGAACACCTCTGGGACATTATGTTTCGGTCCATCCGACGCTGCCAGTTTGCATTTCAGTCTGTTCGAGAGCTCAGTGATGCCCTGGTCCAGATCTGGGAGGAAATACTGCAGGACACCATCCGTCACGTCACCACGTCACCATCCGTCATCTGCACCGTGACATCTTCAGAGCGCATGCACCGTGACATCTTCAGAGCGCATGCACCGTGACATCACTTGCTGCATCCTAGGATGAATATCTCCTAAACGGTGCACGTTTAGGAGATATTAATTTTACCTACAGGTAAGCCTTATTATAGGCTTACTTGTAGATAAAAATCACAAAGCAGACTTTACTACCGCTTTAACGTTCATTATTAGGGTTTTATAGGGATGTCAGCACATAACCATGCACCTGTACAAAGCAGTAAAAAATGCATGAAAACAGATACAGAAGTGTAAAGCCAGCCATAGTGTTTTTGCTATTTTCTTTTTAAGTCAGAATAATGCCAACATTCAAAATGACTTGGCCTATTTACCTGCACTTTAATGCATGAAGACAAGTTAGCCATTGTTTTTGACCATTGATGACAGTGACTGTACATGAAAATGACTGTCAATAGATGTTACAGATACATGGCAACACATGGTAATAATGCACATAACAATGAAAAAGTGCATAGAGAGGTGTGAATCCTGCTTTTAGACCATATTCACATTGCACCTGTGTTATAGCACAATGCACAGATGTCAGCAACTGTGTGCTAATGTGCTCTGCTTTGGAAAAATGGTGCACCTGCATTTCCTGGGGTGTCGTGTATTGACAGCCCATTTAAAATGAATAGGCTGCCTTAATGCAATACGCATTAGCACACAAAAACACATGCGTTAGTTAACCACTTCTGGACCGGAAGATTTTTCCCCTTAATGACCAGGCCATATTTTGCGATTCGGCACTGCGTTACGTTAATGTAAAATTGCGCGGTCGTGCGACGCCGTGCCCAAATCCAATTGATGTTCGTTTTTTCCCACAAACAGAGCTTTCTTTTGGTGGTATTTGATCACCTGTGCGATTTTTATTTGTTGCGCTATAAACAAAAAAAGAGTGACAATTCTGTTATTTCTGCTATATAACGTTCCCTGAAAAAAAAAAAAATGTAAAAATCTTTTTTACCATTTTAGGCCAATTTTTTTTATGCTAGATATTTTTGGTAAATCGTAATTAGCGTATCTTGATTGGTTTGCGCAAAAGTTATCGCGTCTACTAACTACGGGAAAGATTTATGTCATTTTTATTGTTTTGTTTTTTTTCTACTATTAATGGCAGGGATCTGCGATTTTTAGCAGGACAGATCGGACCCCTGACTGACATTTTTGACACTTTTGGGAGGAACAGTGACATAACTACAGTAATCAGTGCTAAAAATATGCACTGTTACTGTAATAATGCCATTGGCAGGGAAGGGGTTAACACTGTGGGTGATCAAGGGGTTAAATGTGAGCCTAGGGGAGTGATTCTAACTGTATGGGGGCAGGGCTTGTGAAATGATCATAGAGACCTGTGATCCTATATAGAAGGATCACAGGTGCTCTATGATCATTCCAGGGAGAAGAACGGTCAGCTGTGTTTACAACAGCCGATCGTCCTTCTCTCTGTGGGGAGTGATCCCCGGTGTCAGGCGGAAATCGGAGCCGCCTGACCTGTGCATCAAGAGTCCCTGCTGCCAAGTGGTTAATTGGCCATAACACATTGCCTGGCAGTTTTCAATACTGCACTGATCTCGGCAGAATAGCCAAGATCGTTTTTTTTTTTTTTTATTTCAGGTTTTCTAGCCTGTAAGACAGATCTGAGGTCTTATTGACCCCAGATCTCCCCATAAAGAGGACCTGTCATTCACTATTCCTATTATAAGGGATTTTTACATTCCTTGTAATAGGAATAAAAGTGATCCAAAAAAAATTAACGGAAAGTGTAAAAATAAAAAAATATAAATAAAATAAACAAAAAAAAAATGTAAAGTGCCCCGTCCCCGCGTGCTCGCACACTGCATTTGTTGCGCCCACATATGTAAACGGCGTTCAATCCATACATGTGAGGTATTGCCACGAACGTTAGAGCGAGAGCAACAATTCTAGCCCAAGACCTCCACTGTAACTCTAAACTGGTAACCTGTAAGAAATGTTAAAGCGTTGCCCATAGAGTACCGAAGTTTGGCGTCATTCCTCGAGTGTGTGCAATTTTAAAGCGTAACATGTTAGGTATCTATTTACTCGGCGTACCATCTTTCACATTATACCGAAAAATTGGGCTAACTTTAGTGTTTTTTTTTTTAATTCATAAAAGTTTTTTTTCCCAAAAAAACGCGTTTGAAAAATTTCTGCGCAAATATTGTGTGACATAAAAAGTTGCAATGACCGCCATTTTATTCCCTAGGGTCTCTGCTAAAAAAAAAAAAAAGATATAATGTTTGGGGGTTCCAAATAATCTTCTAGCAAAAAAATGATGATTTTTACATGTAGGAGCTAAGTGCAGGAAATCGCGCGGTATGGAAGTGGTTAAACAATTTTTAATAATCAAAGTACACTCCCCCATCCCTCCATTTTTCCACATCTTACTTTATGAGAAATCACATTGAACCGCCCCCTGGCATTTCTGGTCGTGGCCATCTTGAGTAAGGGCAAATGATTCATGTAGCATTAACTTCCTGGAATCCATCTGCCCTTAGTTCAGGTATGCAGGCAGATGAGTGTGTTTAGCTGGGAAAACCCTCCTCACCTTCTCTCCTCCTGAAGACACCTGGGATTTATGGCATCATTTTCCCAGGCAAGAAACCAGGAAGTAAACTGAAGCAATGTAAAAAAAAAAGTAAATATAATAGACTTTTCTATTTATTAACTAGAGATACACAGAAATGTTGGCTGCCGAAACATATCGGTGAAAAATTATGTTTTACGCATTTTTGCCAATAGACAAAAAGGTGCAGATAAGGGCCCGAAAATGCCTATGCGCTTATGGTGTGTTTTTCATAGGTCATATGACTCAAAAACTGCATCAGAAACATAACACGGTGCGTTATTAATGCGTTCTGGCTGCGTTTTTAATGCATTTCATCAGGGAGGTGCGTTTTTTTTAACTGTCCAAAAATGCAGCAAGCAAGATTTTTAACATCACAATGAAAGTGGAGCAGTGTGAAGATATTAATAGAATTTTAAGGGATGCCTTTTTCTTGAGCTAAAGGTTCAGAAGTGATGTCATGTGTTGGATTGCTTTATATTTGTTCTTTCGTCTCTGAGCATGCCTAGTCTTGCTCTTAAAATTTTTTTCCGTCAAAATCTGTACTAATGAGATGAAAATCGGACGTTGTTTTGACGGACGATAAAAATTATATAGCCTGCACACCAGGATTTTGTCAGCCGAAAAGTCGGAGTCGGCTGTCGAAAGCACCATACTAACAATCCGAAAATCGGCAGATCGGTAGTCGGACGAATTTTCCCTACAGATTTTCTTATCGTGTGTACGGGCCTTTAGTCTGTAGGGTTCAATGTTGAGTTGGCCCACCCTTTGCAGCTATAACAGCTTCAACTCTTCTAGGAAGGCTGTCCACAAGGTTTAGAAGAATGTCTATGGGAATGTTTGACCATTATTCCAGAAGTGCATTTGTGAGGTCCAGCACTGATGTTGGATGAGAAGGCCTCGCTCTCAGTCTCCACTCTAATTCATCCCAAAGGTGTTCTATCAAGTTGAGGTTAGGACTCCGTGCAAGTCAGTCAAGTTCCTCCATCCCAAACTCGCTCATCCATGTCTTTATGGACATTGCTTTGTGCACTGGTGTTCAGTCATGTTGGAACAGGAAGGAGCCATCCCCAAACTGTTCCCACAAAGCTGGCAGCATGAAAATGTCCAAAATGTCTTGGTATGCTGCCGCCTGAGAGTTCCTTTCACTGGAACTAAGGGGCCAAGCCCAACTCCTAAAAAACAACCCCACACCATAATCCCCCCTCCACCAAATGATTTGGACCAGTGCACAAAGCAAGGTCCATAAAGACATGGATGAGTGAGTTTGGGGTGGAGGAACTTGCCTGGTCCTGACCTCAACTTGATAGAAAAGCTTTGAGATGAATTAGAGTGGAGACTGCGAGCCAGGCCTTCTCATCCAACATCAGTGCCTAACCTCACAAATGTGCTTCTGGAAGAATGGTCAAACATTCCCATAGACACACTCCTAAACCTTGTGGACAGCCTTCCCAGAAGAGTTGAAGCTGTTATAGCTGCAAAGGGTGGGCCAACTCAATATTGAACCCTATGGACTAAGACTGGGATGCCATTAAAGTTCATGTGTGTAAAGGCAGGTGTCCCCATATCTTTGACAATATAGTGCGTCTAAACCCCCAGTATGTAAACCCTCAATCATGAGCAGAACACTGATCTTCCCAGTGAATGGCTGTGCTTCTTATCAGGATAAGTCTGATCATTGGAGGAGAGTGGGATGCGTGTAAAGGCAGGCATCCCAATACTTTTGGTAATATAGTGTATATCTTATTGCTGATGTTTATGGGTAGAATCACCAGTGACCCTTTATACATTTAGGGATTGATGGGTAATATTCTGTGTGCTCTGATGACAATTCTAGTGTGTGTGAACACAAGTGTGTTATTGCATTTCCTTATTTGGAAACATCCAGCTCTGATGAAAACCACTAAGTGATGAAAGTGAACATTTGCACAAGTTACTTGCAAGTGAACCTTTTTACTTGTACGTGACTTTTAGAATCAAATCCTTTTTACAGCCGGGAATAGAAATCATGACACACTGGTTCCCATCTTTATATGCAAATGTCCAATTTACATTATTTGGCAATCTGTCTGAGCGTGAGCAATTATGCTTCTTAATAGGTGGAGCAGGGAGAGAGAATAGAAGCTGGGAGTGGTTGCAGGGCAGGTAAACCTCTGTCCTCACTTTATACAACAATCACTTCATTGCACTGGAGTCTGGACATTTACTTTTCTGTACTGAAAGCTGCTGCCAGGGACATGGAGCTCAATGACAAAACGCATGCTGGGGCAAATGGCTTTAGCAATGTTGCCTTTCAGGTAAGTCAAGCTATACATACATTCTGAATATAGAAAATTAATATATTGTTATTCTATCAAGCTGTAAAAGTATAGCTTTTGATTGTAAAATATCAAACTAGCAAGTTTAATTAGCTGGAATAAGTATCACATATGAATTGAAAATGAAGTTACCTTTCTTGTATATATGAAGGTGTACTAAGCAAGAGAGAAACAGGTGCGTCCGTGTTGTTTTTTGTGAGCCAGCAACACAATAATAAATAAAATGGACACAATAGATCTGTATGAAATGCCAAAGGCTTTCGTGTTTTCAAGCTGCCAGCTCTTTGTCATGACTTGTACATTCATCATTTTTGCCAAATGGGTCAGCTTACCAAGGAGAGGAGTTGTCTTCCATCCCCTAGTAGAGAAGTGTGCAGTGTGTGTAATGATGTCACTTACCATGTGCTGCAGGAACAGGGAGGGCATATATTCAGTATGCTGCACTTGTCACAACACATTCATTGATAGAAAAAATTGATAGAACTATGATTTAAAAGAAAATATTTTTCTCCCCGTGTGTGTGTGTAATATATATATATATATATCTTACATAGTTACATAGTAGTTGAGGTTGAATAATGAGGTAGAACAAAGACAATAGTCTATATATAAAAATACATCTATCTATCTAAATATATATAAAACATAGTTACATGGTAGTTGAGGTTGAATAAAGACAATAGTCTATATATATATATATATATATATATATATATATATATATATATATATATATATATATATATATACACATACACACACGCACACACGAGTATATATTACATACACATACATTATTTTTTTTACATGTATGTACACATAATAAATATATATACATACACACACACACACATATACATACATATATACCTGTTTATCTATTGTAGAGTTTTAATTTATTGCCATTTATGTCCATTTCACATAGGCAGGCATGTCATGAAACATTCTATAGGAAACAAGAACAAAATTAGAGTGTCAATTTTACAGTGAAGTGTGTGTGTGTATGCATTCTATTTTATATTGTAATATTTAGGTATAGTTACATGTGTTTATCTAAGCTTATATATGCAGGCATGGGTGTATGGTACATTTTGTTACCAACAAAACGACTGCAAAGTGTCTTTTATCATAAATTACATTAATATATATATGGTCCATTTTAATGTAAATTTTTGGATCCTGATTGAAACACTCATATCAAAGTAAATGTAAAACAAAAATGCAGCGCTAAGAAAAATATTGTAACACCCGGCACAAATAAATGTGTACATACACACATTATATATATCTCATACACACTAATATATATATATATATATATATATATAATATACATATACACACACACACACACACACACACATACATATACATATATATATTATATATATATATAGTAACATGGGGGACCATTAGCTCAGTGGCAGATGCGTTTTTCAGATATTCACTGTAGTCAGTACTGTGGTTTAAGGGCATGGCAGCCCATTTTTATTAAAAAGGCAAAATAAGCAATATCCAAAACGCAGGTTTCCCATGTAGGGGTTCTTCTCCAGTCAATATATAACTAAAAAATGCTAGCCCACCTGGCTCTCCCGCTTTTACTCAGCTTTCCAATAGCAGTAACTCTGCTCTTTTCACTGGTCCCCAGACCATGAACTCCACAAAGCTGGCAGCATTACTCTGGCCTTAGGTCGTCACCTGTCTCTTGCAGACACACGTGCACTGGCTGCCAACTGCAGCCACTGACTCCCCATGAACAGACCTCCTGTCTGTTGGATGAAGCAGCCTCCAACTGGGAGCCATGATGTCTTCCTAAGCCTTCATTGTAAGGGCTGCGTTCACCTGAGCACACACCCTGCTTGTCATCTACAAAACATGGACACAGAGTTGGAGATTCCGTCCTTCCCAAGACACTATGAAATCGCCAAACTACAGAGCCCCATCCAGGAATACCAAAACCTGGAGAAAGCTGCAAAAGCAGTTTTCTCCACTGCACATCTACCCTCTGTAGTCCTGCACAGAGCCAATGTGCACACTCTGTGTCCTTTAACCACTTGCCGACTGCCTAACGCCGATCTACGTCGGCAGTCAGCCCCTCACAGGCAAAGTGACGTAGGGCTACGTCACTAGCTTGTGAGGGTCTAGGGAGCGAGCGCACGCCCCCGGAGGCGCGCTCCCGCTCCCGCGTGGTCACGGACCCCCCCGCGCGTGTGACCGGCGGACCCGATGTCCGCCGGTCACTCAGCGATCGGCGGGGGAGAGGGAGAATGTCAGGCAGCTTGTGTAAACAAGCCGCCTGTCATTCTCCTTGCTGTTAGGATACTGATCACTCGGATCTAGTATGTAGATCCGTTGATCAGTGTCCATACAGCTCAAGCCCCAGCCAATCACAGGAGAAAGCACGCCCCTAGGGATACACACAGCCCCTCCCTCCCAAATAAAGTTAACCCCTTCACTACCAGTGTATTTTTACAGTAACAGTGCATATATATAGCACTGATTACTGTAGAAATGTCACTGGTAACCCCAAAAGTGTCAAAAATGTCAGTCAAGGGTCCGATCTGTCCGCCCCAATGTCGCAGTACCGCAAAAAAAAAATCGCAGATCGCTGCCATTACACGTTAAAAAAAAAAACAACAAAAATGACAGAAATCTTTCCCTTTGTTAGTAAACGCGATAACTTTTGCGCAAACCAATCAAAATACGCTTTTTGCGATTTTTTTACCAAACATAGGTAGCATAAAACAAATTGGCCGAAAAAGTAAAAAAATTTTGATTTTTAAATTTTTTTTTTGGGGAATTTCATATAAAAAAATGTGAAAAATATTGCTATTTTTGCAAAATTGACGCTCTTTTTTTGTTTATAGCGCGTGATCAAAAAATCGCACAGGTGATCAAATACCACCAAAAGAAAGCTCTGTTTGTGGGAAAAAAAGGACGCCAAATTTGTTTAGGTACAGCGTCGCACGACCGCGCAATTGTCCGTTAAAGTCACGCAGTGCCGAATCGCAAAATACTCCCTGGTCGGAATGGGGGTAAAATCTTCCGGGGCTTAAGTGGTTAAATCAGTGGTCCTCAACCCTGGTCCTCAGGGCCCACTAACAGGCCAGGTTTGCAAGATAACTGAAATACATCACAGGTGATATAATTTGCTGCTCAGTGATTGCAGTACTCTAGTCTGCATCTCCCGAAGGTAATACTTAAAATCTGGCCTGTTCGTGTGCCCTGAGGACCGGAGTGGAGGACCACTGCTTTAAATGACCACCTTCACCGTGACAGAGTCTTGAGCTGTCATTATATATATATATATATATATATATATATATATATATATACACACATAACATATATGATCATAAAAAAGATCAAAATTGTAAATGAATGTGCAGAAAAAGATATATTGTGATCCATGTTGACAAATATAAAGTCCTTAACTAAATATATATGTTTTGTATTTATATATATATATATATATATATATATATATATATATATATATATATATATATATATATATAGAGATTTTCATTTATGTACACATTTGGTTATAATATTGTTTTTCTTAGCGCTGCATTTTTGTTTTTAAGCTATTGTAGTATAACATATATCTATACTTAATTTCATGCAGCTATTTCACTTTTGTACCATTCAGCACTGACGTAGATAGTTTTGGTATCCTAAACTAAATACAGTATGTATCTACAGGCTTTTAAGTAAATCCATACCACCATGTCAATAAACATACAGTATAAAACCTGTCAGTAGGAATTTGATGCAGTCACTGATATAGAGGTTCGCAATTGTTTAGTTCATTCAAGAAAACTGAGCATCAGCCCAGCCCCTCCTACCCCATTCCACATTACTGATGGTCAGTAATGGGCCATACACACTATAAGATTTTCTGAAGACTTTTTCCTCTAGACTTACCAAAACCATAAAATATGAGGTCAAACCTAAACTCTTTCAATTTGTATGCAATCAGGCAGGCCTTTGCACTACATAGAAAAGGTAAATCTGAAGGAAAAAGTCTTCAGAAAATCTTATAGTGTGTATGGCCCTTAAGAAAGCAGATGTTGGAGGAGGGCTGGGACTTGATTTTCTCTATGTTACATATAAAACACCCCAGAGATTTCTTGTTCCAGGTTGAAGGTAGCTATTTATTAATATTTGCAGGCATCTGTAGGTGCCAGTTTTAAATTCCTTACCCTGGTCTGCATTACATTTCCCATTTGCATGTGTACAGTAATTATAAAATCTACTTGTGTTATTTTTATGTGTCCCAAAAATAATGCCCATGCAATCTTAATGTAGTGCTATGTAACTTGTGACTCTAAGTGACTTTATTACAAGAATTACAAAGCAGGATCTATCAGCAATGTTGGAACTCATGTCAGAGAACAATAATTGTAAATCAGATAGTGAAAATGTATTTCAGTGGGCAGAATGCAGGACATGCAGTGAGCAGTTAGTCAAACATTACAGCTTGCTTTGTAAATATTAAATTGCAAACAAATGCTCTAGTGAACTTTTACTAAAGGAATAGGTCCTACTTAAATATAGGGATTCTTGTTTTTAACGATTAGGTTAATTAGTGATCTGCAGAAAAATACAAATATTTGGAATCGCAGCACTCCAGTGACTTCTTCTTAACCACTTTACCACCGGAGGATTTTCCTGCTAAAAGACCAGGGGTTATTTTGCGATTTTTTACTGCGTGACTTTAACGGACAATCGCGCGGTCGTGCGACGCTGTACCTAAACGAATTTCACGTCCTTTTTTTCCCACAAACAGAGCTTTCTTTTGGTGGTATTTGATCACCTGTGCGATTTTTTGATCACGCGCTATAAACAAAAAAAGAGCGTAATTTTTGCAAAAACAACAATATTTTTCACTTTTTTTTATATGAAATTCCCCCAAAAAAAAATGTAAAAATCAAAATTTTTTAAAATTTTCGGCCAATTTGTTTTACGCTACCTATGTTTGGTAAAAAAAATCGCAAAAAGCGTATTTTGATTGGTTTGCGCAAAAGTTATCGCGTTTACTAACAAAGGGAAAGATTTTTGTCATTTTTGGTGTTTTTTTTTTTAACGAGTAATGGCGGCGATCTGCGATTTTTTTTTTGCGGTACTGCGACATTGCGGCGGACAGATCGGACCCTTGACTGACATTTTTGACACTTTTGGGGGTACCAGTGACATTACTGCAGTAATCAGTGCTATATATATGCACTGTTACTGCAAAAATGACACTGGCAGGGAAGGGGTTAACAGTATTGGACAGGGAGGGGTTAAGTGTGTCCTAGGGGCGTGATTCTAACTGTGCAGGGACAGGTCTACTAGTGTAAAAACAAAGATCAACAGTTCTACATAGTAGAACTGTTTGATCTTCACTTTTACACAGGGAGAACTGACAGGTGGCTTGTTTACACAAGCCGCTCTGTCTTTCTCCCGCTGTAGCGGCGATCGTAGTGTGACCGGCGGACATCGGGTCCGCCAGTCACACTCCCGCACTCCTCCGTGAACGAGCCGAGGCGGGCGCGCGCCTCAGCGGGCGCGCGCCCGCCCGCTATTGGCTCTGGAAGGAGTGACAGGCGAGCGACGTAGACCTACGTCACTCTGCCTGGCCGGGGCCGACTGCCGCAGTAAATATACTGTGCGCAGTCGGCAAGCGGTTAAGAAAGAACTATACACATATACAGTGTACGTTGTATCATGTTTATGCTGTATATCTGTAAAGAGATCATTTAGGAAATCTTCATTTAGGCCCCTTTCACACGTATGCGACCTAAATGTCCTGCGATTTTGCCGCTAATTTTTTTGCCGTGATTTTACCCTATTTTTTACGCGATTTTGACTGAACTTGAAGCAATGCCTATGTCTATGGACCTCAAAACGAATTAAAATCGGTCCAAAGTAGTGCAGGGACAACGTTGAAGTCATTGCACCTTGAAGTCGCACAGATATAAACTGGAAATCATGGAGCATGGCTTGTCATGTGACTTTGCAGTCTCAAGTCGCAGGAAAAATCGCACAAGTGTGAAAGGGGCTTTATGAAGAAGGAAACCTCCTTTTGTAATCGGAAGATTATTGTTAAACAATACACTGATGCAGCATTTTGAGGGATCATTTCACCCCTCAAAAGAAAAAAAGCCCTGGGACAACTAAAACCCATTGAGCCGAGGTTCACACTAGAATTTAGTGCAGGAAACCTAAAATCTGTGCATGTTTCCGGCACAGCATTCAAATCATGCTGCCCTTGTGATCTGCAGTGGGTCTCCGGGCAATCCTAATGACACTTTCGCAGGTCACAAATGCAGTGCGTTTGCCTACACCGGATTGCATGGTACAAATCGACCATGTCATACAGTTGCAGTGCAGTTCCAAAATTGCACAACTTTGATACAGATGCAGTGCAATTTGAGCAGTGCATGTGATTGAACAGGAATGCGATGCAGTTACTGTGCGATTCATATGTGGCTCATAGTGGTAAGCAAGGCAAACTGCTGAATTCACAAAAGCTGCTTTGGTCATTATTTTGTTGATACTGTGTGGTTCATTTACTAAAGGTTGTTTACATTGCAAGGAGATTTACACTTTGCAGGGTAATTTTTCCTTAGCATGGTGAATTTGGTAAAAACTCACTTTCCAAATAATGCCCAACTATGTGCAAAAATAATGTGAGAAATTAAAAAAAAAAACATATAGTATTTTTGCTTGCACATGATTGGATGATGGACGTCAACAGACCATCATCTCATTCACTAAGCTAAGGGAAAATTCTGTTGCAAAGTGAACAACCTATTCGCCTTTAGTGAATCAACCCCAGATGTGTCCAGTCATCCTTTGCTGCATTCCCTACTTATGCAGGCTGTCATTGACTGCCTAAACGCACTTGTCACACCCTTTCTGTAGCAGATGGGGACAAAAGCAACCCCAAGCCAAGGGATGTTTTGCAGCAGCATACTTATATTGATCAGATTCTAATAAGACTCTACATTATTATAATACTTTAACGCTCTCATTAATGCCTGGGGGCTGGTAAGTCTGCAGGCACATGGTGCATCTGCCATTGTTCCCAGTCTTAGTAGGAAGTGAAAAGTGAAGATAGGAAGCAGTGCTGGTTGTAGAAACCTGGCAGGATCACAAAACATTTTGTATGTATTTGAAAGTGCAAAAGAGGAGAAGGCATTGTATATGAATTAGGGATAGACCGATTATCAGCAAGTCTGATATAACGGCGGCCGATATGCACTTTCCCCGATATATCAGTATCGGCCCTGGAACTGGCCGATATTGCCGATATTTTTGTGACGTCATTCTGCCTTCTTAGGCCGCCTCCCCCACCTTGGACAGCCTAGACCTACGTCCCTTTGCCTGTGAGGGGCTGACTGCCGACGTAAATCGTCGTTAGGCAGTCGGCAAGTGGTTAAGTTGCGCTAAATCATACATGAAAGTCCACAGCAAATGTGATAATCCAAATAGAGTGTTTCTAACATAATAAGTCCAGCAAATGTGATAATATCAAGGTGAGTGTCACCACCATCCGTCACCTTGAAGAGTGATCCTGTATGTAAACACTGCCACCAATGTGTGAAAGACTCCCTTACAGGATCTTATGGACCTCTCATTACAAAAGGTCACAATCACTCATGGCTCCAAACCCAGCCATGGCCTTTTGAACCATCAAGCGTCTTCCAACATGACTCATCACACTCCTCAGATCAGTATCATGGATGTTTACCAAAAATAAGCTCCACATAGTGTAACTTGTAAATTTTTTTATTTTTAAGTAAAAATAATATATTGCACTTACAGAATAGAAGTTTAAAAATGCCTAAAATCGTGTGCGTAGGCCATCACAAGCACACACAATAACCCATCCTTCCGGGACTCGTGGGAATCAGTGACGTCAGCGTGTTGCTCCCAAGGGCAGAGCCTTTGACAGACAGCAAGGTACATTGCCTCCTCACCGCCTGCTTTAACCCCACATTAGCATGGTTTGTATGCAGTTGTGGGACAGTTGAATGTTTCTTGATCCACGAGGGTATCATTTCTGCCATGGCTCAGAATCATAGCATGGTAGCCGTGCCATTTTAGCAAAAATATCATTTGATATTTTCAGTGGAGAGGTGGCCTTGTAGGTAGGCTGTACAGGTCCTCATCATTTCTAACAGCAACCCTCACTCCTGCGTGAATTAAAAAAAACAAATACAGAAATTAAAATATTTTCATACAATATTAATAACTTTTGGAAAAGACACTGACATTGATTTTGATGCATTCCATGGTTTAACCACTTTACCACCGGAGGATTTTGCGGTCTTACGTCTAGGCCACTTTTTGCGATTCAGCACTGTGCGACTTTAACGGACAATTGCGCAGTCGTGCAATGCCGTACCCAAACGAAATTTACGTCCTTTTTTTCCCACAAACAGAGCTTTCTTTTGGTGGTATTTGATCACCTGTGCGATTTTTACTTTTTGTGCTATAAACAAAGAAAGAGCGACAATTTTGAAAAAATAACAATATTTTTCACATTTTTTTATATGAAATTCCCCCCCCCCCCCCAAAAAAAAATGTAAAAATCTAAATTTTTTATCATTTTTGGCCAATTTGTTTTCTGCTACATATTTTTGGTAAAAAAAAAAAAAAAATCGCAATAAGCGTATTTTGATTGGTTTACGCAAAAGTTATTGTGTTTACTAACTAAGGGAAAGATTTTTGTCCTTTTTTGTGTTTTTTTTTTTTAACGAGTAATGGCGGCGATCTGCGATTTTTTTTTTTTTTTTTTTTTTTTTTTGCAGGACTGCGACATTGCGGCGGACAGATCAGACCCTTGAGTGACATTTTTGACACTTTTGGGGATACATATGCACTGTTACTGTAAAAATGACACTGGCAGGGAAGGGGTTCATTTTTATTGTAGAGGGAGGGGTTAATGTATGCCTGGTGCTTACTGACGTGTGGGTGGAGGTGACTGAGTGACACAGGGACAGATCGCAGGTTCAGCTATGCTGAACCCTGCAATCTGTCACTGTCTGTCACTTAGGAGATCCGCCCGCTTTGTTTACACAAGCAAGCGGATCTCCACACTCGATTCCCCGACGATCGGGGAAGAGTGGCGGTGATCACCGCCGCTCCTCCCCTGCCCCGACTCCCGCTGTGACTGAAAACAGCGGGAGCGAGCCTCCGGCGGCGCGCGCACGCCGCCCACAAGGGGAGGAGTCCAGCGACGTAGGTCTACGTCGCTGGACGATAACGAGCCACATTGCTGCAGTAGCAGCAATGTGAGCGGTCGTAAAGTGGTTAAATCAGGGGTCCTCAAACTACAGCTGTTACAGAACTACACATCCCATGAGGCATTGTAAAACTCTGACATTCACAAACTTAACAAGGCGTGATGGGAATTGTAGTTCCTAAACAACTGTAGGGCCATAGTTTGAAGACCCCAGGTTTAAATAATAATGGTGAATGTAAATAAAATACACTGATAAATCTAAACCCTAGCATACTAAGCATGAGCCATGAAACAGGGTGATCTTTTACTTGTCAAATGTGTTGTATTCAAAATCTGGGATATTGGCTAAATCAATCAATTAGATTCCATTCACACCTGAGCGTACCAATTTACTTTTTAGAGTTTTTTTTTAAAGCTTTTTTGCAGCTTTTTAGAAGTGTATTACCAGTGTTTTACAGTTTCAGGCATTTTTGTTTAGCCAATAGAAAGCACTAGGGGTGGAGAGCTGCCATTTGAGCATTTTACGAGTGTTTTTCTACTCAAGTCAGGCATTCCTATGGGCCAAAAAAGCTTGTCGTGTGCTAAAAAAAAAAAGCTCATGTACTTTTTTTTGAGCTTCAGGCATTTTGCTTCAGGTGACTGAATGCTCAGATGTGAACAGGGGCCATTGAAATGAATGGAATGGAATTTTGCTTGTTGGGCATTTTGGAGCTTCAGAGCTGAGCGTTTTACAAGCTGAAAATCGCTCGGGTGTGAACAGAGCCTTAGATGTCAGCTGTCATTATTTTTGCGCTGGTTAGAAAATAAACAAAATTCTTGGAACACTAGCAAACCCTGGTAATAAGTAATTGGTAAGCTATACTTATTCAGTTTCAGTTAAATACAAACAACATGTCAAGAAAAGGTTAATATGAAATAGATTTTTATTTTGTTGCTGTCAGTCATTAATCAGCTCCTTTATATTGATTAAATTTTTTTATAAAAACATAGGTACTCTTAGCAAGCTGTAACAATGGACAGCTTGCTATACCTGTGGGTGGTTCCTAATGTGCCCTAGTGGGGAAACTGTAGAACTGCACTCATTAATTCTTGAATCACAGGCAGGAGCAGCAGTCATATCGAAATCAATATTAAGGCAAGGCTCCATACTTTAGAAGCGAGCAGCAACTTGCACAGTTAACTCTTTGTAATCAGCGGCCATATGCCTTATGCTGTTAACACTGAGCACTTTGGACACAACTTCTGTTAGAGAACACCTCTCCCTCCCGATGTGCAGCATTTCGAAACCCGTATCGCAGAACATGTACCGGTCTCTTCACAACTCAGCATTTCTGTCACCTCACTCCAAGTGACAATGCTCTGGATGTTGTTATTGGACACAGGAAACACACTTCTCCAAAACTCCATGCTTTTTCTCCTTCCCAAGGCCCCCTCTAAATCTCTCTCTCTCCTGTGACTCCCGGCGAAGTCCCTAGGTACTCTGTGCCAAGGGGTCGTTCCTGGTATGTGGGGAACTGGCTACTAGTGAAGGAGCCAAGCATAACACCCCTTCAATACCAGAGTATTCATCACCTTTTCCATGCCACCCATTTCCTGGCTGGTTGGCTGAATCAGCAAGTGACACAAATATGGTAGTCATTAGCAATAGCACTCTACCTTCCTCTTTACAACATTTTGCTCATTAGACTCTGTACTGTATCTTCTCTAACTTCAACCCCCTTGTTGTAAGCCCTGTTCTTTTTATATGCTGTGCATGCATTCCTTTAGTGACATCAGACCAGGCAGTTTAGATGAACAAACACATTTTTTTTTACTGAAGTAGTTGAAAGTAACAGTTCTCAAGGACATCTTCCAAACACTTTTCCAAACAAAGGTCTTTAGTGCCCCATATAAACAGACTGTAAATTAGGCAGATGGCAAAGTCTATAAAAGGAATCCTTTCAAGGCAAGAGTCCATTTAGGCAGTAATCCACAAGAGGTAGCAGGAATCTCATAAAATCTGTGATTCAGTAAATACTGTATACTCACAAGGCAGTAAGTTCATATTTGGCAGCTAAAGGTCCATAAGGGTCCACAGGTTCCAGACCCCACTGGAAACCCCAACTGGACTCCCACCACCCCATCAAGCGGGTCATTTACTCTGACAGAATGAAAGCTACATTTTGGCAGTCTTTCCGCAGCAGCTTCTAGGGCACTTAGTGAGCCCTATTTATATGGTATGACCTGCAGGAGGCGGTAAGCTTCTGAAAAAGACTGGGAAAACCTGACCAGCAGTGTTAACTCTTCTTTTTCAGACACCACCAGCTCAGCAGGTCAACCTGAGGACACAGTGAGGTTTATTTACTAAAGCTGGAGAGAGCAAAATCAATTCAATTCTGCAAAGAAACCAATCAGCTTCCAGGATTTTATTGCCAAAGCTTAAGGCCCCTTTCACACAGGCGGACCGTTCAGATCCGCCTGTCCGTTTTTTTGGCGGATCTGAATGGTCCCCCCATGCATTCCTATGGGGCATCGGATGTCAGCGGAGACATGTCCGCTGACATCCGACCCGATCCGATCCGTCAAATCTGGACGGATGGAAACCCTATTTTCCATCCGTCCAGCGGATCGGATGGGATCGGATGAGTACGGACTGACGGTCCATTGACATTCGATTTCCCCCATAGAGATGCATGGGGAACTGTCAGCTGTGTCTCCGCACACAGCGCGGAGACACAGCTGTCCTCCTGCTGCTCAGCGGGGGATCGGCAGCTCGATCCCCCGCTGAGAAAAACGGACTCCGTCCAACGGACGGAGTGTGTGAAAGGAGCCTAATTGAACAAGCTGAGGTTAGAAGCTGATTGGCTACAATGCACAGCTGCACCAGATTCTGAGTGTACCAGTTTTCGTAAATATACCCCAGTGCAATTAGAAGACATTTTAACAATTTGCACCTGGTTAGCCTAATTAACTTGAGGGCATGCACCCAGCAAGAAAATAACATTAACCCAGAACCCTCTTGGAACCACCTGCTTATACTGTATATCTAACATTCTATATTTTCCATGCAGACAAGTATGGTAAAAAATTGCAAGGAGTAAATGCCTTCTTATGCTCCGTTCACATCTCTGTGAAGCTAGTAGTTCATTACAAAATGGGCTATTCCTTTATTCATGCCTTCATTGATTAGTGAATCTGGATAACCATTAACAATATTCACAATGTTTTTGCAACTAACTTAAGTCAAGCTTTCCCATGTTCTAGAGCCAAGTAGCAAACATGCCAGATCACCCTGCTAATTCTATAGTAAATGGTCCTTTGTACAATACGAGATACTACAAGAAATTTTAGCTTCCTGTAAATTAGCAAATTGCACCCTAGAACTGCTATTCAGTCCCTTATATATAACATTCAATTCAGAAAGATACAGCAACACAGTATTAGCTTGGCTGTCATGTTACCTCTGCTTCTTTAATAACTCACTGACACAGAACAAGCATGCAGATCAGGAGTTCCAACATCACTGATTTGCCAATGTGAATAGGATCATGAGATCTCATGGTGTAAGGAACAAAGCGTGACCTGTGTGGAAGGAAGAAAGGTATACACCATACACCCTACATTAAAAACTAGCTAATAAAAACAGCTCTATAAAAGGTCATACAGCAGAGGTAGGCAACCAGTCGATCGTGATCTATCCATTGATTGTGGGTAGGTGACGGGTAGACCACAAACCTTCCTTGCCAGCCCCCTAATTTGGACAGGATGGGTGGCATTTACTGGTACCAATCCCTCACTTTGTTCGTTCATAATCGAAGCAAGTAAACTGTGTTTACTATGCTTCTGTTTGTGAATGAATAGGAACCCGCCTAACACAGTGAACTTACCATTCATTCACTATCCAGTGCAACTCAGGATGCAGGGAAAGGAGCTGGGGAGTGTCTGTCCTCTTTTTAGACCTCTACAATTTCACCAATTCCCCCTTAAAAAAAAAAAAAAAAATATATATATATATATATATATATGTATATATATATTATTGTAAAAAAAAAATTACAATTTAAAACTGTAAAAAAAAATTAAATAAAAATAAAAAGTTTCTTTCACCATCCTCTGTCCTACTGATTAGGTCCACTGCCCTACTGACACCATCCACTGCCCTACTAACACCAACCTCAGCCCTACTGACACCAACCTTCTTTTAAATCCGCGGTGGTGCAAAAACCTCAACGAAAAAACCCGTAAGTGAACAAAAAACGTGCATGTGAACACACACTAAAAAGTGCACTTAAGGGTGTGCTTTAGTCCCCCTACCGAAGGGGTAGGACTTCTACCCTGATCCCCTTGGGGCGCAAGGCTCCTGACAGGGACAAAGGTTTACATGGTCTGCCTGGCCAGAAGGCCTGGAAGACCTTGTTCTTCTGGGCATCCGAAGCCACCACCGAATACTTGGTCCAGGGGCTCCCCCCCCCCCGAAGAGAGACCCCCCAGAGGCAGGGGAGGAAGGAACCTGAGGGCCACACATCTTCCCCCTAGACATCAGTGTAAGCCCGAGGACTCACACCCCTCATCCGTGAGAAAACACAAACAAAAGTGAAGGAGAAAAATAAATAGCAAATAAAAAAGTGGCCATGCCGAATGTGCATTGGCCTAGAACCTGAGGCCTGGTAGACAAAACTTGCTACTAAGAGCACCTCTGGGGCGACCACTCCCAGAGGGCACAGACACAGAAGACTCTCTGCCTTCCCAGCCCATGGCCAAACAAGGTAGCACGCTCAAATCAGGAGGTAATGGACCCTTCCTGACACCAACCTCTGCCCTACGGATATGTCTACTGCTCTACTGACACCATCCACTGCTCTATTGGCACCGCTTACTGCCAAACTAACACTGTCCACTGCTCTTCTGACTGACAATGCCCACTCTTAAGGCAGTGTAAGTTTATGTTTTTAAAGTGATATTTGTTTTAAAATATTTTGCTATGTTTTCCTTACTATTTATTTAGGCCTTGCTAGTTAATTTCTTAAAAAAAATAAGGGTGCCAAACACTAGTGACCTTCGATCCCTTTCATGTTGTTCATGTAGATCTCTGCTTTCTTTGTTCTGCTGGAATTCAGCTTTAATTTGACAAAGGCTCCTCTTTATATAATTTTAAATCATCCATTGATGGTGCAAACTGCTATTTAGTAAAACCAAGCTGACATATTTCCACTGTCTGGAGCAAAGTGGGGATTGTGAAGAGCAGGCAGTTGAAATTAATATAAATTTTACTTATGCTTGCAGACTGTCTCTTAATTAAAACCTACGTAGCCAGCAATACTTAAAATAATGTGGCCATAGTTCAACAATAGCTGCTTTTTGCATGCCAAGTAACTCACGAGGAAGAGAAAACTATTTTTTAATTTTATCAAAGTTACTTTTGTTTCAAATTGTTATACATAACATTGTGGTGTTGTCTCTTGTCTGGTCATGTAATTCTGTACTGAACATTTGTCCCAGGCTTACCTGAGAGTAACCACTAATTACATATACAGTGTCTCACAAAAGTGAGTACACCCCTCACATTTTTGTAAATATTTTATTCTATCTTTTCATGTGACAACACTGAAGAAATGACACTTTGCTACAATGTAAAGTAATAAGTGTGCAGCTTGTATAACAGTGTAAATTTGCTGTCTCCTCAAATTGACTCAACACACAGCAATTAATGTCTAAACTGCTGGCAACAAAAGTGAGTACACCCCTTAGTGAAAATGTCCAAATTGGGCCCAAAGTGTCAATATTTTGTGACCACCATTATTTTCCAAGCTCTTGGGCATGGAGTTCACCAGAGCTTCATAGGTTGCCACTGGAGTCCTCTTCCAGAGACCTTGCGCTCCTCCAACTTCAGTTTGAGGATGCCCCACAGATGCTCAATAGGTTTTAGGTCTGGAAACATGTTTGGCCAGTCCATCACCTTTACCCTCAGCTTCATTAGCAAGGCAGTGGTCATCTTGGAGGTATGTGTGGGGTCGTTATCATGTTGGAATACTGTCCTGTGGCGCACCTCTCCAAAGGGAGGTGAATATGCTCTGCTTCAGTATGTCACAGTACATGTTGGTATTCATGGTTCCCTCAATGAACTGTAGCTCCCCAGTACCGGAAGCACTCATGCAGCCCCAGTGACCATGACACTCCCTTCACCATTCTTGACTGTAGGCAAGACACACTTGTCTTTGTACTCCTCACCTGGTTGCCGCCATACACGCTTAACACCATCTGAACCAAATAAGTTTATCTTGGTCTCATTAGACCACATGACATGGTTCCAGTAAACCATGTCCTTAGTCTGCTTGTCTTCAGCAAACTTTTTGCGGACTTTCTTGTGCACTCTCCACCACTGCAACCTCTGCAGCAATGCTGGCAGCAATCATGCGTCTATTTCTCAAAGACAACCTCTGGATATGATGTTGAGCATGTGCACTCAACTTCTTTGGTTGACCATGATGAGGCCTGTTCTGAGTGGAACCTGTCCTGTTAAACCACTGTATGGTCTTGACCACCATGCTGCAGCTCAGTTTCAGGGTCTTGGCAATCTTCTTATACCCTAGGCCATCTTTATGTAGAGCAACAATTCCTTTTTTCAGATCCTCAGAGAGTTCTTTGCCATGAGGTGCTATGTTGAACTTCAGGTGACCAGTAAGAGAGAGTGAGAGCGATAACACCAAATTTAACACACCTGCTCCCCATTCACACCTGAGACGTTGTAACACTAACAAATCACATGACACCGGGGAAGGAAAATGGTTAATTGGGCCCAATTTGGTCATTTTCACTTTTGTACTCACTTTTGTTGCCAGTGGTTTAGACATAATATCTGTGTGTTGAGTTATTTAGGGGACAGCAAATTTACACTGTTATACAAGCTGTACACTCACTAATTGTAGCAAAGTGTCATTTCTTCAGTGTTGTCACATGAAAAGATATAATAAGATATTTACAAAAATGTGAGAGGTGTACTCACTTTTGTGAGATACTGTAAATCAGGAAACAAAAAGCAGTTGTGGAAACGTATACAGTAGTTGTGGAAACTTATAGTAACCACCATTATTCAAAAGTATTTAATTTAAAAGTATTTAACAATATTTTTGAACAAAAAATGATTGTTTTTGATAAGGGTTAAAAATGTCTAAATAATATTTTACAATTTAAAGGGAACTTATCCTGAGATAAACGTGGAGGCTGCCATGACTTAACATTCAGCAAACTTAAAGAGGTACTGCAGACTGGTCACATAATTTGTAATAAAAACATCTTTGCCATTCTGAAGCTTACCTCTAACCACTTTGCATATTATTTTATATATACTGTGATTCTGTACTTGCCAAATATGCTGTAGCAGTCTCCCTCCACTAAGTCTGGCTGCAGCCATTTTAACTGTGGGCAGCTGAAGCTGCTGCCTGTTCACTTCTTGGATTTACACTGACACACAGAGGCACACAGACACACACACACACAGATACATATACACACAGACACACACACACACATATATACAGACACATACACATATATACATATATACACATATATGCAGACACATTCACACCTCTGCTTGCCTGCACATTTCTCTTCTCTGGATGAATACTCATGGATCTCTGCAGTCTCTGTTATCTCCACCCTCATCCAGCCCCCTCCAGCTCTCCAGCTGTCATTGGCCCTCCAATAACTCATCTCTCCTCCACTCTCCCGACCCTCCCCCCTCTCTTGCTGGCAAACTCTCATTAGAGTGCAAGAGAGCATAGCTGTGCATGATGTCATTAGCCTAGACCTTTTACCATACAATAAAGAGAAAGTGGGCAATATAAGGTATTACTGGCAAATGTTTTACTATCTAAAGTTAAAACAACAAGGGCAGAGGATTTATTAGATGGAAAGATGAAAAAAATGACTGAAGAGCCGCTTTAATATTCCCGGGTCTCTTCCTCCTGATTGGCTGAGATACAGCAACAGTAGCCATTGGCTCCCGCTGCTGTCAATCACAGCCAGTGAGGTGGGATTGGGGTGCGGGGCTGAGCCATGCTCTCTGTGTCTTATGGATGCAGAGAGCTGGCTTGGGAGAGAGCACTCACGAATGCCCCCGCAGTAAGTGGCTTTCTTTGGGGGCACTCAGCAAGGGAGAGGGGCCTAGAGCACCAGCGAGGGACCCGAGAAGAGGATCGGGGTTGCTGTGTGCAAAACCACTGCACAGAGCAGGTAAGTACAATCACTTTAAATGTCTGTTATACTTCTGTGCATGCTAGCAGAGAAGCTGCTAACTAGAACATTCCCTTCATCACACAATTTTAACCACTTCCCGACCACCCGCCGCTTTTTTACTGTGGCAGGGTGGCTCTCCTGCACAAACCAACATAGGTCTAAGTTGGTCGCACGCAGGATGCTAGGGGGCTAACGCGCGCCGGCGGCAGTGCGCTCCCGCCCCCACTCGGCAGCGGGGAAGCCGATACAGGGGTCAGGCGGCTCCAATTCCCGCCTGACACCCGCGATTGCTCCCCGCTGAGAGAGAAGGACGGTTGACTGTTGTAAACACAGCCAACCGTTCTTCTCCCTGCCTTGACCATAGAGCCCATGTGATCCTTCTATGTGTCATTGCAGAAGTCACGCCCCCCCCCCCCACAGTTAGAATCTCTCCCCTAGGGTCACATTTAACCCCTTGATCACCTATACTGTTAACCCCTTCCATGACAGTGTCATTATTACAATAATAGTGCATATTTTTAGCACTGATTATTGTAGTAATGTCACTGGTACCCCCAATTGCAGATCGCCGCCATTACTAGTAAAAAAAAAACAATAAAAATGACATAGACCTTTCCCATAATTAGTAGACGCGATAACTTTTGCGCAAACCAATCAAAATATGCTTATTGCGATTTTTTTTTTTTTACCACAAATATGTAGCAGAAAACAAATTGGCCTAAAATGTTAAAAAAATTAGATTTTTAAATTATTTCTTGAGAATGTCATATAGCAGAATGTGAAAAATATTGTTTTGTTTTTTTTTCAAAATATATAGCACAAAAAATAAAAATCGCACAGGTGATCAAGTACCACCAAAAGAAAGCTCTATTTGTGGGGGAAAAAAAAAGGACATCAATTTTATTTAGCTACAGCATCGCACAACCGCGCAATTGTCCATTAAAGTAACGCAGTGCCGAATTGCAAAATAGGGCCTGGTCATTAAGGGGGCAAATCCTTTCGGTCTTACAGTGGTTAAAGGAGCTCTACTGAAGAAAGAGACAACAGTAATGTATGTAGACATGGCTTTTAAAGCTATCAATATCAAATGATTTACATATTTCCAACAAGCAGTAATAGAGTAATAAAACAAACCATTTCTGACCTTTCCAGCTGCTTTTAGGCCTTATGTGCACTGGTATCTAACTTATACATATTTAGATGCATGTCTTCTGGCAGTGTCTTGGGGACTGAAATCATAGGGACAGAAAGCATGTGAGGGTCAAGATGCTTCTGCATTTCCGATCACGCTTCTTTACCATAAAAAGTACTTTTCAATTGTGATGTGCCCTTGGTGGATGTCAACCAAGTTTTTTAACCATTGATGTTGGCGCTTATCAAATTTTAGATGATTTCGTGTTGTTTTGCACATCAGCCTCGATGGGAAGAAAAATCTACAATGGCAATTTTAGAATTCCTCCAGGTGGCCTCTGCCTGACACTAAAGGCCCAAATTAGCCTGTTTTAATCGTAGAAGAGGAGGTGTTTGGAATAATATAATGTGTCCATACACATTTTTTTAAATATAGACAGATAATTGTGCTTTTGGTATCTGTTCTTCAAAGTAAATGGTTTTACTCTCGACAATACAGATAGTTGTTGAAAATGTCACGAAATTTGTTCTGGCTGGTTGTGTGCTACACAATTTAACAAAGCAAAAGGAACCTACGTTGGCTGAAGATATTGATATACTGTATATTCTGATCAGGGTGCTTAATTTATACATTTGAGTCCACAACATAATGCTGTGAATATTCACAGTGCTTTTGCTAATTTATTTACTTATTTTTATGGTTTTGTGTACTGGCAAAGCAATTGCATGTAAAATACAGGCATAAACTGGAGCAGTTGCCCATAGCAAACAATCCGCTTCTAGCTTTAATTGGCAAATCCCAGATTGCCAATGTAAAGTTCGTATGTTGCCTGTGGACATTTCATCTTGCTAGTGTCCTTTGAATGTCATCTCATTCCTGTCATTTGTTTGAAATATGTTATTATAATGTTTTATTTAACCTCCCTGGTGGTCTGATTATGTCAGAATTTCTCTGCTAAAAGCGGTACATTGTTTTGCATGGAAATCTGTTGTTTTATATTTTAAAACTCACCTTCCCCTGCGATCCCCCGCCGTCCTCCCGTTGTGTGCTCAGCTGATGTCGGCACCTGTCTTCCGGTTCCCTTCCCTGCGAGCGTTGCGACGCAGGGGGGTGTAACCAGCGGCAATTACAAAAATGTAAATACACGGAATGACATAATACAAAGTTGTGATCCTAACGTATTACACTGTATCATGCCATTTCACCACAGTATTGCACCTAGTGACTTTTCCAGTGCCCTGCCTGTGCTTTCCCAGTTCTTTGTGCCTGGAAAATAGAGAACGACCATGGCGTACAAAAAGCATTCTTTTTGCGCAAAAGCGCTTTTAGACGAACTGGAAAATGGCAGCAGTGAAACGGAGTTACTCGAAGAACTGAGCAATATTCGTGGGAATATTCGTGGGAATATTCGTCATCAGGTACGGAAAGTGACGACAGCGATGATTCTGATGTCTCTTTCTGGCACATAGCTCCTTTGGAAATTCTGAAGAATCATTTGATATACTTCCCAAATTCTACAAGCGGATCGGGTGAACAGATTATTGGGTGGGGCTGGGGAAGACCCAGCTGTCATGGTACACGTGGGTACCAATGACATAGGCAGAGGAAGACGGAGAGTCCTAAACGATTTCAGGGACTTAGGCGCTAAGTTGAGGACTAGGACCTCCAAGGTAGTATTTTCCGAAATACTACCTGTACCTCGAGCCACACCAGAGAGGCAGCGGGAGATTAGGGAAGTTAACGAGTGGCTGAGGAGCTGGTGTAGTAAGGAGGGTTTCGGGTTCCTGGAGAACTGGGCCGACTTCTCAGTCGGTCACCGGCTCTTTGGTAGGGACGGATTGCACCTAAATGGGGTGGGTGCAGCCGTACTGGGTGCGAGGATGGCCAAAAAGTTAGAGGGGCTTTTAAACTAGGGAATGGGGGGGAGGGTACAGATGTAGAATTAGCCAGTGGAAAGCAAGTTTCAGAGGACAGAAATGGGGGCATTAGCGGTAGGGTGTTCGGAGCTCCTATACCCAGGGTGGGTACGGGGAAAAATCAAGAGAGCAGCCTAAAAACATCAAAATTACGAGGCTTATATACCAATGCCAGAAGCCTGGCCAACAAGATGGGAGAGCTGGAGCTGCTGATGTTTGAGGAGGACTTAGATTTTGTGGGGATAACTGAGACTTGGTTTGACAGCTCTCATGACTGGATGGCGACCATTCAGGGGTATTCCCTTTATCGCAGAGATAGAGAGGGTAAAAAAGGGGGAGGGGTATGTTTGTATATTAAGAACAGTATACAGGTAAATATGAGGGATGATATTAATAATGGAGCTATGGACGAGGCAGAATCCCTATGGGTAGAGCTTCAAAGGAAAGGCACGGTGGGGAAGGTAATATTGGGCGTATGCTATAGGCCCCCAAACCAGAGGGAGGAGGGTGAGGTGGACCTCATGTTACAGATAGGATTGGCAGCAAGGATGGGAAATGTCATTATAATGGGGGACTTTAATTATCCTGATATAGACTGGGCAGAAGGAACCGCGCATTCAGCCAAGGCTCGGCAGTTCCTAAATGTTTTGCAGGACAATTTCATGGGTCAGATGGTGAATGCACCGACAAGAAACAATGCGGTACTTGACCTACTGATTACCAACAATACAGACCTGCTCATGGATATAGAAATACGGGACAACTTAGGGAACAGTGACCATAGGTCAATTGGTTTCAGTATTAATTACAGTAATAGGAAACACAAGGGTAATATAAGGACACTGAATTTCAAAAGAGCCAATTTCCCTAAACTGCGCTCGCTGCTAGAAAATATCAAATGGGATAGAACCCTGGGAACAAAGAACACGGAGGAAAAATGGGAGTGCTTCAAGAGCATAGTTAACAAGGGGGTGGGCCAGTGCATTCCACAGGGAAATAAATTTAAAAGAGCAAAACTAAACCCTGGGTGGCTAAACTCCAACATAAAAATGTATATTAGAGCTAAAGAAAAGGCCTTCAAAAAATACAAGACTGAGGGGTCATTGGCAGCATTTAAGCACTACAAAGAGTGTAATAAGAAATGTAAAGACGAAATCAGGGCGGCTAAAATAGAACACGAGAGACATATAGCGGAGGAGAGTAAAAAGAACCCCAAGAAGTTCTTTAAGTATATAAACAGTAAGAAAGCGAGGCCAGAACACATTGGCCCCATAAAAGATGATAAAGGAAAAATGGCCACTGAGGACAGAGAAAAGGCGGAAGTGTTAAACAATTTCTTTTCTTCAGTCTTCACAAAGGAATCGGGGGGCTAAACGAACCCCGCTTGTAAGGCCGAACTAAATAATACACCTCAGGAAGTGCCGCCATGGCTAACAGAGGATAGACTTAGAGCTAAACTAGAGAAACTTAACATAAATAAATCCCCGGGACCGGATGGCTTGCACCCAAGGGTTCTTAATGAGCTCAGCCAGGTGATTGCCAGACCATTATTCTTGATCTTTAAGGATAGTTTACAGACAGGTATGGTGCCAGCTGATTGGAAAAAAGCCAACGTGGTACCAATATTTAAAAAGGGGCCGAGATATATCCCGGGTAACTATAGGCCGGTCAGCCTAACATCAGTAGTCTGCAAAATTTTGGAGGGGATGATAAGGGACCACATACAAGACTTTAGTAATGAAAACGGTATTATAAGTAGTAATCAGCATGGATTCATGAAAAATCGTTCATGCCAAACCAATCTATTAACCTTCTACGATGAAGTGAGCTGCCACTTAGATAAAGGTAAGCCTGTGGATGTGGTGTATCTGGACTTTGCAAAGGCCTTTGACACCGTTCCCCACAAACGCTTACTGTACAAACTAAGGAAGATAGGTATGGACCATAAGGTGAGTACCTGGATAGAGAACTGGCTCCAGGGGAGAGTACAGAGGGTGGTGATTAATGGGGAGTACTCGGATTGGGCGGGTGTGGAAAGTGGGGTCCCCCAGGGTTCTGTCCTGGGACCAATCCTGTTTAATTTATTCATAAATGATCTAGAGGAGGGGATATCTAGTACAATCTCAGTATTTGCAGATGATACTAAATTAGGCATGCCAATATCTTCTATGCAGGATGTGGAAATCTTGCAAGCAGACCTGAACAAAATAACGGGGTGGGCAACTACATGGCAGATGAGATTTAATGTAGAAAAATGTAAAGTAATGCACTTGGGGGCCAGAAACCAGAAAGCAAGCTACTCACTAGGGGGGGAACCTCTGGGTGAGTCTAGGATGGAAAGGGACCTGGGGGTACTGGTAGACAACAGGCTTGGAAGTGGCATGCAATGCCAAGCCGCTGCAAGCAAAGCCAACAGAATACTGGGTTGTATAAAAAAGGGGATTCACTCCAGAAATAAAGAGATTATTCTTCCACTCTACAAGACTCTGGTCCGGCCACATCTGGAGTATGCTTTCCAGTTCTGGGCACCGGTCCTCAGGAAGGATGTGCTGGAACTGGAGAAAGTCCAGAGAAGGGCAACAAAAATAATTAGGGGAATGGAGGACATCAGCTATGAGGAAAGACTACAAGCACTGAACCTATTCTCTCTGGAGAAGAGACGATTGAGGGGGGATATGATATCAATGTACAAATACTGTACTGGCGACACTAGCATAAGGAACAAACTATTCAGAGAAAGGAGATACAATAAGACACGTGGCCACTCACTAAAACTTGAGGAAAGGCGGTTTAACCTTAAAGTGCGTAAGGGGTTCTTCACTGTAAGAGCGGTAAGGATGTGGAATTCTCTTCCGCAAGCAGTCGTATCAGCGGGGAGCATTGATAGTTTCAAAAAACTATTGGATGGACACCTTAAAGACCACAACATACAGGGGTATACAATGTACGGTTAAAAGCAAACACACACACACACATCATAGGTTGAACTGGATGGACTTGTGTCTTTTTTCAGCCTCACTAACTATGTAACTATGTAACTATGTAAGCTATGTGCCAGAAAGAGACTTCTCCCTGAAATGATCATAAAGCCCATGTGATCCTTCTATATAGGATCACATGTCTCTATGGTCATTTCAGAAGCCACGCCCCCCCCCCCCCACAGTTAGAATCGCTCCCCTAGGCTCACATTTAACCCCTTGATCACCTGAAGGGTTAACCCCTTTCCTGCCAATGGCATTATTACAGTAACAGTGCATATTTTTAGCACTGATTGCTGTTGTAATGTCACTGGTACCCCCAAAAGTGTCAAAAATGTCAGTTAAGGGTCCGATCTGTCCGCCACAGTGTCGCAGTCCCGCAAAAAAAAGAAAGCTCGCCGCCATTACTAGAAAAAAAAAAAAATGACATAAATCTTTCCCGTAGTTAGTAGAGGCAATAACGTTTGCGCAAACCAATCAAAATACGCTTATTGCGATTTTTGTTTACCAAAAATATGTAGCAGAACACCTGGCCTAAAATGTTAAAACATTTTGATTTTTAAATTTTTTTTGGGAGAATGTTTTTATATAGCAGAATGTGAAAAATATTGTTTTTTTTTTTTTTTTTTCAGAATTGTCCCTAATTTTTTGTTTATAGCGCAAAAAATAAAAAATTGCACAGGTGATCAAATACCACCAAAAGAAAGCTCTATTTGTGGGAAAAAAAAGGGCATCAATTTTATTTGGGGACAGCTTTGCACAACCGCGCAATTGTCCGTTAAAGTAACGCAGCGAATAATCGCAAAATAGGGCCTGGTCAGGAAGGGGGCAAATCCTTCCGGTCTTAAAGTGGTTAAAGTATACGCCATGAACTTCTCTTATTTGGTTTGTTATATATACCAGTAAAACTATTTTTTTCAGGAACACCAGGTGAAAATAAACGTAAATGGTTCTGTAAAAAATAATATGAATGTAGCCCCCACTTTCAAAGTCTAGTAAACTTCTTTACACTACTTTTTTTTTTCTTGGGTTTAAGCACACTTTAACTGCAGGACAACTGTTAATCACAAACTATGAGAGGTCAGTCTATGTAGAGCAAAAGCACCATGAAATTCTCTACTCTAACAACAGTGACAGATGCTTTAATTTGAGTAATATTACATTATTGCATTATGTTTATTTATAACACGTTTGACACCCTCCTAGGTAGGTGCTAGGTAAACTCATTTGGTGGCTCTTTCTGCTTATCAGGAGAGCCTAATCTGTTAGTTTAGCCTGTCACATGTTTCCAGGTGTGATTTATTGGGTCTAAGGGAGTCTCCCCATTGTATCCAATAAGGGAGCTTGTTGGACAGTGGAGGAAACCTAACCAATAGCACACCAGGGTTTATGACTGTCCCAGTGGGTGGGCATTGCTGCAATGCATCCTGGGATTGGGAATATATCCTGAGGGGGCATGTGACAGGGTGTCTTTTGGTGGGAGCAAAGTCCCAGGAGGAGGTGGATGGCTGTCTCTCCTCCTGCAGGTGTGAGAAAGGTGGTCCAGGCGGTCGGCCTAGGAACCAGGTGTGGAGCTGGGCTGCAGAGGATCCAGTGTGCTGACCAGTGGAGCTGTTGGGCAGAAGTCTTTGGGAAAAACAGTATTGTGAGTACTAAGATCCGCCTAAGGATCTGCCTAGGAGATGGGACCACTCCAGAGAAGTCAGGGGATCAAGGAGCCATATTACACAAAGTGTTACAGAAAAGGGGTGCCAAGTAGTTAACCCTGAAGATTAGGGATAAAGGGGGCACCAGGAAGGGCCCTGAAGTTGTTCAGCAGTACAGTCTACCTCAGAGCACAGCTTGCCTCAGGATAGAGTTTACCTCAGGAAGCTTAAGAAATTCCTTTCACAGCCAAGGGCAATGTGAAGCAGCGGCCTAGCCGTGACTAGTAGGGATGATCGAACTTTTGAAAAGTTCGGTTCAACCAGAACACCCGAATTTCCCAAAAGTTCGGTTCGGATTTCAGAACCCCATTGAAATCAATGGGACCCGAACTTCGGTAATCAAAAAACACCATTTTTAAGCCCTAAAACCCAATAAATGCCCCTAAAAAGTGCCTAGGGTTCTGGGTCATGCCCCATTAACTATTAATCACACAAAAAAAAGTTCTTAAAAATTGTCATTTTTGATAAAAAAAGCCAATTATTGAAAAAAAAAAAAAAGAGAGATTTTTTTATTTTGGTCTACAAAGTGTACATGTGAAGTTTCAGCTCTGTAGCATGTCCAGAACCATGAAAAAAAAAAAAAGATAATTTTTCAGTAGAACAGGGATGTGGGACCCTCCTTTAACACCTATATGATCTTTTTTTTCTGGTTCTGGACATGCTACAGAGCTGAAACTTCACAGGTACACCTTTTAGACCCCCCAGACACAAAATCACACAAAAAAAGTTCTTAAAAATTGTCATTTTTGATAAAAAAAGCCAATTATTGAAAAATTAAAAAAAAAAGAGATTTTTTGATTTTTATTTATAAGTGTGAGGAAAGGGATATCTAGTGTAGTTAGAGTGCTCCTTTACACTTAAGTTAGCTTCAAAAATTTAGTTTCTGTAGGGAAAGTGTTAAGTGTAAGGGGACCGTAGTGTAGTGTAGGGTTAACTGCTATGGCAGGGTGACAAAACCCTTCCATAGCAGGGTGACCGCTATAGAGAAATGATCATTTCTCTGAATTGCTTCGGCACACCCATATGGCTTCTCACCAGCCAAGCATTTTTTATGCTGCAGGGGCTGCCACTGCCAGTGCTTTTTTGAGGACATGTTTGATGTCATGATAAAGGAAAAAAAACCAGCGCTACGGATTATGATGGGAGGGTGAAAGTTAAAATAAGGTGTAAGCTGCCCCAATCAACCCTTAAATATAAAGGTGAAAGTGAAGAAATAATATGTGACGATTGGTGTTGGCGCTACCTTAGAAAATAAATAAATAGTGTATACTGCCACAATTGGCACAAAATAAATGAAATACAGTGACCTACAAATTCCAGAGTATCACCAAGAAAACGTGAGTGAAAATCACTAAAATAAAAATTAAAAAGACACAGGTGTTTTATTCATATATATCCAAAAAATAAACCACTACAACCCTGTGATGGTATGTGCAAACAACAAATTATATATAATGATCAACGTGCATAAAAAATTGGTCCCAAAACCACAAGTGTATTCTCAGGTTACAGATACCTGATAAAAGTGCCACACATATTGTGATTAAGTGGAAATAAATGATGGAAGTAAAGTCCATGAATAGCCACCAGGTGGCGTTTTAGGTATACAACCTGTATATTTGATTGTGCGGGGGGTCTCTTCTCCGTAGTAGGGGAGCAGCTCTGAGCCGGTGGCGGATGCCCTAGGTGCTCACATAAACAGAGGAAGACCCTATGGTGAATGTTAAATCCATACAATAGTAAAAACAACGTAGCAGACTCACTCGTTACGGTGATCAGGATCAGAAGAACGGTGCGCGCCGGGATGCTTCCGCGTTCCACGGCCGACAACCGGAAGTGACGTTAGACTCCGCCCATTTGGTCACACATAAGGTCATAAAAGAAAAACTTTTAAAATCAAGTATAATCAAAATTACTATTACTATGCTGCAGTCCTCTTACGTTAATCTAGACTTGTCATGATTGCCTGTAACTTCCTTCTCTGAAAACTTCAGAGTTGTGCTTAGGACAAGAGAACATACTTGCCTAAATTTTCAATGTGCTATTTGGCACACAAATAGCTACCATATAATGCTCTTTTGGACCAGTTGTAGTTTCAAATGTCTGTGCTTCTAGGTGGCACCCAATCTCCTTTCTTTCCTGAGCAGAAGATTGGGACTAGTCATGGGTAAACAGGAAAGTGGGGCTAGGGACAAGTTCACCCAGAAGGGACCTACATAAACACATTGAAAACATTAAAGCAGCTTAGTGTCCCAAGTAGGATTCAGTTTCCGAACACTAGGTCTAAAAAACAAGAGTCAAACTCACAGTGCCCATACCACAGAGCAGTCTACAGCCACAAATACCAATTAGGTTATTTGTGGCTTCTTTGAAGATGCCCTTTTGGGGAAAGCGTGTCAGTGGAGCTGATTAGGTGACGCCATCGTGTGTGCATGCTGCCGGGATTCGCAGCTGTACTTGGAAGCTGACTGTGCTGTATATGCTGTCAGATTCCTGCTGATCTGTAAGGGCAATACTTTTTAATTAAATGGTTTAAAAATGTAACTGCACTATGAAGCTTTGCCTTTTTCTATTTCCTAACCAGTATTTGTGTCTGTAAACTGCTCAGCGGTAGTGAGTTTTATCAATATTGGATGAATGGCATGCATTGCTGAGTGGAATGGAGGAGATATTTCTTATATGTATAAGCACTGTGTGAGACCTCCTTTGTTGAAATCAGTCAATCTGGTAAGCTGCCTTGCATGACTAATCCTATCCCAGCACTTGCATGACTAATCCTATCCCAGCACCGTAGCACTACAGCGAATTTTCCATAACGAAAAGCACTTTTTCACTGAGTTTTATTTTGTTGGAATTGGGACTTTTTTCGGACTATTTCACAAATGCGCCACACTTTTTGGATTTGTGCACTTGAACTTCTCTTGAACTTCATCAATTTTATGATTGATTTATTCAATTATTTATACACAGATAATGTATGTGCTACAACAGTGGTTTCATTTTTTAATTTTATTTATGTATGTGATAAGTACGTTTTGTTAATTGAGAAAATTGCTTACACTTTAGGTATTGCTTACACTTAATCACACATTTGTGAGCCTGGATTTTTTTATTTTTTTTTTTATTTCTAAAAGACAAGAGTGCTAAACACTCATACCTTAGTGTAATTAGGCTCCAGGCCATTGAGAAAATAGGTAAAGCTTTAGGCCAGGTTCACATGATTGCAGTGCATTACCACGCACACGTTAATTTGTGTAACCCATTTATTTATTGGGCTGCCAACATACCACAATGCAAAAAATCTTTTTCCAGGCACAGCATGGATGATTTACATCTGTGAGTTGTGGTGTGCTAAAATGCAGGGCCGCTGTGGTGCATTCGGGAATTATTTGGGGCACTGTTCAAAATAAATGGCTTAGCAACAAACTGCACCAACTCCCACATGTTACTATGCATTATCACTCAGCAAATATGTGAACCTAGCATTAGACCTTTGGAAACTAGAGGAGACAGCTGCAGAAAATACCATGATAAAAATAAAATTATAGAGCAGGCAGCTCTATTCATGAAGGTTAATTGAAATGTTTTCATGTTTCAGTGCCAAATGCAAAAAAGAGCTTTTGTTCACTACCAGCTATCTGGCAGGTTACCAGCAGTTACAATATTACTTCCTGCAGTGATCACAAATCAAGAAAGCAGATAGGAAATGAGAGAAAATCTCTACAAAATGAAGGAAAACCCTCCTCTTAGAAAGCTGTCACCAGAATACTTGTCCCCATAACAATATATATCCTCACCTCTTATTTTGGTAAAAACAATTTTGGTCTCAGTGACAATGGCTACCTATAAAAAAAGAAAGAGTAAATCTATTAAGCAAGGACACAGGCAAACAATAAAAACATTACAGGATTCTAACTATTCCTTGCTTTACACAAAACAATAAAAAGAAAATTTAGCAATACATATACTTTAAGCTATTGGGTTAGCATAACAATCAGTCAGATAGCATTTGCAGAGGGTCAGACTGTCAGAAACAGCAGCCTCCATATTTCTCTCATGACAGGTGTACATCATTATTTTTCAAATATTGAAAAAGGGCATGATAACCTAATGAATTGATCATTTGCCAAAAAGATAGACATTTTTTTTAAGGTTAATGTTAGATCATATTACGTTTTTTAAAAACAAATATATGCATATGTATATATTGTAATGGGCAGACCCAACTGGTATTGGCAGCGGTAAACCAGGCATTAGACAGGGGCACCCAGGTTCAGTCCTAACAGGTTTGTCCTGCCATTTTTTTTTGGCAAGGAAGTGAACAAAAAATTTCAGAGGAGAAAGACTTTGTACAGCAAGTCCATAGCAAGAAACAAATAAAAAGATCTGCCTGTCAAGGCCAATAAATAAACTCAGGTCAGTTCTTGGCTAACAGGGTTCCCAAACACAAACAGGCAAAACATATACCTTTTTTAATGTTCTGTCAGCACTCAGTCTTTTAATCCAGCAGTAGTCTCCAATAACAGAGAGAGAGAGAAAACCCTGATCATCAGTCATCTTATATATACAGTATATAAAGGCCAGTGGACACCTAAAATTAATAGCACGGTCTGGTTACCAGGAGCTACAAAGTATTTGGGCTCAAGGACCCATAACAACATTTATTGAGATTCTAAGAAAACACAAAGTTTGTTTTTTCCATATCAGTCATAAACCCTGGAACCCCTACAATATGTATGTAAGAAACCTAGGTAACACATATATGCTGTCCACAATCACTCTAGACAGTGCTTCTCATACGCTCCCTCTCTTCTCAGACCTGTAGGCAGGAGCACATTTTGCCAAAATATAGTGGACCCATTGACAGTCCAACATTCTCTTGCTAGGCCCCTGGGTGTGTTCTACATAAAATGTACAGTCTTGACCCTTGCATCGTTCCATTTGTTCTGAGCCATCCACTATAGAGGAGAATGTACTGTAATTAATCAGAGCCTTCTGCCCAAAAAGGTGATACCTTATTGACTCTGATGTCCACTTCATAGCCAGGCATTGACTTTACATGTCAGGAACCATGAATCAGACTGAGACAGAAAATGCAGTAAAAATAACACCTTTAATGTAATGGTAAACAATGGTACAGAACAGTAAAAGTAGTTAAAACATAAGCCAGGGGTCAGAAGCTAAAATGGAAAGTCAAACGAGCCAGTGATTAGGAAAACGGAAATCAGCATAGTCGGAGGCAGAGGAACAAGATCAGGAACCAGAATAGACATCAGCTGGGCAAAGTCTTTCACAGGAACACAGAAGAGAAACTCCAGATATGTTGACCAGGCGATGGCAGGAAAGGAATGAACAAGGCAGCTTAAATAGCCACAAGGGGTTGGCTGTAGGGGGGACTGATGAGCAGATAATGATAACCAGGTGAGCCACTGAGGAAACAATGAGTGCTGACAGTCACCTGACAGCTGAGCAGCCTGAAAACAGAGAAGAGAGCTGCTGTGAGCCCAGCCCTGACATTACACTAATAAATAGTTCCTCTCTGAGAAGAGCTGAGTTATGTTACTGGATGACCTTCCCCATCAATTTCCTGGGACAAGACTGTTCAAAGGCCAACATTAGAGGCATCCGTTTGTACAAGAAATTATTGACTGATATTGGGAGCTGATCTATTTCACAATACTACATTCAGTTGTTGAAAAGCTCTCTCTGCCTCTTTATTCCTTTTTAGAACTGGGCTCCTTTAGTGAGGGTCGTAAGTGGAGCTGCTATAATAACAAAGCTAGGCATAAACCTCGGGTAATACCCTACCTAGGGCCAACATTTAATGCTTCAGTGACGGAGGCCTTACGGTCCCTGCCCAATGCTCTTTACCATCCCTGCCCAATGCTGTAGACCAGATTCCAGGATTCGCCAATACCTATCCTGCATTGTTTTGGATTGCCTCATAACAAGCTTTTCAAATTAAGTCTTGAACTACCAGGACCTTCTTTAGGTGGGAATCCTAGTCAAGACAAAAATATATCATAATCTAGATATGCCTAAGCATGTGCTTTGTGAGGCTAAGAAAGAATGACGTCCACTGTTCTTTGAAAAGAGGCCAGGGCCCCATGTAAGACAAAGAGGAGCATCACGAGCTGGTGCAAAATGTTTGTGTATCAGCCATAAATCTCTTTACCAAACCTGTGTAAAAAAAAACAAGATTATCCATACACACCATCCACAATCCTGCCAGCCAGCAGCGCAAATAAATATAAATATATACATACAGTATAAAGTTTTAGATCAAGCAAGCAAGGGTCAAACATCTATTACTTCTCATCCCATTGATAGTGGTCACAAAGACATGATGTGGGGTGAAATCTCATTATTATTAATATCTGTGTCCCTCTGTGGTAGAACCCCCTGAGTAAGAAGAAGTTCCCCCTAACAGGTGTAAAAGCATGACAGAGCTTCTAACGCTTTGCCATTCTGACAGTCCACACGTAGAAAAACTTTTGCTGGACATTAAAACTCTAGAACTATTAGTGAATGTATTATATACATTCGATTAAAGACTCATCTACAGCTTATAATTGCGTTCATATTTTTTTGATTTTTTACAAATGGTTAATAGTACAAATAACCTATTATTTTTATTATTAGAATGATGATTCTGAATACAAGGAAACATCTACCAATAATGATTTCCAAGACAGGACTCACTCGAATAAAGATTTTGTCAATATTGGTCAGGTAAGATAAACCAATAATATGAGTATATGTAGTAATACTTAGGTAAAAAAGAACATTTTATAAAATAGAACTTTTGAATGCTATATTTAATCACCAACAATCACCTATCCTGTATTTTCTAAATCTTCATTAAATTTAACATGATTTAAAGGTCCCCAGAAAAATTTTGTGGCAGAAACATTCATATCAATTTGCTGCACATTTCCATTACTGACAATGACTTCTGCACAACTAATAATAAGCTTCAGAAATACAAACTGGGCAAACGGTCAATAACATAGTTAGGACATATTTGTGTGGCAGCGTTGACAATGCAGCCCTTATTCTTATGAAAGCATCCTCCAAGTTAACTACACACATATACAAATACCCAAAGTTCAAGGTTTACATTAAAGTATACTTAGTAAAAGATGGCTTGTTTTGTAAACTACCCTTATACGGAATACTAAGTAGAATCGGTAATTAGCTAATGTGTGGGAGGAAAGTAACTTTCCTCTTTGATCATAATTTGTTTAATTACAATTTAGGTAGGTTGAAAATCCAGTTGCATCATTATAGTAGGGTGTATTTTTGCAGTCTTCATGGAAAATGTCTTCAAAGTGAATACTTAACGTGTGGATCTATTTCATATGCATGCTAGAACTCCTGATCTCAACATAATAGTCAGCTTGTATTAACAAAATGGATAAATTGGGATATCTTTATAAATTGTAGTTAAAAACCTCATTCATTTTTAAAATGTTTATTAGTGTATTTAGAATTTCTTGTTCTTTTATTGATTATTCATCACTTTTTTGGATCTTCCATTTAGCTAGAAGACAGTTCAATACCTCAGGCTAAATATCATGATGCAGACGCAAAACAAAGGAGGTAAACTTTTTATTTACCAAATATAACTACAATAGCCAAAAATATAAGTAAAAGACACTTTCTCAATGTATAGCAATTAAAAAGCACTTCTTGAGTTCAAGCGACAGTGCCTAGGCATGAGAAGAGCATATTAGAAGAATTTTGTTGTCAGTCTACTGCTCACAGGAGGACAGCGTTCCTCATACTCCCATAGCTCCCAACTGTCCCTGATTTTGATGGACGGTCCCTGATTTGGAATGAAGTCCCTCTTTCCTCCTCATTTGTCCCTCATTTTGGTCTGATCTATATTGTTGCATATAAAATGCACATTGTATCTTTCAAAAAGTGTTTCCCAGTGCTATAGCTTTCATCCAATGTCTAAATGGCTGCATTTTTAAAATCTCAATTGCCAGTATAAAGGAATAGTGGTAGTAAAAAAGCACTAATCTTTTGTTTTTGTATAAGTTTCCTTTAAGGGGGAGTGGCAGGGGGTGTGTCCTATGCCTACATATTTTTGCTAACAGATGTCCCTCGTTCCCATCTCAAAAAGTTGGGAGGTGTGTATTCCTACCCTCCCATCACTAATATTAGGACTATTAGGGCATTGTAACTTTCTGGCAGCTCTCAAGATGAAAGGCTGCAGCAGGAGACTGGTCTTTGCAATTACACGCACAGATGAGAACACCAAAATACGTTTATAGAAACCTGGATTTATGTGATTATGTCTTCCCTTGGCATACATCCTCGACTGGTAAACAAATCTTGAGCCTTGGCATCGCTTGAACAAAGATTGTGCCATCCTACTGGAGAGAAATAAAAATTAGCTCTTTAAGGGGCAAATACAATTATACTTATGGATTCATTAGCACACACTCACAGGAAAAAATATATTTGAGGCTAGGTCTGTTTTAAAAAAATATTTGGATTCTATGGTTAAAACTCTTGAACTCAGCTTTTATTTTTCAGACTTAGTCTCTGTTCACACTACGTCGCTCTGACTTAGGGGGCGACCTGTGAAGTCGCGTGCAGCGCGACTTCGGCTCGACTTGCACGGACTTCATAAAATGAATGTCGATGCAAGTCGCCTCCAGGTCGCCCCGAAGTAGTACAGGATCCTTTTTCTAAGTCGGAGCGACTTGTGTCGCTCCTTTTAGAACGGCTCCTGTACTACACAATGGGAGCGTGAGCGCGACTGACAAGTCGTCTGACAAGTCGGATCAATGTGAATGCGGACTTACTGCAGAGGGTCATTTTTTAAGACTCAGGCAGAAAATGTGCTCTTTTTTGGATGCATTCCATTCCATTTGCTTTTAAGTCCTATACTACCAACACCACCAACGATGACAGGAGCTTGTTCCCTGTAGTTTTTGGCCACTACAGTAGACTCTACAACTGCTCCAACAGAAGAATGGGAACTGCTCATTGTATTGGAAGCCTCAAATCTATTTATAAACTAATCCAACAAACAGACCAGTCCATTCAAGGTACAAAACATCCACACGAGTTTCACTCAATAAAGAGCTTACCCATAAGCTCATTAGAGTGTTTTGTACCTCGGATGGACTTGTCTGTTTGTTTAATCAATTATTTACCAGATTTTAGGCTTCAAATACAGCGATTGGTTCCACTTTCTTCTTTTGGGGCAGTTGCTGAAGGTGATCGAAATGTTCATGAAAAAAAAAAATACTGCATGTCCAGTTTTAGTCCATTGTAGAGCTGTGGAAGCCCATTGGGTTTCCTATTGGTTCAAACAAATGGGCCGTTTATCACAACATGCATCATTACCGCAACACACTGATATGAGCAGGCCCCTTATGGGTGGGTGGATTTTTAATTGATCTCCTACTGCTTTTATATTGTACTATGGATGCAAACCAAGAGCTCCACATCAAAATAGGCTGGTAAAACATTGAGATGATGATGCAGATATCCCTATCAAAACTTAGAAAAATGATTGTGCTACTATTTTAGGGGAACAGCTACTAGCACCACAATACAACAAAATATTGTGTAACAAACAAAAAGAAAATAAACAGTACTGCACTCAGTGAGAAGTGTACCTGTTATATAAATAGGTGTACCCATGTAAATGAGTGTACCTGTTAAATAAACAACTTAGAAATTAAGGTATCATACAATAAAGTGCAATGTGCACTAAACATAATTACATGCTCAAAACATGTATATATGGGTGTTTAGTAACGTTCGGTTCTGGCTATACAAAAAATGTCATAAAAATGAGAATGGATAAGTGCAAAAAAAAGACAGTCCACAACAGATGTGAATAGGGAGCTGCCTCAAAAACAACAGTCTAAGCAAAAAAGTTAAGAATGGAGTCCACTTTAACAGAAGGTGTCTTAATCCAAAGAGGGAGTCACCAGGACGTGTGCATCCACCCCCCCCCCCCCCCCCCAGAAGGGAGAGTTAATACTCTTACCAGCAGCAAAGAGTCAATCAAGCATGGAGCTGAAGCATAGGTTATGATGATAATCTCTGCCAAGCTGACATCATCCTTTTCCAGGCGCAATGACATGGAGCAAGCTCAGTACCACCCGACGTGTTTAGTCCACAAGGACATTATCCTATACCCAAGATGATGTCCGTGAGAACTAAAAACTTTGGGTCGTACTAAGCTTGCTCCATGTCATTGTGCCTGTATGGATTCCAACTGTGATAACATATTTATTGCTTCCATTTTGAATCGCCTGTAACTTCAGATTGGATGTACATTTTTTCTACTTTTTAATAAAACTTTTATGAGATGGTTTTACACTATGAGAAGAATTTTTGTCTTTTATGAATATACGAGTTCATGATCCATTAGAAGGGACCTGATGAGTAGGAAAGGATGATGTCAGCTTGCCAGAGATTATCATCATAACCTATGCTTCAGTTCCATGCTTGATTGACTCTTTACCGCTGGCAGTTGAGTCCACTAATTCTGGTAAGAGTATAAACTCTCCCTCTTGGGTGGTAGATGCACACGACTCCTGGTGACTCCCTCTTTGGATTAAGACATCTTCTGTTGAAGTAGACTCCATTCCTAACTTTATTGCTTGGACTGTTGTTAGAGGCAGCTTCCTATTCACATTTTTTGTGGACTGTCTGTTTTTGCACTTACCCATTCAAATTTTTGTGGCATTTTTTGTATAGCCAGAATCTAACGTTACTATACACCCATAAGCATGTTTTGAGCACGTAATTATGTTTATTGCATATTGCACTTTATTGTATGATACCTTATTTTCTAAGATATCCCTATCGATAATTCAGTAGTGTTAGCACTGCTGTATTTAACACAAGGCACTGAGAACAAATGCCAAAGAATAACTGTCATGGAAACATTAATAAGTACTGCTAAGTCAACACTGTTCACTTTATGTCTCTTTCATCTCTTTATATCTTTCCTCGCAGTTGCCTTGAAATGAAATATGATGCTGCATGTACCTTCTGCAGGAAACATAAAACTATAATTAAGTATGTCATCTATAGCATTTTGTTGGCAGGTAAGCATAAATACCACTAAGCTAGACAGTTTCAAAGATATTTTCCTAGCAAAAGAATGATTTGCAATACACAATACTTACAAACAGTTCATATTTAATTTACCTGATCATGTTGTTTCTGAAATAAAACTGGCAATAGGCGTGTACATACAGTATCTCACAAAAGTGAGTACACCCCTCTTCTGGCAATATACTTATAGCCTAGGCCAATGATGGCAAACCTTGACACCCCAGATGTTTTGGAACTACATTTCCCATGATGCTCATGCACTCTGCAGTGCAGTTGAGAATCATGGGAAATGTAGTTCCAAAACATCTGGGGTGCCAAGGTTTGCCATCACCGGCCTAGGCCATCTTTATGTAGAGCAACAATTCTTTTTTTCAGATCCTCGGAGAGTTCTTTGCCATGAGGTGCCATGTTGAAATTCCAGTGACCAGTATGAGAGAGTGAGAGCGATAACACCAATTTTAACACACCTGCTCCCCATTCACACCTGAGACCTTGTAACACTAACAAGTCACATGACACCGGGGAAGGAAAATGGTTAATTGGGCCCAATTTGGTCATTTTCACTTTTGTACTCACTTTTGTTGCCAGTGGTTTAGACATTAATGGCAGTGTGTTGAATTATTTTGAGGGGAGAGCAAATTTGCACGGTTATACAAGCTGTACACTCACTAATTTACATTGTAGCAAAGTGTAATTTCTTCAGTGTTGTCACATGAAAAGATATAATAAAATATTTACAAAAATGTGAGGGGTGTACTCACTTTTGTGAGATACCGTGTGCATACTCAAAGGATCAGTCTACTCAAATTTAATAATTTTAGCGTTTGATAGATTCAGGGGCCTTAAACCACCTGATCCTTATTTCTCTCTTTTGGGGACTCCAGTTGAAAGATTGTTGCATTGGATTTCCTCAAACTAAACAATTGCTATGCTATCCCAATCTCACTGTTGAATACTGTATTCATTAAATATTACGGGGGATGCACACTGAAACAGTAGGTGGTCAGGGAAATTTTTGAGATCTATAGCAGAAGCATTTTACATTGTATGACCTAGAAGTATATAGTGAATACAACATTTTTTTTGTATATAGTGACTTTTTGATTGCTGCGTATATCACAATTCTTTCTGTTGTTTCAGTTATCGTTTCAAAATGTGAATAGTAATTCTGTGAATTCTTAAGCGCCATTTGTGTTTTCCTTAGGTTTCCTGGCATTGGTGATTGCAGCTTGTGTGTTGAACTTCAGAAGAGCATTGGCTCTCTTTGTACTTACTGTAGTGGTCATCTTTTTTGTATGCTGGGATTTATTTATTGACAGATATGAAGGCAAAATTGTGAAATTTTTCTCACCAGTTGGAGCATTCCTTAAGAAACAATGGTTTTGGATGAAATGGTAAATAAATAATATTGCTGGGTTTAACTTTCATGATTACTACACAATCAATGCCCACATGTAAAACTAAAAGTGGAAATAAACTCTTTTAATCAACATTGACTATTTTAATCCTTATACTGCTAGCATAATACATAGACAGGAAAGTATATATTTACTTGTTTTAAACTTTTTTTTTTTTTACATTTATTCAGTTACTTCCTGATTTCAAAGCCTAGGCAAATGATATCATACATCCTAGAAGTTTTCAGGAGGGGAGGAGGGTCTTTCTCAGCTAAGCACATCTAAGCCTGCATGTGTGAGCTAAGGGCAGATGGATTCCAGCAATTAAATGCTACATGAATCATCTGCCCTGGCTGCATCTAGAAATGTTGTGGGGGGGGGGGGGGTTAAAAGTGATTTCTCAGCAAAATTAAGCATGGAAACATGGATGGATATGTGTCCATGCTTTGAATAATAGAAATGAATTAAATAGCAATTTCAGTTTGTGGTGCTCAGATACAGTTTAGTTCCACTTGAGTCTCTGTTGTATGCTGTCTATCATTATTATTTTTATTATTATTATTATTATTATCGTAAAAAGTATTTCAATATTTTTGTTGGCTATGTTGAATTTTAGACTTTTTGTCTCATCCTTAGGGTAATATGGCTAAGCCTTGTTGTTGGCATTATATTGTGGCTTATTTTTGACACTGCAAGAATGGGAAGCAATCAGCTGATTTCCTTTGGTGGCCTCGTGATGTATATTCTCCTAATGTTCGTATTTTCTAAACACCCAACTAAGGTATGGAACAAATGTCTAGAAATATACAGAAACTGATCTATTCACTACAATCAAAAGGAAGCAATTATTATTTTGTTTTACTTTAAAAGCTGTTAAAATATAGAATTTGTCATTTAAAGTGAAAGTAAAAGCTACATACAGTATGTAGACTTTATTTCCACTTTAAAGTACCTATTCTATATTTTAATATGCACGGCTCCTGTAATTTAACCCCATTGTTGAGCACTCCATGACACAGGGGAGCTGGAGCTTCTGCATCATGTGACTGGACCAGATCTGTACAGTATAGGTAGTAGGAGTCTAGGGAATTTGGAAAAGCAAATATACTTATCTGATCCTTCATTCCTGCAGGCCTGTTTGTGCTACTTGACCAGTCCCTACAGCCTCTTTTCCCCCACGCTCCAGTGGTCTAAGGTCCCCAGGCATCATACATATTGATACAGGGTCCATGGTCCTGCAATGGATGTAAGGAAGCCAAACGACAACTCTCCACTGGATCATGGGGGAGCACCGTCTGCCAGGGGTGTGGAGGATTGGGTAAGCAAAGAGCTTTTACTGTCCCTTAGACCAGTGTTTCTCAACTCCGGTCCTCAGGGCACACTAACAGGCCAGGTTTGCAAGAAAACCAAAATACATCACAGTTGATCTCATTTGCTGCTCAGTAATTGCAATATTCTAGTCTGCATCTCCCCAAGGTAATACTTAAAATCTGGCCTGTTAGTGTGCCCTGAGGACCGGAGTTGAGAAACACTGCCTTAGACTAAAAGAGTAGTTAAAGTAGTTGTAAAGCCTAAAGTTTTTTTTTTTTTTACCTCAATGCGCACTCTGCATTAAGGTAAGTGGCACCTCAATATCTGTCCTATCCCCCCCCCCCCCCCCCCAAACACTCATCTGACTTCCTTCCTGCTTTCAGGTGAACTCCAGGGCAGCGGAGCCATAAGCTCCTGCTGCTGTCAGTCATGCTTCTGTGAGTAGGGAGTGGGTTTGCCAGTGCTGTGGTGTCTATGGATGCACACAGCCAAGCTTGAGAGCTCACACACACAGGTGCCTCCTTAGCACCCAGCTTTTTAAAGAGGTACCCTAAGCAGGGAAAAGCTGATAGTACCAGCAGTGGACTGCCTGAGGAGCAAAAAAGGGTGCTTTCTGTGCAATATCGTTGCACAGGGCAGGTAAGTATGATCTCTTTTTTATTTAAAGAAAAAAATTGACTTTAAATGTTTATACACTATATTACCAAAAGTATTGGGCTGCCTGCTTTTACACACACGTGAACTTTAATGGCATCCCAGTCTTAGTCCATAGGGTTTAATATTGAGTTTTCCCACCATTTGCAGCTATAACATCTCTTCTGGAAAGGCTGTCCACAAGTGTTTCTATGGGAATGTTTAACCATTCTTCTAGAAGCGCATTTGTCATTTATCCCAAAGGTGTTCTATCGGTTTGAGGTCAGGACTCTGTGCAGGCCATTCAAGTTCCTCCACCCCCAAACTCGCTCATCCATGTCTTTATGGACCCTGCTTTGTGCACTGGTGCACAGTCATGTTGGAACAGGAAGGGGCCATCCCCAAACTGTTCCCACAAAGTTGAGAGCATGAAATTGTCCAAGATGTGTTGATATGATGATGACTTAAGAGTTCCCTTCACTGGAACTAAGGGGCCAAGCCCAACCCCTGAAAATCAACCCCACACCACCATCCCCTCTCCACCAAATGATTTGGACCAGTGAACAAAGCAAGGGCCATAAAGGCATAGATTAATGAATTTGGGGTGGAGGAACTTGACTGGCCTGCACAGAGACCTGACCTCAACCCGATAAAACACCGTTGGAATGAATTTGAGCGCAGACTGCGAGCCAGGCCTTCTCTCTAACAACAGTGCCTGACCTGACAAATGTGCTTCTGGAAGAATGGTCAAACATTCCCATAGACACACTCTTTAACCTTGTGGACAGCCTTACCAGAAGAGTTGAAGCTGTTATAGCTGCAAAGGGTGAGCCAACTCAATATTGAACCCTACGAACTAAGACTGGAAGGCCATGGAAGTTCATGTGCCTGTAAAGGTAGGCGCCCCAATACTTTTGGTAGTATAGCCTGTATATATATATATATACACAATAAAGTAAAGTATTCAGAACCCCCTTCACTTTTTTCAATTTTGTTTTGTTGCAACCTGATACTAGAGTTTTTTAACCACTTGCCGACCACCCCACGCAGATTTACTGCAGCAGGGCGGCTACGTGATTAGACACAGCGGGAGTAAGACCACGGGAGGAGTGGCGGCTATCGCCGCCAGCCTCCCGCCGCCAGCCTCCCGTGATCGTTACAGAAACCGACAGAAGACCCACCTGCTTATGTAAACAAAGCAGGCGGGTCTTCTGTCACACAGGCAGAGAGAGATCATGAGTTTCAACTAAGCTGATAACCCCAATCTATCTGTGCCTGTCACAGAGCCCTTCCCCCCCCCCCCCCCCCACAGCCAGTAAGCATTATTAGGCATACATTAATCCCTTTGATCACCCCCAGTGATAACCCCTTCCCTGCCAGTGTCATTTATACAGTAACAGTGCATAAGATTTAGCACTGATTACTGTAGTAATGTCACTGGTCCCCAAAAAGTGTCAAAAATGTCAGTTAGGGGTCCGATCTGTCCACTGCAATGTCGCAGTCCCGCTAAAAATCCTTGATCGCCTCCATTACTAATAAAAACAAAAAAAAGTCTATCCCGTAGTTTGTAAATGTTATAACTTTTGCAAAAAAAAAAAAAATTAAAATATGCTTTTTGGGATTTTTTTTTACCAAAAATATGAAGCAGAATACAAATTTGCCTAAACTGATAAAAAAATTTTTATTTTTTGAATTTTTTTATTGGAAATGTTTTATAGCAGAAAGTAAATAATATTGTGTTTTTTCAAAATTGTCATTCTTATTTTGTTTATAGCGCGAAATCTAAAAACCGCAGAGGTGATCAAATACCACCAAAAGAAAGCTCTATTTATGGGGGAAAAAAGGACATCAATTGTATTTGGGTAAAGCGGTGCATGGCCACGCAATTTTTTTCGCTAAAATATCGCAGTGACGAATCGCAAAAAATGGCCTGGTCATTTAGGGGGTAAAAACTTCCAGAGCTGAAGTGGGTAGACTATTTTTTCTCACTAATCTCCTTTCAGTACCCCATAATGGCAAAGTGAAAACAGAATTTTAGAAATGTTTGCAAATGTGTGAAAAAGCAAAAACTGAAACATTACATACGCATATGTATTCAGACCCTTTGCAACAACATTTGAAATTTAGCTCAGGTGCCTCCCATTTTTCTTGATCATTGCTAAAATGTTTCTACACCTTGGTTGTAGTCTATCTGTGATAAATTACATAAACACCCAGGATGGTGCCCACCTACCAGTTGTAATACTTGAACCGGTGTAAATGTTTATTACATCTTAATAATTGTACTAAAGTCTACACTTAGAAGCGCCTCCTCTTTCTTTTTATTTCCAACTTTGTTGGAACCTTTGGCTTATTGGTTTATTTGATCGCAGCCCTACATGTTGGACTATTTTACCATACATAGACTATTATGGACTTTTTCTATATTGTGCAGCTGATGTGCCTAATTTATGTTTTTTAATACATAAATTGACTGGACATGATTTGGAAAGACACGCACCTCTCTAAAAAAGGCCTCACAGCTGACAATGCATACTATATCAGAAAAAAAGCCATGAGGTCAAAGGAACTGCTCGCAGAGCTCACAGACAGGATTATTGCAGGGCACAGATCTAGGAAAGGCTACACTGAAGGTTCCCAAGAGCACAGTGGCCTCCATAATTCTCAAATGGAAGAAGTTTTGCACAACCAGAACTCCTCTAATGCTGGTTGCTTGGCTAAACTGAGCAATCGGGGGAGAATGGCCTTAGTAAGAGAGGTGACCAAGAACCCAGAGATGCTGTGTGGAGATGGGACAAAGTTCCAGACCGATCTGGGCTTTATGGCAGAGTGGCTAGACAGAAGCCTCTCCTCAGTGAAAATTATATGAAAGCCTGCTTGGAGTTTGCAAAAAAATACCTGAAGGACTCTTAGACTGCAAGAAACAAGATCCTCTGCTCTGATTAAACCAAGATTGAACTGTTAGACCTCAATTCTAAATGTTATGTCTGGAGGAAACCATGCACCGCTCATCACCTGCCCAATACCATCCCAACATATTTGGTAGCAGCATCATGCTGTGGGTGTGTTTTACAGCAGCAGGGACTGGGAGACTGGTCAGGGTTGAGGGAACGCTGAAGGAAGCATAGTACAGAGATATCCTCAATGAAAACCTGTTCATCAGCGCTCAGGACCTCAGACTGGGCCAAATCCTAAGCACACACCAAAACAACACAGAAGTGGCTTAGGGACAACTCTGTGAATGTCTTAGAGTGGCCCAGCCAGAGCCTTGACTTGAACCATATTGAACATCTCCAGAGAGATATGAAAATGGCTGTCCACTGACAGTCCCCATCCAACCTGACTGAGCTTGAGAGGATTTGCAAAGAAGGGCAGAAAATCACTCAGGTGTGTAAAGCTGGTGACATCATACCCAAAACGACTAAGGCCCCTTTCACACATTTGTCCGTTTGTCCGTTTTTCATCCATCCGTTGACGGATGAAAAACGGACATCAATGTATCTCTATGTAAAAACCGATGACAAAGGATGATCATCAGTTAACATCGGTTTTCATCCGCTTCCGTCAATGTCCGTTTTTTTAACTATTTTTCATCCGTCAAAAAAACGGATTGGACGAAAAACGTATGACATCGGATGAAAAACGGATGACAACGGATGACAAAGGATGAAAAACGGATGACAAAGGATGAAAAACGGATGACAAAGGATGAAAAACGGATGACAAAGGATGAAAAACGGATGACAATGGATGAAAAACGGATGACAATGGATGAAAAACAGATAACAACTGACGAAAAACGGATGAAAAACGGATAACAACTGACGAAAAACGAATGACCACTGACGAAAAAAACTGATGGAAAACTAATACATTTTGACGTGACTGAACTGTTGAACTGAACGGACCGTATGTGTGAAAGGGGCCTTAAGGCTGTAATTGCTGCCAAAGGTGCTTCAACAAAGTACTGAGTAGAGTCTGAATATTTACATACAGTACATATGATATTTTAGTTTTTTCAATTTTTTTTTTTTTTTATAAATTCACAGACATTTTTAAAATTCTGTTTTCACTTAATCATTATGGGATACTGAGTGTAGAATAATGAGAAAAAAATGTATTTAAACAACCGTATCAGGCTCCGAATACTTTATGAATGCACTGTATATACTGTAATTTACAGTGTGTGTGTATATATATATTTATATATAATGTAAATATACATACACACACATTTTCTAGACTTCAGAAAAAAAGGCTTCACTTCAAGCTTTCCTACCCATTGGTTATGGCTGTTTTCTTGGAAGCTTTACATTTTTCTATTTTGCAACACCACTATCTGTCTATCAATTTGTGTGTGTTTTGTGATGACAACGGTAAATTTATATCAATACTTACCGTAATTTTCCTTTCCTGATGGACTCCATGGCAGCACACGTATGGGTAGGCTCCGCCTCCTCTCCTACCCTATAGGACCCCACTCCCATAAATCTTTGCTCCATACCAGGAGCCGTGTTCCATAACTAGAACTACTCCAGCAGATGGGAGGGGACTCCTGCTGCCATGGAGTCCATCAGGAAAGGAAAATTACGGTAAGTATTGATATAAATTTTCCGTTTTCCTGACAGACTCCATGGCAGCACACGTATGGGAAATAACTAGCCATACACACCCGGGCGGGTAACTGCTGGTTTAACAGAAAAAGGTTTAATTTGCACCGTCAACAGACAAGACTTTTAAACCAAAGTTGACCGAAGATAAAGAAGCCGGTTCAACACAGTAATGCGACATAAAGGTATGAATTGATGACCAAGAAGCAGCTCTGCAAATCACGTCAGGAGCTACATGAAGAGAAGCTGCCCACGACGTAGAGATCCCTCTAGTGGAATGAGCTGTCACCACCTCTGGAGGAGCCAGTCCCTTGGCTTTATATGCCCACTGGATGGTCTAAACTATCCAACTCGCTATGGATCTTGAGGAAGCTTGTTTGCCCTTGTTTTTTCCACAGATGAGGACAAAAAGATGATCGGACTGGCGGAAAGGAGCTGTAGTCTCCAGATATAGCCGAAGAGTTTCCCCCACGTCAGGGGCGTAACTACAGGGGTTGCAGGGGTTGCAATCGCTACCGGGCCCCATGCTCCAGGGGGCCCGGTAGCAAACCAGTGGGTGAACTTCTAGGATCTCAAAGGTCACACTTGCGACCAGGCCCTGGCATTTCACCACTGTGGGGAGGCCCCAAGATTGCAGGAAGGGGGCCCACTGCAGAACTTGTGAAAGGATCCTGATGCGGGACCATAATAAAAGGCCATGCAATGAGATTAAAGAGCCCCAGGATTAGTGAGAAGAGCCCCGCGCTTGAAGGGAAGGGCCCCGGCCAGGGGTCTGGGGGGCCCTTCATGGTTTCTTGCATCGGGGCCCTGAAGGTTCTAGTTACTCCTCTGCCCCACGTCCAAAGGATGGATAGAATTTTCATCTTGAGATTTGAACGTGGGTAGGACAATTTCCTGGTTGACATGGAATACCGACATTACTTTCGGATTGGAGCCAAGCATCGGAACCAATACTACCCGATCAGGGAAAAACGTAAGGAATGGTTCCTTGTAACCCAAGGCACCGAGTTCAGAAACCCGTTTGGCCGAAGTAATAGCCACCAGAAAGTCTGTTTTCATGGAGATATTTTTAAGGAAGAATGGATCCTTCTGATTCAAGGTGACTGAGGAAAGAAACTCCAAGACCGTAGGAAGATCCCACTTAGGGAATCTGGGCTTTCTAGGAGGTCTTAACCTAGTAGCGCCTCTGAAGAACTGGCGAACCAAGGAGTGTTTCGCCCATGCAGTCCCAGTGAAGGCCGAAATGGCTGAGATTTGGACTCGGAGGGAGCTTACTGCTAATGACAGGTCCAGTCCGGACTGGAGGAAGCCCAAAATATCCTGGATTCCTGGGTCAGAGACAGAGCCAAATCTGCTATCCACATAATCCTTAAACTTGGACCAGATTTTTTCGTAGACCTTGTTCGTGCCGGGTCTTCTGGCACTCATCATTGTAGCGATTGCCTCGTTTGGACAACCGAGCGCTTTCAATCTTTCCCTCTCAACAGCCATGCCATGAGATGAAGCTGTGCTGGGCAGGGGTGAAGAATAGGCCCTTGGGACAGAAGGTCCGGCCTGACTGGCAGAGGTATCGGGTCCCGACAGCTCAGTTGGAGCAACAGAGGAAACAACGGTCTCTTTGGCCAGAAGGGAAGAATCGCTATGATCTGCACTCTCTCTGTCCTGAGTCTGTGAAGAAACTTGAATATGACTGGCACTGGAGGAAACGCATAAGCCGTTTGAAAATTCCAATGATCCGTCAGGGCATCTACCCCGTAGGCCTGGGGATAACGCCACCTCGTGTAGAATCTCTCCAGTTTGGCATTGCTTTGAGATGCGAACAGATCTACCTCTGGACGGTAACCTAGAGACATGACCCATATGAAGGTCTCTGGATGGAGTGACCACTCGTTGTTGTCCAGAGCAGACCTCGAGAGGAAGTCTGCCTGGACGTTCTGGGCACCTGGAAGATAGGCGGCTGACAAGTTGGACAGATGTCTTTGAGCCCAATCCATAATTGGTTTCACTTTTTTCAGAAGAGAAGGACTGCAGGTGCCCCCTTGTCTCTTGATGTAGGCGACGGCTGTCGTATTGTCTAGTCTTAGGAGGACCGAGGCATCGGTCGCCAGATGCTGAAAGGCCTGGAGAGCACAGAACGCTGCCCGAAGCTCCAGCACATTCGAGACCACCCCGCATGTAGGGAAGTCCCATCTGCCCTGGGCCACCTCCGACAGGCAGTGCGCTCCCCATCCCGTCCTGCTGGCGTCCGAGGTCACGACCAACCAAGACGCTGGAACGATTGAATGGCAGTTTAAAAGATTCTTTCGCTGAAGCCACCAGGTTAAGCTGTCCTTCATGGACGTAGTTATCCGAATGAGGACTTCTGGATTCTCGAAATTCCATTGTTGGAGGAATCGCATCTGAAAGGGCCTCATCTTCCACTGTGCCCACTTCACCATGGGAGCCGTGGAAACCATGGTCCCAATTATCTTCATGCACTGAGACGCCCGGAGATGAGAGGCTGATAATGCCGGACGAATCCTGTTGTGAATTGTCGGAATCTTCTCTAATGGAAGGGAGATAGTGCCTCTGGAAGTGTTGAAGAGGGCCCCTAGGAAGACCAACGACTTTGTGGGTTCCAGATGGCTTTTTTCCAAATTCAGGAGCCACCCGAACTCTTGAAGGGTGGAAATTACTTGAGATCTGTGAAGCAGAATTTGATCCTGATGTTCTGACAGAAGGAGCAAGTCGTCCAAGTAATGGTAAAGACTAATCCCTTTTGCTCTGATTACTACAGCCAGTAAGATCTTGGAAAAGATTTGAGGTGATGTGGTAAGCCCGAAAGGGAGACAGGTAAATTGAAGATGCACCTGACCCACTGCGAATCGGAGAATTTTTTGCATTTCTGCTGCGACTGGGACGTGAAAGTATGCATCTTTCAAGTCTATGAATATCATCCAATCCTCTGGCTGTACCACTTGCCGAATTGTAAAAAGTGTTTCCATCCTGAACCTCTTTCTTGATGAAGGTGTTTAGGTGTGTTAGGTCTATAACCGGCCTCCAAGAGCCGCTTTTCTTCAAGACCATGAAGAGCAGAGAGTAGATGCCTTGGAACCGTTCCTCGGTTGGGACAGGCACTGCCGCACCCTGGGCAACCAGGGATTCTACATATGTAAGAAGAGTTGACTTCTTCTCTTCTGAACGGGGTAAGGCCATAGGAATGAAGCGAAGAATGGGGCTTCTGTCGAAAAACCACACATGTCCGTGTGATACGGTTCTGACGGCCCATTGATCTTCGATCGAGGCTGCCCAGACGTGCGCAAACTAAAGCAAGCGTGCGCCTACCCGCACCGTCTGGACAGGCTCGATATCAAAAAGACTTCGTCGCCTCTCGGCTTGCTGAAGATTTTCCTTTGGAGAACTTCTGCCCTGTAGACTGAGGGCGCTTCCAGTTCTTCCTGAACTCACGACCGGGCCTGTAAAAACGGGCCTCTCTGGCACGATCAGGATTTTGTCTGTTTTGAGGTCTTCTCTGATCTATCAACCGGCGATTCTGGGGAAGGAAACCCGATTTACCGCCAGTGGCACGGGTAATAGCACTGTCCAGTTTATTACCAAAGAGGGAGGAACCCTCAAAGGGAATTTTGCACCAGGCCTGCTTAGAGGCAGGGTCGGCCAACCAGGGGCACAACCACAAGGCGCGTTTGGCCGTGACAGAGGACAGCATGACCCGCGCCGCCAAGCGGATTATATCAATGGATGCCTCACCCAAGAAAGCCGTTGCCAGTCTCAACTTCTGAATGGCTGAACTCATGGCCACCTCTTCGGAGACACTCTGAAGTGTAGCCTCCACGCTGTCTACCCAGGCTTCCATTGCCTTGGATGTGGCTGCCAAAGCCAGAGCCGGCTTACACGCCATACCTGCGGAGAGATAAATCTTCTTAAGATCTGTGTCAATCCGCCTGTCAAGAGCGTCTTTGAATGAGACTGAGTCTTCCAATGGCAAGGTCACGTGTTTCACCAACCTCATCAAGGCCGCATCCACCGTGGGAGCGGAATCTAGATGTTTCACCTTATCATCCTTAAAGGGATACATTCTGGAGACCTTAGATGACAAAGAGTTTCTCTTTTCAACTCCCTGCCACTCGTCTGTAATAATTTCTCCCAATTCCCCTAGGAGGGGAAAATGGGAACGCTCTTTTTTGAGATGTTTGAAGTATTTCTTCTGTTTGGCTGGATCTTCCCATTTTAATGCCTCCTTAACCGCCTTAACTAGCGGTGGGACCATAGCAAGTTCAAAACCTACATTCTGGTCTGCCAAATCATCTTCACTGTCTGTAGAATCTTCTGACAGACGACTTGGTTGTGAAGTACCTGGCTCCACTTCATCCCTTGGGAGGAAACCAGGAGCCTCTGAAGAGTGACTCGAAAGCCTGCTGGAATCCCAATCTTTAAGGGATTCTTTTACAATCCGCCTGACCATAGCCTCCACTGGTTGTGCAGTGTCTTGCTTTTCCCTCAAAACCCTGGAATAACAGGTATCACATAGGGATCTATCCTCAGGGATACGGGCTCGACAGCCCCAGCATGATTTCCCTGAACTTCGGTCAGAATGGCGGGATTGCCGCGGTGCGACTGAACTGGAGGTGTGCTCATGTCGTTTAGACCTAGAGCTAGACCTATGACCAGACTTTGATGAAGAATGCCGATGGGCTGAAGGAGAACGATCCTTTGATCCAGAAATAGGGCGTTGGTCAGACCTAAAAGGGCTGAATAGGGAAAGAAAAACACACTTAGGCTCCACGCCACCAGCCAAAGCAAGCAGGAAAGGGTTAAGAAAAACTAGTTCACCTGTTGCGCAGGGACTGGCCACCGGGGGGTGGTGAAGCATCCATTTGCAGATAGAAGCAAAAGCCTACACAGGAAGAAAGTAAGCATACATGTACTGACTTTCGTTTCCACACCATCCCTTTTACCCCAAATGGCACCTGGTTCAAAGCATGACTCACCGCTGAAGAGCAGAGAAACAGCACGGGGAAGCCACCGCAACGCCCGCAGACATCCCATTGTAAACAGGAATGACAGCTGCTTAAATCTCCCGGGCGCCGCAAAGCCACTCCCCAAACGACGCAATAGCGTCATAGGAGATCGGGAGCGATGCGCGCGCATGCGCAGACGACACCAGGGCCAAGCCTCATCCTGGACAACCAATTGGAGTTCCAGCGAGGCAGGGGGAGGAGCCTAAGCGACGATCTGGAACGCAGGAGCGCTCCACCGCACAAACAGGAAATGCAATGAAACCAAAGAAAGTTTTATACTTTACCACCATGACGATAACCGAACGGTCTCAGGCCTGGATGAATTCATGCGTGTGCGACAGGGCATCAGGGCCTATCCGCTCAATAGCAAGGACGTATTGGCCATCAATGCAGCCCACCTCTCATTCAGGATTTACGGCATATTCAGCATTTAAAATAATATTGCCCGGGTCCACCCGATAAATATCGAGATTGCTGGACATAAAACAGGAGGCATCCGACATCAGTAAGGTCCACACGCCATCAGCTCGCCTGAAAACCGATAGACGTCCTATAAGGTAAGACTTCCTTCTCGCAGGAGGAGGACGAAAAAGGAACACGGCTCCTGGTATGGAGCAAAGATTTATGGGAGTGGGGTCCTATAGGGTAGGAGAGGAGGCGGAGCCTACCCATACGCGTGCTGCCACGGAGTCTGTCAGGAAAGCAACCTTCCTTTGCTGTCTATTGGTGAAAGTAGACTCAAATTGGTAGTTTTTTTTTTTTTTTTATTGTCAAAGCTGCTGCAACACTGTCTGTCTGTCAAGGTTTGTAAGAATTCTGAAAGACCTTGTGAAGGAAGTTCCTCTCCCTAAAAGGAACAATTATAGCAGTGGCCTAATCAACACTGATTAAATCAGATACACACCACACCCTTGGGCCTTGGCTCACTAAACTGGCTTTCTCAGTGCTTCTGTCACAATATATTAAAATTTTTGGCAAGCACAGCAAAAATCATGGAGTCACTGGTTCTGATGCTTCTGGTAAGTTTTATTAACAGATTGGCAAATAAACACATACAGTAAAGATATTAACAATAATAACGGTGGACAAGTTAGTCTCTTGTCATCCCTATCTTACCAGGTGCAGGCCTAAAGTTCAGCACAATACAAAAAGAAATGCAAAATCAGCTTAGCATTTCATATGGCTCCTTCAGTAAAGTAGATTCTATTTCTTCCTAGCACACACACCCTAGTGAAGAAATCTCAATCCTACATTGCACTAGCATCGGGTCTGACGGGAAACTGGGGAGAGATAGACATAAATTATGTTATATATGATATATTATATTGCAAAGTGATTTATATGAACTAAGATGACATTTAATTGTATTTTATTTTTAAACATTTCTACCTAACTCCACTTTTTTTATTTAGGTTAACTGGCGACAAGTGTTTTGGGGCATTGGACTACAGTTCCTTCTAGGACTTCTAATTCTAAGAACAAAGCCTGGGTTTGATGCCTTCGATTGGCTTGGGATACAAGTGCAAGTAAGAGCTTATCAGTGTATAGAGTATTGGCAATGCAAATGGAAAGTACTCATTAAGGCTAGGTTCACACTTGTGTGATGCCAGACATTGCATGTGATTCGCACCGCATTGCTGTGCAGATCACATGCGATGTCTATGCGATGCAAATTCAGCAATGCAGTTTTTATGGCTGAATTTGCACCGCAATTGGACCAAAATGGTGCAGGACCCTTTTGTTGGTCCACACTGGATTTGGATTGCATGGGTGTGATCCGATTCCTGTCTGATTTCACAGTTCACACTGTGGCCAAATTGCTTTAACAGTGGGAGAGGATTAAAAAAAAAAAAATCAAAAGTATTTTGTACCCATATATTAAATGTCACTGTAAAACTATGAACTCAGCCAACCTTAAAAATGGGCAGTGTCAGTCAGAAGGGCAGTGGACGGTGTCAGGAGCGCAGAGGATGGTATCAGTCAGTAGAGCAGTGAACGGTAGGGCAGAGGTTGGTGTCAGCAGAGCAGTGGATGGGGTCAGTAGGGCAGAGGTTGGTGTCAGTAGGGCAGTGGTTGGTGTCAGTCAGCAGAGCAGTGGATGGTGTCAGTAGGGCAGAGGTTTTTGTTAGTAGGACAGTGGATGGGGTCAGTCAGCAGAGCACTGGACGGTGTCAGTAGGGCAGATGTTGGTGTCAGTAGGACAGTGGAAGGTGTCATTCAGCAGAGCAGTGGATGGTGTTAGTAGGGCAGAGGTTGGAGTCAGTAGGGCAGAGGTTGGTGTCAGTAGGGCAGTAGATGGTTTCAGTCAGCAAAGCAGTGGGTCAGAGGTTGGTTTCAGTAGGGCCGTAGATGGTGTCAGTAGGACAGTGGAAGGTGTCAGTTAGCAGAGCAGTGAACGGTGTCAGTAGGGCAGAGGTTGGTGTCAGTAGGGCAGTGGATGGTGTCAGTCAGCAGAGCAGTGAACGGTGTCAGTAGGGCGAGGTTGGTGTCAGCAGGGCAGAGGTTGGTGTCAGTAGGGCAGTGGATGGTATCAGTCAGCAGAGCAGTGGATGGTGTCAGTAGTGCAGGGGTTGGTGTCAGTCAGCAGGGTAGAAGTTGGTGTCAGCAGGGCAGAGGACAATGTCAGTGTGGCAGAGGATGGTCTCAGTGTGGCAGAAGACGGTGTCACCGGGTAGAGGGCTGTGTCACTGGGGTAGAGGATAGTGTCAAGGGTGCAGTGGACGGTGTCAGCAGGGCAGAGGGCAGTGTCAGCAGAGCAGTGGACGATGTCAGTAGAGCAGAGGTTGGTTTCAGTAGGGCAGTGAATGGTGTCAGTCAGCAGAGCAGAGGTTGGTTTCAGTAGGGCAGTGAATGGTGTCAGTCAGCAGAGCAGTGGATGGGGTCAGTAGGGCAGAGGTTGGTGTCAGTAGGGCAGTGGTTGGTGTCAGTCAGCAGAGCAGTAGACAGTGTCAGTAGGGCTGAGGTTGGTGTTAGTAGGGCAGTGAATCCGGTCAGTCAGCAGAGCAGTGGACTTTGTCAGCAGGGCAGATGTTGGTTTAAGCAGGGAAGGGGATAGTGTCAGTCAGCAGGGCAGAGGACTGTGTCAGCAGAGCAGAGGACTGTGTCAGCGGGGCAGAGGACAATGTCAGCAGAGCAGAGGACTGTGTCAGCGGGGCAGAGGACAATGTCAGCGGGGCAGAGGATGGTGTCAGCAGGGCAGAGGATGGTGTCAGGGGGGCAGAGGATGGTGTCACTGGGGCAGAGAGCTGTGTCACTGGGGCAAAGGGCTGTGTCACTGGGGCAGAGGGCAGTGTCACTGGGGCAGTGGAAGGTGTCAGCAGGGCGGTGGTCGATGTCAGCGAGGGCAGTGGATGGTGTCAGTGTTTTTTTGTTTTTTTTTCTCTTTTTAGGGCACGGGCACCAGAATTAATTGCAAACCGGAGAGCAGGGGAAGCAGTGGGAGCCTACTGCCACCACTAAATGTAGGAAGGGAGAGTAAATGCAGCCCCCCCCCCCACTGCCCCTCTTCTCCAGGTGTTAGTAGGGCAGTGCAATAAAGAATGACAGCTTTTAAAGTGACAACCTTGGGGGTGCCTAATCCATAAATTAAATCCTCCTGACTTTGAGAACAAGTGGGCAGCTTTATTAAAGAAAAGAAAAGAAGAAGCGGAGTAAACAAAAAAGTGTGTAGTGTGTGAAACTTTCAATGCTTACAGACAGCAGGCACCGCAAACAATGGGGGGGGGCAGGACATCTATTTGGGCAGCGCCCGGGGCAGATCACCCCCACCCCCCCCCCATAGTTTCGGCCCTGGTTTTAGGTCTAACATATGAAAGCTTCTGCAAATACTAGCCAGAAGGGACTGCCCCTCTTTTCTCCTCATTTGTCCCTCAGTTTGGTCTCATGTAAGCACCTGTATAAGCATGTACTATTTATCTATCAAAAGTGTTTTGCAGTGCCATAGCTTTCATCCAATTTCTAAATTGTTGCATTTGTAAATTTTAAAAGTGGGTATAAAGAAACTGAAGTGGTAAAAAAAGAGCACCTATGGGTTTAACTAACCATTTTTCTGCGTATTAATTCTCTATGTAACAGTGGTATGGCAGGGGTTTGTCCTTTTTCGACATATGTTTTGCTAATAGGAGTCCCTGATATGTAAATACATAGAATTTATACTATATTAATGGAGTGCAAATTTTTGAAAGGAGATACTAGTATAGAATGATTAAAATTTATATCCAGATTCACCAAAAAAATTCAACAGGCTTTACTGGTACACACATGAGATGACACCATATTTCTTTCTAAAAAGTTCTTTACGTTTATTGTGCTTCTTCTAAATTTGAAATAAAATCAAGATGTTCCATCATTAATAATATTTTTTCACAATATACAATGAAACCTTTATGATGTATGTACAGATAACATAACTAATATTATTTTTAGATCCACAAGGTCAATGCGTTTCTCATATACAGCTTCTTCAGGACCTCATCTTGGGATTCAAAGAGAAAGTTGAACCTAACTAGATAAAAAGACAAGTATTTATCTAACAATGAACTGACATTTATTTACATTTTACTCCACTGATTAACTGAAGGAAGCGACTAGGAGCAGGAAAACAGTCTGTAACATCCTAATATACTCATACTCAGAAAGTAATGTATACTGTCCCTGTTCCCCTCCTGCATCTGCCACAGTTATGGTGTTGCATACTGGTAGGTGGGGGCATGTGAGCATATTATGGAGCAAAATGTAAATAAATGTACGCATATTCTTAGATAATGACTTGTCTTTTTATCTGGTTCGGCTAAACTCTCTCTTTGAGTCCCAAGATGAGGTCCTGAAGAAGCTGAGAAACATGTTGACCTGGTGGATCTAAAAACAATATGTTATGTGTTTGTACATACATTGTAAATGATTCATTGTATATTGTGAAAGATTAATATTAAACCCTGAACCCATATTGCTTTTATTACAATTTTATAAAAAGGATAATAAATGTAAAGAACTGTTTTAGAAAAAAGTATGCTGTGATCTTATGTGTACCAGTAAAGTCTGTTGAATTTTTTTATTTTGTGGATCATGATGTTAGCATGTGGTACAAGTGGTGGTGGTTTCTTTATATGCAGGGCTTTTTTTAGCTGGAACTTGGTGGAACTAAGTTCCACCACCTCTGTCTCAGGTCCCCTTCTCCATGCTCACCAGTATCACTTGTAAACACAGAAGTCGAGCTTCTGTACAGTATTTACAAGTGATGGTTTGTCTCCCAACATGTCCCACAGGTCTGATCTCCTGAGTGGCTCCCACTGAGTTCAGGATGGGGACAAGGGAGATGCAGGAGCCCAGGGAGGAACATGGATGCCAACAACCCCATTGGATGATATCCCTGCAAGTGAGAGAGAGGCAGAGCCACCTACAGTGTGAAGGGAGGCACTAGAGCCGACGGGGTGCTTCAGCTTAGTACAGCAAAAAAAGTAGGACTTGGAAAATTATAAAGCTTTTAAAGAGGGGGAGGGGGCAGATGGTGGCAATGAAGGGGGGTTGCATGCAGAGGACTGATCTGAAGAGGGGTGAAAGTGAGATGTGGATGGGGGATGCAGAGGAGGGCAGCTGTGGAAAAAGGCTGAACTCTGCACTCTGTGTGTAGTGCACCTCTGAACTCTGCACTGCATGAAGCACATCCCTGAACTCTGCACTCTGTACACAGCACAACCCTGAACTCTGCACTCTGTGTGTAGCGCACCCCTGAACTCTGCACTGTGTGTGTAGTGCACCCCTGAACTTTGCACTGCATGAAGCACATCCCTGAACTCTGCACTCTGTACACAGCACATCCCTGAACTCTGCACTCTGTACGCAGCACATCCCTAAACTCTGCACTCTGTATGCAGAACATTCCTGAACTCTGCACTCTGTATGTAGCACATTCCTAAACTCTGCACTCTGCGTGCAGCACATTCCTAAACTCTGCACTCTGCGTGCAGCACATTCCTAAACTCTGCACTCTGTATGCAGCACATTCCTGAACTCTGTATGCAGCACATTCCTGAACTCTGCACTCTGTATGTAGCACATCCCTAAACCCATTTAATGCCCCTTTAAGGCCCACGCGCTGTTAGTGAAATTTGACCACACTCACTATTTGGTGCAGTTTGGGGGGAATGTGTGTGTGTGTGTGTAAGGGGGGGGGGGTTAGGGGATCATGCTTGAGTTTCTGCACCTATTTTGTGAGAAAAAAAAGCCCTGTTTTTATGCAATTAAAATATATCCAGGACTAGCCAACTTTGATTTGCCTTGAAAAGGAAACCCGAGAGTATGAAAATTTTAAATTTGGCATTGTTGACTTTTTTAAAGGGGCAACCTTTTGTATCTATGGCCAGCTTACAAAGTCTGGCTTCTTGCACTGTAAGTATGTTCTAGCTCAGTGACATCCTATGACAGCTCTGGAGCTTTATAAACTAATCAGCAGTGGCAGGACCAATAATATCATTACCACAGATATCATTTTACACTGCCAAGGAAACCACAAACAAAATGTGATCTAATGCCTTCAGCAACATTAGGTGACTATGGATTTGTAGGAATGTTAGGATTCTGAGTTAAGATTAGAGTTTTAGGGGATTACGGCAGACCATAAATGATGGATGTTTTTTAATTTAACCAGTGAGTTGAATGAAAAAATTGGTATGATTTTCCCATCAACACACAAAATGGTTTGAGTTCCCCACTGTCAGAATACAATTATCAGTGTTGCCAGCTATATCCAGTGGCATTGATTGAGTGAAAAAAGGAACCTCACAAGCTGGTTGTACAAAATTTGATCGAGAGAACAACTTCTGCACAACCAGACTGTCCAAAGATGGATCAGAATTTAGGGTTAAAGTCCAACTCCGGGCAAAAAAAAGTTTTCTCATGCAGTGGGGCTGTGCCCACACTGCATGGGTTAACTGCTCGTTTTTGTCCAGGGGATTGGAGAATGGAGACATGTTAAACTAATCTTCCGACCCTCCCCAAATAAGACTGTTCCGTGCGGGTTCTGTGGAGTGGAGGATCAGGTGAGTATACTGCTTTCTCCTCTCCCCTGGACAAAATGAGCAGTTGACCCATGCAGTGCGGGCACAGCCCTACTGCATGGAAAAATTATTTTTTCATCTGGAGTTGGGCTTTAAAGTTAACTGTGATTTTTGAGGCTTAAGTGACTTCGTGTTTAAGCATCAGAATCAGCCCTTGGGTCAGGTTAGGTATCAGTCAGTGTGGGGGTTCAACCGGAAGGTGTAATCTACAGTACATTTATAGATAAGTACAGATTTAAGATAAGTGTAAGTATAGATTTATAGATAAGTGTAACGTGTAATACATATAGCTCAGTAGTCCAGTGGCTGTCACTGTTCCACTGCAGAAATCCAAATGTCATCAGTATTTTACCATTGTCAACAGTTTCCATTTTTGCCACATTGTTTAAATTTTACTAGCCAATCCTCTAGGAACCTTTGTGGAGATCTTATTTCTCTGTCATTCTGTTTGACTGCACAATGAATAATTCATCCAGTTACTAATGTCTCTTGGCAAAAGATTATGAGGAAATGATTATCTAGTTCGGGTATCTGCTTCAGAACAATATAAAATCAAACTACAAAGTCAATAGCTGTTTTCTTAGTAATGCATTTACAGAGTTTAAATTGGTGGAAGTAGTAAATTGATTCATGTTTCTGAAGACCCCACAGCCTACCACAAGTCTCCTTGCAGATTTAAAGTGTTGGCTTCATAGTCAAATCAGACATCTGTATGTGTGTGCATTGGTATGACCACCTTAATCACTTCAATACAGGGCATTTTCACCCCCTTCCTGCTCAGGCCAATTTTCAGATTTCAGCACACAATTGCGCGGTCATGCAATGCTGTACCCAAATGAAAATGGTGGGCACTGATGGGCAGCACTGGTGGACACTGACGGGGAGCACTGATGGGCAGCACATATGAGCAGGCATTGAGGGGCACTGACTGGAGTCACTAATGGGCACTGATTAGGGTCACTGATTGGCACTGATTGGGGTCATGTCATTGGCTCTTTACCAAGATTGGGGTCGCGCTATGTCCTAGGAACATAGTGCAGCCATGTTCGTTGCGCTATGCCCCCCCCCCCCCACGGGGGTGCAGGAGTGGCTGTTCTGGGGCGCCATCATATGATGTCCTCCCAGAACAAAAGCCGCACGGCTCTGCCGTCATTTGATGGTCGGCGGGTGGCAAGTGGGTAAAGAGACTGTCCCCAGACTTTGTATATTAAAGTATTTACATATTCAAAAAAAAGCAATAAAAACTGTTAGAAAAAAAACTTTATTCACCTATGTAGCTATAGGCATTGTGGCATTAATCTTCAATGTTCCCAAGTGGGGTACTGAAACTGAATTTTTGTTCCCTTAAGCTCCCATTCACACTATGTCACGCGACATCAGGTGTCTTGCATTTGCATGTTTATTTGTGCATTGTGTGCTTCAAACATAGAGCAGCCTGTTGATTCCAAATTGCTGCCTTACATGCCACAAGCGCAGCAAAGAAGCTCATGCACCCTTCTGATCTTCAAGCTGATTTTTAACTGTGCATTTCTTCACATGTAAAAAAGTAAAGTTTGCTTGCCACATATGGGTTGCCATTAACAACAAATAGTATGTTAAGTGTGATGCACAATTTTTGCATTCATGCACATATAGTGTGAATTCAGTCTTTCTTCCTATAGAAGTAGAATCTTGGCAGCCTGACAGCTAAATAATGTAAATTAACAGCAGGTGTTTCTAAACTGTTATCGTTGAGGATTTAGTGGATAAATTACTTCACAGCACATGCAGCTAGATAGGTCAGTGATGGCTTAGTTTAAAACTCTTTTACTGTTTTTTTTGAATATGTAAATACTTAAAGTAGAAGTCAACCCTAACACTAAAATCCCTGCATCTACAGACATCCACGATCTAACACTAACCTATTTAGCCCTGTAAAGAAGAAATCAGTATACATACCTTTTTTGAAGCCGATCCGACCCGATCCCACGCTGAGCTGTCGGCCGTGGCTTCACTATGGAGGCGGGTGCAGAGGACCCAGCCGACAAAGGAAGCCCCATAGTAAGTCAAAGACATCACTCCCTATTCATTTTACAGCTGTTAACGGCTGTGTCCTCTGCAGAGCTTCCACCGCTGGAGACAGGATCAGATCGGCTTCAAAAAATGTATGTATACTAATTTCTTCTTTACAGGGTTAGGTAGATTAGTGTTAGATCATGGATGTCTGTAGATGCAGGGGTTTTGGTGGTAGGGTGGACTTTTAGTATTCTTAGTCTAGGCACAGATGCACCTTAACCACTTACCGACCGCCCACAGTATATTTACCGCGGCAGTCAGCCTCTCCTGGTCAAACTGACGCGATAATACGTCGCTCGCCCAGGAGCCTTTAGGGGGCGAGTGCACGCTGCCGGAGGCGCTCTCCTGCCCCCGCTCATTCATGGCCATCCCGGCCCATGTGACCGGTGGCTGCAATGTCCTCCGGCCACTCGCGATCTCCCGCTGGAGAGGGAGAAAGGCAGACGGCTGATGTAAACACAGTCGTCTGTCATTCTCCCTGGTGTAACTGCAGAGACTATACAATCCTGCTATGTAGGATCATATGTCTCTGTGGTTACATCACAAGCCACGCCCCTTAACAGTTAGAATCACGCCCCTAGGGACACACTTAACCCCTTGATCACTAATAAAGTTAACCCCTTCCCTGCCAGTGTCATTTTTACAGTAACAGTGCATATTTATAGCACTGATTACTGTAGTAATGCCACTGGTACCCCCAAAAGTGTCAAAAATGTCAGTCAGGGGTCTGATCTGTCCGCCACAATGTCGCAGTCCCGCAAAAAAAATCGCAGATCGCCGCCATTACTAGTTAAAAACAAAAAACAATAAAAATGACATAAATCTTTCACTTAGTTAGTAAACGCAATAACTTTTGCGCAAACCAATCAAAATACACTTATTGCAATTTTTTTTACCAAAAATATGTAGCAGAAAACAAATTGGCCTAAAATGTTAAAAAGTTTTGATTTTTACATTTTTTTGGGGGGGAATTTCATATAAAAAAATTTAAAAAATATTGTTATTTTTTCAAAATTGACGCTCTTTTTTTGTTTATAGCGCAAAAAAAAAAAAAATCGCACGGGTGATCAAATACCACCAAAAGAAAGCTCTGTTTATGGGGAAAAAAAAGGACGTCAATTCCTTTTGGGTACATCGTTGCACGACCACGCAATTGTCTGTTAAAGTCACGCAGTGCCGAATCGCAAAATAGGCCCTGGTCTTTGAGCAGCCAAATCCTCCGGGGCTTAAGTGGTTAAAGCAAACCATTTCTTTGCCCCCGCAGGGCCCTCCCCACAACATGATATACTTATCTTTACTTTGCTTCCTCACTGATCTGTTCAGCAACCGAGAGCAGAGAAAATACCTAATACCTGCAGGTATGTAGAAATGTGATCAACCTTCTTTTTCTCACCTCTCCTCTTTCACTCACCAAGGACCATCACTGTCACAGAAGGGAAGGAAGCCCTTAGCCCTGTGTAGGCCCCAGCTACAGAAACTGAGAGCTTATGCAATCTTTCTCTCCTTGCTGCATTTGAATGAATGGAGTGGTGGTGGAAGTAAAGGAAATGGTATGTTCTGCTTGAGAAGGGACATTAAAAACAAACCTGTTGCCTTTCCCTGTATTAAGCATTGGTTTGTTGAGAGGTGAGCCTCTAAATAACTGTACAGGTCAGCATGAATAAATTCTTAACATGCCACAATATGCAGCAATAGTATACTTTTTCAGAAAAGCTTTAATTTTATCATTAAATACCATCCTTGAGCTGCAATCAACATCTTAGTCCAGTCCAGAAAGTAGATAGTGACCCTTGATGATGCTTGAACAAAGAAGGTGGAGAAAAAGATGTGGCGTTGCATGCCTTAGGAAGGAAGGGGTCCTAGGGGGCTCCGAAATGTTGATACTTTATGCTGTAATGTGATTCTTTTAATAAACCATTTGGATGTAATTTTGGAGATCCTTGGTGTGCTGGCAACATATCTTCTGATCTTTCATTGTTAAAGGTACAACAACAAATCTGAAATCCAGACTCTATAAGGGTAGCTGAAGGCGCCCGATGCATCTGTACTAAATCCAACGTGCCAATGGAAGCTGCTCAGATCAATGTATAAACTAGCAAATGGAAAGGTGAACACGGGCAGAACAATACATAACCTCCCCAGCAAAACTTTTAGCTAGTCAGTACAAAAAGCCAGTTAAAAGTGTTTTAACCTGAAGGTTAAAAACATTGGCGTTTGTTGCATATATTTCCAAATACCTGTAAAAAACACTGTCACATCAATGCCAAAATGTGTTTCCTAACTCTAAACTATCCAAGTTCCCAACTTTAGACATATTGTTTATAACAATATGGTTCCATTGGTGATATACACAATCTGTTGGCACAACCCAATTTGTCATTCAGATTTCCATTCTTCATGTCCAGACCATCCGAGAAAACTTCTCTCTTCAAAGAGGCCTATCCTACGCTATCCATTTGTTTTCTCCATCAGCCCATTCCCCACAGTTATTACCTTTTGTACTGTATGTCTTGACCACCCCTCTTAGATTGTAAGCTCTAATGAGCAGGGCCCTCTGATTCCTACTATATTAAATTGTATTGTAATGGTACTGTCTGTCCTTATGGTGTAAACTGTTGGCGCTATATAAATCCTGAATAATAATCATAAAGTCGACCCTTCTACTTTTTTAAATAAGCTACATACAAGACATTCCCATCTGATGTAAATTACGTATGATTTCAAGTAAAATTACATTTATTATGAGAAATCCATTAAATGCTTAACGCCCTAGTAGGAAATAGACAACCGATCTTTGCAGAAAAAGTAAAACAGGAAAGACCAGTTATACAGGTTTCATATATATTTTTACAGCAGAAGTAACACAGAATAAAAATATGATAACATTGTCTTAGTGCCATTGGTTAAATGAAACTGTATGAAAGCATTGTTCCGTGAAAAGGGTAAACAATGCAGATGTACTGGGTGCAAAATGAGTTGCTTTCTTCAAGTTAGCTTTTCTTCTACACCACTAGTTTGTGACAACTTAGACCCAACAATTGGAAGCTTCCACTATGTGACATCTGCCCCTGTCAATGAATGCACATTCTACAACCGACTGTATAAAATTTATTTAAAGTGGAATTTCAGCCAAAACATTTCTATTTTAGATATAGTCAGTAGTACCTGTTAGGCTGAGCCCTAAAAATGACGAGGAAAAAAGAAATACACAGATGAACATTTCTATGCAACCACTCAAAATGGTTCCTTGGATATTTCTCACGGCTGCTCAGTGGTAGGCTTTTTGAGCTTGTACAGAGGGTAAAAAGTACTGTGTTATTTGCCAAACTAACTCTAAACAAAACACATTTTACCCTTACCAGTCACTGACGTTGGGTGAATAGAAATATTTTTAGACGGCAACCCCAAAGAAGTCTATGTGATATGACTAAACTGTATCTGCACGGACATCACATCAAGAAATATTGTAAACAATGCCATGGGCCTCAGAGCCAGGGGTGTTGCTAGTATTGTAAAAGACCTAGGGCACCTTTGGACAGCCGAAAAGAGAATTATTGCATTGCGTATAGCACGCCATGGCAAGCAATAGGTGTTAAAAAATTTTCGTTAACAGCGGGAAGGGGCCTAAAGTGGCATGGTTAAATAAAAACTTGCTTGCACAGATATGCAACAGTTCCCAGAAAATATGCTTTAATTGTTGTTCCACATGTGGGAGCCTCACAGACATGCAATGATTCCATGTGGTAAGACTTTGTCTGAGCCTACCTTAAAGAAGAACGTAATAAAAATAGTCAGGGACTGTTTAGCAACCAACAACTGCTGAGACAATGAACACTTTGGTCAGTAGGTGAAGTATGTAATGTACAATATAATTTATATAGTGCAGTTGTCAATATTAGAGTGCAGAGGTCAGGAGTAGGTAACAAACAGGGTGCTCCAGTCAGTTCTTACCTCACAGAGTACCAGGTTTATATATTTGAGCACAACTTAGCAATAAAAGGTGAAAAATAAAGGTAAATTAGCATTAAAACCAAAACCAAAAATGTAATATATTGCAGCTTACAAATTATTAGATTAGGCTTTTTTCCCTTTGCTTTCACCTGGAAATTGGGCTGGGCTAGTAACACACCTTCTGTATTAGAGTACCCCCATTCTGGGTAAAGGCGAACAGGGGGCACATTTGGACAGAAGAATTATTAGTCTGGGAGGGTGGGTAGTACTAGATGTACTAGCAGATTTAAATACATCAACATATTGAAGCCAAACCCTATCTAACACTTTATAAGCAGTTATAGTAAACTGTTTTTTTTTCTCCTTTTTGGGATAAAGGTTTTACATAAATAAAATAAAACTGATCATTGTACGCACCCCTATCAGTAGTAAATAATGGTTTGTCTCAGCCCTCTTAACTGCTAAACCAGCAAGAGAGCGTGTTCTGTTGAAAAACAACAGACTTACTTGCCAGATCACCAGATGAAAATAGAAGAAAGCCTAAAAAAGAAAACAAATGCAGCCATCACATCTAACAATTGGTAAACTGCAATATAATACATGTTTGCTTTTGGGTTTAACACCACTTTAAAACACGGAGAGGTGATATTCCTTTTTATTGTAAGAACTCTTCCATTATTACATTTGCTATTCTATTTCACCACTATAAAATTGCCATAATGTACATTTAAAAAGCCTGAAAATGTAAACTAATACAGGCCAGCACATTGAAGGACTTGTAAGCTGCATTTTACCACATTTTTCCTGTTTCCTGTTTTGGGTTTGTTAGAATGCGGTTATTTTGATATTCGTTAAATGCAAATTTTAGAGAAATACCTATTGGTGAGATACATTCAAACTGAAAAATCCTTCCATTCTTTTCAAAAATCAAAATGGATTTAATAATAAAACAGTGTAAGATTACAGGATAAATATTCTAACTTAAACTATAAAACCATGTTAAAAAGTATAGTTATGTTCTTAAAATAAAAATTGTATATACAGTATGCGTAATCGTATTGGAGTGTGTGGGTCATCTTTGTGAGTTGTTGTGCAAGGGAGCCTTTGAGCTCCTAAAAGTTTTTTTTTGTCTCTACCAGGAGCAGCTTCTTACCCCCACCTTCTCTAAGGAGTCTGGCTTTGTGTTCTAGTCCTATATATGGAAAGGCACAGTTGGCTTCAGAAATTCAACTCTCCCTAAAAAGGGGCCTCTTTAGAGCATGCTGGCATCCTACAAAAGTTTTGGGGGGGGGGGGATTGCCAGGTGTATGTAACAACATACACAATACCATATAACTTTATCTATCATCTGGATAAAATATTACATATACCCAGAGCTTTTTTTCAGCTGGAACTTGGTGGAACTCAGTTCCACCACCTCTGGTTCAGGCTCTCTCCAAAAAATCCAGCTTTTGTGTTTACATGTGACAGCTTGTCTCCCAAATGGCTCCCATAGATCTGATCTAATGAGTGGCTCTTACTAAGTGCAGGATGGAAACAAGAGATATGCAGGTGCATTCGGTGCAGTACGGATGCCGACACCCCCACTGGATGATCATCCTGCAAGTGAGAGAGGTGGAACCACCTACAGGGTGTGGGGAGGTACTAAAGCTGGCTAGGTGCTTCAACTTAATACAACAGCAAAAATAAGGTGGAAGATGATGGAGCTTTTAAGGAGGTATATGATAGAGCAGGGAGAAATTTTCTCACACGATCTCCGGCATCTGATTAGGAGGGATGAGTGCAGGTCATGGAAGGGGGCGGACAAGAGAAACACTCCATGGCGGATGGAGGGGGACATGGCTTCTGTTGCTGACTCCTGCAGGACTTGCTCTGGGGAGGCTGTCTGTGGACACACTGCATCCACCCCTCAATCCAGCACTGAGATTCCCGTATCTTCCACTGTCGCCACAAAACTGAGCAGAGTGATCTGGAGGGGTGACAGGGAGAGCCTGGACTGAAGGAGGGAGGAGGACTGGGGAGGAGATGGAGGGACACAACATAAGGAAACTCTGCATATACTACCCTAGCCTATCCATATACTACCCATGCCTATCCATATACTAACCTTGCCTGTCTATATACTAAACTGGCCTGTCTATATACTACCCTGGCCTGTATATATATATATATATATACTATCCTAGCCTATCCGTATACTGCCCACGCCTATCCATATGCTACCATGAAAAAAATGAGGTTTCGTCTAGGGTATCAAAAATCACTGCACCAGCCCAGTAATTCTGTGACTAAAATATCTGTATACACATCAAGGTTTACTTAAAATTTGGAATTGAGTGTATCTTGAAAAAGTAAAGATAGGCAAATATGACCCAATATTGTGTTGACACAAATCAGTTGATGGTACAAAGTGAAATTAAAAGTACTTGAATTACAACATGTAAGTATACTACATATAAACTGTATTTTTTTATTAATTTTTAGACCTTCTTGGAATATTCAGATACAGGGTCAAAATTTGTATTCGGTGAGAAGTATCTGGACCATTTTTTTGCTTTTAAGGTGAGACTTATACAATCCTCCTTTTCGTCTGTATTAACTCTTGTTATCCCTAGCATGCCCAAATATACTCTGTCATCTATCTGCATAGCTAGTGTTTTCTACAGATTGCATACATTTTTGAAAATAGGTAATACAAAACTGTATTTTATTTGGCAGTATAAAAGGTAACTTTGCCAAACTTTGCACCTAAAGTATACCATTAATGCCATGATACAGAAAAAAAATTGCAGAATAAAATTATTATTGTATATTTATATTAAAATTAGTCCCTGAAAATCATGGGTCACGGCGAAAGTTAACTTTTCAATTTTTTACTTCCTTTTGCATTATTGTTCTGAAACAATATATGTATCACTACTGTATCATAACAAAGCTATTTCCAAATGAATAGGCACATGTGAAAGTGTAGTTAGACATTTTGAGATGACCCCATTCATATATATATATAGTATATCTTTGAAAAAACAAGTTATTAAAAAGACTATAAATTCCCTTATACTAAAGCTGATGACATATTGTTCATGGAGCAAAACGTAACCTACTATTCTGTTTTGTGATTGTCATCACAGGTCCTGCCGATTGTGATTTTCTTCAGCACGGTCATGTCAATGCTATATTTTCTTGGCTTCATGCAATGGCTCATTAAAAAGGTGAATATTCATTTCTGTTATTTAGCTGTATATATTTTTTGGAGGAAATTTTTAATTACCTTATACTTTTTTAAGCTTAGGACAATGGCATATTACATTTTTAATGGTTACACCATTCAGAAAATCACTTAGTTGTTTCGTAAAATTTCTATTCTAACGGTATCATGTTGTAAGTGCCATCTGGATCCTGGTACCAAGACTGAGTGGGAGTAAATTTACATTGAGGGAAATTAACTAAAGTAGGAACAGACAAAATCTGGAACATAGTAATCAATAAGCTTCTAACTTCAATTTGTACGGTCAAGCTTTTAAAATGAAAGTTAGAAGCTGATTGGCTGCCATGCGCATTTGCTCCAGATTCTGGCTGCTCCAGTCTTAGTAAATTCCTATCAATGTATATTAATTGCAGTAATTCTGGGCTGATAGAAAAATTTAATAAAATCAGCTTAATTGTTTTTTCTTTTTGAAGGTTGGATGGATAATGCAAATAACGATGGCAACAACTCCAACAGAATCCCTAGTTGCAGCAGGGAATATTTTTGTGGGCCAGGTAAGCCATTTCATTTTTTTAAATAATTTATTACATCTTACCTATTTATCTTTGATGTTATATTTTCAACACGCTTAAAGGAAACCTGTACTGATGAAGTATGGAGATTCCTTTTAAAAATACCAGTTTCCTGGCTATCAGGCTGACCCAATGCTTCAAATAGTTCTTCATTACCTTAAACAGGTATGCAAATTCTAACTCCCCTTTGAATTCCATGATCTACATGCATGTTCCAGGTCAGTGCCAGAGGGCAGAAGACCGAAAGAGCCTGTGTTCATGGGCTTTTGTTCACGTTGTTCACTATGAACATGTTTGCACTCCCATACACGTTTATGTGAAAGTGAATCCCACTTAAAGGAGGTCAAATGTAGGTCCTACAGAGGTCAACAGTAAGTCAAATACACCAAAATGCATCTCAAAGTGACACAGACAAGCAACTGGCATTTTTTAAGAAGATCAGCAAGAGAAACCTCTGTATTTCTCTTATCATAGGTGTCTTTTAAAAACTGATAAAGTGGGTAGGGTCTGATAACTGACCATGTATTCACAGCTAACCTGAACACAGGAAGGGACATCCACCACACCCTGAATTGCTACCACAGACCAAACTCTGGCAAGCACCCAGTGAAATAGATTCTGTATATATAATCTGTAAGATATACAGGATACAGCATTTGTGTACCTGTACTGTAAACATGCCAAACAAGTCAAGTGTATTATGGACTGCATATATCTACACTCAAAAAAGTAAAAATAAAATGTAAATATAGATAGATAGATAGATAGATAGATAGATAGATAGATAGATAGATAGATAGATAGATAGATAGATAGATAGATAGATAGATAGATAGATAGATAGATAGATAGATAGATAGATAGATAGATAGATATAGGGCAGACTTAATGGGCCATTTGGCTTTTCTGCCTCTAAAAAGTTTAAATATTTAAATTGAAGGAGGTCAAAAACTGATCTATTACTGTACATTTTGTGCTAAAATAGGACAAAACTAAAATAAAAGTGTTCCCATGCTAAAGGCTATTGATTAATTCACTTGATTGCAGCTATATGGAGAAAACTCAGAAGACCATAATGTGTGATTGATGGCAGCAATAATATTGTTACATATCAAATGAATAGAAAGACATACCAATAATTATGGGGAGGTCAGAAGCTTTTTCAGATTTACTTAACAGCAGCATGTTTTGAAAGAGACAAAACAACCAATAACTAAAACCAATATTGGCACTCATTTTGTAGTAAACCAAAAACCTTTAGCCAGGGAAGTATTTATTTAATGAACTTGTAGATCGGGTCACAACCTGCACCATTTTTTTTTTTTTTGCACCATTATTACAGTTAAATATTTAAACTTGCAATATTGAGCTCAATATACAGGTTTTAGAGTTTTTCCCATTATAAATATATAGACATTGAAAATCTACCTGAAAAGCCAGGGAATAAATCTACCAGAAAAGCCAGGGAACTTAAAAAAAAGTCCTGATGAAAATAATTCACTTATTCTAATTGGCATGTGGCTATCATGCCTTATCATGGCCTTTTAACACAAGCAGAAGATTTAAACAATTAACAATGAAAGAAAAAATTATGTTAGAGGAAAATAAATTTGCCCTACCAGGGTCTTGGGGAGCAGTATGCTAATTCTTTTTACTGCTTGCTCCAAATATAACTGAAGTGGCTTTACATAAATCACAGCATCCAATCTCATCAATATCAATGCATTTAATAATCTGCTCCAGTGTAATTTGCTTAACTCTTTATGTGATAGATTATTTAAGAGCAGATTTGCAATCAAGATGGTAGAAGTACTGACCAAAAATGTTTACTTAATAATATTGGTGCTTCTTTTTGTTTTCAGACTGAATCTCCACTTTTAATAAGGCCATACCTGGAACATTTAACCAAATCAGAAATCCATGCTGTGATGACTGCTGGTTTTGCAACAATTGCAGGGAGTGTGCTGGGAGCATACATTTCCTTCGGAGTGAGTATTGGCATTGAGTTACAGTGAGTGGGTTAATGTCACATGTCCAAAAAATTCTAATTATTTTGCTTATTGACAATGCATGCAATCTTTGAAGATTCAGTAGTAAATGTTTACTCCAGTGCTATGTATACATGTCCGTTTATAATAATCATCTGAATAAAATATTCAATTTTAACATATAATGGGAGTGATCCTCCTTTTTTCCGTGTTATTGTAAAGCAACTATTGCAACTATATAATAATAATAATAATAATAATAATAATAATAATAATAATAATAATAAAAATAATAGTAATAACAGTACATTTCTCTAGGAGTCTTAAGACAATGCACCAGTACCAAATGGGCAATGAAACAAAAACTGACAAAATTACTATAAGAGTATAAGTAACAAAGATGTAAAGGGATGACGCAGGGGCAGAATGGTGAATCACATATCAGATAAAATATAACCTTCTTAAACAAAGATGGCATGTCTTTTTATAAGGATTGACCTCCTGACACTGTTCTTGAAGGCCTCCCTTTTGTTTTTACATTTAAAATTAGTTTTTTTCATACTAATAATATCAAACGTAGATATTTTACTGTGCATTCTAACAATTACCAATAACAGATACATTTGGAAAAAACTGTTATATTTATTGTTCTGTACTTTTCTGCACTGATTCTTCCAGCACCAGATAAAGGAATAATAAGGAATAAATGAGCATCTGGGATTAGGATATGATTAGCTTAAGGTTAGGTCAGAGGTTTGGTGGGGAGGGGAGGGTTTCTTGATGTCTATCCTAGAGCAAGTCTATGAGATCTCACTCATAAAGGCGATGTACTACCTATGCATCTGATTAACTTAAAAGCTGTTATTGAAGAAGCATATTGAAGAAGAAGCACATCCCCTTTATACAGTATTTCCATCCACAGGCTGCTAGGGGGCCCTTCCTGTGCATCAACCTAACTTAGCAAGGGATAAACAGTATAACCAGGAGGATGGAAGAGTTTTGCAGAGGGTGTGAAAAAGTCCAGAGTTAGGAGAATGGGCATGGGCGTCCACAGAACTTTTTTCAGGGGGGGCATCATTTTAAGGTCACCCATGCTCCGCCCCTTTTTGCCCCCATAGATCTCCCTTTAGAGCAGGCCAGGCCAGGGTCCCCCATAGATCCCCTTTAGAGCAGGGTCCCCATAGATCTCCCTTTAGAGCAGGCCAGGGTTCCCATAGATCCCTCTTTAGTCTTACCTTATCACCTATATGGTCCGTGCATATTCACCGTGCTACCAGGTTTTCCTGCACCACTCCCTGCAAAGAATATATATATATATATATATATATATATATATGTATATATATATAGCCAATTTGACCCCTTTTATAGCAGGACAGAATCCCCATAGATCCCCCTTTTAGAGCAGGACAGGGTCCCCCATACATCCCTTTTAGAGCAGGGTCCCCATAGATCCCCCTTTAGAGCAGGCCATGCCAGGGGGTCCTCCATAGATCCCCCTTTAGAGTAGGGTCCCCATAGATTCCCCTCTTGGAGCAGGCAAGGAAATTTCCAGGGGGGGGCACTTGTACCCCCTTGCTGACGCCCATGGGAATGGGACCTGTTTTCCAGAAGGATGAAGATTTCCTTTCATCATGATGTAACACCTTCCTTTTGGAGGAAAGCATAGTACATTCCTTTAATGGGAAAAAGGGGAAGCAGAGTCATTATTTTCCCTGACAAAAATTTAGACTGAAAACGGTGAGTAAATATTGGGTGCTACAACTCTCTTCCTGGTGCTAACGTGAGTTCCCTTTTAGAAGTCAGACTAAATAGTAGAGATCTGTTACACAGATACACTCATTATATAGAGTGATGGCAGTTGGTGGGGCTTCCCCAGAAGTCAGAAAAGTCAGGTGTCCATAGCAAATATAAAACATTTAATAAAGTGAAACTAACCTAAAGCGAGGGACACAGATATGTTTTCTGGATAGCAAAGTTAATAGCAGGCGTTTTGGGGTGTCTGCTTTTCGGCAATACTTATGCCTTTGAAAGTTTACTATACATTACAATTTCCCTTTAAGACATTGTAGATATAGTCTGCAGTATTTCCATGGAGTGGTGATGGATGTAGCAGTAATTAACAAGTGAATCCTTTCAAATATTGTACATAGGAAGTTTCATTGTTTTTTACTTAAGATTTAGTTGTGACATTTGTCGAGATATTGATGATGGTAAAGGATAATGCTTGTATCATTGATAATGATTGTATCAAATTGTTTTCAAGTAATTATTAACCAACAAAGATAGTTTTTCTGGTATATTGCAGGTGTCGTCCTCACATTTGTTAACCGCTTCTGTCATGTCTGCACCAGCAGCACTTGCTGTAGCCAAGTTATTTTGGCCAGAAACAGAGCCTGTAAAAATTACTATGAAGCAAGGTCTTCAGCTGGAGAAAGGGTAAGGAGCATGTCAAAGGAAATCATAAATGCACTTGAAGCAGATATTCTGAAAACAGAGATTTGAAATTTTATTTAAGGTACCCATAGAAATAACATTTCAATCAACCAGTCTAGTAATTTTCCACATTCGTTGACAATCTCATGTCCATGGCCATCCCCAAAGCTGCTGACCACCTACTGTGTGGGGGAGCAGGAAACCTGTCCCAAGCACAATTGTTTGAGATAAGTCAGTGCAGGCAACACCTGCTACAGCTAAAACATATGAACATTCAAACAAACCAAGCATTACCATGCAATGGTGCCTGGGGGTGGTTGGATTGCGTATGCAAATTTGACATCACTCAGAAGTCTGTGGTCAACCTAAAAGGATTCTAAACCTTGACAGTAGTGCTCCATCTAAATGATGGGGCACACATAAGCAGCCATTGATTCACAAGGGTTAGCACTTTTAAAATTCATCAATAAATACCTTTGTATTGTTTGTTTAAATTGGGTCACATTACTTTTTTTTCCTTTCTGTCTTCAGCACGGCTGAGCTTGGGGCTGGGTTGAGCCAAAGCGTGTGTCCTTTGACGTAGCCTCAGCTTTTTCAGGTCCTTCCCCAGGACATGCAAAGTAGAGAAAAGCTGTTAGTCAAGGATCTGATCTGCCCCAGGTCATCCTTGACTGGCAGCTCTAGTCTACTTTGCAAGGCCTAGGGAGCCCTGAAAAAGCTGAGGGACATAACAAAACATGTGACTGGCTCTGGTTTAGCCTTGCCTCCAACCTAGATCATAGAGAAATTAGGGGATTTCACCTACAGTAAGTCTTGTGTACATACGGCTTAATGTAGATTAAATCCCATTAATTAATTTCACTATGGCCCAGGTTGGGGGCAGGGCTAAACCAGAGGCATTTACATGTTGGGGTCCGATCAACTCCTTGACTGATGGCTCCAATCCTCTTTGCACGGCATGGTGTAAGGGCCTAAAAAAGCTGAGGGACATCACAGTATATGTGACATTGCCCTGCCCCAAACCCAGATGAAATGAGATTAATTAGCGAATTTTTAAAAAGAGTAGCATGCGCATTGTTGGTAACAGTGGGGATATGAGCCTGCTAATTGTTGCCACCACCAACAGTTAACAATAGGTGACCAGGAAGTTACCAAAGAATCTTCTTAATAAAGAATGATTTTAGCCCTAAACATAGGGCACAAAAACATTATAGGACTTTATTTAATTCATTATTAGGACTTTTTTTAATTCTTAGATTTTTGAGTTTAGTGACACTTTCATCTAATAAACACATTACTTTAAAAGATCAGTATATTCACTATGTATCAATTACAGTAGAGTGTGAAAAATCCTTTGTATAAGTTATGCTGACATCTGGTAATACAGCTAATAAACTGGTGAAAAGGTTACCAGAAGAAAAAATATTTGCAAGTTGAAACGCGTCACCAGCTGTGAAAGTGAAGAAATAACTCCAAGAGGAACACGGATTGCAAAAAAAATTTTTAAAAATACATTTTTGTAGCAGAATAGGGGATTCCAAGAACCACCATTATTTTTATTACAGTCTTTGTCTCCTTTGCAAAGGTTCTCTCATTTCCTTGAGTGACAAAATTGTTTTTACGACAGGAAGTGAGGGGAAATCTCCTTGAGGTCTCACAGTAATAAAAAGTTGACAAGCATTCTAGTCTTTATTGTAATCTATCCACAACTATAAAAAACATTTTGTCTGGAGGTTTAAACAATGACATACTATAATACTAAATGTAGTACTGTAATACTAACCCCCCACCCAACCACTTTTCATCCTGTCAACATTTAAGCCTTATTTTGCTGCACACCCATCTCATCCAGCCCTGTAAACCTCTTTGCATTATGCGTCAGAATTTATCACCAGGAGAATCTGCTTTTTATTATATGTATTTTACATTGTGATAAATAATAGACACACATTGAATGTAAGTACTGATATTGGCTTCTTTACCTTAGGGATGCAAGAAACATTCTTGAAGCTGCAAGTCAAGGAGCTTCTGCATCAATCCCTTTGGTAGCAAATATAGCAGTGAATTTGATGGCTTTCCTCTCACTTCTAGCCTTTTTCAATGCTGCTCTCTCCTGGCTGGGAAATATGTTTGATTATCCACAGTTGAGTTTTGAGGTAAGCATTGTTACTATATGAAGAGATGTAAAGTACAGTTATACAATCAAAGTGAGTTTATTTAACAAAAGGAAACTGTATTTTGACGTGTTTAGGTATAAATTCATTTTGCAGGTGTTGGTTTAATGTATATAATTGTAACACTTTTTTTCTAAGGCCCCTCTGGCCTATTATTTCATAGACAAATATCCTTCATGTATTTTGTTATTATTAGCAAACAAGCTGTCACAAATGTTTATTGCATTTTTAGTGAATTTTTATTTTTTAAACTAAAAATGTATTTGAAAGATGTCAGGTAATATACTTCATTTTAACACTTCTGTTCCTGGGATCCACTAGCTTATTATTTCCTAGACAAATCTCCCTCGTGTGTATAGTTATTATTAGATGTGTATTATTAATATAAAATGAGCTGACACAAATGTTTTTGAAAAATGCTCTTTTTTTTTGGCTTGTTTAACCACTTCAGCCCTGGAAGGTTTACCCCCTCTTCATGACCAGGCCATATTTTTGCTATGCGGCACTGCATTTTACTTTAACTGACAATTGCGATGTCGTGCAACGCTGTACATAAAATTGATTTCCTTTTTTCCCCACAAATAGAGCTTTCTTTTGGTGGTATTTGATCCCCACTATAAACAAAAAAAGACTGACAAATTTGAGAAAAAAAAAACAATATTTTTTTACTTATTACCTATAAATCTAATTTCTTCTTCAATTCTGCTACATATTTTTGGTGAAAAAAAATTACAATAAGCATATATTGATTGGTTTTTACAAAAGTTATAGCGTCTTCAAACTATGGGAAATTTTTATGGAATTTTTATTTTTTAAGTAATAGTAATAGTGGCGATCAGTGACTTATAGCGGGACTGTGACATTGTGGCGGCCAAAACGGACACTTCATCCCGGTTCACACTTCTGCGATGCGGGAACGCTGTGAATATGCAGTGTGTTCCCGCATCGCATCCGCACCCCTGGCAGTTCACACTGCCATATGTGATACGCAGGGGGTGTCAATTAAAAGTTAACGACACCCCCAGGTAAGATCGCATATCGCAGAGCGATCTGCAAGTTCGCACACAATCAGATCGCACTAGTGTGAACCACCATGCGATCCGATTCTGCTGCGGTTAAAAAAAAATGGTCATGTGCGTGCTTTGTGCGATTGCGGTGCGAATTCAGCCATACAAACTGTATGGCTGAAATTTGCACCACACAGAGATCGCATGTAATTTAGGAGCAGTGCGCTCCGAATTACATGCAATCTCTGTGATCGCACTAATGTGAACTGGCCCTAAGTGACACTTTTTGCACTTTTTTGGGGACCAGTGCCAACGATAGAGTGATCAGTGCTAAACAAATATGCACTGTAACTGTACTAATGGCACTGGCAGGGAAGGGGTTAACATCAGGGACCTGCCTATACACACACATGAACTTTAATGGCATCCCAGTCTTAATCCATAGGGTTCAATATTGAATTGGCCCACCCATCCATGTCTTTAACCACCTCCTTCCCAAGCCTATTCTGACACTTTGTCCTACATGTAAAAATCTACTTTTTTTTTTGCTATAAAATTACTTAGAACCCCCAAACATATATTTTTTAGCAGAGACCCTATAGAATAAAATGGTGCGTGTTGCAATTTTTTATGTCACACGATATTGCACCAGGTGTCACTGCCCCACAAGTGCACTTCACATACATAGTTCAACAGTCTGGGCCTTTTCCAACATATATGCTGCAAACTGCACCATGGTGGTTTGTAGCCCCTGCCTGCAGTGTGCCAAGCGTAGCAAATGTACTAGTCAAATGGGTACCAAATACATGATTCTTCACCACAAATCTCTGTGGGAAAAGCACATCAATGATACAGGTCAACAACAAAAGGCCCAGACCAGTAAAGAGGTGGCAGTGCAGGGGGTATCTGGGGTGGAGTAGTGACAGTGCAGGGGGTATCTGGGGTGGAGTAGTGACAGTGCAGGGGGTATTTTGGGTGAAGTAGTGACAGTGCAGGGGATATCTGGGGTAGAGAGGTGGCAGTGCAGGGGGTATCTGGGGTGGAGTAGTGACAGTGCAGGGGGTATCTGAGGCAGAGAGGTGACAGTGCAGGGGGGTATCTGGGGTAGAGAGGTGGCAGTGCAGGGGGTATCTGGGGTGGAGATGGGGTATCTGGTGTGTGTGGGGGGCTGTGTAATGCAAAAGAAGTCCAGAGGTGTGTGAGGGAGGGGGGGGCTGTTTAATGCAAAAGAGGTCCAGAGGTGTGTGTTTGGGGGGAGGGCTGTGTAATGTAAAGGGTTCCAGAGGTATTGGGGGCTGTGTAATGCAAAAGGGGTGCAGAGGTGTGGGGGGCTGTGTAATGTAAAGGGGTCCAGAGGTGTGGGGTGGGCTGTGTAATGTAAAGTAGTCCAGAGGTGTGGGGGGGGGCTATATAATGCAAAAGGGTTCCAGAGGTGTGGAAGGGCGCTGTGTAATGTAAAGGGGTCCAGAGGTGTGGGGGTGGGGGCTGTGTAATGTAATGGGGTCCAGAAGTGTCGCCCCATTAAAATGCTCTAATTTATGAAGGTGAATTTATTTAAATTCACCTTTAATATAGCGCCGGGCAAAGCTCCCTGGCGCTGATCTTCACGCCCCCTTCTGATGTCAGAAGGGGGCATTATGGGATAAAATCTACCTAGCAACACCCCTGGCCTGGGCTCTTCTTCCTCTTTGTTCCACCCTTTTTGTCATCTCTGTTCACTCCACAAGATTCTCCGTCAGCATCTTCTGCAACATCTGCATCCTAAAGTTATGACAAAGGGGTTTAATAAGCTTAGCTTACGGTACATAAGGCAGGAAATAGGGACAACATGGGGCCACGTTGAGTACAGCCAAGAATGTGATTACATTTTGTCATAAGTCTCTTACGGGTCACCATCCCGCTATCTCCAGCAGAATCCTTGGTCAAGCAAGTGTCACTTCCCAGCTGCTGAAATGGATTTAAATAATTGTTCTTCAACCACCCTCATTCCTGGCTTCTTAATGTTAGCTTGGTTAACCACTTGCTGTTTGCCTTCTGTTTTACAGCTCTAAAGTGCAGTTAAGATGGCCTTTCCTTTTAGGTGCTTATGTGAACCATCTGATGAACACAGGAGCAGCCTAATCTGAGCACACTGCCCATTGGACAGTGCAGCTTACTAAGTGAACATACAAACCCAATGAGAGTTGTAGCTTAATTGTGACCAATCAATGCAATCACACGTTGTTTACACTGACTACGGTTAGCAGCAGCTTTCACTTTCATCTCACATAGCAATCGTTGTTTGAGATGAAAAGAAAGTTCCTGATGACAGCCAGCACACTAAAAAAAAAAAAAAAAAGGCAACCAGTTCCGGGATCATTGTTGCACACCCTTCCACAGTATCACCCTCCTCTACAGTATGTCAGCCCCATCCTGTCCCTGGTCTGACCTGTATAATAACCCCTCACCTTTTCTGTCCTGCATATCTGTACATTAACTCCTTAATTTCCATCCTCCCATTGTATTTTGCCTGTATATATACCCATTCGCCTCCTGATACCTTTTTGAAAGACCTGTAAGTTTAATGTATCTAGTGCATCATTAGCCTGCTTCATGTTTTAACATTCTCTGCTGCAGCACCACAGTGGCGGATACCCAGCCACCCAGTCATCCAGTAGGCCATTCCTGCACCAGCACGTGCAATCTAATATCTACATGTTGCTGGATTATGTTGTCAGCAGCAGGGTCCACATGGCTACACACACATGGTCCACCAAGTATGGGCGGGGACATTACATCTTTTTACCGCCCCCCTGGATACATTTTCTGGGAAGGACACAGGATAGGGCACACCAATGGAGTTGGCGGTGCTGCCTCATGTCCTGCATCTTGGTTATGGGAATTATGAAGTCCCCTCTACCCCCTCCTCCTCAATGGCCTCATCTGGGGACTCTAAATTATCACTCCCCCAAAATGCTGCTATGCTGTTTTGCAGCTGGTATAAATGGAGGACAGGAGCCACAATGGGCTAGAGATTCTGGCAGCTATTCAAGAGCAGGCTGACAGGTGCATGACCGTGCGCCATTTTGTGCCAAGCAAGGCCATGTGTGACAATGGCACTAGCCAGCTGTCTGCCCTTCAGCAAGGGAAGTTCACATGTGATTTTCCTGGAACAGACCCTGAACCTGGTGGTGTTACTTTTTCTAGATAGGTACCCTGGCTTCCAAAGCTGTGGCAGAACAGAAGAGTGTGTGTCCATTTGTCATACCCAGTAAGAGAGCATATAGTCAAAATGCAGCGGCAACACAAGCTGGCTAGCAACTGCTTGGCATGCTTTACACCCATGCACTGGACCTCAGCGATAGCTATCCTGCAGAGGCTGCACCTGCAAAAGCAGGTCATAAATGATTACTTCTGCAAATATCTCACAGGGACAGGTTTTAGGAATCTGAGGTTCTTTTCATCTCGTCAGTGGCTCCTGATTGAGCACATACTGTGTGTTGTAAGACTGGGAATTAGAGGCTGAGCAGCAGAAGGAAGAAGAGGGCTTACCTTGTTTTTAAAGCTAGGTGCATGCACTGAGAAGGAGGAGGAAATGGGCAGACTTCCAGGGGTATGTTTCATCCATTCCAAACCTTGGGAGTTAAAATGGGCAGGGTGAGATCACTGAGGGAACAGTGTTTCCTCAGTGACGCCAAGGACTTAGGGTCTTCAGCTGCAGTCAAATTGTAGAAAATGGGCTCATTCATGCTGAAATGCCTTAGCAAGGATCATAGCATTTGGACCCTGAGAGACCATCATTAGTTGGCTACCTTTTTTTTTTTTCCTTTCTGCAGCTGGGCTTCAACTGCAAAATGTGAAATGCTTTCTGTAGGGTAAGTCATGCATTGTGTCTCCTAGTTTGTGACCTATTTCAGTGTTCTGCCACCCAAACAAATTGTAGCCATTGTCTTTTTGGAATAATACACTCTAATTTTTATTTCAAGATAAATACTCCTTCACATCTCCTCTTACATTGTGACCTAATCAAGCTTTACATACTCTCCAGGGAATGTACAAAATTGGTGGCTATTGTTTCTGAAATTGTACGCTCTAATTTTGAATGCATGATAAATCCTGCCTTGTCTCTCCATTTTAAATTGCAGGGAAGTAAAGCTGCTTATATACTGTGCAGTGACTTACAATATTTCTGGCTATTGTCTCTGAAATAATATACTCTGAATTTCAGAATAAATCATCTCTGGAATGTGGGGATGTGGTTTTACAGTGTTTTGTGCAATTTGTTTTAACATTTTATTAAAGACAATACAAATGGGGTACTGCAAAAGAAAAAACCCACAAAATATACTACAAAACATTTTTTTCAATAACTATTTGGAATGATGTTAAGAACGTATTTTTTTTATTTTAGTACATTTTATAATAGCTTTTAGATCTCATTATGGCTGCTTCCACCAGTCAATTCAGGCCTATTACTACTGAATACAAAAATTAGGTGTTGCAACTACCAAAAAAAGCATTTTTATAATTCATATTTTATCAGACTGGGGTGCTGCTGCTGTATTTAGGCCAAGCAATAATGTAAAATTAAAAATATTATATATTATATATATATATATTATTATAGCACTATTCAATAACATCACATACATCTTACCCACTTTTGCACTAGGGTACGTCTATCAATAGGGAATCAATGGCATTTATGAATGGCGTTGAATAAATAGCTGTTGGGCAGCTGATCCACCAGGTAATCATTGTGTACTGAGCTGTCATTAGATAGCTTGGTACACAGAGACACTTTATCAAGCCGATCCAAGGTACTTGGTACCATGTGATCATGGTAATCATGACAGCAATCACATGGTACTTTTTATAATGCTGATCCCTCCCCTTCCCCTTACAACAGGGGAAGGAGAGAGATTGAGTAATTGTGAATAGGAACAAAATGAATGGATCTGCAGCTGCACATTCATTCATTCTGTTTCAGTGACACTGGGAAAATTTTAATCCTTTTGTGCCACCCTCCTCTCCTACACATACTAGCTTCATGTGACCTCTATATTAACCCATTTCACATCCCTTATCCTGCATATCTGAAAATTAAACCCTTCATCTCCATCCTGCAAATGTATGTGACCAGTACATTAACCCCTTCACTTCCCCTTTTCTGTATATGACCTGTACATCAATGTATCTAGTGCACCACTTTCAAGCTTCCGGTAAACCCCTTAGTACCGTCATGTTTCTTCATTTTCAAAAAATGTGCAAATGGCAAAAAATGAGAGCACCTTGGGGTCTCTACTTAACAAAAATTCATTTTGAGTCATTCCAGGGCTTTTTGTACTATTCTGGCATTTTTATTTTAATAGAAAGTAAGGAGGACAGTTTTTTTTTTTTTTTAATTAGTGGTCTTCTATAGTAAAAATAAAAAAAACAGCGATTAATAAAATTAATAAATACCCCCAAAAGAAAGCTTGATCTGTCTCAAAAAAGTATATAACATCTTTCTAGGTACAGTTTTGCATAACAGAGTAATTGTCAGTCTCTCTGTTTCACAGCGATGAAAACTGAAAAATGGCCTGGTAATGAAGGGGTATTACAGGCTAGTACTTTGGTGGTTAAAGGCATCTACCAAACATGTAGTTTATTTGTTTTTCCTTAAAGTCGTGTAAAATTTAGGACCTTCTTCCCACTGTACAATATTTTTTATCATTTTATTTTTTTACATGTTTCCAGTGCCAATGTCCAGCTCCCCTTGCCTTTTGTTTGACAATCCCTTGCCTATTAGCCTTGCAAGCAGCCAGAATTCATTGCTAATATTGTTAGTATTCTCCTCATTGACTTCAATGGAGGGATTTAGGTTTGCAGTTTTTAGACTTTACAATAGGTCTATTGAACACCCCATGAATCCCAGACACATTTTCTCATCCCTGCTCAAAAGTAGCTGTAGAATCTCCAACAAAAAACATAATTTATGATAATGGTTTGAACTGCAAACATTTCTTCAAAAGACAACTGCTTTAAAAAAAGATGGGCTAGCATAGTAAAACAAAAAGTACTATAATAATTTCATTAAATGCAATAGTGTACCTGTTCCAGTGAAGGCTGTGACTGACCTGTAATAGGTCTTTAAATGTAATTTAGGTCTTACAGCTCACTACCATATTATAAAGCTGGGAAACAGGGAAACAAAAATTGAGTCAAGTTGGACAATATTTAAAGCTTGCATGAACCCATGTCCCTGTGTTCCCACTGCAGAGCTCAGACATATGCAAGTGAGAAGATACAGTGCCATAGCATGTAAACCAGACTGAGGGGCTTGTAAAAATGTCAACTACTTTGTAAAAGCCTATTTTTAAATTTGTTAATGTGTTCTAAGTCATTTATCAACTGGAGACATGCTATTACAGTACATTCTAAAGGTAGGTATTTTAATAGCCCTATCAGAAGGAACTTGAAAAGCTAACATGTTTTTGGTCCTAGCATACCCAAGTAATTTCTGGTAATGTATAGCAAACAATGTGCTAAACTCTACAGCAAGGTTTACTCATATTTATTTGTGTTTTTCACTGTTGGCTTAATCGTTTCAGCATTTCCATGTTCTAACCTTGTACTTTCAATAAAACTAACCTTGTTATTTTTATAACATTTTATATTGTTCTTGTCATTGATCAGGTAATATGCTCCTATATCTTCATGCCATTCTCCTTCATGATGGGTGTGGATTGGGAGGACAGCTTCATAGTTGGCAAACTTATAGGATACAAGACATTTTTTAATGAATTTGTTGCATATGAATACCTTGCTGGACTAATTACCAAGAGGAAGAACAATGGGCCGCTATTCATTGATGGAGTGAAGCAGTATATGTCGGTATGTGGGATCTTTATATAATTTTGAATTAATGTAATAAGAGCGTGTTGCCATATTTATAAATGTAACTTATGTTTAATACTACTATACTTAATAGCAGTCTATGCATGAAGGTAAAAAACGGGACTGCTGACTGTTCTATTATTGTCCCAATAACAAATTATTATTTGCTCTCCTGGTCACCTGAACCCCCCCCTTCTCCCCCCCCCCTTTTTTTTTTTTCCCTCTTCTCTCTCCCTCCCTTGTTCCCTTCCTCCCCCCCTCTTTCACTCTCCACCACCCTTTCCTCTTAAAGTATCCCTCCTCCTTTCTTTTTTTTCCTCTCTCTCTTCCCCCCCATTAAGTAGCAGATGTTGCCAATTGGTAGCTAGTATGAAATTAATAAAGATTATAAGTGGACTATAAATGGATGTCATATGAGCTTGATGGGATGTCGTTGAGATATGATTGTAGACACTCAGATAGGAAGTAATTAAGAGGATGCTTAGAAAATAAGGATTGGTCGCTGGTTCGTGCTGGTGCGGTTTGTGAGGATCGCATGTGGTCCGGGGCGCACTGCCTCTGATGGCATGCGATCGCATTTACGGTGTGGGCTCGGCCATACACTTTGTGTGGCTGAACTAACGCCGCATCTGCAGCAAACACATACATGAGGCCCTTTTTTTTTTTTTTTTTTTTTTGAGTCGCAGTAGGATCGGGTCGCATAGTGGTCCACACTAGTGCGATCCGGTTCTGTGCGAACTTGCGGATCACACTGCGGTATGCGATCGCAACTGGGGGTGTCGATAACCCTCAATTGACGCCCCGTACGCATCGCATGGGGCAGTTTGAGCTGCCAGAGGTGTGGATGCGATGCGGGAACAAGCTGCATATTTGCAGCGCTCCCGCATCGCACAGGTGTCAACCGGGACTAAATGACAAAATGATCCTATACTTTTCTTTTTTAAGCCCTCCGTGTTTATATATTTTATAGGCTTATTTGTCTCAGCGAAAGTGAAAAGAGAGAATAATAGTATGAGGCTAAAAGTGATACAAGGGGGATGGGAAAAGTAAGGTTGATCATGGTGGTTGAGTACATCCCATTGGCTATTGTTTTTATTCTACTTTATTCATTTATTTATTTTTATTTCCCCGGTTAGATATGGAGATTAAGTCATGTCACGGGGGGAGAGAGAGAAACTTCTTTCCCCCCCTTTTTTTTTTTTTTTTTTTTGGTGGAGTGAGGGGAATTGGGGGGCAGGTGGAGAAGGAGGGTTAAGGAGAGGGAGGTGATATAAGTTAGAACAGAGAGATTGGGAAAGGAAGGAATAGATAGCATTAAAGTGAAGGGGAAATAAACAGGAAGGTAAGGGAAATGCTATGGATGGGGGAGATTACCTAGAGGACCAAGCAACACTGGGGAATTGATAATTTTACATAGTGTTCTATTTCTCCTTTTTTCTTTTTTTTTTTTTTGTTTTGTTTTGTTTTGTCTCGTTTGGCCTAAGGTCGGTTTGAAAGTAAAGGGTCATATGCTGTGTATGAAATTATTTATATGTAAAAAGTGGGTCGGAGTGGAAAGTAGGGAGACGGACTCGTATCCGTCCCTCTCCTGCGTACTCCCTCAAATAGGTTGCGCACTGCTGTGGCTTGCCCAGTACGTTTTTTTTGTCTGTGGCTTGCCCAGTGCGTTTTTTTCTTGCAGATTATCTGCTATTTAGATTGAATCCCCTCCCCTTTTTTTTTTTCTTGCTTTCTTTTTTCATTTTGTTCTTATATTTTCTCTGATAAGTACTCTATTTTTTTTTTTCTCTTTTTTCCCTCTTGATCTCATATGGAGACACTGAAGATATTCTCCCTTAACGCCAAAGGACTTAATATCCCTGAAAAGCGTAGGGTACTGTTGAATGATATTAAACGGCAAAACGTGGATATTGCTCTTATACAGGAGACTCATTTTAGAGAGGGCAGGCCTCCGGGACTTAAGAACCGATTTTACCCTGTAACATATCATTCTACTAATATAACTGCAAAATCTAAAGGGGTGTCAATATTGGTTTCTGCTAGAGTCCCATGGACCCATCAGCAAACTTTGCAGGATGTACATGGTAGGTTCCTGTTTGTAAAGGGAAAAGTAGGGGATGTCACAGTCACTATAGCCACAATGTATTGTCCAAATGAGAATCAGGATAGTTTTATCAAACGAATCCTAACCAAATTAGAATCTTTCACAGAAGGACTGTTGATTGTAGGGGGTGACTTTAATATCCCTCTGGCCCCTGTAGTAGATACATCAGCAGGGTGCTCATCAGTACCTCATAGTCTTCGTAAACGGGTTATTCAAGCATTACATGACTCTCAATTAATAGATGTGTGGCGATTGCAACACCCCAAGGAAAGAGATTATACTTTTTATTCAATACCACACGGTACCTATTCGCGAATTTATTTTTTTCTGATTCCGCATCGCCAATTACACTCGGTTGAATCCACTGGTATTACATCAATTACATACTCAGATCATGCAGCCATCACATTAACTTATATCTTGTCCAATACTATTCATTCTGGCACACGGTTTTGGCGACTAAATGAAAGCTTATTACAGACTCCATCGGTAGTGGAAGAAATAAATAAAGAGTTGAAGGCCTTCTTTGATACAAATATAATACCAGAATGTGATTTGGGAGTAGTGTGGGAAACACACAAGGCAGTTATTAGAGGTATACTGATAAAACATGGGGCATATCTTAAGAAAATCCGATGTGAGACCCTTAACTTGCTCCTTACTAAGATACAGGAATTAGAGCAAACTCATAAGCAGGGAAGAGAGTTAAGTGTGGAGCAGGAATTATTCTTAGCACGTAAACAGGTTACAGATCTATTATATTATAAAGCAAAGGCTGATCTACAAAAGTGCCGGCATTTTTCCTATATTGCTGGGAATAAATGTGGGAAGATACTAGCGAAAACAGTAAAAGAGCAACAGCAAGCAACATACATTCCTACTATCTTATCAACAACTGGACAGAAAGTTACACTCCCTAGGGATATTGCACGAGAATTTAATACTTTTTTTTCATCATTATATAATTTGCCAGAGCAACAAACATCTTTATCTCAAATGGAAGAGTATGTCCGTTTATCACGTATCCCGCATATACCAGCAGAAGCACGTGGAAATATAGATGCCCCTATATCATTTGAGGAGTTAACTATAGCAATCAACTCCTTTAAACATGGTAAAGCCCCAGGTCCTGATGGTTTTTCGCTACAATATTATCGTACTTTTTTTCCATTATTAGGTGAGCAAATGCTCAATCTCTTTAACAAATTGGGGCATACAGCCTCATTACATAGGGATACCATGAAAGCTTATATCTCCCTCGTCCCCAAGGAAGGTAAAGATCCAGGGATCTGTGGCAGTTATAGGCCAATCTCACTTCTTAATACAGATTTGAAGGTGCTAACTAAGATACTAGCTCTACGATTGGCACCTCTTTTGAAACACTTGATACATCTGGACCAAGTAGGTTTTATATCAACAAGAGAAGCTAGAGATAACACGACGAAAGTCTTAAACCTAATACATACTGTCTCCAAAACAGCTATACCTAGTATATTTCTCAGCACAGATGCTGAGAAAGCATTTGATCGTATCAATTGGAGCTTTATGTTTACAGTATTGAGACAAATTGGGCTGGGAGATCAAATGTTATCATGGATATCTCAGATATACTCATACCCTACTGCACAAGTAAAAGCTAACGGTATGCTGTCGGACACATTTCAGATAAGGAATGGGACGAGACAGGGATGTCCACTGTCACCCTTACTATTTGTTTTATCATTAGAGCCCTTCTTGTGTCATGTACGGTCAAACCCAGATATTTCAGGGATACGCCTACAGGATGATGAGTACAAAGTATCGGCATATGCAGATGACCTGCTTTTTTCCTTGACTAATCCCTTGATTTCAGCTCCGAATCTCATGCGAGAATTTGAAATTTATGAGAAGCTTTCCAATTTGAAAATTAATTTTACTAAATCGGAGGCCATGGGTATCCAGCTGTCAATTAAGATTTCGAGGCATTTACGACAGGTACTTCCATTTCAATGGTCTGACAAATCCCTCAAATATCTGGGTACATATATACCCGCGGTATTAGATACGACGTATGCAATTAATTTTCTCCCATTATTGTCACAAATACGGATACTTCTAGGAAAATGGAACAAGGGCTTACACTCCTGGTCGGGAGATGTAATCTTCTTAAGATGTGTATTCTCCCAAAAATTTTATTTTTGTTTCAAGCATTACCGATTGTGGTTCCAGCAGCCTTTTTTAGGAAAGTCCATTCATTATTTATAAGATTTGTATGGTCCAACAAGAAATCTCGTATAGCTCGCAATCAACTTATACTGCCTAAGGAGTTAGGGGGATTGGCACTCCCCGACGTTTTAAAATACTATCAGGCAGCCCATCTAAGCAGATGGATAGATTGGCGGCGACATACCCATCTTAAGTTGTGGATACAAATTGAGCAACAACAGAGTGATTGCAATCTAGGAGGTGCACCGTGGTGTCATAGGTATCTCTCCCGGGAAACTTTGAAGCATCCCACAATTGGGGCGACAGTACGGGTGGCATTCACTATTATAAAACAGACACAGTTGACTACTGCAAATTCCCCGCTGCTCCCAGTTATAGGAAACCCTGCTTTCTCTCCAGGGATAACGGATCGCCCATTACGAGAATTGGGAAATAGAGGACTTTATCAAGTATCTCATTTTGTATGTGAAAACAAGTGGCCTACCCTTATGCAACTGACTAATGAACAGGGGCAATTCCGTTTACCCTTTTGGAATGCAGTACAGTTGTTCCATTTTTTACGTACCTTACCACCTCCGGAAACATTTGATAGAAATCTTTCGTGCTTTGAGGAATACTGTTCAGGTAGTGAGGTCTTAACCCACCCTCTATCTAGAGTCTATGACCTATTGTTAAGGACTTCAGAAAATGCACGGTTATCATGTTTAGATAAGTGGGAAAGGGATTTGAATCGTACATTTACACAGAAACAGGAGCAGGTTATGTATAATCTTGCACTGAAAATTCCTGTCTGTACCACAACCCAAGAAACCAATTATAAAATTTTGGTAAGATGGTACCGTGTCCCTTCTCTTCTCCATAAATACTACTCACATGTCTCAGATAGCTGCTGGAGATGTGGAGAAGAGTCGGGAACACTCCTACATATTTTTTGGACTTGCCCCAAACTAAGAGAATTTTGGGAGGCTGTCCGAGAACTGGCACAGGAATTTACGGACTTTGAGATTCCAATGGACCCAGCTCTGTTTCTATTGCATGTTTCGGATACCCCTATGAGAGGATATAAAACGTCAGTTGTATATCATATATTAAATGCAGCCAAATCATGCATTCCACTGAGATGGAGATCTCAGTCACCACCTACTATTAGGGACTGTATATGTAAAATTGAAGATACTAACAAAATGGAAGATTTACGATTCACAAGACTACATAAAAAAGGAATGTATGAGAAGACTTGGGGCTCTTGGAACTCCTTCATCCTCTCAGAGAGAGGACGAAACATGCTTAGTCAGGGGAAGGCTCAAGTTTGAAATCTACAGGCGGGTGCATGGGAGAATAACAATTTGCATATCTATAACCCCCTTCCCCATTAAATGGGGTTCGGGGTGTCTCCTTTTTTTTTTTTTTTTTTTTTTTTTCTCTATCTTTCTTTTCTTGCCCTTTTTTTTTTTTTTTTCTCTTTCTATTATAAAGGGGAGGGGAGGATGGGGGGGGGGAGGGAAGAAAAAAAAAAAAAAAAAAAGGGAGAAAGAGAGAGGAGAGAAAAAGGAAGGCATAATGAACAATATTATCAATGCAGGAATTGTATAGCTTATTTTATTATTTTTGAAAATTTGGTATGTCAGATTGCATAATGAAGGACAATATCTTAGTATCCTGCTGATATAGATATACTGTTATTGAGCGTTTATATGCCTATCTTCTGTTTTTGTCTCTGAGAGAGACATGACTGATTGTTGATGACTATGTATTGATGTAATTACTTTGATGTGAAATGTCAGTTTCTTTTTGTTTTTGTTTTTCTCTTTCTTGAATGAATAAATAAAATATTGGAAAAAAAAAAAAAAAAAAACCTTCTGCGTGCAGCGACCCCTCCCCCCAACAGCCCCCCAATTCTTACCGGAGCTCCATCTGATCCAGCGATGTTCATGATAGCCTCAGCAGTCCCAGGACTCTCCCTCTTCATTGGCTGAGACAGCAGCGGATGCCCATTGGCTGGAGAGAGCTGGGGGCCTAGCTATGTGTCTTATAGACGCATAGAGCAGTGGCTCGAGAGCAAGCACTTAGCAATGCCCCCCAGGGCAAGTGGCTTTCTTTGGGGGCACTGTTTAAGGGAGAAGAGCCAGGAGGGCCAGCAGGGGACCCAAAAAGAAGAGGATCTAAGCTGCTCTGTGCAAAACCACTGAACAGAGCAGGTAAGTATAACATGTATGTTATTTAAAAAAACAAAACAAAATGTTAATACCACTTTAAGTAATAAAGATCATATTTTTTTTTGCATTTTAAACTTAGGCCTCTTTCACACGGAGCGAAAAGTATTGCGATCCGCTCCGGCATTTTTTTTTTTACGGACACCGATGACAATTGGAGACACCGTATGTCCGCATATCATCCCATCCGCTTGCGGATGATATACAGACATAATGTATGTCTATGGGATTGCGGATGTCAGCGGATGACACCGTTGACATCCGATTTTGCGTCCTTTCCTTTTTTTAACAGAAGAAAAATAGGGTTCTGTTCCATTCCAAAAATGGAACAGAACTGAAAGGATGCAAATCGGATGTCATCGGATGGTCATCCGCTGACATCCGCAATCCCATTGACATGCATTATGTCCGTATATCACACGCAAATGGATGGGGTGATATACGGACTCACGGAATGCCTGTGTGAAAGAGGCCTAAATCTTTCCATATACTGTATAGCCACAATATCACATCTAAATCACAAGTTTGAATGTATAGAATAATAAAGTAAAAATAAATGTATCTTCTCTTAGAAACATACATGTTGGTATTATTTTGTTAGCAGGCTATTGATACAATGTTATATGTTTTTGACAAATGTTCCGTTATTTTTAATAGATTCGATCAGAAACTATTGCAACATATGCCTTATGTGGATTTGCAAATTTTGGCTCTTTGGGAATAACAATTGGAGGACTAAGTATGTATTAGTATGTAAGTTTTTTTGGTTTTTATATGCAAATAAATTGCATGTCGGAACTGTTTAAAAAAAAAAATTAGTGAATAGGCATTAAAAATGGCCCACCTAATAACAAGTTCACTTTTAGTGAACTTTTATTATATGTACTTGCCCACCAAATTCAAACTCCAAAGGAAACAAAAGTTAAATGAACAGGATCACAAAACATGGTGGAATTGCAAAGTATTCGTGATGATATAATTTTCTATTATTAGGTATTTCTAGATTGGATATTAATTTAATTCCATTTCTAATGCAACCATTCAACTAACCAATGCAATCATATGAACAATTAGATACACCCCATGGAAATTGTTGACTTTTTCAACATACCTGAACAGGACAACATTGGATCTTCATTCAACCAGTGCCTACAGATAAAGGCGATATTCTTCAATAAGAACACAAGAGAAAAAAATGCCTTTTTAGTCATTTATTTAACAAAAATATTAATGGATGTAATGGTGTACTGTGAAAAAAGTAAGTACACTGTTGGCATCAAAAGCTGGTATTGCCCTCTGTTGCAGAAATTACTTTATAAAGGCAATTTGTATAGCTGCCCACCAGTCTGACAAAAACCACAGTGGCTTTTTTGACAACTTCTCCATGCAAGATTTCTTGAGCTGCAAGATATTAGTGGATTTTCTTGCATAAACTGTCTGTTTCAACAATTTCTACAAAATTTTAATGAGAATCGAATCGGGACTATTACTAGTCCTGAATTGGCCTATTTTTGAGCCATTACTTGGTGGATTTGCTAGTGTGCTTCATGTATTATCATGTCTAAAGGCTCATTTCAGCATCAGTTTTTAGAAAGATGAACTCACATTCTCATCAAGCACACTTTGGTATGATGCAGAGTGTATAGTTGACTAGATGTATGTGAGCTGTCAGGGCTCTGAATCAGCAAAGCAACCCCAAAACATAACATTCCCACCACCATGCTTTACAGTTCTTATGAGGTTCTCCTCCTGAAATACTGTCTTTGGTTTGTGACAAAGAGGTCTACTGTTATGTTGTCCAACAATTCTATCTTTTTCGAACAGTCTTCAGCACTATGCTTCAAGAGACATGGCCTTTGCTTATAAGCTCAATGGCAAACTTTTTGTGCTCTTATTTTCTTTTTGGACAGCAATGGCTTTTTCCTAACACACTTTTCATTACATTGGTGCAGTCTCATTCTTCTTGTAGATGCATGCACTTTTACCCAACTATAGCAAGAGTTACTTGAACACCTGTCCCCTTCCTCCAATAAAGTTTTGAGGAGACTTCTTTTAGCATTAAAATAGTTAGCTCTTGGGTTGAATTTTCTAGTCCAGCCAGTCCTGGACAAATTAGCAGTTGTTGGAAATATACACCACCTGTAGATTTTTTTTTTAACCTTACAGTGGAATTATTAATTTCAAATCATATGGCAATCTTTTAAAATCCCTGTCCAGATGTGTAGGCATCCACAACTTTTTTTGTCAAAACCTTAGAGAGTGCTTTCGATTTTGGCATGATAACACACACACATATCAGTAGAAAAAGATAACACCAAACACGCAATCCCTTAGTTAGAACGAACTAGGTTCTAATAGAACCAAAGGAGGTTCTAATCTAATCTAACCTAATCTTGAACCCTAAATTGTAATATTTCAATAATTTGGTGGTAAAGATAGGATTGTACTTACTTATTCCACATGACAAGTCTGTGTTGTTGTTCAGTTATATCATAAAAATAAATACATCATATCAATTTTTTTTTTAAATCAACAAAAGTCTTTATTGAAAAAAAACAAAACAAACAGATTTACAGAGAATTTTTGTGCTTTGTACTACATAGAGTGCAACATACAGTGACATATGACCAAACTGACATGTCGAAAAGTGCCTTGTCATGCAACACACTGTGGTGACATTCAAAAAAGACACCCAGCAGGGCTGGGTTCAACAGGGCCCAAAGGAAATCCTAAAGTGGGCAACGACAGTGCAACTGATCCCCACTGAGGAGTGGCCAGAACAGATCCCTTACGCAGAAAAAAAAACAATACCAAAAGGTAGCAGGTAGGCCTAGATGCACATCTCTGGGGCCTGAACCCACCTATCCCAAATCTTGTTGTATTTAGATGGGCAGCCACGGTGGGCATATATCAACTTTTTGTAGGGCAAGGTGTGGTTAACTGCTCTAAGCCAGTCATGAAAGGTCGGAGGGGCAGCTCTCATCCATTTTTGTGCAATGCACTTTCGGGCTTGGAACAAGGTTTCGTGCAGGAAATGGGCCGTAAATTTGTTAATGCTAACATCTGGAAAAATGCAGAGTAAACAGGGCTTTGGGGCCAGAGTTAAGGGTGAACCCATGGTGTCATGTAGAAACTCTACCACCTGTTTCCAGAAGCCCTGCAGTTCCGGGCAGCTCCAGAGAAGGTGGTAGAATGTGCCTGGTTCCCGTCCACACAGAGGGCACGTAGCTGAAGTGTCTCGATGGTATTTGGCCAGCTGGACTGGTGTCAAATAGGCCCTATGCATCACAAACAGTTGGGTCAGGCGATCCGACAGTTTCGGAGACACTAGTTTGCAATTATCAAGAGCATCTTCCCACTCCTCATCCTCCACCGGTCCCAGATCCCCCTCCCACTTAGATTTAATAGCGTAGGCTAACACCGTGGAGGAGGGGAGGAGGAGCGCATTATAGAGATGCGATATGAGCTGTTTAGATTCAGACCCCCTGACTACTTCAATAATAGAGATTGGAGCTATGTCCGGGATGGACTGGGGGAATTGAGAGGAGAAGGCGTGGCGAACCTGCAGGAACCTAAAAAACATATGGTTAGGGAGGCTAAATTGATGCTTCAGGGCATCGAACGTTTTGAGCCCACCGTCCGCCAGAATCTGGGCAAGATAATGCACATCGTGCTGGACCCAGGCGTGTGCGTCAGGGATAGAGGCAAGCTCGGGGAGACGAGCGTTGTGCCACAGCGGTGTATGGTCATGTAGCAAGGGAAGGTCCAGTTTAGCAGACACAACTTCCCATATCCGCCTGTAATGGAATAACATAGATGTCCTGTCGCCCCGGGGGGCAGCCCCACGCACCCCAGTAAGAATCAGGGACAGGGGGTCAGCGGACACCTGGGCCGAGGACGGAGCCAATAGGGCCAGAAATCTCTCCCTATCGGAATTGTGTAGGTGGAAGAAGTGGGACAACTGGGACGCTAAATAGTACATATTAAAATCAGGGAGCGCCAGGCCTCCTAAGTCCGTAGGGTTCTTAAGCTTCCGCCATGCTAACTTGTGGCGGCTGGAGCCCCAAATGAACGGTTTGAGAATGGAGTCAAATTGGAGAAAATATTTTAGTGGTATGTAAATCGGGGTATGCCACAGAACGTAAAGCAGTTTGGGTAATAAAACCATTTTGACCAAGTTGACTCTCCCCCTTACCCCCAGCGGGAGTCGTGCCCATGCCTGAGTTTTAGATTTGAGGAGTGCGAAAAGGGGCTGCAGATTGTCCGGTAGGTAGTCCTTGGGGGAGCTAGTGACCTGGATCCCCAGGTATTTAATCCGCTCCACCGTCTGCAACGGAAATCGTGGGTCCACAGGGCAGGGGGAGATATCATCTATAGGCAAAATCTGGGATTTATCCCAGTTGATCATGAGACCGGAGTAACGACCGAAATGCTCAATGAGGGTGAGGGAAGTGCGTAGGGATTCATCCGCATCAGCCAGGTAAAGCAGGGTATCCTCAGCATACATGCCTATTTTCTCCTCCACAGGGCCAGCCCGGAGACCCCGGATACCAGGATGGTTCCTAATGGCAATCGCCAGGGGCTCTGCCGCCAATGCGTAAAGAAGGGGGGAGAGGGGGCAACCCTGGCGAGTCCCACGTGTGAGGGGAAACTGAGGGGACGTGCATCCATTGGCCAGTACCCTAGCCATCGGGGACTGGTACAGAACGCGGACCCATTTAATGAACTTCGGTCCAAAGCCATAACCCTCAAGGCATCGCCACAGGAATCCCCACTCGACCGAGTCGAACGCCTTGGCTGTGTCCAGGGACACCACTATTCTAGTGCCAGCATTATCGTGGTTTGCCTGCAAGTTCATGAACAAGCGTCTTAGGTCAAAGGAGGTATTCCTGCCAGGCATGAATCCCGACTGATCCGGATGAATCAGGGACAAGATTACTTTATTGAGACGGATCGAGAGGACCTTGGCAAGGATCTTAACATCAACCTGTAAAAGGGAGATGGGACGGTAGGAGGCCGGGACGTGGGGGTCCTTGCCAGGCTTGGGGATAAGCACTATCAGGGCCTCTCGCATAGAGGGGGGCAAAGAGGAGGTTTCAAATGCAGCTGCAAACAGCGTTAAGAGATGGGGTGCTAGGACTTCCGAGTAGGTCGAATAGAACTCGATCGGTAGGCCATCCAGTCCTGGTGACTTAGATCTGGGGAACTTAGCTATAGCTTCCACAATTTCCTCCTGAGTTAGGGGGGCCTCCAACTGTTTCACCTGTTCATCAGACAGCTGTGGTAGCACGTCGGGGGAGAGATAGGGGAGGATCGGGGAGTCGTCGCTCGGTGCCGTGGAGGTGTATAGATCCTGGAAAAAGTCCTGAAAACACTCTGCCACCCGGCTAGGGTCCATAACAGGGGTACCTCCAGCGGGGTGTAGGGTGATCACCACCGGGGGACGATCATTGCTATGCACCAGGTAGGCCAAAAGTCTGCCCGCCCGCTCGCCATGCTCGTACAATTTCTGTTTCTGGAAAAAGAGAGCCCTGCGGGCCTTTTCGTAGTCAAGCTGCTCCACCACTCTGGTGAGAAGCTTGAGCTGGTCCGCCCCAGGAGGCGACGGGTCAGCCAGAAAGGCTTCCTCCGCCGCCACCAGGGCCTGTGTGGCCTGTACATATGCCCGTGCCGAGTCTGCCTTAACGGAATTAATGGTCGAGGTGAGAGTGGCCTTAGCATGCAGTTTAAAAGTCTCCCAAACCACCAGAGGGGAGGCCGATCCAGCATTATCAGCAAAAAACTGTTGCCAGGCCTCAGCCATATTCCTCTCTTCGGGGATGAGAGAAAGCCAGAAGGGGTTCAAGCGCTAGGCGGGCCTCGCTCGATCCGCCTGGAGACTGATGGTTATCCAGTAGGGGCTATGATCTGAAAGGCCACGAGCGTGAAAACCGGCATCGAGCAGTCTAGGAAGCAGGGAAGGAGAGAGGAGGATGAGATCTATACGGGACATGGTGCGATGGGACAAGGAGTAACAGGAGTAGGCTCGTAGGGAGGGGTATTTCGCTCTCCAGGAGTCCAGGAGATTGAATTCCTCCAACAATCAGGCAAATCTAGTGGTGGTGGGCAGCGCTCGGTCAGTCCCAGAGACGTGCATCCTATCCATACTAGGGTTCAGTGTATTATTAATATCACCCAGCCAAATAACAGGAACATGGGGGTGGAACAGCATATAATCCAGACCTTCGAGAAGAACAGCAGAGGAGAAAGGGGGCGGGACATAGAATGCCATAAGCAGGTAAGGTTCCCCACAAAGCAGCACGTCAAGGAACACATACCTGCCCATTGGGTCTACTTGGGACCCCCGGAGCTCAAAGTGGACAGATTTCGAAATCAAAACCGCCACCCCACGGGAATGTGAGGTAAACAGGGATTGAAACGTCCAGCCTATCCACGGGCGCCGCAGCGCCTGTTGTAAATCGTCATCAAGATGGGTCTCCAATAGGACGACAACATCCGCCCTATGGCGTTTAAGCACATCAAATACTGCCGTCCGCTTGACCCTGTCTCTAAGGCCGCGGACATTCCATGTCAAAAACTTAAGGCGCGACATAGTGGAAGGCGGACAATATAGCATAAAGGAGCTCCAGGAGTGCCGTTCGGCCCTCAGTACAAGCACTCGGGTTGCATTTTACATAACAAATATACACAGTAAGGTTGGTCACATCGATTTCAGCAAGTAAAGGAACAAGCACTACGTTTGCATGTAGGAAGAGCACACTTCTAAGGCAAGAAAAAACACAAAAAATGCATGGCATCAATAAAGACAGATCATCCCCCCCACCCTGCCCTGCACACACCCCAACTCGTGCGGGCTTGAAGAATCCCAATCCAACCGCTCATCCAGGAGGGATGAGAAATCTCCCCGAGGGGGGGGGAGAAAAAAAAAGGGAGAAAAAAAAACACACAGGCCCAGTACTGCAGAAGAGTTGTAGTAGAACAGGAGAAGAAAGGAGGAGGGGAATCCAAAGGTCTGTGAAATAGAGTACTGAGTCTGCCAGCCATAACGATGGCAGAGTGGCAGTCGCTGGGTACGCCTAACATAGGCTGTCGTGGAGAGCGAAACTTCGCTGGGTAGCATGGCATAGAAGTAGGACACAACATGAGTGAAAAGGGAAAAAGAAAAAATGGGGATGCAAAATACAAAAAGGGAAAAAAAAAAAGATTTGGGGGGGGGGGGGAGAGGGTTCAAGTAAAAAGGGCAAAGTTGAGGGGGTCGCTCCGTCGGGGTCCAAGGATGTTGGCTTCCATGCCAGGTGCAGGTAAACTGGAAAGGGCAGTGGATAAAAGGAGATGGTTCCGGCACTTGTAAACATAAGGGGAAACATGCCTCCCCTCCGGGGGAGCCAGGACAGCAGCTGGTGATAGCGTGCATTTCCGTAGGCAGACACAGGGACAGTGCACAAGGAAAGAGCCCCATGCCAGGTTATAAACGCCCAAGGAGGGTGAAGATTCAGTAACAGCAGTTCAACAATGATAGAGATCAGATCCTATAAAGGAAAGGCAGGGAGTTCCCAGGAGGGAGGCAGGAGGCACACTCAGCCTCGTGCCTCCATGTGTTCCAGCCAGGAGATGGCGGCTTCCGGATCATCAAAAAAATGGACTCTGTCTGCACCTTCCACACGAAGGCGGGCAGGATACAGCATGGCATATTTAATATGCTTAATCCAGAGTCTGCGTTTAGCCTCGAGAAAGGTTTTTTGTTTCTTCTGGACCTCCGCTGAGAAGTCGGGGAAGACAGCCAGTCTCCCATTGCCAAAAGGGATGTTGCCTTTCTCCCTGGAGAGCCTGAGAACGGTGTCCCTGTCCCTGAAGTTCAGGAGTTTGGCTATAAAAGTGCGTGGGGGTGCTCCTTGAGGTGGTGGCCTACCCGAAAGGCGGTGAGCCCGCTCCACCACAAAAGTGGGGGAGAAGGCCTCACGGCCATAAGTATCCGTGAGCAGGCGTTCCAGAAAGTCGGATGGATGGGATCCCTCCGCTCCCTCAGGCAGGCCTATCAGTCTGATGTTGCATCTCCGCAATCTATTCTCCATATCATCCTGCTTTGATAATAACTGCGTGACTTGTAGCTGGAGATTGTCAGACAGGTGCTGCAAGGCGGGGATGGAGTCCTCAACCCCACTAATCCTCTGCTCTGTCTCTGTGACCCTGTCCCTCACCTTCTGAAGGTCTTGCCGAATCAAGGATATGTCTACCTTGACCTCCTCTATCTTGGAGGTGAGGGTTGCCTGGCACTGTGAGATGGCATCCAGGACTCGGGCTGTCTCGGCTCCCGCCGAGCTTACCTCCGCTCCCGCCGCAGCGCCATCTTGGGCCCGCAGGTCCTTCTCCTGACGGCGGAATTTGTCCAATTTGGCGGTCACATCTGCCGGTTTCTTGGGCGGCGACATGCTGCGGGGTGCCCGGGGACCTTCCGGAGGTACGTGGGAGGCAGTGCAGGATGAAAGGGTGCAGGATGAAAGGGTTTTAGGAGTAACGGCCGGCGGAGCTCTTCTCACTTGCGTCCTACTGCATGCCGCTCCAGGCCACGCCCCCCACATCATATCAATTTTATGTGTTATTTGGTCATGTATATCACCTTTATCCAATTGACTCAAAATGTAATTTTTGTCCGTTAAATTATATGGGAAAAGTCAACAGCTTCCATGGAATGCACATACGTTTTCACATGACTGTTTTTTTCACATGAAGAGTCTATACATCAACAGGTCTGTTCTTATTTTGATGTTTATGTTGTTTGCATCAATTTTTTGATTTTGTATTGTTTTTAAACATATACTGTGAACTAAGGTTTCAAGTTGTGGTTAAAAATAGTTTGAAATACTATCCTTTTATGTGATAATGTTTATTTAACCTAGTCTCCTTTGGAGTTTGAACTCGATTGGGTAACTTTAGGGAGCAGAGGTGTTTGCATAACATGAACAGAGTATTTAAATACTTTCTGTGTCTTTTGCATAGGGGATTTTACAAAGGTCTGAATGCATTATGGTCCAGCAATGCAGTACACAGATTCTGTGATGCTTTTAAACTGATGCAATAATTAATAGGTTTTATCATTATTTAACGAGTGCTGATCCTCTATCATACCTTTGTATTTGCTTTACAATTGCTAACAACTAAACGGAACATGACAGCCAAAGTTATTTTGTGCAGGCAACCGTTTTTTACTCTACAAATGATTATATACTGTACAATATATTAGAGCAATGAGACAGCACAATACTTCAACTATTATTCAAAGAGCTAATATTTAGAAACTATGGTAATCGTACACAGGGCAGCCATCAGAAATTTTGGGGCCCCTCACACAGCTGTAGGCATGGGCCCCCTGGGCCTGACCCTGTTAATCAGAGTTTACCCCTTTCATTGTGGCTTCCAAAGTCCCCCCCCTTACATCAGGGTCCCCAGACTCCCCCTCCTTTCATTAGTGTTCCCAGAGTCATCCCCCCTTACATCAGGGTCCCAAGAGTCCCTTCTTATATCAGGGTCCCCAGAGTTTCCCCTTTACATCAGGGTCCTCAGAGTTTCCCCTCCTTAAATTAGGGTCCCCAGAGTTCGCCCTTGCATGAGAGACCCCACTTTCATTAGGGGCCCCAAAGTCTCCCCTTATATTAGGATCCCAAAGTCCCCCCTTACATCATGGTCCCTAGAGCCCATTCCCTTTCAATAGGGTCCCCAAAGTTAGAAGGGAAGTGCATAGAATAATTGGGGTAGTGGAAGGGGAGGAGGAGGAAGCATTGTGAAGACCCTAGCTTACATCAGGATCTATTCCTTCTCATTGCAGTAGTTGGTTACAGGACAGGTAGAAGCTGGAAGGCTGGGCACTGGGACAGCATAAGTTTGGAGGAGGAACTTCCTCCTCCTCTGAATGCTGGGGCCTGGGGGTGGGGCAAGCATGTGATTGGTTGCTAGGACATTGGTGATCCTAGCAACTAAACGCTATCACTGAGGCGGCGGTGGATGGACAGTTCTGATTGCTTCACATCCTGCGCTGTTGCTGAGCAGGGCAGCTGTGGCAGCAGGGACACTGACTGGGTATTTGGCAGGATGCTCTGGGGGGGTTGGACCCAGCAACTACTGGTTGGTTGCGGCCCGGGCCCCTCAGGATGCCTGGGTCCCCTACATGTGTATGGGCTGTCCCGCCCCCCCCCCCCCCCGATGGCAGCCCAGATCGTACAAATCCTAGAAAATGAAACAAATTTAAAGTGTTACTAGCCTAAAGGCCAATTTACATTACAGAACTTGTGAGCATGGCCTGCAGCCCAAGTATTTAGCATTTGGACATTTAATACACCAAATGCCATATTGCTTAAAATTGTTTATTTGTTTCATCATGTTGGCTTTGCTAATGTATTTTAGGTTCCATGGCCCCTAGCAGAAAAAGTGACATTGCCGCAGGTGCTATCCGAGCTATGATCGCTGGTACAGTGGCTTGCTTTATGACAGCTTGTATTGCAGGTACTATCTAAAATAAGAATTGTGCACTAAACAAAACAGAAACTTAAAGTTTATATTGGATAGTATATCTAGGTTTGCAATTTTCAATTTTATCCCTGTTTCTGAAGCTAGAAGGTTGATTAAAATATCACATGGAGGCACTTAGCACTCTATAAGTTTTGATGGGGGTGAACTTGGAGCTTACACAGGGCTTCTTCTAGTCGTGCGTAAAATGGATGGCAAGAGATTGAAAGGTAGGTATACCATGCTGGTGGGGATGTCTTTAACCGCTTGAAGATTTACCCCCTTCATGACCAGGCCATTTTTTGTGACATAGCACTACATTACTTTAACTGATAATTGCCCAGTTATGCAACACTGTACCCAAATTAAATGTAAGTCCTTTCCTCCACAAATAGAGCTTTCTTTTGGTCATATTTCATCACCACTGTGGGGTTTTTATGTGCTAAAAACAGAAAAATACCGGAAAAAAAAAAAAAAATATTTTTTGCTTTCTGCTATAAAATATTTTCAGTAAAAACGTAAAAAATCTAATTTCTTGACAAATTTAGGCCAATGTGTACTCTAAAAAAAATCCCATTAAGCAAATATTGATTGGTTTGCACAATAGTTATAGCGTCTACAAACAATGGGATAAATACTGGAATTTTTATTTATTTATTTATTTTTACTAGTAATGGTGGCGATCAGCGACTTATAGTGGAACTGCGATTTTGCGGCAGACATTCAGGCACTAACCTGACACCTTTTACACTTTTTAGAAACCAGTGACACTAATACAGTGAGTGCTAAAAATATGCACTCTTACTTTACTAATGAGACCGACTGGGAAGGGCAATCAAAGGGTTAAATGTGTGTCTAGCCAGTGTTTGCCTAGTCAGTGCCTAGCCAGTGTTTTGGTGTACTGTGTGCTTTTACTAGGGGAAGTAACAGATTTTATTCCCTGCTTTGCGGGGAAAGAAAATCTATTACTTCCCAACTGACAGGACAGGGTTCTGCCTTGTTTACATAGGCAGGGCTCTGTCCTGTGTAAATTAATGATGATCGCAGGGTGCCAGTGGTAAACCATTGGCTGGCACCTGGTGATCGACATCTGCTGTGTTTAATCACAGCAAGGTCGGGTCACCAGCGGTGCATGCACCCTACCCGGAAGTGTCTTTGTTCAGGTGCAAGAATTCAACATAGAATCAACCAGATAAGTCATTGCTTCCCTCCATTTGGGAGATTTTCTGGCCTCTGTGAATATTAAGATGTTTACTTGCATGTCTCCTCCTTTGTAGTGCATCAAAGCAACCCAGGTTTTAGCTACAGAACACTACCAGTTTGTAGCCTTTCCCTTTGATCTGACCACTGTACCCTGATTTTTCACCAAGGCGATAGCCCCACTATTTGTTCTGTTACAATCACAGGATGTTCCCATTGTGGGCTATTGGAACGTCCCGGATAAAAGAACAGTTGGCTCAGACTATATCAGTCAATGTCAAAAAGACCTTTTAAGCTCTACATAGATCCTGAATCTTCAGAAGTTAGCACTTCTCCTAGATACTGCTCAGTCCAGAATCTTTTTTAATTGAGACAAACTCCAGGCTCTGCAGTCCAGAAACTGTTCAACTCTTCACCCCGAAGTGTTTCAGGAACTCTGCTGCAGATGAGGAATGATGGACATGGACCTCCTCGCTTCCTGATTCACCAACCAGCTAGCAAGTTTGTTTCCAGATCCAAGGATCCTCTAGTCATGGCAGTAGATGCTCTTGTGACTATGTGGGATCAGTTCAATCTAATCTATGCCTTTCCTCCTTTCAAGTTTAAACCTCATCTGCTCAATGATCAAAGTGGAGGGTATACTACAGATTATCATTGTATCAAAAAGGGTCAGGTGGATGTGGTACTCAGACTTCATCAGATCCCTTGGAGAAACCCTGTGGGCTCTCCCAGATGTTCTAAAGACAAGTTTACCACCCTGTATTGAGTACACTGGATTTGGCCACATTGCTGTTGAAGCCTACATCCTAAGGGATAGAGGCCTATTTGATTCAGGTATTCCTATGTTCATTAAGTTAGAAAATTCACGTTTCACAGGGTCTACCATCACATTTGGAAAGCACGCTTCACATAGTTTGCAACAAGGCAGTTTCGTCCCAGTTAGTATTCCGTGGGATCCATCTAAAATCTGGTTTGTATCAACTTTTGGTTGGTTTGCTCTCCCTTTACGGTAAAGAGTGTGGCTCATATAGCTCCACCTGTATATCCACCTGTGATTTTGTGGGACCTTAACTGGTTCTGTTGCTCTTCATAAACTGCCCTTTGAAACTATCACAAATATTTCTCTGTCAATTCTCATTCACAAGGTGGCCTTCTATATTCCTATCAGTTCTTGGATTGGAGTTTCTGAAATAGTGGCCTTGTGTAGCAAAGAAACCTTTTCTCCATCTGTACAGAGACATGGCTGTCTTGGGGCCTATAGCATATTTCCTTCCTGGTTTCTTCCTTTTACCTTAACCAGGCATTTACATTTCTCTGTCCTCCACTGGTACATCCTAAGGGGAATTTTGCTTTATTGCTTGGATATGGTATGAGCTGTTCGAGTTTATCTCAGCTACATCTTTCAGACTGACCTTTTCAGCATTCCAGTATATCAACCTAAGGGAAAATCTGCTTATTATTCCACCATTTCTAGGTGGTTTGGGCAATCTCAACAACATTGTTTAGATTCACCCTACTACCTGATTGACAGCTGGCTCTGCCTTTCAGCACATGTCTGAGAGCTGGAGCCAGAGAGCTTAGAGCTGGAGCCAGCTGCACCCACCCCCTTGCCAGCCTGGTATTCCAGCAAGCGCTGGAGGAGAATAGTGGAGAGCAATCAGTGGTCATGTGATCACTTAGTTATCAGTCTTAGAGTCAGCATGGCATAATTACAGGTTTACATCAATACTATCAATGCCAGTTGGTTGTCTGTTCACAGATTCTCTAAGTTTTAAAAATTATCAGGTGGATGTTCAGGCCTCATCTAATGCTAGCTATGGATATATGTACCTTCAGGCAGTGCTTTGAGCTCCCAGTTCTTTTCACCTAGTTGTTTTTTGCTAGTATTTTGTTTGCTGTGTTGCCCACCCTACTGTTGGGCAGCTTTTTTGACATCCCATACGTCTTGGTATTCCTTCTGACCCCCTGTCTCTTAATGAATGAGTAGAAAAAAAGACATCTCTTAAAATCATTTATTTACTTTCAATAAATTTTTATTGATTTTAGAGCATATAAATGAACAATACAATCACGAAGAGAATGTAATCATAGTCAATAAACTACACAAAACAAAACAAAACAATACAATAAGAGAAATAAAAAAAAAATATGGGTATGCAGAAACTCGATACAGAACTTGAACAGGTATCGCATAAACGTGGTCAAAAGTACAAGTTGTAGCTCATAAACAATATTGCCGAACAGTTAGTCAAGATACTGTCTCAATAAGGCAAGTGCTGCCGAGCAGCAAACGAGCAGTAAACAAGGAACAAGGAAACAAAGCATCAACCTCATGTGGCAGGAATATAGTATCGGCTATGGGTCCACATGTGCCAGTCTTTATGGAATTTAGCTCCTCGTGCAACTGAGTAAGCGTAGGCTTTTTCCAAAGAGTATTGGAGATTAACCAGCTTTACCACCTCCAGATGAGATGGGGCCACCGGTTGTTTCCAGTGTCTTGCAATGGATGTTCTCATATCTAGAGGGATACCATCCATCCCCAGAGAGAGAAGGGCCATTGCCGGATTGGGTTTGCGGAGGATCCCAGTGATGTCGGATAGAACTTCAAATACCCTTCTCCAGTAGCTTGTCAGTTCCAAGCAGGACCAGAAAACATGTAGTAGTGTGCCTGGTCGGTCACAGTTGCGCTAACATAGTGGGCTATGGGTTGGGTATATTTTAGAAAGCCTATAAGGCGTGAGATACCATCTGGTAATGATCTTTTGCGTCTGTTCCCAATGATTGACGCATTGGGAAGTATTGTAGGAGGACCGGATAGCTATTTGCCATTGCTTATCAGAGAATGTCAGTTGAAGTTCCTCCTCCCACTTAATCATGTGTGGAGTCTCCACAAAGTTAGTTTTGCACCCAAACATATTATAAAATAAGGATATACCTTTAGTGGGGACCGTCGGGTCCGTAAAAAATTTCCATACGGATACAAGGATGGAAGGGGTTGGCGGGGGAAATTTGCGTAGGAAGCTGGATATACTATTATATGTGTATGCAGCTCTGGTGGGCAAGGCAAACTCCTGTTGGAGTTCCTTGAATGGACGTAGGGATCGTCCTTGGTACAGTTGGGAAATCTGTAATATACCCGCGGACAAGAATTGGGCAACGGAAGAGAACGGGATCAGCACATTGAGTACCGCCATCGGGAAGGGAATTGTCAAGGTAGGAGTAGCATGTGAGAAGTGGGTACACAGGAGTCTCCAGGACTGGATAGAAGCTCTAATCGTGGGGGGCAGGGAGGACAGGGTCAGGGGCCTCCATATGTTGGCTAGCAAGAGAAGGCTAAGGTCTGCCACGTTGGACAATGCAGCCTCCACTGGGATCCAGGGGAGAGATTGGGGGTTGGAAAACCAGTTACGGAGTGGTGCTAGCCTGGTTGCGTGATAGTAGTCTACAATATCTGGCATACCCAAGCCTCCTACTTGCTTATGACGTAGCATATGGGAGTATTTACATCTTGCTCTTCTTTTCTGCCATACAAACGCTCTCAGTAGTTTAGATAGCGGGTCTAAGAACTTTTTGGGAATGGGTATGGGGAGCGTACGGAAAATGTAAAGAATTTTCGGAAGACATACCATTTTAAAGGCGGCTATTCTGCCAGCCCAAGAGAGCTCGGAGGGCCTAAGCGTGATTACGTCTTTGGAGATGGATGCTGATAGGGGTTTTAGGTTGGAGAGAAGGAGGGTAGACAGCGGGAACGAGATCTGGATACCTAGGTAAGGCAGGGACTGGGAGGTCCACGTGTAAGGTAGTGTGGTCTGGAGATGGTGGAGGGTAGAGGAGTGAACATTCATATTAAGGATAACAGATTTACCAAAATTTACCTTATAGTACGACACTGCAATAAAATTTTGCAATATTCGATGTGCTGCAGGGAGGGACACGATAGGGTTCGTCAGGCTTAAGATGACGTCATCCGCAAATAATGTAATAACATGGCTATTATGACCCAGTTTAAAACCAGAGACCAACGGATCTGTTCGGAGTGACTCAGCCAGGGGTTCAATCAATAAATTAAAAATAAGGGGTGATAATGGGCATCCCTGCCTCGTCCCATTAGTAATGGAAAACGATTTGGACAGCGTCCCTGCCGAGAGCACTTTGGCCGATGGTGTGGAGTAGAGGGCTAATATTGATGAAACAATAGGACCTGTGAACCCAAATTTATGTAGGACCGCCCGCATGTATTCCCAGTGCACTCGATCAAACGCCTTCTCTGCGTCTATGGATAGAAGCAGAGAAGGCGTTTTGTGTTTTTCAGCGTGGTGTAACAAGTTTATAACACGCCTCGTAGCATCAGGTGCCTGGCGTCCCCTGACGAATCCCATCTGATCACCCCCGAGCAGTGAAGGCAGAAATTGTGCCAGGCGGTTAGCTACGAGCTTGGCATAAAGCTTAACATCATTGTTTAAAAGCGAAATTGGTCTAAAGTTGGCAGGGGTAGTGGGGGGTTTACCAGGTTTGGGGAGGGTGGTGATGTTGGCCTGTAACATCTCGCTTGGGAAGTGTCCTTGAGCTGTTGCTTCAGTGAAAACATTAAGTAGGTGCGGGGATAGTATTTCTTGTAGGGATCGGAGGTATTCATTGGTTAGACCATCGGGGCCCGGCGATTTGTTCATGGGAAGGGAACGAAACGTCTTGGTAAGTTCCTGTAATGTAAAGGGACTATTTAGATAGGAAAGAGCTTCACTCGAGATAGTTGGCAATTGTAGGCGCTGGAGAAACGCCTGAATGCCCTCATTTGTGGGTTGGGGGGTGGAGGGATCTGAGCTTAGATTGTATAAGGTGGCATAGTAGTCAGCAAATGCATCTGCTATTTTTTGGGGGTGAGTTAACTTTTGATCATTGTGCTGGTGGAAGATGTGATCTATTTTGGTCCTAGTCCGTTTGGCTTTAAGTCTGGAGGCCAAAAATTTCCCAGCCTTGTTGTGTGACGTATAGTATCGTAAACGAAGGCGTGCCAGCATGATATCATGTTTTTCTGTCAGGAGCCTACGTAGATCCAGTCTAAGGGAGGAAAGTCGGGTAGCATTAGTGGCAGAGGGAGCCTTTTTGTTGGAATCATCCAGGTCCTTTATTTGGGTAATCAGTTCAGTGAAGCGAAGTTGAAATTTCTTCTTCAACCTGGAGCCCATTTGAATAAGTAGGCCTCTAGCGAACACTTTATGAGCGTTCCATAGAGTGAAGGGGTCCATGTCGGGAGTGGCATTGATATTTGAAAATTCTCGCAGTCGGGTTTGTAAATGTGTGAGGGAGTCTGGGTCTGAAAGAATAGAATTATTACACCTCCAAATGAATGTGGTCGGGGAAACAGGTTTGATTGACAAGGACATATGAATGGCAGCGTGATCCGACTAAGTAATGGGGGAGATGGACGTATGTAGGACATGGGGGACAGTTGAGGTGTCCACCAGAAACATATCAATCCTTGTGTAAGAATTATGGACGGCCGAGAAGAAGGAATAGTCCCTCTCCTCAGCGTGTTGGTAGCGCCACACGTCGTGGAGTCCCTCGGAGTGGATAAGGGATGCAAGGGATGGCGTGGATTGGCTCCTCTTAGAGGACGAGTCCACGGCGTGGTCCGCTACCAAATTGAAGTCTCCACACATGATTAGTCTGCCCGTTTTGATTTTGTTGACCTTACAGCAAAGCTTGCGCAGGAACCTTAATTGGTGTACATTGGGAGCATAGACATTAACCAAGGTATACATACAACCATCTATGGTACAGTTAATGATTAGATATCGCCCCTCGATGTCCTGCACCACCTTGGAGTAGGTGAAGCACACCGAGTCGCGGACAGCCACCATTACCCCCCTCTTCTTCTCAGAGGCCGAAGCCTGGAAAATGTGCGGGAAGTTCTGGTGCGTACATTTGGGAATATGTCCCTGCTTGAAGTGCGTCTCCTGTATAGCCAGGATATCCACTTTGTGTGTCTGAGCCTCCCTCCACATGGAGAAGCGCTTTACCGGGTGATTTAAACCCTTAACGTTAAGGGATAGCAAATTTAAAGACATCATGACATTAGCATGTGAACCAAAACATTGTGTACATCACTGCAGTGGGAAATAGAGATCTAAATAGCGTGTATAAAGGCTAGCAGCTGAGGCGTAAACTCACGGTACCATGTTGACACAGCGAACGCACATGTCCGACATTGTCCATGTAACAGCAGGCGTGGAAGAGTAGAATGTCCAACTTGGTGGTGGAAATTAGCCGTATCCGAACGATGCAATTGAAGGTTGATCCATGGGTCGGTAGAGAGTCCTGTTCTGCAAAACGACAAGTGACAGGAAAAAAAGAGAAAAAACACAACAAACAAAACACATAGGGGATAAAAAGGCATGACCCTGATGGGTCAAAGGTGCAGCAATAACTGCGAGGGCGGTGGGGTAAGGAGCACGGTGGTGAGTGCTACCAAAGGCAGGAGGGTCAGGCGCACCCGGCTAATGTTCACATAGCCATCCTCACTTGTTATGGCGTGAGGACTTGGAGGGTCCGGGGACAACATGCCATTCCTGTTGAAGGCGAGAAGGTGGGGGTCCCGCAGTCGGGCGTTGCTGGTCCGTCGGTTCAGGGATGACGTTCCACTGTCGGAGGAGGCGGATGCCTTGGTCCACGGAGACTATGTGAGAAGTAGAGCCTTGTTGGGTCACACAGAGTTTCGCTGGGTATTTCCACTTATACATGATCTTGTTGTTCCGCAAGGCTTTCGTGATGGAGTTGAGGTTCCTTCTGAGTTGGAGGGTATATTGGGAATAGTCAGGCATGACTTGCAATGGTATTGCTTGCTCAGGGAGGCGATCTTTGCGACGGAAGGCTTCTAGAATCCGTTCCTTTGCCTGGAAGAAATGGATCCGCAACAAAACGTCACGTGGAATCTCTTGTGGGAGGAATGAGGGCTTAGGGATCCGATGTATGCGATCTATTGTGAGATCTGCATTGGAAAGATCAGGCACTGCTTTTTGGAATAAGTCCTTCACATATAAGGGTAATTGGGCTGGAAGAACTGATTCTGGTATGCCCCTGATCTTCAGATTGTTGCGTCTCGAATGGTCCTCGAGATCTGCAAGTTTTGCCTGTATGTGACGGATGTCCTCCTGGTGGGAGGTGTGGGCATCTACCATAGTATTGTAAGAGACGGTAAATTCTTCCATTCTCGTTTCGACAGCATTGACTCTATCCCCCATGCCATGCAATTCTTTATGGCAATAAGATATGGAGGCAAGGATATTTGCTTGCATAGAGGTGTGAAGCATGGAAAGCATGTCCTTTAGACTGGTGTCAGATACAGGCTGCCCAGTTGTAACTAGGTTGGCAAAAGGATCAGGAGGAGGGGTGTAGGCCCAAGGTGTACAGGGCGCAGTGCTGGGGTTGCTCACCTCCATGGATGCCAGATCGAGAGGCGGTGGGCTGTCTTCCCTTCTGGGCCTTGACTTGGCCGGGCTTTGGGTGGAAGGAGTTGAGGGAGAGGAGTCTGTGGACCTCTCAGACCGCATCAGCGCGGGTATCTCCGTTCGTGTGGCGGGACCGCTCCGGGTGACGTCATCCGCCGGCGACTCTGCCCCTAGAGGGCGAGGCGGCTGGTGAATCGAGCGGTCTCCGGCGCCATGTTGCCGAAGACCGTGAGTCGCCGGGAGGAAAAAGTCCGAGAGTTTCCAGACGGCGGGTGCCGCCGTTCGTCTCCTAGCCATCGTGGCTGTGTGGAGCAGGTGTTCCCCTATCAGGATCGGGGTAGCTGTTGTCTGTGAGGACGCTGTGATGGGCCGTAGATATAGCAGAAGCCGGATGCCGCCTGGAGCTCTCAACCTATGCGGCCATCTTGCTCGGCGGTCGCCACGCCCCCTTAAAATCATTTATTTGTAGTTCATTAAGAGATGCAGGTCCCACTCCTCTTACTTTAAGATCCTTCTACCGCTTTTCTACAAAACATTATGAGGGGAGTACGAGTGGTTTTACGTGGCTGACTAACAGCTTTTTTGTTTACCAGTGTCCAGTTGTCCTGTAAACAGCAGTATAACCCTTACATTTCAGAATTCATATTGACCATGTGTCCCTAAGCCTATGATCACATTTATGTGGTGCGATTTCAAGGATAATGTCCAGCGCAACTTCATGCGGGTTCACATGCAATTCAGATGGGATTCCAATGCAAATTGAATGCAGTGATTATTATCTCCATCTCTCTCTCTGGAAATCAGCTCAGAAAGACACTACAGTCTGCTAAAAATTGCACTGGTATTGCATAGTCTTTGAGTACCTATGTGTTTTCCTTGCAGTTTCCATCAGACTCTATGGAGATGAAAATCGCATCACACCACACCAAACACACACAGGACCATTCTGGAACGCATAGCAAATTGCATTAGTGATTGCCAAGGAAAGGATTTTACAATAGGTCAAAATCCTATTTTTATGTCTATATGTATACAAAGTTTTATTAGCTGTTATCCAATTATAATTTTTCTGACATTTGCAGGAATATTATCTCCACCAGTAACACAAGGATCATGTTTGGATATATTAGAAAATTCCTTCCTTAATTCCACAGCTTTGCCTGCTAGCTCACCGGAAATAATTGACTGCTGCTCGACTTTATATAAACAGTAAGTATGTGAAATTATTTAGATAACACTTGCTTTCCACAATAATAAGGACACTTTTCTTCTAAGGCAAATAGTGATTGTTATCAGTAAAGAAATACAGGTAAGTAAAGATAAAAATCTGTTACAAATTATCTAGGTAAAGGCTGTGTTTATTTTAGGTACTTAAATTAAAGGTCATTCTTTCTATTTCAGTATTAAAAATGTTGAGTCAAATGATGTCTTATATAATCTTTTAGAGGGCAGATACTCCCATCAGAAATTGGAATTCTTCCTATCCGTAGTGACCATAAAAAAATAGTCCATAGTGGGAGATTTACGATACTGGTGCACACAGAATCTGGTGCAGCTGCACATATTAATCAATCAGCTTCTAACTTCAGCTCGTTCAATAAAGCTTTGACAAAAAAACCTAGAAACTGATTGGTTACTATGCACAGCTGCACCAAATGATGTGTGCACCAGCTTTAGTAAATCCCCCCCCCCCCCCCCCCCCACAGTGTCAAGCAATCCCAGCAGTGTGGAATCTCTAAAAGAAATACATATAGTGTGTGTATGTATGTATATACTGTATCCACCAGTATGTTTTGGTTGTAATAATCTGCTTTTCTCATGCTTGGTAACATTTTAGCTTAATTTCTTGTGCTTACTAAAGAGGAAGTAAACCCTCCTCTGCAACTTTTACCTATAGTTAAGCCTATGATAAGGCTTACCTATAGGTACTGTAAATATCTCCTAAACATTTACCGTTTAGGAGATATTTACCTTACATGCAGCCAGTGACGTCACTGGCGCATGCGCTCTGAAGGAACGGCCGCTGGTGCCGTTCCTTCAGAGCCCCGTGCCGTGACCGTCGGCTCCCACGCACGTGCGCGGGAGTGACGTCACCGCGGCTCCGGCCAATCAGATGGCCGGATGCCGCAATCCCGGAAGACGGGCGACTGAACATGTCGCCCATCATACAGGTAAGCGAGCAGCACGACGGGGGCTCGTTCTAAGGTAAGTATTTCATAATGAGCTAGTATGCGATGCATACTAGCTCATTATGTGTTTCTCTTTCAGGTTAAAAAAAAATAATAAAATTTATGGGTTTACAACCTCTTTAAGTATTATAGTATTTACTTTTGGGATCCTGATATAAAAGTTTCATCCAACAAGGAAATTCATGATGACTACATGCAGAGTTGCGCAAAATCTGTGTATGGACAGGTTCACATTGTTTCACTGTGATTATGCGTTATGACACACATTATCATACATGTTACAGCAATGGGTAGTATTGCTTTATGCCTACATAAGTGTGTAGCAAGGTTTCCAGGCATATGGCCTGATGTGGGTCTGCCATTAGTACCGGTAATCTCTCCAGCCCATGTGAGCTGTGACCCTGGGTGTAATAACTGAAGCAGCGACAACTCCGGCATCTTTGTTTGTGGTTTTTATTGGGATTAGGGGATAGGAGAAGGGAATGAGTGGGATACTCCTTGAGGCTTAACTAATTACAATTGGGACTTTACTTCTGAAATGCCCGTTGGCGCTTCCTTGACGCCAGCCAATGCTCACTGACACTGAGAACACTCTGTAGAACAGAGGAAGTGCTGAATCCTCGACTTATAGTCCAGAAGATCCAAGACTGAGAACTGTAGAACTCCTGACACTGTTGTACTGTGAAAGTCACTGAATATTTTCCCCGCCTGGCACAGCTTGAGGTAGTATATAGAAGAACTCTGTATAGCTGTCACTTTAACTGGCACGCTCTGTGCAATTCAGGGCCCAAACTGCAGGTGCCCACTTTGACCTTGAACTCTTCAGGGTCCACTGACTATGTACCCCCTCTGTAGCTTCAGGGTCCTCAACCTAGGTACCCCCTTTACAGCTAGCTGACACTGGATCCCAGAACCTCTTCCAGAGTGGTCCCCTCTAACTTCAGGCAGACCCCCAAGGGCAATCCTCGGTACTCACGACCTGTGTAGGCTTTCCTGAGACTGGACCCCCCTCTCTCTCTCCGCAGGCTCTCGGCACACCGGATCCCCTCAGCTCAACTCAGCACTCTCTGGACACTCAGGCGACAACCTGAGACATCCACCTTCCTCAGACAGGAGGAGAGACAACCGCACTCTCCTTCCTGGGACTCTGCTCCCGCCAAAGACACTGTGCCACGCACTTCCCCCCAAACTTATACCCACTCCCAGAATCCTTTGAAGCATAATCTGCTTTCTGGGATAGTTACAAGCTGGGATGTGTCCCCTGATTGGGCTTCCCACACTGCCCTATGAGAATCCTCTCACAGGAGCCAGTGGGGATACTTCTACCCTCAGCAGGCACATCTAGAAGCCCTGACACCCTAGCTAAATAAATCACAAATCTGCTGTTAGGCAGACAAGGCCCACTATAGTTTTACCTAGCACCTACCTTTAGGGTGTTACAAGTGCATTGCAAAAAATGGCACCCCAAAACACTTAGATAATACACCTTCCTATTGCCACAAAGCATTTGTCAACTACAGTACCTTGCTGGGGTGCATTGGCATACCTCCCAACGTTTTGAGATGGGAGCAAGGGACACCTATTGCAAACGTTTGTAGGATAGGACACACACCCTACCAAGCCCCCTTAAAGAAGAATTACAGGACATCTTGCTCTATTTGGGGGACACGGGGGGGGGTCTCTGAGTGAAGTCATGTCTCTTATTGACTTTTTCGGATCCTTCTCCGGGTTCTCTATAAACTGGGATAAGTCAGTCCTCATGCCTCTGGATCCTATTACTGCCCCCCTACCTGAACAAGCGGCAGTTGTGCGCGTGGTTGAACAATTCAAGTACTTGGGTATCCAGGTGACCCCTGATGTGGGACGATTTCTTGAACTTAATCTAGTGCCCCTGCTTCATAAATTTCAGCTTAAATGTACAGCGTGGTGTAAACTTCCTTTGTCGAGGGTGGGGCGGGTTAACCTGGTTAAGATGATTTGGGCACCTCAGCTTCTTTACGTTTTGCACAATGCTCCTCTCTTGATCCCGAAGCGATGGTTACTACGTGTGGAGTCCTTGTTTCGCGATCTAATTTGGAAAAAATGGATGGCTCGTATTAGACTTACTACTCTGCAGATGAGTAAGGAATGTGGGGGACTCGCGGTCCCCAATCCTAGAGTGTACTTTCTTGCCTCACAGGTGCAGCACCTGGGAGGCTGGGAACTGCAGGATCGTTCTGACCCCATCCGTGCCCTCTTAGTCCCCCCGGACGCCCCATACACAGCGTTTACGCATCTGGAGGCGGGGTTCATGCACTTGCAGACCTCGTTCCCGACGATCAGACTCTTCCTTACCTTATGGCAATGTGTGCGGAGAATGCTCCGAATCAAGGGGTTCTTCCACGGTACTTCGCTGTGGCGGAATTCCAATTATCGGGAGTTGTCTCTGTTGGAGGGAGTGGAGTGCTAGAAGTCGCGGGGACCTGCGTTCTTTGTGCAGGTTTATCGATGGGAGGGGGTGCTGAAGTCTTTTCAGGAACTTCAACAGGAATTTGATCTGCCCAGGCACTTCTTTTTTAAGTATCTGCAGTTGCGCCATGCCATATCTATCCAGTCACGGACGGTCCCACTTAGGCTGACGGAACATACCCTGACGTTAGACGTTTTTAAATCTACTGACAAACGGGGCGTGATATCTAGGATATATCTCACCCTGTTGGCCACCTTGCAGGACCCGGCTTCCCTTCCGGCCTGTGTGGGCTGGGAGAGGGACTTGGGCCCCATTGATGGCGAAACTTGGGAGTTGTGTCTCTCCTCTATACCGTTGGTCTCGGTGTCAGCATCACAGAAACTTTCCTATATATTTTTGTTTCATAGGGCTTATCGCACCCCAGTTCAGCTCTTCAAATGGGGGCGCAGGGACAATGATACCTGTCCCAAATGTAACAGAGATCAAGGCACTCTTATCCATATGCTTTGGAGATGTCCCAAGTTATTCAGATATTGGAGCGAGGTAATTGACTCTATATCCGGAGTTTATAACTTTCGCTTGCCTAAGGATCTGGTTGTGTGTCTGCTTGGGGCGCTGGAGGAAGAAACTTTAACCCCACATGCCCATACGGTGGTCCTTCGACTGCTGTATGTGGCTCGCAAATTGATTGCTAGATATTGGATCGCCTCCAGTGTGCCAACGACTGCGCAATGGGTTGAACAAGTCAATAATTTGTTGATTAGAGAAAAAGTTACCTACCAACATCGTAAGGCACACAAAAAGTTTTATTCTCTGTGGCAACCATGGTTGGATGACCCGTCCCGGGCTCCTTCCCAGTTGGCGATGGACAGACTTTTGATGTGATGAGCTTCATTGGATCTCCTAATGCTGTTTGAGTTGTCCTATATTTTCTCCAGTGGAAATGTTCCCCTTTCCCCCTTTCCCACTTGTTCCTTTCCCTGTTTCCCTCTCAAAAAACGCACACTATTTTTCGGTTAGGATGCTTTTGTTTACCTGACCAGATATACTGTGATTGAGCTCTGATCTTTGCACTATGGCTGTTCTTCTACAGTTGCACTTATAACTGACTATGACCTGATTGTATGTGAATTTCTACATCTTGAACTGTATGGAACTGTGTTATATATTGTGCTCTGCTGTATGTTCTTTTTATACCTTTTTCTCAAAATGCTTGTAATATGAAAAAAATGTTCAGCTCAATAAAAGATTATTTTCTTGAAAAAAAAAAAAAAAAGAAGAAGAATTACACAACAAAAATGATTTGTTAAGCCCACAAGTGTTTTTTTTTTTTTTTACCACTGCTATTCCTTTATCCTGGCTTTTGAAATTTACAAATGCAGCAATTTAGAAAATGAAATGTTCAGCACTGGGAAACACTATTTGAAAGATAAAAAGTGCATTATAAATACAACTATATAGATCATACTAAAATGAGGGTAAATGAGAAAGAAAGAGGGACTTTGTTCCAAATCAGGGATAGTCCCTCGAAATCAGGGACTGTTGGGAGCTATGGCATTGGTATGGGCTACATCAAGTTTTAGCAAGTTACTTTCCATACAGGGCATATGTCCAGCATGTGAGATCTGAGAAACTGGTAAGGTGCACAGTGTGATGTTTGTTGAAGGTGGATAAACAGTGGTTCTTAATATTTTCATTTAAGGGTGGAGGTACACAATGAGTGGAGAAAATATTTTCTCTGCTTTTGAACTTAAAGTGGAAGTAAACTCGCCCAATACAATTTTCCCCATTTAAATAATTAGCACATACTCTATAAATCACTGTTTCTAGATCTCTTCTAATCGGCTTATTTTTCCTGCAATCTATCACTGTTTAGTTCTATGACTTTACCGGCACATACGCAGAATGCCCCCAGTTTACGGCACGTGTATCGTGCCGTTAGTTCTTTCAGTAACATGCCGTGGCTCTGTCATGTCCTTTCTGCGGCATTGCTCTGCAATCCCGCGAGAGTACAGATCCATTCAGAATTTCCTGTGTACACCCCCATGTAACTTGCAACATCACAGGGGTGTAACCATCCGTGCATAGCAAGGGACAGGAGCCATGGTAATCTGGAATGAAAATGAGGCTTGCTTAAAACCCCACTGGGCATGTGCGAGTTTATGGGAGAGACAGAGAGGGCAGAAGCCAACACCGCTGCTGCTTCGGAAGACAATAAACAAGATGGCTCAGACATGAAGGAAGAAAATAAAAAACACAACAAATAACAGTAAGAAATTTCCGAATGGATCACTAACTAGGCAGAATGTAATGGAAAGCTTTGTTATACTGGCTGCATTGAGACAGCGCACTCGGGGCAGAATTTACTTCCTCTTTAACTTCTTTGGAACTACTGCATGTTCAAGAAGGACATTATATAATTTTTACTTATGTTTTAAGAATATTTTTATGGACTTATGTGTTAGATGGACAGTTTCCTTTAACAATAATAGCCACTATGTTTTGTTATATTTCAGAGTTTCTAACCTATGTCTATTCCATCTAAAACTAACAAAATGTTTTGGTTGCCTTTAATGTTTTATAAGTTAGAAATAATGACATTAAAACTCACTAATCTTATTGCCTTTTTCATTTTTAGGGTGGCTATCAATGGTACATCAAATGTCACCATTGCAGGGAACTACAGCATGGCTTCATTGTCTGGTTGCTGCCAACTAGTACCTTCACCGTCCTTTAACTGTTCCTGGTTTGCATAGACTGACTAATAAAATATTCCTATATCAATGCACATTCTTCTTGCATGTATACAAATGTTAACATCATGACTTGAACTTCATTTTTAATGTAATATTTTTATTACTTGCAACAGTTGTATATATATTTTTATACTGAAATTTGTATTTCCTAAATAAGAGTACATATTAGAATTTTGTGAAATGGCACCTTTTACCTTTACTGAAATATCAAAACTAACTTGAAATATGTCAGTGTTATTTATATGTCATAAATAGTACAATACAATCAACAAAGATCTACCGTATATTTTCTTATTGATATGTAGTATTTATTAAACCATTTATAGTTTACACAGTGCTTGAAATTTCCACAAATGTATTAAAGAGATTAGCTGAAGCAGTCTTTTGGGCAGAGCACTAATCACAAAAGATTTGCACTTCAAAAAATCAAAAGAGAAAAAATCAAAAGGTGCATATTATAAGTTTTAACAAAAGGAAAGAAATGCGCAAAGGTGTTATCAATTTTAATTTAAATTGATTTAAAGCTGCAAACACATACATAATAGCATCCCTCCCACTAAATGTGTATCTAAAAAAGTGCTGCGCTAAAATCACCATACATAAACAGTATTGTATTAAGACCAACATTCAGTTAAAGAGGAACTGCAATCTGTTCATTATAAATGAACATAATTTGTAATAAAAACATCTTTGCCATTCTGAAGCTTCCAACCACTTTGCATATTATTTTATATATACTGTGATTCTGTACTTGCCAAATATGCTGTAGAAATCTCCCTCCACTAAGTCTGGCTGCAGCCATTTTACCTGTGGGCAGCTGAAGCTGCTGCCTCTTTACTTCCTGGATTTACAGAGGCACACAGACACACAATTTTATAGATGGAAAGATGAAAAAGAAGATTTAATAGATGGAAAGATGAAAAAATGACTGAAGGTCCGCTTTAACGCTGATAGAATTCCTTGAAAAATCAAAGGAAATATACATGGTTCATAAAAAATTCCCAATGTTCAAATCCAGTAAATCCATGTTAACCCCTTCCGTACCGCGTCATGTCAAATGACGTCGGCACAAATCCTTTCTCGATCCGGGCGGACGTCATATGACGGCGCCCGGATCTCCCCGCTACTGCGCGCCCCCGGGGGCGCGCAGCGCGGCGATCGGGGGTGAGGCTCGTCCCTCGGACTGAGCCCAACCCCGATCAAGGTAAACAGCCAATGAAATTGGCTGTTTACCACGTGATCGGCTGTGTCAATCACAGCCGATCACATGAGCGGCTCCAGCGCGAGCCGCTCGTTCCTTCCTTAATGCGCGCCCCCGGGGGCGCGCAGCGCGGCGATCGGGGACGAGGCTCGTCCCTCGGACAGAGTCGATCCCCGATCTAGGTAAAGAGCCAATGAAATTGGCTCTTTACCACGTGACCTGCTGTGTCCAATCACAGCCGGTCACAAATGTCATCAGAGAACACGGTAACTAGCTGTCACCATTTTCTCCTCCTCACACACTGATCCTGTGTGAGGAGGAGATTGTGGTAACAGCTAGTTACCAAGTACAGTGCACCCCAAACACACTGATTGCCCCCCCCCCAATAAAAAGCACCTGTCACTAGCCCATCAAAGTACCCGAGTACCTGTCACCAGCCCATCAGGTACTCTGATGACAGGTACTCGGGTACTCTGATGGGCTGATGACAGGTACTCGGGTACTCTGATGACAGGTACTCGGGTACTCTGATGACAGGTACTCGGGTACTCTGATGACAGGTACTCGGGTACTCTGATGACAGGTACTCGGGTACTCTGATGGCAGGTACTCGGGTACTCTGATGGGCTGGTGACAGGTACTCGGGTACTCTGATGACAGGTACTCTGATGGGCTGGTGACAGGTACTCGGGTACTCTGATGATGGGTACTCGGGTACTCTGATGACAGGTACTGGGGTACTCTGATGACAGGTACTCGGGTACGCTGATGACGGGTACTCGGATACTCTGATGACGGGTACTCGGGTACTCTGATGACAGGTACTCGGGTACTCTGATGACAGGTACTCGGGTACTCTGACGACAGGTACTCTGGTACTTTGAGTACCCGTCATCGGAGTACCCGAGTACCTGTCACCTACCCATCAGAGTACCCAAGTACCTGTCACCTACCCAACAGAGTACCCGAGTACCTTCCACCTGCTCATCAGAGTACCTGACACCTGAAGTACCCGAGTACTTGCCACCTGCTCATCATTACCCATCACTACTCATCAGTACTCATCAGTACCCATCAGTACCTATCACCTATTAGTATCAGTACTGATCATCCGTACCCATCATCAGTACAGTATCAGTATCACCTATCAGTATCAGTACTACTCATCAGTACCTATCACCTGCCTGTCACCTGCCCATAAGAGTACCCGAGTACCTGTCACCTGCCTATCGGAGTACCCGAGTACCTGCCACTTGCTCATCAGTACCAGAGTACCTGTCACCTGCCCAGCAAAGTACCCGAGTACCTGTCACCCTTCATACAGCCACCATGTCCAAGTCCAAAAAGGTTTATATACGTCGTCCGTTTAAACCTAAATACCGGTGTTATGGCAGCAGATAGCTGCCATAACCCTGGTATTTTTTTAAACGGTGGACGGTTGGCTTTCCGATAAGGGTGGTCCCAGCGGCGGATTCGCCGCGGGATCACCCTTCCGGGGTGGCGGAAGAGGTGCCCCCCCCCCCTCCCGCTGCATTCTGGTACTTTTCCCCGTTTACCGGACCCGCCGGCAGCGGGGAAAACGATCCGGTCCCAGATCCTCACAGACATGATGTCGAGTGAGGGCAAGCTTGCCCTCACTTGACTCTATGGTCTTGGAGGACCGGAGCTACGGCAAACGTCATTGCCTAGCAACCATTTTAAAGGTCCCTTTTTTTTTTTTCATTTTATTTAGTTTTTTTTTAATTTTTTTTTTTTTATTTTTTCTATCTTTTAGTGTACTTGTGAGATCTGAGGACTTTTTGACCCCAGATCTCACAAAAAAGAGGTCCTGTCGTGCCTTTTTCTATTACAAGTAATGTTTACATTTCTTGTAATAGAAATAAAAATGATAAATTTTTTTTTTTTTTTAAAAAAACAGTGTAAAAATAAAAAATAATAAATAAAATAAATAGTAAAAAAAAAAAAAAAAAAAAATTAAAGCGCCCTGTCCCCGCGAGCTCGCGCGCAGAAGCGAACGCATACGGAAATCCCGCCCACATATGTAAACAGTGTTCAAACTACACATGTGAGGTATCGTCGCGATCGTTAGAGCAAGAGCAATAATTTGAGCCCTAGACCTCCTCTGTAACTCTAAGATAGCAACCTGTAGAAATTTTTAAAATGTCGCCTATGGGGATTTTTAAGTACCAAAGTTTGTCACCATTCTGTGAGCGTGTGCAATTTTGAAGCATGACATGTTGGGTATCTATTTACTCGGCGTAACATTATCTTTCACATTATGGAAAACAATTGGGCTAACTTTACTGTTTTCTTATTTTTTAATTAAAAAAAGTGATTTTTTTCCCAAACAATTGCGTTTGGAAGACCGCTGCGCAAATACGGTGTGATAAAAAATATTGCAATAATCTCCATTTTATTCTCTAGGGTATCTGCTAAAAAAAAATATATAATGTTTTGGGGTTCTAAGTAGTTTTCTAGCAAAAACAACTGATTTTAGCTTGTAAACACCAAATGTCAAAAATAGGCCTAGGCAAGTGGCTGGGATGCATGATGATGCTCCTTGGATGTTTAGGCCCCTCTATATGGCTAGGCTGTGAAAAAGTCTCACACATGTGGTATTGCCATACTCAGGAGGAGTGGCAGAATGTATTTTGGGGTGTCATTTTTGCTATGTACATGCTATGTGTTAGGAATATTCTATAAATTTACAACTTTGTGTAAAAAAAAAAGTTTTTATTTTTTTCCCACATTTTCCAAAAACTTGTGGAAAAAAATGACATGTTCAAAGGACCCATAATGCCTCATAGAATATACGTTGGAGTGTTTGCTTTCCAAAATGGGGTCATTTTGTGGACTTTTCCATTGTATTGATGCTCTAGGGCCTTGAAAAGTGTGATAGGTAGTAAGAAAGTTTTATGTGTATTTATGCTCCTAAAACGCCTTATGGTGCTACTTGGACGTGGAGTCTCTTTTTGTGGCCAGGCTGTGTAAAAGTCTCACACATGTGGTATCACCATACTCAGAAGGAGTAGCAGAATGAATTTTGGGGTGTCATTTTTGCTGTGTACATGCTATGTGTTAGAAATAGCTTATAAATTGACAAAGTTTTGGGAAAAAAAAAGAAAAAAAAATGTTTTCTTCATTTTCCCAAGAATTGTGGGAAAAAATTATAACTTCAAAAAACTCACCATGCCTCTTACTAAATACCTTGGACTGTCTACTTTACAAAAAAGGGTCATTTGGGGGGTATTTGTACTGTCCTGACATTTCAGGGCCTCAAGAAAGGAGATAGGCCATCAGTACATCTGGTGTGATCAATTTTCAGTAATTGGTACCATAGCTTCTAGACTCAATAACTTTCACACAGACTAAATAATATACACTAATTTGGGTTAATTTTACCAGAGATATGTAGCAGTATAAATTTTGGCCCAAATGTATGAAGAAAAATTAATTTTTTGCAAAATTTTATAATAGAAACTAAAAAAAAGTGTTTTTTTTGCAAAATTTTTGCTCTTTTTTTGCTTATATCACGGAAAAAAAAAACCCCAGTTGTGATCAAATACCACCAAAAGAAAGCTCTATTTGTGTGAAAAAAATGATAAAAATTTTGTTTGGTTACAGTGTAGCATGACTGAGCAATTGTCATTCAAAGTGTGAGAGTCCTGAAAGCTGAAAATTGGTCTGGGCAGGAAGGGGGTCTAACTGCTCTGTATGGAAGCGGTTAAAGTGCTCCTTTAAAAAATTTCAACATCAACAGCCATCATCACCAAGTGTGCGATAAAGTGCCTGTTTACCAAGTGGACATGACCCCTTTTCTCAAGAGAAGTCATGTATGGTCACTCCAAGGCTGTCGCTCTATGATTCCAACGCTCCCTGATCATCCACCACTGAACATGCCAACCAAGACTCATGATACGGGTAACCATGTGAAGTTACCCTTCAGTTACCCTTCAGCTTGGAATGGCAGCAAGGAGGGGAAATGTAATTATAATGGGGGACTTTAATTTATCCAGATATAGACTGGGCAGAAGGAACCGCACATTCATCCAAGGCTCAGCAGTTCCTAAATGTTTTGCAGGACAATTTCATGGGTCAGATGGTGAACGCGCCGACAAGAAACAATGCAGTACTAGACCTACTAATTACCAACAATACGGACCTGATAAGTCCCCTTAGGAAACATTGACCATAGGTCAATTAGTTTTAGTGTAAATCATAGTAATAGGAAACATAAGGGTAATATAAGGACACTGAATTTCAAAAGAGCCAACTTTCCTAAACTGCGCTCTTTTCTAGACAACATAAAATGGGATAGAACCCTGGGAACAAAGAACACAGAGGAAAAATGGGAATGCTTCAAGAGCATTCTAAACCAAGGGATGGGCCAGTGCATTTCAAAGGGGAATACATTTAAAAGGGAAAAATAAACCCAGGGTGGCTAAACTCCAACATAAGAATGCATATTAATGCTAAAGAAAAGGCCTTCAAAAATACAAGGCTGAGGGGTCATTGGCAGCATTCCAACATTACAAAGAGTGCAATAAGAAATGTAAAGGCAAAATCAAGGCGGCTTAAATAGAACACGAGAGACATATAGCAGGAGAGAGTAAAAAAAAACAAGAAATTCTTTAAGTATATAAATAGTATGAAAGCGAGACCAGAACACATTGGCCCCATAAAAGACAACAAAGGAAATCTGGCCACTTATGACAGTAATAAATCTGGCCACTGAGGCACAGAGTTTCTTGGTTCTAAGAATGCGGTGGCGTTGGCACGAGGCTCCTTCGACGCGTTTCATTGTCAAAGAACGCTTTCCAAGGGCCAAGGCATATCATTAATTATTTTCAGTTGTTGTGTCACTTGGATCAAATGTAAACATTTTTTTCCATTTTAAGTTTCTAATGGTCCAGCTTGAAAAAAAAAACATACTAGAAGGCACTTTATCCTTGTACTCTGTTTAATAACCAGAAAAGCCTTTCCTGTAGGCCTCTCTGATTAAATTACATTTTTTTGCTAAGGTTTGACTTCCCTGACTTCAAGGCAATGCCCACAAGCTGCCACTCTCTATCTAGTGAGAGCACTTTAGTGGTGTGCAAAGGCATTCTCATTGGACAAAAGTTTGCTTGATAGGGTTTAGCCTAACTAATAAAGGTAATATCAGATGCCCTGTGGTGACGTATTCCCACACCGCATATGCACAGTAGGTTGGACAGTCCCCTCAGCTGTACTCAAGCTCAAATAATGCTCTTTGCACAGTGAGAGGAGTATTCACTGCCCCCACTTTGCAGTGTGGGGGAAGAGGAAGATACTATATACTTATTATTTAAGAAAAATGGGAGCTCAGTCATTTCAGTAGCAGCTGATCCACATTGTGGGCCCAGCTTAGGAAGTTAGAGGATAAATCATCAGGATCAAAGCTTAGCAATAAAGCTCTAAGCTTAAAGCGGTTATAAAGGCTTTTTTTTTTCCTAAAATAACAAACATGTTATACTTACCTGCTCTGTGCAATAGAAATGCAAAGAGCGGCCACAAACCCCCACTCCTGGGGTCTCCCGCTGCTGCTCTTAGCCCTTGTGTCTGCCACCATAGCAAGATGCTTGCTATGGGGGTAGACATGCAGGCTCGTCTCTGGGTGCATCCTTAGACACATATAGGGTCCCCCCCCCCACACACACACTCTACTCATAGCATTTGATTGATATGATACTGCTTGTCTGTCCCGTGAATGCAGGAAGAGAGGAGTGTGCCACTACAGAAGGGCACAGTGCTGGATTGAGTGAGGGCTCAGTAAGTATTTAGGGGAGTGAGGGGGCAATACTACTAATTGGACATTTTTACTTTAGTGCACGAAAACTGCAACTTATGGTAGTGCTTCACGAATGAGGAGAGATGGGAGGAGGAGCTCTGATGTGAGACGATGCTCACGCTCACGCTGGAGTAGGTGAGCCACTGTTCGAGCCCCCCCTGCAGCCCGATTTGTACAGCTAGCCACGCTGAAGGAAGACGGCGTCCAGCCATCTGAATACATAGCAGGCAGGAGTCCTGCGCTTCTGGCCCCTGGGCTGACTCCCCTCCTGCCTCCATTGATGCCCAGACTCTATGACCCCCCTCATGCCTTCACCGATGCCGGGGTTTCCTGACTCCCCTACTGTTTCCACCAGCGAAAGCCGTGACAGTATGAGAGCCTTTTGACGACAGTTCCTCCATGAACTGGTGCTTCATGACCGGTAAGCCTGCTTTCAGGGGGATCTAAGAGAAGGCTGACTGAGGGAGCTTATTGAAGGAGGGATATAATCTGGAGGTCCCCTGAGCCATCCTAGCATATTACTCTCCTCCTGGCTCCATCTATATGTGTCCTTAGACTCATATAGGGTCCCCCCCCCCCACCCACACACACACACTCTACTCATAGCATTTGATTGATATGATACTGCTTGTCTGTCCCGTGAATGCAGGAAGAGAGGAGTGTGCCACTACAGAAGGGCACAGTGCTGGATTTAGTGAGGGCTCAGTAAGTATTTAGGGGAGTGAGGGGGCAATACTACTAATTGGACATTTTTACTTTAGTGCACGAAAACTGCAACTTATGGTAGTGCTCACGAATGAGGAGAGATGGGAGGAGGAGAGATGGGAGGAGGAGCTCTGACGTGAGACGATGCTCACGCTCACGCTGGAGTAGGTGAGCCACTGTTCGAGCCCCCCCTGCAGCCCGATTTGTACAGCTAGCCACGCTGAAGGAAGACGGCGTCCAGCCATCTGAATACATAGCAGGCAGGAGTCCTGCGCTTCTGGCCCCTGGGCTGACTCCCCTCCTGCCTCCATTGATGCCCAGACTCTATGACCCCCCTCCTGACTTCACCAATGCCGGGGTTTCCTGACTCCCCTACTGTTTCCACCAGCGAAAGCCGTGACAGAATGAGAGCCTTTTGACGACAGTTCCTCCATGAACTGGTGCTTCATGACTGGTAAGCCTGCTTTCAGGGGGATCTAAGAGAAGGCTGACTGAGGGAGCTTATTGAAGGAGGGATATAATCTGGAGGTCCCCTGAGCCATCCTAGCATATTACTCTCCTCCTTGCTCCATCTCTTGGGGGGTCCTTTGGAGAAGAGGGAAATGACAGACTCTGCATTGGGACTAAGTAGGAAAGACTCTAGCAGAGACAGATAGTTCCTTCATAATTGCCAACATCTAGTTGTGTTGCTGCTTTAATCTGCATCTGATTGCTGCACACCTTGTAGCCCTCCCCTCTATATGCTATATTCCTTGCTTCTAGCTAGTGCCCCCCACCGCCCTTACTACATAAAGTAAATATCAGCATCTCTACAAAGGAACCGTGGAATGGAGACTGGGGAAGGGCCCTTATCTGGTAATTGATGTGAGCATGATATTTGGAGCTTCATGACATAAAAAGAGAAAAGAACTGAGTTTATTCTTGGCCTTTGCAAGCTGTGGCCACATCTCTCTTAACAGTAAACTGTTTAACATTGCTATTTAGCCATTTACCTCTAATGGTTAGTTATCCACAGTTGCTTAGGTATTTAAAATTCCCTTCTTCCATCACGCAGCTGAGACCGTCTGAGGCTGAAGATGAGAGGTAACTCAAATAAAGCTAAGAAACCCAACCTGCCCCTAGCCCGGGGGGTATCCAGTGTTACATGTCAGTGTTACATAAATAAATCACCGGGACAGGATGGCTTGCACCCGAGGGTTCTTAAAGAGCTCAGCCAGGTGATTGCCAGACCATTATTCTTGATCTTTAAGGATAGTTTACAGACGGGTATGGTGCCAGCTGATTGGAAAAAGCCAACGTGGTACCAATATTTAAAAAGGGGCCGAGATGTATCCCGGGTAACTATAGGCCGGTCAGCCTAACATCTGTAGTCTGCAAGATTTTGGAGGGGATGTTAAGGGACCACATACAAGACTTTAGTAATGAAAATGGTATTATTAGTAGTAATCAGCATGGATTCATAAAAAATCGTTCTTGCCAAACCAATCTATTAACCTTCTACGATGAAGTGAGCTGCCACCTAGATAAAGGAAAGCCTGTGGATGTGGTGTATCTGGACTTTGCAAAGGCCTTTGACACCGTTCCCCACAAACGCTTACTGTACAAACTAAGGAAGGTAGGTATGGACCATAAGGTGAGTACCTGGATAGAGAACTGGCTCCAGGAGAGAGTCCAGAGGGTGATGATTAATGGGGAGTACTCGGATTGAGCAGGGGTGGAAAGTGGGGTCCCCCAGGGTTCTGACCTGGGACCAATCCTGTTTAATTTATTCATAAATGATCTAGAGGAGGGGATATCTAGTACAATCTCAGTGTTTGAAGATGATACTAAACTAAGCAGGCCAATATCTTCTATGCAGGATGTGGAAACCTTACAAGCGGACCTGAACAAAATAACGGGGTGGGCAACTGCATGGCAGATGAGGTTTAATGTTGAAAAATGTAAAGTAATGCACTTGGGGGCCAGAAACCAGAAAGCAAGCTACTCACTAGGGGGGGAAACCTCTGGGTGAGTCTAGGATGGAAAAAGACTTGGGGGTACTGGTAGACAACAGGCTTGGCAGTGGCATGCAATGCCAAGCCGCTGCAAGCAAAGCCAACAGAATACTGGGATGTATAAAAAGGGGATTCACTCCAGAAATAAAGAGATTATTCTCCCGCTCTACAAGACTCTGGTCCGGCCACATCTGGAGTATGCTGTCCAGTTCTGGGCACCGGTCCTCAGGAAGGATGTGCTGGAATTGGAAAGAGTCCAGAGAAGGGCAACAAAAATAATTAGGGGAATGGAGGACATCAGCTATGAGGAAAGACTACAAGCACTGAACCTATTCTCTCTGGAGAAGAGACGATTGAGGGGGGATATGATATCAATGTACAAATACTGTACTGGCGACCCTAGCATAAGGGACAAACTATTCAGAGAAAGGAGATACAATAAGACACGTGGCCACTCACTAAAACTAGAGGAAAGGCGGTTTAACCTTAAAAGGGGTTCTTCACTGTAAGCGGTAAGGATGTGGAATTCTCTTCCACAAGCAGTTGTATCAGCAGGGAGCATTGATCGTTTCAAAAAACTATTAGATGGGCACCTTAGAGACCACAACATACAGGGGTATACAATGTACGGTTAAAAGCAAACACACACACACATCATAGGTTAAACTGGATGGACTGATGTCTTTTTTCAACCTCACTAACTATGTAACTATGTAACATGTCAGCAGAGACTAGTATGTTGGAAGAGGGACTTGGTAGCCCTAGACAAGGGTCCTCAATGCAGTCAGGGACGGGAAAGCAAAGACGAATAACGGAAGAACTTTCAGCTAGGAGGACCAGCGGCCTGGGGGCAACTAGGCCAAAAAACACTGGAGAAACCCCCAGGGGGCACCTAAAGTGCAAAAATGGAGGTCTTAAAGAAGGGTGGCTTAGTCTCAGCAGCGGAAGGAGACGCTAGCTTCAAGGAAGCTCAAGCAAGTATGCCTCTTTAAAGAAGCTTTAGCGGGGTTGCTGTCTAAAATGGAAATATCTTTGAAAACAAATATAGCTGCAGTTTAGGCAGATATTGGACAGGTACTTGGCCGAGTGGAGAAGACGGAGGGGAGACTAGATGTACATGATCGATTACTGGAGGAAATGAGTAAACAGTTGAAATTATTGCAGAAAGCTAATAGATCCCTACTATATAAATCAGGATCAGGAGAAATGGAATCGGAGGAAAATGTGCGAATAAAGGGCCTACCGGAGAAGCATGGGGAGGAAGATCTGATAATGGTAATACGTGGTCTCTTTAATCCTCTGCTGGGAAAGGAGCTCCCAGACATTCTAAAAATTGAGTGCATAGGGTGGGAGGATACCGAAGCCAGGCCTGGGATGCCCCAAGAGATGTGATTGTGAGGTTCCATTATGTAGAGGAAATGACGATAGTCATGGAAAAGGCCCGGATTTCTGCTGCGATTACTTTAGAAGGAGCAAATCTACAGTTATATGCTGATCTTTTGGCTGAAACTTTGGCAAAAAGGAGACTCCTTAAACCGCTGACAGAGCAAATGGGTGCTTCTAACATCTCAAATTGCTGGGGTTTCCCGGCCTGCACGGTTTTGAGATTCCCAGAAGATCTGAGAGAATTTTGCAGCAAGCTAAATCTATGACCTCCACCCTCCCCGGGATGTGAAGAGATCCTAGGTACACCAATGATGTTAAGGGAGAAACGTTGGTCTCGGGTAGAGAGAGGAAGGGGAGGTGGGAGGGGAGAGTAGGTAAATGAGAGAGAGAAAGGAGAGAAGAATGGGAAGAAGATCCAATGACATTTGGTATTAAGAGACTCATGCAAAACCTCCGCTTGGCCTTTTTGCTAAGCTCCTTCCTTTTATTTTTCCTTTATAGGCTGAACTCAGTGGGGGGGCTGGCATAGTGGGAGATTTTTTTTCCCCTCTCCAGGACTTCTTTCCAGAAAAAGATATGACAGCTGCTCTTTTGGCTGCCCATGGCCCTGATAAATCTAGTATCATATAGAGGCTTGAATACCCCCAGCAAAAGGCATAATGTAATTAAAGAACTGCATCACTATGGGGCTGAAGTGGTTTGTCTACAAGAGACACATATTACACATGCCTCAGGGATTAAATTATCATCTCGCCTTTTCCCTATGTGGTTTTAAGGTGACTCGGTTTGGAGCCACTCACGGGGAGTGGCGATTGAATTTGATAGGGGCATTGTGTTTATACTAAGGCTCCATTCATACCTGAGCATATAGTTTTCAGGCGTTTTTTTGGGCGTTTTTTCAGACATTTTTTGCAGGTGTTTGGAAGCAGGCATTGGCATCTAACAAAAACGTTTGTAATCTGCCAAAAAAGAAGCTCATGTACTTTTGTGAGCTTCAGGCATTTTGCTTCAGGCGGCAAAATACTCATATGTGAACAGGGACCATTGAAATGAGTGGGATATTGCTTGTTGGGAGTTTTGAGACTTCAGAGATGAGCGTTTTACAAGCTGAAAAATGCTCAGGTGTGAACAGGGCCTAAAGGAGCACCTGGCAGATTCTGAGGGGAGGTTTTTGTTAATCAAGGGTAGACTATTTGACATGAAGTGTACCTTTGCAAACATTAACTCCTCTAATAGGGAGCCAACTTCCTGAGGAAAATTTTGAAAAGACTGATGATATTTAAAGAAGGGAGACTTATTGTAGTGGGAGACTTTAATATAGGTTTGGACCCCTGTATGGATTCATCAAGGGGTTTTTCCTGTCTCCCACAACAAAGGCAGAATGAAATTAGAAGATTACTGGGGGAGTATCAGTTTGTGGATGCTTGAAGGATTAGACATCCAGAACTCAGAGACTCCACTTGCTACTCCTCAGTACATAGGTCTTACTTAAGGATTGATTATATTTTAATAGAACATCAACTATTAGCCTCACTTAGAGATGCATCTATTAAGACCATCTCACTGTCTGATCATGCTCCAGTATGCTCAGTGGCACCCAGAGAAATGACCTGGAAATGAAATGACTGGTTTATTCAAGATCCTAAGGTGGTTGCGAAGGTGGAGCAAGAGCTGGAGAGTTTTTTTTGCAATTAATGACACATCAGAGATCTCACGAGCTGCCCTATGAGAATCACATAAGGCTGGCTTATGTAAGAGGGATATTAATAGGCATAGGGACACACAAAAAGAGGGAAAAGAAGGAGAGAATGATCCACCTGCTGGAACAATGGACTAGACCCAAAGGTATTCCAGAGAAGCGAGAGTTAATTGAGAAGAGAGGGGAACTAGCAGCACTTATGGAACAAGAGACAAAAAGCGAATTTCATATAGTTATAAAAGAAAAATACCAATGGGGGAATAAACCTGGGAAATGGCTGGCAGAAGCAGTAAGGGAGAAGAAAAATGCATCCTATAATCCCAAAATTTAAAACGAGAAAGGGGAAATAGTGCACTTATTCCCAGAAATTTCTGGGGTATTCCATTCATACTATAGTCAGCTTTAAAATGTTAGACAGAAAGAGGAAGGTAGGGAGAGAGGAAAGGAAAATCTGGCCCTGTGGGAATATCTGCGGGAGCTTGACCTCCCAAGGATACCTAGAGATGAGTTAGAAGATCTAGAGGTCCCAATCACACACAAAGAGGTGGGGAGGGCAATAAAGAATTTGGCCCTGGGGAAATGATGGATACTCGATTCTGTATTATAAAAGGTTCCAAAAAATCCTAGTCCCAAAGATAAGTGAATACTTTAACACATTGGGAAAAGGGGAGAATTTAACCACTTACCGACCCCCCACCACAGATTTACGTCACTCATTTGACTCTAAATATCGGGGTTATGACAGCAGATAGCTGCCACAACCCTAGTATTTTTTAAAACGGCGGGCGATCGGCTTTCAGGTAAGGGTGGTCCCAGAGGCAGATTAACTGCGGGATCACCCTTACGGTGCGGCGGAAGAGGTGACCCCCCCCCCTGCCGCCACGTCCCGGTCCTTTTCCCCGCTTACTGGACCCGCTGACAGCGGGGAAAACGATCTGGTCCCGTATCCTCTTAGACAGGAAGTCGAGTGAGGGCAAGATGGCCCTCACTCGACTCTATGGTCTTGGAGGACCGGAGCAACGTCAAACGTCATTGCCTAGCAACCGGCTTAAAGAGACTATTTTTTTAACCATTTTTTTTTCTTTTTTAGTGTACTTGTGAGATCTGAAGACTTTTTGACCCCAGATCTCACAATAAAGAGGTCCTGTCATGGCTATTTCAATTACAAGGAATGTTTACATTCCTTGTAATAGGAATAAAAATGATCTGTGTAAAAATCAAACATAATAAATAAAATAAATAGGAAAAAAAAAAAATTAAAGCGCCCTGTCCCCGTTAGCTCGCATGCAGAATAAAAATAATAGGAATAAAAATGATACATTTAAAAAAAAAAAAAACTGTGTAAAAATCAAAAATAAAAAAAAATAAATAAATAGGAAAAAAAAATTAAAGCGTCCTGTCCCCGTTAGCTCACATGCAGAAGCGAACGCATACAGAAGCCCCGCCACATTTGTAAATGGTGTTCAAAACATGCATGTGAGGTATCGCCTCCTTTGTAACTCTAAGCTGGTAACCTGCCTGTAGAAATTTTTAAAGTGTCGCCTATGGGATTTTTAAGTACCAAAGCTTGTCGCCATTCCGCGAATGTGCACAATTTTGAAGCATGACATGTTGGGTATCTATTTATTCGGCGTAACATTATCTTTCACATTATGGAAAAAACACAGTGTACTTGTGAGATCTGAAGACTTTTTGACCCCAGATCTCACAATAAAGAGGTCCTGTCATGGCTATTTCAATTACAAGGAATGTTTACATTCCTTGTAATAGGAATAAAAATGATCTGTGTAAAAATCAAACATAATAAATAAAATAAATAGGAAAAAAAAAAAATTAAAGCGCCCTGTCCCCGTTAGCTCGCATGCAGAATAAAAATAATAGGAATAAAAATGATACATTTTAAAAAAAAAAAAACTGTGTAAAAATCAAAAATAAAAAAAAATAAATAAATAGGAAAAAAAAATTAAAGCGCCCTGTCCCCGTTAGCTCACATGCAGAAGCGAACGCATACAGAAGCCCCGCCACATTTGTAAATGGTGTTCAAAACATGCATGTGAGGTATCGCCTCCTTTGTAACTCTAAGCTGGTAACCTGCCTGTAGAAATTTTTAAAGTGTCGCCTATGGGATTTTTAAGTACCAAAGCTTGTCGCCATTCCGCGAATGTGCACAATTTTGAAGCATGACATGTTGGGTATCTATTTATTCGGCGTAACATTATCTTTCACATTATGGAAAAAAATTGGGCTAACTTTACTGTCTTCTTATTTTTTTAATTCAAAAAATGATTTTTTTCCCAAAAAATTGCGTTTGGAAGACCGCTGCGCAAATACGGTGTGATATAAAATATTGCAACAATCTCCATTTTATTCTCTAGGGTCTCTGCTAAAAAAATATATATAATGTTTTGGGGTTCTAAGTCGTTTTCTAGCAAAAAAACAGATTTTAGCTTGTAAACACCAAGTGTCAAAAATAGGCCTGGTCTTAAAGTGGTTAAAAGAGGTGTCCTTGCTTGCTTATATAACCCTTATTCTGAAGGAGGGGAAGGACCCTGTGGTATCAACGAGTTATAGACCAATATCTCTTTTAAATACTGATATAAAATTTTTTGCTAAAATATTAGCAGAAAGATCAAAACCTTTATTGCCAAGATGGATCCATAATGATCAAGTTGGTTTTGTGACTGGTCAGGAGGGGAGGGACAATTGCCTTAAATAACTACTCTTGATCCATGAAGTGAAAAAGAAGGGGACCCCAGCCATATTACGGTCGATAGATGCTGAAAAGGCCTTTGACAGGGTTTGATTGGGGCTTTATGTTATAAACTTTTAGATATCTAGGTATTGGTAATAGGATGATACAATGGATCTCTGCCTTTTATTATCACCCAACGGCAAGAATAAGACTGAATGGCAGTTTGTCCCCCTCTTTCGAACTATTCAATGAAACCAGGCAAGGGTGCCCCCTTTCCCCAATGTTGTTTGTTTTAGCCCTAGAACCTCTGTTGGCAGCAATTCATAGAAATGCAGATATTAGAGGGGTGATAGTAGGCAATAGGGAGTATAAGGTGGCCGCATATGCGGATGATGTACTATTTTTTATCTCTAACCCTAGGCTAACATTACCAATAGTGCTGGAGAAACTGGGGAGATATGGGAAGTTGCCAAATTTAAAGCTAATATAGCTAAATCAGAAATTTTGAATATTACAATACCAAAGAGAGAACAGCAGGCAATACAGCCTAAATTCCCCTTTGTATGGTGTAGAGATGAATTGGGATACTTGGGAATTAAATACATCTTTAGTGACTTTGTATAAGGCCAATTATGTTCTAATGCTTAATAGGGTGAAGGAACAGTTGAACTCCCTGGGACATAGACCCCTCTACTGGCTGGGCAGAATCAATGCATTAAAAATGAACATTCTCCCCAAGCTCATAAATATATATACTGTAAAAATATATTCCAAATTGTCCCAATCACATTTCCCCAGGCTTATTTCAAGAAACTGAGAGCAATGGTATTAAAATACATATGGGTACATAAACAGCCCAGAATTTCTTATGCAGTATTAGCAAAGAGAAAAGAGTCAGGGGGGGTAGCTGCGCCTGATTTTAAAAAAATACTATCAGGCAATTTCTATAGCGCGATTAGCAGATTGGACGCATATTAAGGAAGTCAAGAGTTGGGTGGAGATTGAGTGTTCACAAAGCAGGGTAGATTTGGGAAAGATGGTTTGGGTTCCACGGGCACATCAAGATTTGGGAGTTCACGGACAAGGAACACTTTAGGGATATTGGATAGTCTGTGTAGATCATTTCATTGGGATTATAATGCACCTTTGATTTCACTAATAGCAAGGGTTTGGGACTTTTCCGGCACTCACAACAAAACGAATATAGTAGAAATAATTATAATTTTATTAACACATAATTGAACAAAATAACAAACTATTAGAAAAAGCAAACAGTTCAAGCATAAAAAACACAGCACAGATATGTGTGTACCAAAAGCAGCAACAGAGTACCCAACCCGTTTCGAAGCTAGGGTATGCTTCTTCTTCAGGGGTATATTTCTGAATACTGTAGATACTTTTCATCAACAAGATGATACAGAATATCATTAGTATACAAATTTCACAACATTACATAGTGTATGAACAATATCACATTCAAAAAAGCTCACATCATCTGTGTTTTGCGTTTGGATTCCTGTTTGCTGAATATTAAAACCACAACTAGTTCCAGGTCCTGCCTGTCAGGTTCAAATGGGGTGAGGATTCACTCAGTGGAAGATGTTGTTCTCCTATATATGTTGCAGACAGAGAATTATATTCAACAGCCCATACTCTGCAAGCGTCTGGAGTCCACAAAGAAGGATGAAACTCTGATAGAAGGTGTTATAAGGATGTAATCCTATTAAAAAAGATTTGTTGGTTCAAAGACACTGCTTAAAATAAATGTAGTGGCTCTATATATAAAGTATATATAAGGTGCGAGGGGTGTTTTAGGTAGCTTAGATGGAAACAAGCAAAAGGATAATACAGAGTTATTGTTGTAAGAAGGGTCCAAGTACCACTGCCCAAAAATAAGAGGGAAACAAACCTCCGGTGCAAGGTAAATATATCAAATTATCCAATGAAAAACTAATAATAATAAGAAAATATATTCATATTGATAGATTCTCTAAAATATGGCCAGAAATGAGTTTCAAAGTGTGCTATAATGAAAAAAGGACCTTACCTTGACATATCAGGAGGGAGAGTTACCAGCTGGTGACCATCCGTTACCACAGGCAGGGTAAGAATGCCTATGTTGCCTCAATTTGGGTAAAAAGGAAACACCTGGAGCGGCCAGCTTGTCTTCTTTCTTTCATCCTCTCTTTCTCCATCCCTATTTCTCTATTACTCTCTTTCCCTCTCTCCCCATTCCTCTTTCTTTCTCCCTCTGCCTTCATCGCTCTTTCTTTCTCTCTCTCCCTCCATCACTCTTTTTTCTCTCCCTCCATCACTCTTTCTTTTGTTCTTTCTTTCATCCTTTCTTTCTTCATCCCTTTTTCTCTATTACTCTCTTTCCCTCTCCCTCCATCCTTCTTTCTTTCTCTCTCCCTCCATCCCTCTTTCTTTCCCCCCCCCCAACCCTCTTTCTTTCTCTCTCCCTTCATCCCTCTTTCTTTTTATCCCTCTTTCTTTTTATCTCCCTCCATCCCTCTTCTTTATCCCTTTTTTTATCTTTCTCTCTCTCTTTTCGTCCCTCTTTCTTTTTCTCTCCCTCTATCCCTTTTTCTTTCTCTCTCTCTTGCTCTCTCTCTCTCTCTCCATACCTCTTTCTTTCTCTCTCGACCTCCATCTCTCTTTCTTTTTCTCTCCCTCCACCCCTCTCCCTCTATCCCTCTTTCTTTTTATCTTCCTCCATCCCTCTTCCTTCATCCTTTTTTTTTCTCGTTCTCTCTCTCTCTCCATCCCTCTTTTTTTCTCCATCCCTCCATCCCTTTTTCTTTCTTTCTCTCTCTCTCTCTGTCCCTCTTTCTTTCTCTCTCTCGCCCTCCATCCCTCTTACTTTTTCTCTCCCTCCATTCCTCTTTCTTTTTCGCTCCCTCCATCCCTATTTTGTTCTCTTTCTTTCTCTCTCTTTTTTTGTTCTCTCTCCATCCATCCCTCCGAAGTATCGCAAATTTAATAAATAATTCATAGTTTTGAGAATAGCTTGTTACTCATCGGTTGATATAAGGACAACAGAGATGTGCTATAAGCTTTTTGCTAGGTGGTAAGTCACCCTGCAGAGGGCGCAAAGGTTTGGTGCGGAGATATCCCCAACATGTTGGAGGGGATGTAAGGCCCCTGGGACCTTCACGCATCTGTGGTGGGAGTGCACAAAGATACAAGTTTATTGGGAGGGGATCACTAAGATAATTCACCAGATCACAGGACACTATATCCAGGTGGAACCTTGGAGCTGTTTGTTTCACAGCACGGAGAAAAGGGTAATTGAATATAAGAATATGTTAGTGCCTCACTTATTGAATGCGACCAACAGCCTGATACCAAGACTGGTAATCGCCAGAAGTCCCGAGTATGGGGGATTGGGCTATAAGGTGGAATGGATGAGATCCATATAGGAAATTATGTTTGCAGCAGAGGAAATATCTCAACATCTGGGGGGGATTGGTTGAAGTTCAAAAAATCCGAGGGATATATGAAGATGCTTGGTGTTTGAAATTACCAACTGAAACAGCAGAAATACCTGGGCCTGAGATGATAAGGTCAGGGCTAGGAGACATGTCGTAAAAGAGAAAGTGAGCCTAGTAGGGAGTCAAGGAAGAGGAGGATAGAACTTGAGGGGATCTGGCTTTTCCTTATTCTTTATTTTTTCTCCTTTTTTTTTCTTCAAAAAAAAAAGAAGAAGAAGAAAAAAAGGAATGCAATAAGGTAAAACATGTCTTTGCTTTATAATCAATTCAAAATATAAAGATGACAGTAATGATTATATTTAGAGGAAACCTTGCAGGACACTTCATTTTTTTGGCTGGAGTAACACTTGGAACAATTAATGTAGAAAATATTATGTAACCAACTTAGAGGACACTAACTAGAGCTCCCATAAGACCTACTTTACACTTGCAGTTGGGAGGTTGCAAAATTAGGTTGCCGAGCCATGTTTTTATCGCCTCCTAGCCACCCCCCCCCCCCCCAAACTGGAAAGGCAGCCAGACAGAGGAATACACATGGTGCTGTTCGGCGAGCATCCCTTTAATAAATGGAACCATGTTACAACCACCCCACATCAGTGTGTACTGCACGTAGTTGCCCTGTGGTGATGCTGATCACTTTTCTATGTTTCTATTCTCGGCTGCTTATACTGTGTGTTTTCATTTAAGCATCAGTTGTACAATAGTATCTGTATACTGTATCTACGTATATATTCTAGCTGTATGCGTGTTCTAATGATATAGGCACTAGATGGTGCCAGTACTCCAGTCTGTTATTTTAACACACCATAGGGAAAGCCGATGGCAACAACAAAGTGGAAAGATTGATTCAGAATTAGAGCTGGTGGTTATTTTCCATCTGTATGTATGAAATCTATATAAAACAGTTCTATACTAACTAAAGTGAAATGATAGGAAAAACTAAAAATAAAGTACTGTATATTTTGTAGTCTGTCAATAGCATTAACACAGCAGTTTTTAGGTCATTGATGTAGCATAGCTGTTGACCCTTTCAGTACATCCTTTTCCACTTTCTTTAAGAGGCCAAGCTGTCCAGCAAAAGTTTAAATTACAGGAGATATGAGCAACTATTTATTAATAGCAGAGGCACTTACAATGGTCACCATTATTATACGGCTTAAACCTTTTTATTCTGTTGCTGTAGCTGCTGATGCTGATGTTGGACTTTAACCGCTTACTGCAAATAGATGTACCTGTATGACCTTGGGTTTCAGTGGTTCTATCAATATCATGGCTGCAGCTGCGGTCGTAACTCTGATATAGTTTTTTTTGCCAGCGATGCTCTTTAACCACTTCCCACCCTCGCTATAAGAGATATACAGCCTAATGAACGTTCTCTAATTCTAGGAGTGCATCCATAGGTAGCGCATTGGGAACTTGCTGTGTCCGGTGTGTGCTTTGGTCACAGTGAATCACAGATTAAGTAAAGGGCCAATCACAGCAATCACAGATGTAAACACAGGTCTTTGCCTGTTAATGGCTCTCCTTCTCACACACAGAGACCGTGAGTGATGGAAGGAGATCCAGGTCTGTGAATAAAATTTTTTACATTGGTTCACAGTGCACTGATCATCAGTGCCCATCAGTGCAGCTTATCAGTGCCCGTCAGTGCAGCCCATCAGTGTCTATCAGTGCAGTCTCGTCAGTGCAGCCTCATCAGTGCCCTTCAGTGCAGCCTCATCTGTGCACATCAGTGAAGAAAAACATTGTATTGCAGAAACTAAGAAAACCTTTTTTTTTCAAAATTGTTGGTCTCTTTTCATTTTTTTTTAGCAAAAAATTAAAAATACAGTTGTGATTAAATACCATCAAAAGAAAGCTCTATCTATTTTTTAAAAAGACTGTTCTTAACAGTGTTGCATGCCTGAGAAATTGTCATTCAAAGCGTGACAGCGCTGAAATAAAAAAAAAAATTGGCTGGGGCAGGAAGGGGGTGAAAGTGTCTGGTATTGAAGTGATTCATGTAAAAGTGATCCAAGCAGCTATTTAGCTGCTGGGTCACTTTTATAGGTGACCACCTGCCGTCTTCCCAGGCTCTCCCATTCTATCCGGGAGCCCAGAACTGAAGTGGCCGGTCGGGACGGCACACCATAGAAATGAAGGAGGAACTTTCATTACCCGATCATCTCTATAGTGTATGAAACTGTAAGTGACAAGGATTTTGTCACTTTGAGTTTTAGTTTCAGTTTGCTGTTTATAAGGTTGTAAAGCATCTGATCAAACCAACACTGGTTTTATCAAATGCTTTTGAGGGCAGAGGAGAGATCTAAGGTCTAATAGACCCCACGTCTCTTAATAAAGAGTACCTGTCACTGTCCATGCTATCTCAAGTGATGTTGTCCATTGTAATAGCAATAAAGTTGATAACAAAAAAATGTAAAATAACAGTGTAAAAAAAAAAAAAAAAAAAATGTTTAAAAAATGTTAAGCACTCCCATCCCCCCATGCTGAAGTGCAAATGCAAACACATACTTAAGTCCTACAAGTACTGTATATGTAAATGGTGATTGAACCACACATGTAAGGTATTGCCATGAATATGATAATTCTAACACCAGATCTCATGTTTAACTCTTTTAAAGTGTCCACTACGGAGATTTGTAGGTGCATTGTGTGTTACCAGTCAATGGGTGTGCAAAATGTTAAAGCCTGACATGTTAGGTATCTACTAAACATAACATCATCTTACAAAAAAATTAGTATTTTATTGTCTTTGTGTGTAAAATTCATTAACCACCACCTGCGGCAGGTCAGCAGGTTCCCGTGAATCGCCGTACCTGTATGGCAGTTCGCGGGAGTGATCCTGGGGGCACACGCCCACCCCCATTCGCCACAGGGGAAGCTGATGCACGGGCACGGTTGTGGCGATTGCCACCAGGCCAAAGAAGCAAAGAAACAAATCACTGCTCAAAGTGCTGACAGCTGGGCCAGTAGGATTCCCAAGTAAACTGTAGTAGTCCTGCAAGACTGGGTGCTCACCAAGGTCCGCAACCTAAGAAGTCTATATGCATGTAGAAAGAATGTGGCACTTCCAGTCTCAGGAAAGTAGAAACTTGAATTTTATTTCTTCAAATCAAAAAGTCCAACATCGACATGTGCAAGACAAACAGGCTAGCAGCACCAGGCACCCGCGATCGCTCCCTGTGGAAAGAGAACGGCGGTCTGCTGATGTAAACACAGCAGACCGTTGTTCTCTCAGTAGTCAACTCAGGGCTCCTGTGTTTCTCCTTTTTAGAAACACAGGTCCTTGTGTTGATTCCACAAGCCCACCCCCCTCACAGTTAGAAAGCACCCCCTAGACTCACATTTAACCTTTTTGATTACCCCTGGTGTAAACCCCTTCCCTGCCACTGTCATTTCTACAGTACCAGTGCATATTTTTAGCACTGATTACTGTGGTAATGTCACTGGTCCCCCCCAAAAGTGTCAAAAATGTCAGTTAGGTGTCCGATCTGTCCTCTGCAATGTTGCAGTCCCGTTAAAAATCGCAGATCACCACCATTACTAGTAATAAATAAATAAATAAAAAGACATAAATCTTTCCCCTAGTTTGTAGATGCGCAAACCAATCAATACACGCTTATTGGGATTTTGTTTTACCAAAAATATGTGGCAGAATACAAATTGGCCTAAAATGATGAACAAATTAGGTTTTCAATTTTTTTTTTATTATTGGGAATGTTATGTAGCAGAGAGCAAAAAATACTGTTTTTTTTTTTTTTCAAAATTGTCGCTCTTTTTTGTTTTTAGCGCAAAAAAAAAAAAAAAGGGGGGCTTAGTCTCAGCAGCAGAAGAGGAAGAGAGGAAATTAGTAAACAGATGAAGTCATTGCAGAGAGCTAATAGATCCCTACTATATAAATATATCAGGAGAGGATCAGGAGAATCGGAATTGGAGGAAAAATGTGCGAATAAAGGGCCTACCGGAGAAGCATGGGGAGGAAGATCTGATAATATTAATGCGTGGTCTCTTTAATCCTCTGCTAGGAAAGGAGCCCCCAGAAATTCTAAAAATTGACAGAGTGCATAGGGTGGGAGGATACTGAAGCCAGGCCGGAGATGCGCCACGAGATGTGATTGTGAGGTTCCATTATGTAGAGGAAATGAGGAAGGTTCCATTATGTAGAGGCCCCTCTGTCAAATACCATGGCATTAAGATGCTTTGTCAACAAAGAGCAAGGAAGAACAGTAAGGCCCCTTTTACTCATGAGGACCATTCATTTCATCAGTCAAGTAACGTTTTTTTCAAAGAAAAAATGGATGAAGTTTATGTTTTTTATCAGTTTGTATCAGTTTTTCATTCTTTTTTCATCCGTTTTTACATCAGTTTTTTATATCCTTCAACTAGCGTCCTTAACCACTTAAGCCCCGGAAGATTTTACCCCCTTTCTGACCAGGGGGTATTTTGCGATTCGGCACTGCGTGAATTTAACGGACAATTGCGCGGTCGTGCGACGCTGTACCTAAACAAATTTGACGTCCTTTTTTTTATCACAAACAGAGCTTTCTTTTGGTGGTATTTGATCACCTGTGCGATTTTTTGATCATGCGCTATAATCAAAAAAAGAGCGACAATTTTGCAAAAATAACAATATTTTTCACATTTTTTTATATGAAATTCCCCAAAAAAATGTAAAAATCAAAATTTTTTTAAATTTTTGGCCAATTTGTTTTCTGCTACCTATGTTTGGTAAAAAAAATCACAATAAGCGTATTTTCATTGGTTTGCGCAAAAGCTATTGCGTTTACTAACTAAGGGAAAGATTTTTGTCATTTTTGTTGTTTTTTTTTTTAACGAGTAATGGCGGCGATCTGCGATTTTTTTTGCGGGACTGCGACATTGCGGCGGACAGATCGGACCCTTGACTGACATTTTTGACACTTTTGGGGGTACCAGTGACATTACTACAGTAATCAGTGCTATACATATGCACTGTTACTGTAAAAATGACACTGGCAGGGAAGGGGTTAACTTTATTAGAGATGCAGTGACTATGTGTGTCCCTAGGGGCGTGCTTCTTACTGTGCAGGGATGTGGCTGTGTGTGTAACAGCACAGATCAACAGTCCTACATAGCAGGACCGTTAGATCAGTGCTTTTACACTAGCCGCCTGCCTTTCTCCCTTTACAGCGGACGATCGCGAGTGACCGGCGGACATCGGGTCCGCCGGTCACACGCACAGAGGTGTCCGTGAATGAGCCGAGGCGGGAGCGCGCCTCCGGCGGCACGCTCCCGCCCGCTATTGGCTCCCAGGCTAGTGATGTACCGGTACATCATTTTGCCTGGCCGGGGCTGACCGCCGCAAGTACATATACTGGCAACCGGTTAATCACTTGAGTCCCCAAAGTCACTTTTTCATGCAAAAGCTGACCGTTTCTCTGTTTACATACATTTGAACCGTTCCAAAAAAAATGTTGACAGAAGTGGATGTAAATGGATGATCTTTCATTTACATCCATTTTTCTTTAGAGATACATTGATGTCGGTTTTTCATCCGTCAATACAGTGCCTTGCGAAAGTATTCGGCCCCCTTGAACTTTGCGACCTTTTGCCACATTTCAGGCTTCAAACATAAAGATATAAAACTGTAATTTTTTGTGAAGAATCAACAACAAGTGGGACACAATCATGAAGTGGAACAAAATTTATTGGATATTTCAAACTTTGTTAACAAATAAAAAACAGAAAAATTGGGCGTGCAAAATTATTCAGCCCCTTTACTTTCAGTGCAGCAAACTCTCTCCAGAAGTTCATTGAGGATCTCTGAATGATCCAAGGTTGACCTAAATGACTAATGATGATAAACAGAATCCACCTGTGTGTAATCAAGTCTCCGTATAAATGCACCTGCACTGTGATAGTCTCAGAGGTCCGTTTAAAGCGCAGATAGCATCATGAAGAACAAGGAACACACCAGGCAGGTCCAGAGATACTGTTGTGGAGAAGTTTAAAGCTGGATTTGGATACAAAAAGATTTCCTAAACTTTAAACATCCCAAGGAGCACTGTGCAAGCGATAATATTGAAATGGAAGGAGTATCAGACCACTGCAAATCTACGAAGACCTGGCTGTCCCTCTAAACTTTCAGCTCATACAAGGAGAAGACTGATCACAGATGCAGCCAAGAGGCCCATGATCACTCTGGATGAACTGCAGAGATCTACAGCTGAGGTGGGAGACTCTGTCCATAGGACAACAATCAGTCGTATACTGCACAAATCTGGCCTTTATGGAAGAGTGGCAAGAAGAAAGCCATTTCTTAAAGATATCCATAAAAAGTGTTGTTTAAAGTTTGCCACAAGCCACCTGGGAGACACACCAAACATGTGGAAGAAGGTGCTCTGGTCAGTTGAAACCAAAATCAAACTTTTTGGCAACAATGCAAAACGTTATGTTTGACGTAAAAGCAACACAGCTCATCACCCTGAACACACCATCCCCACTGTCAAACATGGTGGTGCCAGCATCATGGTTTGGGCCTACTTTTCATCAGCAGGGACAGGGAAGATGGTTAAAATTGATGGGAAGATGGATGGAGCCACATACAGGACCATTCTGGAAGAAAACCTGATGGAGTCTGCAAAAGACCTGAGACTGGGATGGAGATTTGTCTTCCAACAAGACAATGATCCAAAACATAAAGCAAAATCTACAATGGAATGGTTCACAAATAAACATATCCAGGTGTTAGAATTGCCAAGTCAAAGTCCAGACCTGAATCCAATCGAGAATCTGTGGAAAGAACTGAAAACTGTATATTGTAGGAATACAACACTGGCAGTGGAGAGGCTGCTCACCCAATACTAATAGAGACAAGGGATACCCTGGGTATCAACCCCCAGAGGGTTTTTAGGCAGCAAATATGAAAAAAGGTATTGAAATAGAAAAAAGTCAAAGGTTTCTAAAAAGTATTACTTTATTAAACAAGCATTATCAAAAGTGACAAGGTGAATAAATAAATATTAAAAAACTGGTCCCCCTCAAAAAAGCAGGGGAGGAAGGGGTATACTACCTCACCTAACTCGAACCTAGACAATACACTAAATGTGCTCAATCTTTCCTCACACGCCCTGACCCTTATGGAGACACAGGTACTCACTAGAGGCCTGAGCTTTTGTCCTGAACAAGATTTTTATTCTTTTGAGATAATTACCGATTTACATCTATTTGCTCGTAGATTACTTTTAAGATGCATGTAGGACAAATCCGGTATTAATATTGACACCACGGACTGGTCTAAATACAGCATGCGGGAGTTCAAGGCCCTACGGGACTTAACCCTGTTATATGAAGAGAACAACACTCTGGATCTCATTGATCGTATAGATTTGGAGGAATTCCTGGACAATGTAGAGATGGATGCGTCCTCTGCACCCCATCCTTTCAAAAAAAACCTCCACTAAATTTCCCCCTCTGAACACCAACCCAAATATTGCTATCTTCTTGAAACAAGTTCTAAGAGATATAGCAAAATTGGAAAAAACTGTGAAAAAAAATTCAAAAAAAAATGTCACAAACCACTAAACTTATCCAACCAGGAACACTTAGCATTACAAAACCTACAAAAAAATAAAAACATTGTAATAAAACCATCCGATAAGGGTGGCAATGTTGTATTGATGGATATTATTGGATATAAAGACATGTGTTTCAAAATTTTGAATAATAAAGAGTGGTACAGACCCATACCTGCCAACATAGTGGTCAGATTCAATGAAGAGTTCAATGCCTTTATTGATCAGACCTTCGTGGCAGGCATCATCACCAAAGATCTGTATGATTATATCAAAACAAAATATCCCCGCACTCCAACATTCTACAGTCTTCCCAAAATCCATAAGGACCCCTCACACCCTACCGGACGTCCAATCATTTCCGGTAATGGAAGCATTACTGAAAACTTAAGTCGAGTCATTGACTCTCATCTTCAACCGCATGTGTAAGCATTGCCCTCGTACGTGAAAGATAGGATACATTTCTTACAAACTATAGAGGAACTTACCATCTCGGACCAAGCTTTCCTGGTCACTCTGGATGTTGAGGCACTTTACAGCAGTATCCCACATCCCAGAGGTCTAGAAGCAATTATGAGAATTCTGTGTCAACACTCTATACACAAAAAACCCTTCAACGATTTTATCGTGAACGGTTTGGAGTTCATTTTGCATCACAACCATTTTCTGTTTGACGGTTCCCACTACCTCCAGGTACAGGGCGTGGCGATGGGGACTTGTTGTGCCCCATCGTACGCCAATCTGTACCTGGGGGAGTGGGAACGTACTCTCCTCTCAGATGAGGACCTCGTTGAGTACACTGGCCAGGTTTCTACCTGGCTAAGGTACATCGACGATGTCTTTGTCATCTGGGAGGGGTCGGAGGCAGCTCTGTTATCATTTGTAGAGTTGATGAACATCAATGATCTGAACCTCAAATTTACCTTAAACTATAATAAAGATGTCATTAATTTCCTCGATGTACAGATTGGACGTACAACGGACGGCCATCTTTCAAGTACACTTTATAGAAAAAGCACAGCGGGCAATATTCTGCTACACGCAGATAGTTTTCACCCCATTCCTTTGAAAAACTAGATTCCATTTGGACAGTACCTGCGCTTGCGCAGGAACTGTTCCAGTGACGAGTCCTTCAGGAGGGAGGCTGCAATTCTCCAACATAGACGTTTGAAAAGAGGATATAGTCGCTCATGTCTTAAAAGAGCATACAACAAGACCCTATTAAAAACTAGACAGGAACTACTCTTTGGTCCTAAAAAATCAAAAAATCTAAACACTTCAGACAAAAATACATCACGCATTATTTTACGCTACTCACATCAGCATTCTGCCATTCAAGACATCATTAACCAACACTGGTCTATCCTAACTGATGATCCTAAAATCCATAAATTTGTGTCTCCAGTTCCATCAGTCACATTCAAACGAGCAAGTTCACTCAGGGATAAGCTCACGTGCAGTGAATTTAGTGATGGCAGCAAAAAACACTGCCCTACAGTAGGCTCATTTCCATGTGGACATTGTTCACATTGTCCTTACATTGAGAAGCGCAAATCATTCAAGCTTCCTAATGGGGAAACCTTTATCCCAAAACATTTTGTGAGCTGTCAAGCGAAAGGGGTAGTGTACCTCTTCCAATGTGAATGTGGATCTTTTTACATCGGAAAGACCAAACAGGAGTTTTGGAGACGATTCTCAAAACATGTCTACAGCATGAAAATTTGTAATCAATATTTACCGTTGGGTAGACATGTGGCTGTAGTACACCATCAAATAATGCCTAAGTCACAAAGAAAAAAGTTTGTATAAGGCGCTACCTGTTTGAGCAGTTTCTATAAAAAAGGGAGAATGGTAACCCCTATATAAGTGTATGTGTACCCAAAGAAACTTAATAAAGTGCTTAGTGCAGGAGGTGAAATGCAAACGCCCCCTGAGGGGAACAAAATTGCACAGTGACAAATAAATAACGTACTATACGTGACTGCTCATATGTTTAAAATTTCATAAAACCAATAACATATAAAGTGCCAGTGAAAAATGTGCAAAAATTGCAATATCAATAACAATATGCCAAATATTTTATTGTATTAGAAGCACATCCTACAAGTGTAATAAATAATGGTGAATAAAGTGACAGTTCAAACACAAGGTGTATTGTGAGTGAGGTGCCCAAAGATAGCAATCAATTGGTAACACTCTCACCCAGTAGTCCTCTTCTGGGCCAGAGAAATGGATATGTAGCCACAGAGGAAAAAATCCAATCCAGAGCTAGGGGTTCCTTCAGCCCAGTGGACCACGTTGGGAGCTGGCTCCCTCAAGATGTATTAATCTGTGGTGCTCAAGCAGAAATGGGGTCCCGTATCTTTCTGCTTGAGCACCACAGATTAAAACCAGGTCCGCGAGGCGGACGTAGTGCAGTCAAGGGCACACACCTGTAAGTACTTATGGCATTTACATGCAGGTATTTAAGTTACCGTGTGTTTGGGGGTATAAGGATCCTCCCATTCTGGAAGTCAGTATCAAAAGTAGGCTCGCAGCGACTATATTCGGGTAAGTGCGGGGAGCACTTGGCTTTATGTCTTGCTTTATGTCTCCGGTTTCCAGACCATCTTCTTCTATTGCTATGCATTTCCCTCTTATCCTCAGATGTTCCTTCCTCATATGCTTCTCTGTGTGATTGGATCCCTATTGGCATGCATTCCCTCTTATCCTTAGATGTTCTTTCCTCCCATGTTTCTCTGTGTGATTGGGCCCTTACTGGTATACATCTCCCTCTTATCCTTAGATGTTCTTTACCTTTATGTCTCCCTGTGTGACTGGGCCCCAGCCCACTCCATGTTCATTCACCTGGTTTATTTCATTTCAGCTGTTTTGTTTCATTCCATTTTATTTTATTCATTTCAATATACTCATTTTTTCTACTTTATTCATTATTCCTCTTTCTCACTTTTGTCTCTCATCCTGCAATCTGATCCTTATCCATCATCTCTTTACAACCTCTTTCATCCCTGTGCCTTAATTCATGCAGGCCATTTTTATCTCTACCCCTCCTCATTTCTCTTTCATTTCTCTCCTCCCGTGATATTGAAGCCTTCTCCCCCCCCCCTTTTTCTTTCTTTCATTTCTCATTTTTCTGCTCATTCAGCTCCGCCCACTTCCCTGTTCCCTCGCTATTACAGCCTTACCAAATTATCAATATGCCATTATGCAAAGATAGTTACACCATGATGTTTTTATTAGGTAGTTTGTGTCCCCCTTGGCTGCCATTTTGTCTGGTGACTTCCTGTAGACCTCTACGTCCACTCTGCTCTTCGTGGTAGGAAGGGTATGCCTCTCTGGCTTCTGAGGATGTCCTAATTATCCAATGTGCTCTCTGGGGTTCAGCTGATTTCGCTCCTATGTTAAAACTTATCGCACAACCGTATAAATATTGTTTTTCTGTGATGTGAATACATTATAAATGATGATATGTTTCTCCTAGATATCACAGGCACCCTGAAGAAGACCTGTATTAGGTCTAAATGCATTGGGGTTGTCGCTCCCCCGCCACATGGTGTTTGGGGTGCTGTTTTTCACTTTTGTGATAATCATTATGCGATACAATATGCTGTCATCATTATATGTCTGTAACCGGAGCTCATAACATACTTCCCCGCCAAGGGGTAGTTTTTAATATTTATTTATTCACCTTGTCACTTTTGATAATGCTTGTTTAATAAAGTAATACTTTCTAGAAACCTTTGATTTTTTTCTATTTCAATACCTTTTTTCATATTTGCTGCCTAAAAACCCTCTGGGGATTGATACCCAGGGTATCCCTTGTCTCCAGAACTGAAAACCGCTTTTCACAAACGCTCTCCATCCAACCTCACTGAGCTCAAGCGGTTTTGCAAGGAGGAATGGGCAAAAATTTCAGTCTCTCGATGTGCAAAACTGATAGAGACATACCCCAAGCGACTTACATTTTTTCCAAATGCTCCTAAATTGCATTGCATGGAATGTTCTGATTGTATACTAGTTATGCTAGGCGTTTCCTGTGGCTATTCAGGAATATTCCTAGGATGACCACAAAGGGGAACCGGCAGGTCACCCTAGGAAAGAAGTTGTATACGAAGAACCAACAACGGTATCTTATTAAAAAAACAAAAGCTTTATTGAAAAATATCCAATCAAAAACACAGCAATTCTAAAACCCCCAAAAACCTCAGTAAAAACCAAGCGGACAACGTTTTCACACTACACACAGCAAAAACTGGCCCCCCATACACACACATGCATCACCAGCACTCAGCTAAAACAGCTCAAATGAGGTCAAGGCAGTCTGGCCTGGGAGCATAATGTTGAGGGTTCCAAGTCAAGACAAATCTTGCTGATACAGTATAACGGATTACCTCAGGCTTAGGAAGACTGCTCGCAGGTGCCCAGTATCTGTAATCAGTGAGCTAAAGCTGTATGATTCAATTTTGTACCAGTCCCAGATCTGAGATAGTGTGGGAGCACATAAACTCTGTGGAAGTATAAGTCTCTTAGTGACCATGAGCATATACTATAGCCCACACAGCTATGCGGAAATAGTAGATAGACTGCCAATATAAAAAAGTTGGCAAATATAGGAAGACCTCCTGATAGTTTTAAGGCCAACCAGCCTGAAGTTGCATTCAGCCAAAGTTTTTAGGGAATCAACATGATTTATCACCAGCGCCTGACCCACTGTGCAATCACAGTAAACCGTAATGCGTTCGATAAGACATATGCATGGGGGATGGAGTTACAAGCGTGCCCGGAGGCTCTCATCACTCTGTCACACCTGAAGTGGTAGGCCTCCTTCTCCTCCCTATGTATCGATGGAAAGTGCAGGTAGTTGGTATAGCGGCTGAAGGCTTTTCCTGGTCAGGCGTTGCTCGTATGGGGTACTGAGCTGAGGTAAAGTGTTTGTTATTCCATTACCATCCACTCCAAGCAGGTAATGGAACTAGTGTCATACAGCTGGTGAAGCTCATGTTGCCCCGCAGAACCCTCTGTGAGGCTTATGTCAACGCATTTTACATACGTCACATATGCTTCGTCAGGACGTACCAACCCTCCATCTTCACATCTATTTATAGATATACCTTTTCATGCCAGTTACAGTTGGAGCATCTACCTACAGCAATCTAGTGGTAAAATGTGAAAATCCCATTTATGTTAAAGAAAGTAATGTACCATTACCCATAACCAGGTAAATCCATTCAAATCAAAGCAAAAAGTGTATTTACATCGGGATAAATAATGGTGTGGTATCGGACTGCATTAAAAACTACAGCAACCAAGAGCTCCTATACATATATTTCCTCCTCCTGAGAGGGTCTCACTGCACCGATACATGGTAAGGGTGTCCAGTAATTTTGGATCACCTAATCAGGTGGCGGGAGGCCCAAATCAGGGTTCAAGGAAGACTTTCAGGCTCATTTTGTTGTTTTACCCTTTTGGGGGTCAGGGTATCAAGCCTGAAAATCCAGGATTTTCCTTTCCTAAGTAAAACATTATCGAAGTCACTTCTACGGTTGGATAAGTGCAGGGCAAAAAAGCCTTTTACTTTAAGTCCATTGGGTTTACCCCCATGTACTGCTGCAAAATGCAGACCAATGGGTGTTACCTCTTTTAATTTTATACTTTTTAAGTGTTCACCTAATCTGACACGCAATTGGCGTTTGGTTTCACCTATGTACATTTTCTTACATGGGCACTCTAAGATATAGAGTACCCTTGCAGTAGCGCAGGTAATAAACTGTTTGATCCCAAAGTTTGTTCCACCATCAGAGTCAGAGAACACATTGGACCTGTCCACATATTTACACATATGAATTATAATTATATATATTATAATTATAATTCAGATTGTAACAGTGTATCGTTTAAAATTTTAGACCATTTAGCGACCATTGCTGATCTCAGGTGGGTGGCTGTCTGGCTAGCACCCTGTGGTGGGTGGGTGGCTGGCTGGCACCCTGTGGTGGGTGGCTGGCTGGCAAACTGTGATGGGTGGGTGGCTGGCTGGCACCCTTTTGACGCTGGTTGGCTGGCACCGGGTGGCTGATACCCTGGCTGGCACCCTTTGGTGACTGGCTGGCAGTGCCACCCTGTGGTGGCTGGCTGGCACCGCTTTGTTGGCTGGCTGGCACCCTTTCGTGGCTGGCTAGCTGGCACCGGGTGGGTGGGTGGCTGGTTGTCATCAACCTTTGGTGGCTGGCTAGAACCCTTTGAAGGCTGGCTAACTGGCACCCTGTGTGGTGGCTGGCCTGGCACGTACAGGCCCAGGGCCTGTGGCTGTCTAGCTGGTACAGTCAGGACTCAGGCAGGGCCTGTGGCTGGCTCCCTGGTACACACTACACAGTGGGTGTGTGGGACTGGGTTGCTGGCTGGCACCAGGCAGCTGTGGGTGGTGGGTGGGTGGCAGCGGCGGCTGTGTTACAGAAAAGAACAGATACAGAACGTGTCAGACTCTTGGTCACTGTTCACTCACTAGATGTAGAAGAACTCTGTCCCGACTGACCGCCTGTGCTGCATGCAGACTCCAGTGAGGCCGGGGCGGGTAAAAGACACTGTAACGAGGCAGAGGGAGGCGGCCTAAGAACTGTCCACTCTGCTTCATATCCCTATTCTTCGTTATGCCAGATTTGGTGGGTGCTTTGGACAGCCTTTATTTTCTGCTGTAGGCCCCAAAATCAATGAAATATTACTTTGGAAACAGTATTAAAGAAAAAAAAAAAGAAAAAAGACCATCTTTTTACTTTGCATACTTACAAATAAACATGTTTTGCCTGGGGTTCTCTTGTACATCTAGAAATGTATCTCCTCTTTAAGCTTACCCTCACTCTGGTTGCTTGGTCCCCACTGAGGATTTGAGATGCTGCGGCAGTCCTTCCTTTCTCCACTTTTTCCCCTCCTTTCTCTTTTCCTCCTAGCTGGTTTGTTTAGGTTCTCTCTGTCTCATCTTTTATTTTTGGGATATCTTGCACTTCAGTCTTTAGGCTCTAATACTGTTATAGTTTTCAGCCTTCTTTTGTTATTTTGAATGCTAACACACTGTTTATTTTGAGACATGACTATATGCTCTAAATGGTCCATACTAGTGGTCCTCACTGATGTACCTCTACTAGTGTTTATGTCTCTTCATCTACTTTGACAATGTTTGTTGAATTGTTTGTTCAGTGTGCTATGCATACAAAATATCTGTTATGTGTATAGTGCATGTATCTTTTCGCTTTTTAAAAAAAATATTCAATAAAAATTGTTAAGGATAGAAATATATATCCTTAAAGTACAATTTGAATTATATATATATATATATATATATATATTATATATATATATATATATATATATATATATATATATATATATATATATATATATATATATATATATATATATATTATATACACACACACACCACACTGTATATTTGTACAATTAGAGCAGTTCAACTTTGTGAGCCGGATGTATCAAAATAGAGTAACATTTCATTCTAGATAATGTCAAACAACCAGAAAGTGTAATTGCAAGTCAAATGTTTGTATCCAGTTCAAGAACCTAAAGTCAGTTAATTAAGGCCAACTGCTGTTACTGTTATAACCCAGGAAATCTGGATCCACAGCAGTTAACCACCATTAGCTGAATGAACACAACAAGTAGTGGTAAAGTGTCAGCGGATAACGTTACAGCATCATTTTGCGTTATTACAACACTTGAATGCGGAAGCAGACTAGATTTAATCTTTGGAGGGCATAGACCAACATTTAAGTGCTTTAAACCACTAAAGCCTGCTGCAATTTACTGTCTATGCAGGAGGCAGGTTTACATCAGATAATATATCCATTAGCGTAAGATTGCCCTCTGTCCTCAGCAATAGGTGCATTTATCTAATTGAGAGAAGTAGATGAACATACACATGCGGAAAAGTACATGCTGCTGGACGTTCCTGCTTCATTCGAGAACACACATTCAGTCTTAAAAACATCTGCCATTATAAAAGAGTAAAAACATTACAGGTAATTACATGGAAAAGCAAAACTTCTGCTACCATGCATTATCAAATGAGCAAATGTTCAAATCGACCTTCATCACATGGCTAAAAGAAGCAATCATTGATAAACACACTATTTGTACCCAGTACTACGCTAATTTAATACCATAACCCTTGGTTTGTTACATTTGCTTTAGTTTAAGTAAATGTATTTCTTGTGTATAAAAATATAACAGGGTAGCTGCCCACCTGTTCATTCCATTGTTTGGAAGTTCATCATCTCTGTATTCTTAACTAGTGCTAATAGGTGGAAGAATAGCTGTCCTGCTAAGGGCTCGGTGAAGAATTTAAAAGATATCTTTGCTGTCTTTTTCCTATAAGAGATTTCCTGTCCCAGAGACACAGCCATCGAAACATTTCTGTCATTTTCTGTACTGGAGATAATGGTCACCAAGATTACCCATCCACATTCTGTTTCAATCATTTTTATTATTATTTTGACAATATAAAAGAAACAAAAGTGCTGTAAAATATAGAGCATTGAACAATCCTCAAATACTCAATTTAGTAATGATACATTGGTAGGGGGAACAGATCAACAGAGAAACTCAGAAAGCAGATCATATCTTCTCAGAGTTCAAGGATGTACAGTTAGTTATTGAAAATAATATAATAAACCAGGTAGGGATATAATTTGTGGAAAACATAGATATGGAGCAACAAGAACAATCTAGTCACTAGTAACAGAATATCTATATAATCATTGCTTAAGCCTTTATATGGAGCATTGATGCCCCAGACCATGAGATCGAAACTGTCACAGACCACCAACGAAAGGATGCCCAAGACCGGTGAATCTGACTCTCAGCAAGTATTATGATGGATCTATTCATGGGGTAATGGATCTCCAAATGTAACATTTATACCTCAAGATAGGAAAGGGAAAATGTACAGAATATGGTACCAGACTGGTAGGTGTCAGAGGAGTGATGAAAAGGAATAAGAAAGGGAAAAGAAAGAAAGTAGGTGGGTGTCCCGCATGTCAACACGTTTGTGTGTTTTTGGTTTGTTCTTCCGGAACTTGTAAATAGGCAAGCCAGGGGGACCATATTTTGTCAAAAATAGTTTGTTTTTCCTGTAGGACACTCACAATTTTTTCATTCAACATGATCCATGTGAGTTTCTGTTTCACTAGTGCAATATCTATGACAGGGATTTTCCATGCTGTTGCAATAGCAATTTTGGCTACCAAAAACATTAAGTAAATTAATGTGTGAGTATATCTCGGAATATTTTCAACAGGCTTATTTAGCAGAGCGATACTCGCATCCTTAGTGATATTGACCTGTGTGACTGTAAAAATGAAGAAGCAGATTCTCATCTAGAAACGTCGACCCTTGGGGCACGTTTACCACACATGTAACGTTGTACCTATCTGTCCACAACCCCTGAAACAGGAGGCTGAGGTGCCCTGGAACATTTTGGCCAAATAGTCTGGAACTAAATACCATCTGGCCTGGACTTTGTACCCTGCCTGAATTTAAGGCAACGTTAAGAATGCCTTTGTGGATTCTTGCACTTCATTTTCGCAAATCTTCAACCTCTGGGGTAATAGATAGATCGCCCTCCCACGCCATCTGATAGGATAATCTATCGGCAGAGTTTACCTGTAATTTATAAAGCATGGAGACACCCCCGCGCTGAGCAGCATCCTACCTGCATCTATTTTCAAACATCGTTCAAACTGTCATGTCCAAGTTTTCCTTTTGCAGAGATTTAAGAAAATGGTAAATTTGTTGTAAGTGGAAGTTCTCTGCTGGAGACATCTCTAGGCTGCCTGTGTAAAAGATGGGGGGGTATATGCCCCTGTGATCAAGATAATCACCTATACGATACAGTCCCTTGTTTAGCCATCAGCCAAATCTATTAGGTTACATAACCGGTGGAAACAGGGGATTTCTGAAAAGGGAAGCAACAGAGGTGTGTGTGGAACGTAAAAGCCACCTTCTGCAGCTCGTATACCACACTTGCAATCCAAAGAATTAAATCAATTGTAAGTGGAGAAAATGCCTGTTCCTCTACGGAGACCCAGTCTGGGCGATAGTGTCGGCTATGCAGTTGGCTTAGTTGGGCAAGTTGTGCAGTTACATAATATTTCCTAAACCACCGGAATCTTTTGGAGCATACTGTACATTGTGGCCCGGGCTATTCAGGAACACTTGGGACTTCAAATATAGTGGAAAATTTTTGATTGAAACTGTCGCATGGCATGAATAGGGGCCTAGATAGGTAGAGTGCAAAAATAGTATAACAATCTGGGTAGTACTGTCATTTTCACTGAAGCGATTCTGCCCATCCAAGACAAATTCACATCAGACCACGTCTGCACATCCTTTAGTAGTTTGTCTAACAATTTCAGATAATTAGCGTTGTAGAGAGAAGAGATGTTGGGGGTCAGAGGAATCCCTAAAATGGGGAGGGATGTCTGCTGCCACTGAAAAGGGAACTGATTTTGAGTACTCCGCAGAGTCAAGTTTGGCAAGTTGATATTCAATGCCTCTGATTTATCATGATTAACCATAAGTCTCAAGATTTTTTGGTAATGTGGTGTGGGGGAGGATATAAATAACATCAAGTCATCTGCGAATAGTGCACATTTGTGACTTTTACCCCCGCTCTCTATACCCAGGATGTCCGGATTGTGGCGTATTGCAATTGCAAGGGTTTCCGATAGCTATAACAAACAAAATGAGGGATAGCGGGCATCCTTGCCAGGTACCAGATACGATATGTATTAGGTCTGATTTATGGCCATGCATAATTATCTGAGCAGTAGGTGTACTATATAATGAGTGTAGCGAGGCCAAGAACTTGGGACCAAAATTCCATCTCGATAATACCCGGAAAAGGAAGGATCATGACAGGGAATCAAAGGCTTTGTGAATGTCTAAGGACAGCAGCATCCCCGTCCTATTTGTCCCACCATACCAAGAAGAATGAAGTATGAAAAAAAGGTCAATTGCTCTGCGGACCTGATTGGCTGCCTGCCTATGTGGCAAAAAGCCCACCTAATCTGAGTGTATATAGTCAGCAATAAACGTCGATAGGCGATTTGTAAGAATTTTGGTGAACAATTTCAGGTCAATATTAATTAAAGATATGGGTAGATAGTTGACTACATCGCTGTGGTCTTTGTGGGGTTTAGGGTTAAGGGTAATAAATGCTCTATGTGAGTCAGCATCTATTGGGTCACCCTGTTGAATGGTTTTGAAAACTTGTGTTTAGGTAAGGGCCAGTAAAGAAGCAATTTTCTTGTAATAGAGGGTTGTAAATCTATCCGGGCCTCGTGCTTTGTCCAAGGGGGCTTGTTTAATGACAGCCAACACCTCCTCCACTGTGATTTCCCTTTCTAGGATGTCTCTATGTTCATCAGTAAGGGTCGGAATGGGAAGCTATTCGACAAAATTGACGAACTCCAATTGGGCAGTGTCGCCCTTGTCACCGTATACATTTTCGTAGTATGTTTGAAATGCTTGAATATATAATCAAACTGCGCTAACACGTAAACAGTGAGCTGCCAGCACTCCAACTGACATGTGTTGTACAAATGCAACTAACCACTTTAACCCTGCCCACCGTACATTTACTACGGCACTCTGTAGACTGTAGGGGGTGAGCGTGCGCTGCCGGCGGCGCGCTCCCGCCCCTGCTCGTCCCCTGGGGAGCCAGGACGTGTGACCGGCGGCTCCTCACAAAGGGGTGAGGACCTGAGATAAGGACCAAAAAAAGAACTTTAGTGCAATTCAATGAAAACAGTATCAACCACATTCTGTAAAGAAAATGATTATTGTATTAAAAATATGTATCAAGTAAGCAACAATCAATTTCAGGCCACAAAATAGGGCCTAGGATTTCCAAAGCCACCGACCCCGGTCGATAAAAATATGGGGGGGGGGGGGGTTCTGGAATATAGGTGAGGTGGTGCATTACTCACCGAATCAATCCAAGCTAAACATTAGCCATATTGTTAGCGATGAACAAATGCTTAATACTTAGTAGGAATCATAAATATAACCATGTTATGCCTGAAGCATTAGAGATATGGAATCTATGTAAGCAACAATGGTAGACTGATAACCTCTAGTGGAGGAAGTTAAAACAGCACCTATTAACTTTGTAGTCACAGTCTACCATAACCCTGATTCATTACTTGGAATGAAGGTTCTTGAAAAAAAAAATAGAAAAACAAAGTTAAGCAACTGTGTACGAGGAGCCCAGGGTAATAGCAGAGAACTGCAGAGAGATTTCTCTGAAGAGTGATTCAAAGATGGTATATCAGCGATTTTTCATAACGGTCTTGACTGGTGACGTGTGCGACTTCTGGTGTTTCTAGGAGATTGCCACAAAGGTGTGACTGGATGGCCTCTGTCATTCTGCCATGCTCAGAATTAGAAGAAGTGTGGGAACTTGGCGATGGAGGGGTTGAAGTGGAGATGAGTCCCAGATGTTTAAGTATGGCTTCTCCATCCGAGAAGTTGGAAAAAGAGTATGATTTGCCCTTGTAAGGAAATGTGAGGCGAAATGGAAATGACCATCAATATCAGATACCCTTTTGCTGTAGAGGTCGAAGCAGTGGTTTAAAGGATGATGATGATGATGCTTTTGCACATTTACAGGTGAGATATCTGCAAATATTTGCACCTCATGGCCTAGAAGCTGGATTGAGGGTAGCTCTCTGGCCTTTTGCATAATGCTTTCCTTCACCTTGTAGAAGTGAGGCTTAATGATCATGTCCCTTGGAGGACTCTCAGGATGCAGGACTGTAAGGGCTCTGTGAGCACGGTCCAGCTCCAATTTACTGACAGGGGTATCTGGAAGCAATGAGGTCAGTAATGTGTTGGTAGCCTCTTAGACATCTGTTATTGATTCTGGTATCCCCCTGGTGCGAAAATTGGATCTGCAGGACCTAATCTCCAAATCATCAATTTTAGACAGTGCCCCTTCCAGGCGCGCTTCAAGGTCGCAGATGTGGTCCGTATTCTGATTTGTTCTGCCCGCCGTGGCATCAAGCTTGTTCTCAATGACGTTTATCCTAGAACCCAGTTCATGAAATTCCTGCTTCAGATCCACTATAATTCTCTTGCTAGCTTTTTGCAGGCCCTGTTCTAGTAATACAGAGAATCTCGCCAGGATTATAGGGTCTCCTGAGTAGGCAGGCTGATGTGCTATGGATTGAGCGCTGAGGAGTTCCTGGGAGGCCTGCAGGCTATTCTGACTGGTGATGATATCCCCATGGCTGATCTAATGAGGAGCTTGAGGAAAACGGGGACTCACCACCTGATAGATTGCCATCCTGTGGAGTAGGGAGGAATGCTGGAGTAGCAGAGCATTCCTCTATGCCTGAGGATTGTCTTGATGTCTGGGGCCCTTCAGGGTAGTCAGCCTGCAGCAAGGTCTCGTTCGCCAGCAGCGCCGCCATATGGGTGAATCCGGGTGGCTGCTTTACAATATTCTGTGGCTTTCCCAGGGTGTTTTTGGGCTTCACCTTTGCCATATAAATGTAGCCACGGAGGGCTCTGGGTGGTTTGTGAGAGTCCTGGGCCCTCGAATCAGCAGGATGCAGCCCGATTGGGTCGAGCGTGTGGGAGCCGGTTCAGAGTGTGTCCTCCATTCTCATCTCACGCATGCGCCCCCAACCATCCACATTCTATCCAAAGTATGCCTTACGACCTCAATTTTAGGGCTCTTGCACATGGTCGGTTGAGCCCATTCAACATAAATGTCAGCATTTTCCCAATTGCACCATACAGCCTCCCATAGGTATAAATGTCGTTGTGCTGCTGTACTTGGGTATTCACCAGTGCTATTCTGAATACAAGTATAGCTTATGGATGTGTGCAAAAAATTAATATTTTTCTATTTTTTGCATATGCCCAAATGCTATACTTATGGTTATGATAGCACCAGCATATACCAAAGTGAAGCAGCATTCAGCCACACATATCTAGAGAAAGCTGTACTCTACAACTGGGCTTCCTGGCAGGGAAAAAACATTGGCATTTACATTGAATGGGTTCAGCTACCCGTGTGCAAGGGGCCTTAAGCTGGCCATATATGGATCAAAATTTGGACATTTTAGCAGGAATCATTACAATTCGAATTGCAATCTGTCTATAGGCCCATTGATCAACTTTAGTACACCCAACACATGTTTTTTCCACCTGATTACTGCCGGTGGATATATTCGCCAGCAGTGATCATTGTTTTTTGATGGTGGGGAAGGCACTACTCGCACTACCCACCAGCAGAACAGAATAGTGCTGCAGGAGGGATTTCCCCATCAACTTCAACTCATGGTTGAAGGAAAAAAATTGCATATTGTATGGCCTGCTTTAGATCTGTCTTATTTATAAATATCTCACCAATGCCACCTGCATATTGGGTGACATTTGTTTTTCATACTAATATCATAAAGGCTTTCTCAAACTTAGGTCCTTACCTCTGGGCATCCTGGATGCCTGTACATTCTATGTACCAATTTTTTAATCTTTTTTATTCTTTACATGCCCATTTTTGCTTCATTGTAAGCTAATGTGTGGAACGATTACACTGAAAAAATCCTGAAAGATGAGTGAAATATTAATCTCCCTCTTTTATCCAAACATAAAAGCATGAGATTGAAAAAGTTACTCTTTAATTGCCTATCAAAACAAAATTGCTACTTCTAGACCATGCCTTCTACACAAACTCTGGCCTTTTTCATACATTCAATCCTATTGGAAACAAGTGGAAATCTTTGTTGCATCAATCACTGGTTTCCGCCCTCATGGTAACCCTTACCTTCTTCTGTTCGGTTTCTTTGACATTGTTAAACACAACCTACCTGGACCACAGTCCAGAATTCTTCAACACAATGAAGCCTGGATTGTCACCTGTTACATGTCGGCTAGAAGGGCTATTCTCAAGAGATGGACCTCTCATGATCCTCCCACCATCAATGATCTTAAAACCAATTTCACAAATCTCCTTAGGTTAGAGAAATTGGACATGCTCTTCTCCAACCAGCGAAAGCGTCTTGGTTTCCAACATAAATGGTCTTCTTTCATTAATAAAATCCTCTCCGCAGCTGACATACAAGTCCTGATGTAATTCACTGCTTCTTATTATTCCACGACTCACCCTCATTGTTTCTAACTCCAACCACAGAGCCTATCCAAAGATTCTCTGAGTCCCAGTTCACACATATGCGATGCGGAAACCCTGTAAATCCACTGCGGGTTCCCGCATCCAACTCAACTCGCAGGCAGTTCACACTGCCATATGTGAATCGCTGGGGGTGTCAATACAAATGTAATGACACCCCCCAGATCAGTTCGCATATCATATCTGTCAGTTCAGACATGAATCGGATCGCATAGGTGTGAACACCCATGCGATCCAATTCTGGTGCGGACCCAAAAAAGGGTCCTGTGGGAGTTTGGTCTAAATGCGATGCAAATTCAGACATACAATCGGTATCGCTTAACTCGCATCGCACAGGCATAGCATGTCATTTGCAGAGCAGTGCGCTGCGAATCACATGCAATGTCTGTCATTGCATATGTGTGAACCGGCTCTGAAGCCCAAATATCTCCAATGCCAGGTTCTCTAGCTTTTCTCTCCGCCTCCAACTTTATCGTCCTTAAGAGTGGACTTCCTATTTTCGCAATGACTGTGCTGGTTGGACATGATATTGATCAGGCCAGGCTTTTTTATTTCTGTCCTTTATCTGCACCTGCATCTATTCTTACCTTTCATTGATGTTTTACTTTCATTTAATATGCCTTCATGTTATCTCTTTTTTTTTTTACATCTCATGTGCCTCTGAAAGCTCAATGTTTGCAATATTTGACTGGAGTTCATCTCCCTCCCCCATCTCCCCCTCTTCTTCTTCTTCTTCTCTCCCTCCCTCCCCCTCCCCTTACCACCCCCCCCCCCTCCCATTCTTACCTCCTGCCCCCCCCCCCTCCCCGAGGAAACGGAACCTTGTGTGTTCCACTTATACGACTCTGTTTGCATTACTGGCATGTTTGGACGTTTACTGTATTTCTACCTGAAAACCAAATAAAATGTATTTAAAAAAAAAAAAAAATTGCGTTGCATCAGTTATTATCCTGTAGCCTTTTTATTATTTTTTTTACAAGGTATTGCCAACATAGCAACATCAATTTTTTTGGAAAGGCTCTATTTATCTTGATTAGCAATACTTAAAATCTCTCTATGATCATTTCCACACTGAATTTCAAGTATTCTAGCCTATTTCTATTAATCTGAATGATCTCCAGTTTCTCTCCTTTAACCAGCAATTTTCCACCTGCCTCTTCAGATATTTTTTTTTTAGTCAAAGTTTGTCAAGCCCGTTGGTGCCAACCAACGTCAGCAAAACATAAATGATAGGAAATCCAAAATTTTACAGCTGCCACAGAATAATAGGTGAAGGGAAATCTTCCTATAGTAAAACCCAAAACCAATGACATCTGTCTTAGACCGGCCATACATGGTGCGAATTTTCTTCCTGCAAGCGGCAAGCGGGGGTGGCGGGAAAGAAATTCACACGATTCCCCCATCAACACAGACAGTGCTGACAGGAGAATCCCTCCTGCCTAGCAATAAGCAAATGTTTGCTCCCAATGGGGAAATCCATCCCCCTTGGAAGAAAACAGTGATTATCGCTAGCGGCTATAGCAGCCACGAGTAATAATCGCAAGAGAATCTTGTAGGCTGGTTGTACCCAAGGTACATTCAGCCTGCCCATTAACAGTTCGAATCTCAGCCGGTTCCTGTTTAACTGGCCAAGATTTGAACCATGTATGGCCGGCCTTAGAAGGGATTCACCTCCTTCACACCTTTTGTTGTGTCCTTGAAACAGCAAATGAAGCTGCACCAGTTAATTCATAACTAGCTTTTTTAATTCACATGGAAATGGCTTTTCACAAAACAAACACAAAATTTATCAGCATAATTTCCAGCTACTAGCCAGAAAAAAAAACAAAAACAAAAAACACTGTCTAACAGTTTGCATTAAAAATAGAGGTTTTATTTGTGTACATATGGAAATATATGTGGAAGCCATGCAGGCTATTCAATGCCTCTTTGTGTAATGTTGCCCACAGAAGTTCAAGTTAAAGTGAAACCGCAAAGTATTCACTGCGCTTCACTTTTTCCACATTTTGTTATGTTACAGCCTTGTTCCAAAACGGATCACATTTATTATTTTTCTCAACATTCTACAAACATTACCCCATAATGACAACATGAAGGAGGTTTGCTTGAACTCTTTGCAAATTAATTAAAAATAAAAAACGAAAAACTCACATGTACATAAGTATTCACAGCGTTTGCCATGACATTCAAAATTGAGCTCAGGTGCATCCTGATTCCACTAATCATCTTTGAGATGTTTATACAATTTGATTGGAGTCCCCCTGTGGTCATCTCTCTGTTGATTGGACATGATTTGGAAAGACACACACCTGTCTATATAAGGTCCCACCGTTAACAGGGCTTTGTAGAGCTAAAACCAAGCCATGAAATCCAAGGAATTGTCTGTAGACCTCCAAGACAGGATTGTATTGAGACACAGATCTGGGGAAGGGTACAGAAAAATGTCTGCAGCATTGAAGGTCCCAATGCGTACAGTGGCCTCCATCATCCATAAATGGAAGAAGTTTGGAACCACAGGGCTCTTGCTAGAGTGGGCCGCCCTGCCAAACTAAGTGTTTGGGATAGAAGGGCCTTAGTCAGGGAGATGACCAAGAACCCAATGGTCACTCTGACAGAGCTCAAGCGTTTCTCTATGGAGAGAGGAGAACCTTCCAGAAGAACAACCATCTCTGCAGCACTCCACTAATCAGGCCTTTATGGTAGAGTGGCCAGACTGAAGTCACTCCAAAGTAAAGGCACATGGCAGCCCATCTGGAGTTTGCCAAAGGCACCTGAAGAACTTTTAGACCATGAGAAACAAAGTTCTCTGGTCTGATGAAACAAAGATTGAACTTTCTGGCCTGAATGGCAAGCGTCATGTTTGGAGGAAACCAGGCACTGCTCATCACCTGCCCAATACCATTCCTACAGTGAAGCATGGCAGTGGCAGCATCATGCTGTGGGGATGTTTTTTAGTAGGAGGAACTGGGAGACTAGTCAGGATTGAGGGAAAGATGAATGCAGCAATGTACAGAGACATCCTTGACAAAAAACTGTTCCAGAGCCCTCTGGACATCAGATTGGGGTAAAGGTTCATCTTCTAGACTCTTCAGATCTGGACTCTTGCTCCAGCCACAGCCCAGCCTCCTGCTTCTGCCAATTCCTAGTCTTCTGCTACACCACCTGACCAAACTTTTGTACAAGCTGGAGTTTAAATTTCAGTGCCAGCTACTCTTCAAAATCCAGTTCCAGACTGCCTAATTTTCAAAATCTGATTTTTTTTCCAAGCAGGATGTGTATTCTGATTTCTGGACACGGAAGTCTGCAGGTGGCATTTTCTTTTAAGAATTCTATTCCTTCACTTGACAGACTCACTATTTTTTCATTTCCCATAACAATATTTAGTACCTAAAATGTCTGGTAGACTGGGTAACCCACTTGAGAGGGAACTTGCTAAGCTTTGCAACCAGAAAATTCATTTCCCCTGGTTTGTAGGCCTAAATCCTCTGGTTCTTGGATTTTTGCTTGCACGTGATTGGATGATAGAAATTAGCAGAGCGTTACCTCATTTACGAGCTTCCCTTCAAATCTACAGCAACTGCACTTCCAAGTGCACTTGTAGTGCACAGTGAATTTGCATTTAGTAAATCAACCCCGGTGTCTCTATTTGATACCCCGTACCCTTGGTCAAATGCTACACCTGCTGTTCAAATCTGCTTTAGCCCAATATCTAACATTTTCTCTCCCCTAGCAAAGCTCAGCCCTTAGGACATTTGAAGCTCTGTCTGTAGTTCAATCTGCCTTAACAAAGACCCTACCAGCTGTTCCATTTGCATTTTGCTGAGATCTTGATTGTTAAAAATTGTCAGCATGTTGCTTGTTTAAAACCTGCCTCTGTCCAGCTTGCATTTGCGAAACCCTGTCTACTGTACAGCCTCCCTCTCCCAGGTCCCTGTCTACCATAGAGCCTGTCTCAACCAAGATTCTTTCCACTGTCCATTCTATCTCTCCTAAGGTCCTATCAACTGTTCCCCTCTGTCTTTTCTAAGCCTCTGCCTACTGTCCAGCTTGCCTCTCCCAAAATCCTGTATATTGTCCAGCCTGTCTCTCCCAAAATCCTGTCCACTACCCAACTTAAGTCTGCTAGGATCTTGCCCACTACCGAGACTGCCACCTTGCCTCTACTATAAAACTGACCATGTTAAGCCAATATCTACTATTGCTGAACTTTTGACCTCTGCATGCTAAGAATTTGGCAGTAATTTTGTAGTCTCAAAGGCCATGGATCTCAAAACTTTCTCAAAGTTAGTGATTCAGTCTTATCCAGAACCCAGTGGTCACTGGATTGATTACTCGTCTTCTACACCTGTGGGAACTGTCTACATAAACAGAGGACTTTTGTGAGCTTAAGAAGTATGCTCTTTCTGCTTCATCGAATTGACTCCAGACCTACCACCCCCCAGCTTTCTTCTGTTCTACTACCTCATCTGGTTTCAATTAAACATTCCTCTGCACCACTGGACCTGGTCCCCCGTTTATCAATTTGGAAATAAAAAAATGACTACAGTGTTAAACTAAATCTAGTAACTGTATTTACATGTTAACCTTTGGCTTGAGCAAAAGCCTCAAATTATATCACCAGGGTCAGCTAACAAATAACTAATATACATTTTTCTTAGCCTTGTAAAGGCAGGGCCCCATTCCTGGAGAGTAGGAGACCTTCACATAAAGCCCTGAGGGACATACCTAAAGATAAGGAGGAAATCAGTACATATGCATTTACATAAACGTACATCTTCTGAAACATTGAGGCTTCACATTTAAACAATGCCCCGAACTACATCATGCAGCATTCAGCGGGCTCTCTAAGCAGGGGCACCTAAGACTGAATCCCATCCTTGACAGACATGGACTGACTTTCACCTTTTGATCTTGTTGCTTTCCTTGGAGTCCACTTCTTTGGGGTTGAAAGGGCAGAGTCTCAACCCTATGAATATGCTGCCATGAAATTGTTAGGAAACGTGAATAGCAAGCAGAGTTGTATAAAGTACTCGAAACCCATACTTGAGTAAAAGTACAAGTGCTCGATCAAAAAGTGACTTGAGTAGAAGTGGAAGTGCTCGATCAAAAAGTGACTTGAGTAGAAGTACTAAAGTATTCAACATTTTTTGTACTTAAGTATTGCAAGTAGTTTTTTTAAAAATTTTGCTACTCAAGTACTGAAAGTAAAAGTACCAGTAGTTTTGAAAAAAAAATTGCTACTCAAGTACTGAAAGTAAAAGTACAAGTACTGTGTTATGAAGTTATTAAAGAAAGAAGTCAAAAGTTTAAACATCATATTGTTTTTTATTATTTCAAATGCAGCTTTTATTTATGCATACAGTAGCATTTATTTTCGTATGTGCTGAAAATACACATGTTTTGAGCTTCATGAAACCTGCCATCTACTGTTCTGGCAGTGGTAATTTTTATAATTGTAATGAGTAACTATGCAGCACAAAAAAAAAATATCGGAGTAGAAGTATTGAAATCATCGAAAAAATGTAGTGAAGTAAAAGTGGAAGTAGGAGAAAAAAATTATACTCTAGGAAAGTACAGATACCGCCTTTCGGTACTTAAGTACAGTAGTGAAGTATTTCTACTTAGTTACTATACATCTCTGATAGCAAGTGGCAAAGAAAGAAATAATAATAAAAAAAAAAGCAAGGAAGCAATGTAAAACAATAATGAATAAATGCAAAGCTAAACTAAATATTATAAAAGGAACAATGCAAAGACCACACGCTTAAAACAACTAACAGAGACTGGACAAAGTATTGACTCAGAACACACAAGAGACTTTAGTATACATGAAGCTGATTTGCAAGATGCTGAAGCATCTTGCCGAGTGAGAAGCAGGGTTATAAAGCCTTGAATAGCAAGATTCAGCAGATGATTATTAGAAAAGCCAAGAATCAACAAGGAGCTTAGGCACTGGAAACACCACCTTATAAAATCCAAGGTAGTTGAAACCAGCAGGTAAGACATTGCCAAAACCTGAGAGAAAAAAAATGAAAATTGTCTAATATGATACAAGGAAACCCTAGCTCTTTGTTTATCAGTCATATTTAATCAATTATTCTGGCATCCAAAACTGTTGCAAAGAAACCTTAATGGTATACACTAACAAAGACAATTACAGTAATCCCCCGCTACATCGCGGTTCAGTTTTTGCGGTCCCGGTAATTCGCGGTTTTTTTTGTAATGTTATTTTACTATATAAATCATTAAGAATGAAAGATTTTTGTGTTTTTCATAGCTCTTGCTCTGTCTCTAAGTATCTTTTATGTGTTTAAATGAGTTTCTATTGTTTTAAAAGTGTGTTTAAAGACCTTAAAATGCTTTTACACGTACAGTGACAGTAAAAAAATCATGCCTACAATGCATTTTAATAGGGTTTTTCTATTTCGCGGAATTTCACTTTTCGCGGCTGGGTCCGGAACGTAACCCCCGCAATGGAGGGGGGTTTACTGTAATGGAAACATGTTTTCTATTGAAAATAATACACAAGAACAATAGTAGTGTTATTGTTTTATAATCCTTTTTTTTATACACCCGTTGGCTGTTTTACAAGTAGCAAATGCCCATTTCATGCCTAGAAAAAAAAAAAAAGCCGATTGCAAAGAACAAGCAAATTTAAGACCCTATACACAAGTCCTCTTCAGAGGCCATGAGTGTCTATATGAATCCCAGAATATTCTAGGTAAGCCATTTGGTCTCCCAATGAAATACTTTCTTCATACATTACTAAGAGAGAAGCTTTGTGGTTAAGAAATGGCTTCACATTGTAAACATCTTGTTAATGGTTCTAATGCTAGCTCTTTTGTTCTCCTTTATTATATTCTGTTAATTCCAGGCACAAAATAAACAGGGCACATGGGTTGTAACAATATACAAGTGCTTTTGTCCTCCTACATTCAGCCTCTTTCCTATAGCAAGAAATGTCAAATGGCATAAAGCCTTAGCCAGAAAAGCTAGAGATTACATAGTTGATTTCTTGAAATGTTTTCTGTATTAGGAAAATTTAAGGGAGTTCCATATTATTATGGCCAGCTCTGCCTTTCATTGCCTGGTAATCCTTGTTATTAACATTTTTTAAAGCCTTCTAGATTTATATTGTATACAAAATAGACAGAGTGTTGTGCTTCATTGACAGGTGGGGTCAGTTTTGGAATTAACACATTTTTTATAAATGTCATTATGACAAAATTATATTTGTGTGTGATAAAAAGCTATTCTTTCAACTATAGTTCAACAGTCCATGTAAGTATTTTTTAGGTTTAAAATGTTAAAGAGAACCAGTTGTGATTAGGTTCATGCAAGAATCTGATTTAACTTGCACACAAGCTTCCCAGTTTATACCTAAAATTATATTAGAAGGATGTGGGTTAATGTTGGGTAAATGTTGAAAATTGAGTGAAATCATTGATGAACAGACCCCTTAGTCTTAACCACTTAAGCCCCAAAGGATTTGGCTGCTCAAAGACCAGGCCCTATTTTGCGATTCGGCACTGCGTGACTGTAACGGACAATTGCGCGATCGTGCGATGCTGTACTAAATTAAGTTGATGTCCTTTTTTCCCAAAAACAGAGCTTTCTTTTGGTGGTATTTGATCACCTGTGCAGTTTTTACTTTTTGCGCTATAAACAAAAAAAAAAGCGACAATTTTGAAAAAATACCAATATATTCATATTTTTTATATGAAATTCTCAAAAAAAAATGTAAAAATCAAAATTTTTTAACATTTTAGGCCAATTTGTTTTCTGCTACATATTTTTGGTAAAAAAAATCGCAATAAGCGTATTTTGATTGGTTTGCGCAAAAGTTATTGCGTTTACTAACTACGGGAAAGATTTATGTCATTTTTATTGTTTTTTTTTTTAAACTTATAATGGCGGCGATCTGCGATTTTTTTTGCGGGACTGCGACATTGCGGCGGACAGATCGGACCCTTGACTGCCATTTTTTACACTTTTGGGGGTACCAGTGACATTTCTACAGTAATCAGTGCTATAAATATGCACTGTTACTGTAAAAATGACACTGGCAGGGAAGGGGTTAACTTAATTGGTGATCAAGGGGTTAAGTGTGTCCCTAGGGGCATGATTCTAACTGTCAGGGGGCGTGGCTTGTTAGATCATCACAGAGATATATGATCCTACATAGCAGGATCGCATAGCCTCAGTGATGATCTAAGGGAGTATGACAGACGGCTGTGTTTACATCAGCCGTCTGTCTTTCTCCCTCTCCTGCGGGAGATCGCGAGTGGCCGGCGGACATCGGAGCTGCCGGTCACACGCGCGGGGATGTCAGTAAACGAGCGGGGGTGGCAGCGCGTGCTCGCCCCCTAGAGGCTCGTGGGCGAATCACGTACCCAGACGTCACTTTGCCCAGGAGAGGCTGACTGCTGCAGTATATAGTCGTGTAAATATTTGCAAGCCTACCTATTAAATAATTATATCTGCGCTCATATCTAGCTTGACTTAACTTGACTGAGGGTGAATGTTGGTGTGATTGATGCCCCGAGTAGATGATTTACTCTAACCTCATGCTCTGGTGTCAACCGTAAAAATGTTTATAGCCCTTTACTTTCTATCTTGATGGCAATGGTCACCATGAGATTTATAGAGTGTGACTCTACCTAGTGGGGACACAAACAACAATAAATAAAAGTCGACCGGGGTATTAATCTTTCCACACCAAATTCAAAACAAAAAAAAATGGCTATTCATTCATTTTAAACTATTATAATTGTAAATAGAGTTGGCCTGAACACCCCCCAGTTCGGTTCCCGCCAGAACTCTCAAACATCACAAAAGTTCAAACCCAAACCCTGAACCCTATTAACCACTTCAGCCCCGGAAGGTTTTACCCCCTTAATGAGCTGCCCATTTTTTGCGATACGGCACTGCGTTACTTTAACTGACAATTGTGCGGGCGTGCGACACTCTACCCAAATAAAATTGATGTCCTTTTTTTCCCACAAATAGAGATTTTATTTTTTGGCATTTGATCACCTCTGTGGTTTTTATTTTTTGCACTATAAACAAAAAAAGAGCGACAATTTTGATAAAAAAACAATATTTTTTACTTTTTGCTATAAAACACAGTCAATAAAAAAAATTTAAAAATCTAATGTTTTCATAATTTTAGGCCAATATGTATTCCGCTGCATATTTTTGGCAAATAAAATTTTCAATAAGCGTATGTTGATTGGTTTGCACAAAAGGTATTGCATCTACAAACTAGGGGATAGATTTATGCCATTTTTATTTATTTTTTTATTTTTTTTACTAGTAATGGTGACGATCAGCGTTTTTTAGCGGGACTGCGACATTGCGGTGTACAAATCGGACACCTAACTGACACTTTTGAGGGAACCAGTGACATTACTACAGTAATCAGTGCTAAAAAATATGCACTGTTACTGTACTAATGACACTGGCAGGGATGGGGTTAACACCAGGGGAGATCAAAGGGTTAACTGTGTCCCCAGGGGATGCTTTCTAACTGTGAGGGGGGGGGGGGGGGGTGGACTCATCAGATGAACGCAGAGATCCGTGTTCCTAAATAGCAGGAACACAAGATCCCTGTGTTCATCTGTGACAGAACGGCGGTCTGCCCTGTTTACATTGGCAGACCGCCGTTCTGTCTCTCTAGGGATTGTGGGTAGTTGGCGGACATCACGTCCGCTGGACCTGACGATTGGCTGTACAGGTATGTCCTTTTGTGCAATATAGCTGGCCTGCCACAGCATATGTACTCCGGCCGGTCTGCAAGTGGTAAAGTCTATGGGACCCAGGGGTCAAGTCCTGGGAAAAAAAGTGTGGGAACTCACCCAGGATCCCCCCCCCCACCCCCCTCGACATTGCAAAAAAGTACCTAAAATGCCCGTATTTTGTGGTAAACAGTGCAAATATCAATATTTTAAATTATAAACATGTAGATAGCACTATTAGCAATGTGTTTAAGTTAAACAAAAGTCAAAAGCCATCTTGCTCTATTTACACGAAGGTTAGGTTAATATAACCCAGCCAGCAAAGAGTTCCCCCTTACATCAGAGTCTGCAGGATTCCCCCTAACAGTGCAAGGGAACTCTGACATAAAGGGGAATTCTGCAGATCATGTTCTAAAGGGGAACTCTGATATAAGGGGGGAGGGGGGGCTCTGGTGATCAGAGACCACCTTATATCAGAGTCCACTGCATTCCTTTTTACATCAGAGGTCCCACTAACATCAGAGTCCGCAGCATTGCCCTTTACATCAGAGCTTCCCTTCACATCAGCGTGCACAGAGTTCCCCCTTGCACTGTAAGGGGGAATCCTGCAGACTGATGTAAAGGGGAATACCGGGAACTCTGATGTAGGGGGGACTCTGGTGACCAGAGACCACCTTCCGCTGAGTGAATGCACTAAGGAAGGGGGGGGGGGTCCTGATTTAAGGAGGAACCTTTGTAGGCGGTGCTGGTTTTTAAGGATTAAATTAGATGGTGAGGAGGCATCATAATGCTTCCTTGCCACCTAGCAAACACCCTCTGAAAAGTGACCCATTGTGGTTCACTCTTCAGAGGGCAAAACTAGTGTACCCTAATTTACAGCAATGCCCCTCAGATGTGTCACTCCACACATGCTTGGTATTAGTCCCTGTTCACATATATGCGATGCAGGAACCCTGCAAATCCACTGCGGGTTCCTGCATTGCATTCAACTCACAGGCAGTTCACACTGCCATATACGAATCACAGGGGGTGTCAATACAAAGTTAATGACACCCCCAGATCAGTTCGCATATTGCAGTGCGAACAGTCAGTTCCAACATGAATTGGATCGCATGGGTGTGAACACTCATGCGATCTGATCCTGGTGCGGACCCAAAAAAGGGTCCTGTGCGAGTTGTGTCCGAATGTGATGCAAATTCAGCCATACAATCTGTATGGCTGAATTTGCATCGCACACAGATCGCATGTGATTTACACAGCAGTGCGCTGCGCATCACATGCAAGGTCTGTCATCGCATATATGTGAACTGGCACTAAGACAACAATTCAAATGCAGCATTTTTAGTCCCCCCCCAGTACCTGGTCTGGATGCAGTCTTCTACCTGGGGTCTGGATGCAGTCTTCTACCTGGGGTTTGGATGCAGTCTTCTACCTAGCGTCTGGGTGCAGGGCTTGTCCTGCAGGTGGTTCCTCCTGGAGCTGGGAACCCAGAGACCAGCTGAACACTGCTGATACTTCTGGTCCTCTCCCTTCCTTCTGGGCACCACTGAGCTGGGCAACTGGGAGGGGGAGGGGGGCAGGAGAGGAGGGGGGGAGAGGAGGGGGGAGAGGAGAGGAGGAGGGGGGGAAGAGGAGAGGAGGGGGGGGAGAGGAGGGAGAGAGAAGAGAACAGGGGGGGGAAGAGGAGGGGGGAGGAGGGATCGGGGGAGAGATAGGAGGGGGGAGCAGAGGAGGAGGGGGGGAGAGGAGGGAGAGAGAAGAGAAGAGGGCGGGGGAAAAGAGGAGGGGGGGAGGAGGGATCGGGAGAGAGAGGAGAGGAGGGGGGAGCAGAGGAGGGGGGGAGAGGAGCAGGGAGAGGAGAGAAGAGGAGGGGGGAGAGGAGGGGGGGAGAGGAGGGAGAGAAGAGAACAGGGGGGGAAGAGGAGGGGAAGGAGGGATCGGGGGAGAGATAGGAGGGGGGAGCAGAGGAGGAGGGGGGGAGAGGAGGGAGAGAGAAGAGAAGAGGAGAAGAGGGCGGGGGAAAAGAGGAGGGGGGAGGAGGGATCAGGAGAGAGAGAGAGGAGGAGGGAGCAGAGGAGGGGGGAGAGGAGCGGGGAAAGGAGAGAAGAGGAGGGGGAGAGGAGAGGAGGAGGGGGGAGAGGAGAGGAGGGGGAAGAGGAGGAGGGGGGGAGATGAGGGAGAAAGAAGAGGAGGGGGAGAAGAGGGGGGGAGAGAGAGGAGAGGAGGATCGAGCAGAGGAGGAGGGAGGGCAGGCACCAGGCATCTCTCACTAGTCCCAGTACACTGCTTGTCACTCAGGTGAGCTCACATGAACAGCCTAGCCTGGACTCCGACACCACCCCTGCCCCTATTTTTTCCCCTGGGTCTCTTTTGTTACGGCAACAATGCCTGACCGTTCACACTTCACAGTGCCTGCCGGACCCCTGTGTTCCACGGGAGCAGGAAGTGGACTACTTTATCAGTTTCAGGTAGGCGGATTAATCCATCACAGCGTTCTCAGGCTATCACCAACTATTCACATTGATGAAGCTGGTGACCAGGCAGGAGTTGTGTAGCGCGCTGCGGTGAATTAATCCGCTTACCCGAAACAGAAAAAAATAGTCCACTTATGTCCCTGCTCTCACGGAACAAAGGGGCCGGCCGGGAGACATTTTTTTTTTTCTAAATAGCTGCACAGCGGGGGATTGTGGTTCCTCCTTAACAGTGGCCCTGCCTGCAGCTGCCAATGGGAACGGCGTTCCTGCTGTGAAAAAAGTGCGGGGACGCCGTTCCCATGCGTTCCTGCAGGACTCGAGCCCTGATGGGACCTGAACTTAAAGTACCCATTTTGAAGACTTATATGCAAGTTATTGGCCATGAAAAGGATATGGAGGCCCAGGTACTGCCCTGAGGGACAGTAATCAATCCAAAAAAATGGGGGGTGGGGGGTGCAGGGGCTGCTGCATCTGTAGCAGGTTACGTTATACCCTGGATAGGAATTTATCCTTTAAAATGCAATGCTCAAATGTAAGTATATCAGTAGTTATGTTTAATCACAATTTTTGAAATGTAATATGATTTATGTAAGAGTCAGATCTCTCAGATGATCACTGCTGCCACCAACAACTCTTTATTTAGACACTCTGCCCCCAGGAACCTAAAGTTGAACTTACTCCTGTAAGTTTTTTTTTCCCATCTGTATTCCATTGGAAGATTTCCCTTCACTTCCTGTCTCATAGCCAAAACAGGAAGTGAGACGAAATCCCCCAAAGCAAGACATTAATGGCTGTGTGTGGTGAATTATTTTGAGGGGACAGCAAATTTACACTGTTATACAAGCTGTACACTCACTACTTTACATTGTAGCAACGTGTCATTTCTTCAGTGTTGTCACATGAAAAGATATAATAAAATATTTACAAAAATGTGAGGGGTGTACTCACTTTTGTGAGATGCTGTATATATTTTACTTCTTGTTTGTCTATAGTAATCATAACTGTATTTGTTCTATTGAAAACAATATTACAAGGAATTATTTTTGTTTTGCAGCCAAGTGCATATGCCTACATAAGGTTTGACAGAAGTCACCGGGAAATGTCTTCTGTCCCTTCTAATCATGTGTAATTAGCTTCCATGGTTGTAGTAAATGTGTACTATAACAGCATGTTATACCAAGGTAATTTACCCTCCTTAAAAGGAAGAAAGATTAAAATTAACAATGCCATGAGATCTCGACTGAACAGCATGTATGTCACCGTTGTCATGGAGACGGTTTTTGCATTGAACAATTCAACAGGCACTTTTACTGATTATTTTCTTTCTGCAGTTTAGCAACATGAACCGACCATAGCAAATTACATTTTGTACTACACGACATGAATGGTCATTTTGTACTAAGATTTATACTACATTTTGTGCTAAGACATGAATGGTCACATAAAGTATGCATTGTCACAAATAACGCATGCAGTCAATAGCTTGATGGCTAAACACATCTTTACATGTACCTGTAACATATAAAAAAGAGTTGACTTTAGTGAACCAATTCTTTATAACGGCATTGAAAAATGAGTCCAGAACAGAGGCAGTACTACTGGACTATGCTCTTATCTAGGCAAGGTGAGGATAGGCAAGGAACACCGGTGTAGTGGTTAGCACTTTCACCTAGCAGCTAGAGGGTCGCTGGTTCAAATCCCAACCACGGCACTACCTGCCTGGAGTTTGCATGTTCTCCCTGTGCCTGCGTGGGTTTCCTCCGGGTAACCCGTTTTCCTCCCACACTCCAAAGACATGCTGGTAGGTTAATTGGATCCTGTATAAAATTGGCCCTACTATGTATGTATGAATGTGAGTTAGGGACCTTAGATTGTAAGCTCCTTGAGGGCAGGGACTGATGTGAATGTACAATGTATATGTAAAGCGCTGCATAAATTGACAGCGCTATATAAGAACCTGAAATAAATAAAATGATACATGAAGATTGGCTTCCAGTGAGCCATCTCACTCTGTCACTCAATGTTACTTCCTCACTCTTGGAGGATTTCATGTCCTTCAGGAAGTGTGGAAAGGTGTTACTTCCTGGTGACAGGACATTCACATGTTAACAGTAGGGTTGAGCGGACACCTAGATGTCCGTGTTCGACGGGTTCGGCCGAACTTTAAAAAAAAGTCCGGGTCCGTGTCCCGGACTTTTACCGAACTTTTCCCGGACACCGAACCCCATTGAAGTCAATGGGGACCCGAACTTTAAGGCACTAAAATGGCTCTAAAACACCAAAGGAAAGGGCTAGAGTGCTGCAAATGGCAGCAAAACGTAATTAAGAGCATGGCAAGTGCTCTGCAAACAAATGTGGATAGGGAAATAACTTAAAACAACAAAAAAAAACAGAAAAATAAAACAATGTTCTTCTTCATCTCTGAAGGACGAGGCCCATATGGAGTAGGAGGGAGGTTGAGGTGGTGGTGGATGTGGCGGTGATATAGGCGTGCGCACAGGGTGTGCTGGGTGTGCCTGGGCACACCCTAATCACCTAGGGCACATAGCATTGCCAGTGAGGAGATGGGAAAGATCTCCCTGGGACCTGCTCTGCTCTATTTCTCCTTGCCTACAGGTACATGGCCCCGATACATTACTCTCCCTGCTGGCAAACACATGCATGTGTATTTCAACTTTGGGGTGCACACCTTAATGCAATAGGCTGCGCACACCTATGGGCGGTGTAGGTGGAAGCGGCGGTGGAGGAGGACCAGGGCCGGATTAACAGCATCATGGGCTTGGTGCTGAGGATTTTGAAGGGCCTTAAGGGCCGTGCCTTGCCATGCACCCAGAGGAGGAAGGGTGCAGCCATGCATGCCTAATTCAACATGGGATGCTGTCTCTGAAGCCCATAAACACATCCATGCATCGCCAACTGTCCCTCCTTGTCCGGCCTTCACGCTGTGTGGGGAGGTTCTGAGGGTGCTGCCTGGGGAAGCGAGCATAGAAGCCAGACTTCTGTGTTTACAAGTGACAGAAGAGCGGTAACAGTGAATATGGCCAACCCGGGGCCTATATAAAAGGTAGGGGCCTGGAGCTGCAGCTCCAATAGCCCCTACATTAATCTGGCCCTGAGGAGGAGGACGAGGTAGCCAACACTGCTTCTTTTCAAAAATTTTAAATGAGGGTACACCCCAAAAGAGTGAGAAAGAGCAAAAATGGAACAATGGGTGGGTAAGGTCGGTATCCATTGCTATTCTGCATAAGGTACGGAAAAGTCCCGTGGGATCCATGCCTGGTTCATTTTAATGAACGTGAGCTTGTCCACATTGTCTCTGGACAGGCGGCTGCGCTTGTCTGTTATAACGCCCCCAGCCGTGCTAAATACCCGTTCAGATAATACACTGGCTGCAGGGCACGCCAGCACCTCCAAGGCGTAAAGGGCAAGCTCAGGCCATGTGCCCAATTTGGAGACCCAGAAGTTGAAGGGGGCAGACCCGTCATTCACTACATGTAGGCGTGTGCACACATACTGCTCCACCATGTTGGTAAAATGCTGCCTCCTGCTAAGACGTTCCATCTGAGCTGCTGGTGCTGCTGTTTGTTGTGGCGTGCTGACAAAGCTTTTCCACATTTCGGCCATGCTAACCCTGCCTTCTGAGGTGCTGGCGGTGCCCTGGTTGCGTTGGCGACCTCCTCCTCCTCCTCCTCTGCCTTGTGCTTCCACTGTGGCCCCGCTGTCAGATGGGAATGCCAGCAGCATGGCGTCTACCAGCGTGCGCTTGTACTCGCGCATCTTGCGATCGCGCTCCAGTGAGTGAATTAAGGACGGTACGTTGTCCTTGTAACGGGGATCCAGCAGCGTGGCCACCCAGTAATCAGCACAAGTTAGAATGTGGGCAACTCGGCGGTCGTTGTGGAGACACTGCAGCATGTAATCGCTCATGTGTGCCAGGCTGCCCAGAGGCAACGAAAGGCTGTCCTCTGTGGGAGGTGTATCGTCCGTGTCCTCTGTATCCCCCCAGCCACGCACCAGTGATGGCCATGAGCTGGCCTGGGTGCCACCCTGCTGTGAACATGGTTCCATCTCCTCCTCCAGCTCCTCCTCCTCCTCATCCTCCTCATCCTCCAGAACTGTGCCCCTGCTGGACAATTGCGTCCCTGGCGTTTGCGTGTGCAGGAACCCACCCTCGGAGCCCCTTGCGAATGACTGCCCTGAAAGCCTTGGAAATGTTACCTCTTCATCCTCCTCCTCCTCCTCATCCTGTGCCACATCCTCTTCCATCATCGCCCGAATTGTTTTTTCAAGGAGGCATAGAAGTGGGATAGTTAAGCTGAGAACGGCGTCATTGCCACTGGCCATGTTGGTGGAGTACTCAAAACAGTGCAACAAGGCACACAGGTCTCGCATGGAGGCCCAGTTATTGGTGGTGAAGTGGTGCTGTTCCGCAGAGCGACTCACGCGTGCGTGCTGCAGCTGAAACTCCACTATGGCCTGCTGCTGCTCGCACATTCTTTCCAGCATGTGCAAGGTGGAGTTCCACCTTGTGGGCACGTCACATATGAGGCGGTGAGCGGGAAGGCCGAAGTTACGCTGCAGCGCTGCCAGGCGAGCAGCAGCAGGGTGAGAACGCCGAAAGTGCGCACAAACGGCCCGCACTTTCTGCAGCAGCTCTGACATATCGGGGTAGTTTTTAAGGAACCTCTGCACCACCAAATTCAGCACATGCGCCAGGCAAGGGATGTGCGTCAAACCGGCTAGGCCCAGAGCTGCTATGAGATTTCGCCCGTTATCGCACACCACCAGGCCGGGCTTGAGGCTCGCTGGCAGCAACCACTCATTTGTCTGCTGTTCCATGCTCCTCCACAACTCCTGCACGGTGTGTGGTTTGTCCCCCAAACAGGCAAGTTGTAAAACTGCCTGCTGTCGTTTACCCCTGGCCGTGCTGAAGTTGGTGGTGAAGGTGTTACGCTGTCCGGATGAGGAGGCGGTAGAGGATGAGGAAGCGGAGTAGGAGGAGTTAGGAACAGGAGGCAAACTGAAGCGCCCTGCAATCCTCGGTGGTGGAAGGACATGCGCCAAATTGCTATCCGCCTCAGGCCCATCCGCCACTGCATTTACCCAGTGTGCCGTTAGGGAGATATAACGCCCCTGACCGTGCTTACTGGTCCACGTATCCGTAGTTAGGTGGACCTTGGCACAGATGGCGTTGCGCAGTGCACACCTGATATTTTCCCCCACTTGGTTGTGCAGGGAAGGGATGGCTTGCCTGGAAAAGTAGTGGCGGCTGGGCACGACGTACTGTGGGACAGCCACCGACATAAGGTTTTTAAAACTGTGCGTCTCCACCAGACGGAATGACAGCATTTCAAAGGCCAATAATTTTGAAATGCTGGCATTCAGGGCCAGGGATCGCGGGTGGGTAGGGGGGTACTTCCTCTTCCTCTCAAGTGTTTGGGAGATGGAAAGCTGAACGCTTCCACGGGACATTGTGGAGATGGTTGTTGGTGACCCAGGTGGTGGTGTTGCTGACAGATCGTCTGTTTGCGGGGTGGCAGGTGCCGGTATCACTACAGATGTGGCTGGAGCGGCCGAGACTGCAGCAGAAGAGGAAGCAGGATGAGCCAGAGACGTTTCTTGGTTTTGAAGGTGTGTACTCCACTGCAGCTCGTGCTTTGCACTTAGATGCCTGATCATGCAGGTTGTGCTCAGGTTGAGAAGGTTTATGCCTCGCTTCAAGCTCTGATTGCACAGGGTGCAAACCACTCGTGTCCTGTCATCAGCACATTTTCTAAAGAACTTCCACGCTAGAGAACTCCTTTGAGCTGACTTTGGTGCGCTCGTTCCCTTGCTGCGTTGGGCAGTAGCGGGCGTAGTGTCTAGGGCACGGCCGCTCCGCTTCTGCACCCTGCTCCCTCTTCTGCTGTGCTGGTGGCTCTGTGCGACCACCGCCTCTTCCTCCAAACTACTGAGGTCACCTGCATGACGTTCATTCCATGTGGGGTCGAGGATCTCATCGTCCTCCACATCATCTTCCACCCAGTCTTCACCCCTGCCCTCCTTGTCGGTCTCCACAATGCTGAACGCCGCAGCAGTTGGCACCTGCGTTTCGTCATCATCGGAGACGTGCTGCGATGATCCTTGCATGTACTCATCTTGAGAAATAAGTGGTTGGGCATCGCTGCACTCAATCTCTTCCACTTCTGGGGCAGGGCTAGGTGGATGGCCCTGGGAAACCCTGCTGACAGAGTCCTCAAAAAGAATAAGAGACTGCTGTATGGCTTGGGGCTCAGACTGCTGGCCTGATTTGCAAGGGGGTGAGGTGAAAGACGGTTGGACATTGGCTGCAGGTGCCAACTCTGACCTTTCTGCAGTAGACTGGGTGGGAGACAATGTGAAGGAACTGGAGGCACTGTCAGCAGCAAACCAATCTACTATCGCCTCAACTTGTTCTGGCCTCATCACTTCTAGGGGCGTTTGATGCCCTACCAAATACTGATGCAGGTTCTGTCGCCTACTCACACTTGAGGAAGGTGTTTCACTTGTGCGTGTAGCTGGCACAGATCGACCACGTCCTCTCCTTGCAACAGGAGCTCTACCAGCAGCACCACGACCCAGGCCACGGCCCTTATTTGACGGTCTCCTCATATTTCTGTAATTTAAGATCTTGCCCTAGAAAGGTTTTTATTGAATAGCGGAATAGGAAATATGATCCAAAAAAGTGTATGTATCTCGCACGTACAAAACCACACTAGGCCCCAATTACTATTGTTTCTACCCCTAAAAGGATGGATGAGGAGTAGGAGGAGTATGGAACAGACAGCACCCTCAAATCTTCAGAAGTATGAGATGAACCCCAAAAACTTGGAAAGGTGGATCTCACACGTACCGACACAGACTATCCCGCAATTCAATTGATCCTCAAAGGTTTTTATTGAATAGCGGAATAGGAAATATGATCAAAAAAAGTGTATGTATCTCGCACGTAGACAACCACACTAGGCCCCAATTACTATTGTTTGTACCCCTAAAAGGATGGATGAGGAGTAGGAGGAGGAGTATGGAACAGGCAGCACCCTCAAATCTTCAGAAGTATGAGATGAACCCCAAAAACTTGGAAAGGTGGATCTCACACGTACCGACACAGACTATCCCGCAATTCAATTGATCCTCAAAGGTTTTTATTGAATAGCGGAATAGGAAATATGATCAAAAAAAGTGTATGTATCTCGCACGTACACAACCACACTAGGCCCCAATTACTATTGTTTGTACCCCTAAAAGGATGGTTGAGCAGTAGGAGCAGGAGTATGGAACAGGCAGCACCCTCAAATCTTCAGAAGTATGAGATGAACCCCAACAACTTGGAAAGGTGGATCTCACACGTACCGACACAGACTATCTCGCAATTGAATTGATCCCCAAAGGTTTTAATTGAATAGCGGAATAGAAAATATGATCAAAAAGAAAGTGTATGTATCTCGCACGTACACCACCACACTAGGCCCCAACTACTATTGTTTGTACCCCTAAAAGGATGGTTGAGCAGTAGGAGGAGGAGTATGGAACAGGCAGCACCCTCAAATCTTCAGAAGTATGAGATGAACCCCAAAAACTTGGAAAGGTGGATCTCTCTCACACGTACCAACACAGACTATCCCCCAATTTAACTGATCCCCAAAGGTTTTTGATTAAATAGCGGAATAGAAAATATGATCCAAAAAAAGTGTATGTATATCACACGTACACAACCACACTAGGCCCCAATTACTATTGTTTGTACCCCTAAAAGGCTAGATGAGGAGTAGGGGGGGTATGGAACAGGCAGCACCCTCAAACCTTCAGAAGTATGAGATGAACCCCAACAACTTGGAAAGGTGGATCTCTCTCACACGTACCAACACAGACTATCCCCCAATTTAACTGATCCCCAAAGGTTTTTGATTAAATAGCGGAATAGAAAATATGATCCAAAAAAAGTGTATGTATATCACACGTACACAACCACACTGGGCCCCAATTACTATTGTTTGTACCCCTAAAAGGCTAGATGAGGAGTAGGGGGAGTATGGAACAGGCAGCACCCTCAAACCTTCAGAAGTATGAGATGAACCCCAACAACTTGGAAAGGTGGATCTCTCTCACACGTACCAACACAGACTATCCCCCAATTTAACTGATCCCCAAAGGTTTTTGATTAAATAGCGGAATAGAAAATATGATCCAAAAAAAGTGTATGTATATCACACGTACACAACCACACTAGGCCCCAATTACTATTGTTTGTACCCCTAAAAGGCTAGATGAGGAGTAGGGGGGGTATGGAACAGGCAGCACCCTCAAATCTTCAGAAGTATGAGATGAACCCCAAAAACTTGGAAAGGTGGATCTCTCTCACACGTACCAACACAGACTATCCCCCAATTTAACTGATCCCCAAAGGTTTTTGATTAAATAGCGGAATAGAAAATATGATCCAAAAAAAGTGTATGTATATCACACGTACACAACCACACTGGGCCCCAATTACTATTGTTTGTACCCCTAAAAGGCTAGATGAGGAGTAGGGGGAGTATGGAACAGGCAGCACCCTCAAACCTTCAGAAGTATGAGATGAACCCCAACAACTTGGAAAGGTGGATCTCTCTCACACGTACCAACACAGACTATCCCCCAATTTAACTGATCCCCAAAGGTTTTTGATTAAATAGCGGAATAGAAAATATGATCCAAAAAAAGTGTATGTATATCACACGTACACAACCACACTGGGCCCCAATTACTATTGTTTGTACCCCTAAAAGGCTAGATGAGGAGTAGGGGGAGTATGGAACAGGCAGCACCCTCAAACCTTCAGAAGTATGAGATGAACCCCAACAACTTGGAAAGGTGGATCTCTCTCACACGTACCAACACAGACTATCCCCCAATTTAACTGATCCCCAAAGGTTTTTGATTAAATAGCGGAATAGAAAATATGATCCAAAAAAAGTGTATGTATATCACACGTACACAACCACACTAGGCCCCAATTACTATTGTTTGTACCCCTAAAAGGCTAGATGAGGAGTAGGGGGGGTATGGAACAGGCAGCACCCTCAAACCTTCAGAAGTATGAGATGAACCCCAACAACTTGGAAAGGTGGATCTCTCTCACACGTACCAACACAGACTATCCCCCAATTTAACTGATCCCCAAAGGTTTTTGATTAAATAGCGGAATAGAAAATATGATCCAAAAAAAGTGTATGTATATCACACGTACACAACCACACTGGGCCCCAATTACTATTGTTTGTACCCCTAAAAGGCTAGATGAGGAGTAGGGGGAGTATGGAACAGGCAGCACCCTCAAACCTTCAGAAGTATGAGATGAACCCCAACAACTTGGAAAGGTGGATCTCTCTCACACGTACCAACACAGACTATCCCCCAATTTAACTGATCCCCAAAGGTTTTTGATTAAATAGCGGAATAGAAAATATGATCCAAAAAAAGTGTATGTATATCACACGTACACAACCACACTAGGCCCCAATTACTATTGTTTGTACCCCTAAAAGGCTAGATGAGGAGTAGGGGGGGTATGGAACAGGCAGCACCCTCAAACCTTCAGAAGTATGAGATGAACCCCAACAACTTGGAAAGGTGGATCTCTCTCACACGTACCAACACAGACTATCCCCCAATTTAACTGATCCCCAAAGGTTTTTGATTAAATAGCGGAATAGAAAATATGATCCAAAAAAAGTGTATGTATATCACACGTACACAACCACACTAGGCCCCAATTACTATTGTTTGTACCCCTAAAAGGCTAGATGAGGAGTAGGGGGGGTATGGAACAGGCAGCACCCTCAAACCTTCAGAAGTATGAGATGAACCCCAACAACTTGGAAAGGTGGATCTCTCTCACACGTACCAACACAGACTATCCCCCAATTTAACTGATCCCCAAAGGTTTTTGATTAAATAGCGGAATAGAAAATATGATCCAAAAAAAGTGTATGTATATCACACGTACACAACCACACTGGGCCCCAATTACTATTGTTTGTACCCCTAAAAGGCTAGATGAGGAGTAGGGGGAGTATGGAACAGGCAGCACCCTCAAACCTTCAGAAGTATGAGATGAACCCCAACAACTTGGAAAGGTGGATCTCTCTCACACGTACCAACACAGACTATCCCCCAATTTAACTGATCCCCAAAGGTTTTTGATTAAATAGCGGAATAGAAAATATGATCCAAAAAAAGTGTATGTATATCACACGTACACAACCACACTAGGCCCCAATTACTATTGTTTGTACCCCTAAAAGGCTAGATGAGGAGTAGGGGGGGTATGGAACAGGCAGCACCCTCAAATCTTCAGAAGTATGAGATGAACCCCAAAAACTTGGAAAGGTGGATCTCTCTCACACGTACCAACACAGACTATCCCCCAATTTAACTGATCCCCAAAGGTTTTTGATTAAATAGCGGAATAGAAAATATGATCCAAAAAAAGTGTATGTATATCACACGTACACAACCACACTAGGCCCCAATTACTATTGTTTGTACCCCTAAAAGGCTAGATGAGGAGTAGGGGGGGTATGGAACAGGCAGCACCCTCAAACCTTCAGAAGTATGAGATGAACCCCAACAACTTGGAAAGGTGGATCTCTCTCACACGTACCAACACAGACTATCCCCCAATTTAACTGATCCCCAAAGGTTTTTGATTAAATAGCGGAATAGAAAATATGATCCAAAAAAAGTGTATGTATATCACACGTACACAACCACACTAGGCCCCAATTACTATTGTTTGTACCCCTAAAAGGCTAGATGAGGAGTAGGGGGGGTATGGAACAGGCAGCACCCTCAAACCTTCAGAAGTATGAGATGAACCCCAACAACTTGGAAAGGTGGATCTCTCTCACACGTACCAACACAGACTATCCCCCAATTTAACTGATCCCCAAAGGTTTTTGATTAAATAGCGGAATAGAAAATATGATCCAAAAAAAGTGTATGTATATCACACGTACACAACCACACTGGGCCCCAATTACTATTGTTTGTACCCCTAAAAGGCTAGATGAGGAGTAGGGGGAGTATGGAACAGGCAGTACCCTCAAACCTTCAGAAGTATGAGATGAACCCCAACAACTTGGAAAGGTGGATCTCTCTCACACGTACCAACACAGACTATCCCCCAATTTAACTGATCCCCAAAGGTTTTTGATTAAATAGCGGAATAGAAAATATGATCCAAAAAAAGTGTATGTATATCACACGTACACAACCACACTGGGCCCCAATTACTATTGTTTGTACCCCTAAAAGGCTAGATGAGGAGTAGGGGGAGTATGGAACAGGCAGCACCCTCAAACCTTCAGAAGTATGAGATGAACCCCAACAACTTGGAAAGGTGGATCTCTCTCACACGTACCAACACAGACTATCCCCCAATTTAACTGATCCCCAAAGGTTTTTGATTAAATAGCGGAATAGAAAATATGATCCAAAAAAAGTGTATGTATATCACACGTACACAACCACACTAGGCCCCAATTACTATTGTTTGTACCCCTAAAAGGCTAGATGAGGAGTAGGGGGGGTATGGAACAGGCAGCACCCTCAAACCTTCAGAAGTATGAGATGAACCCCAACAACTTGGAAAGGTGGATCTCTCTCACACGTACCAACACAGACTATCCCCCAATTTAACTGATCCCCAAAGGTTTTTGATTAAATAGCGGAATAGAAAATATGATCCAAAAAAAGTGTATGTATATCACACGTACACAACCACACTAGGCCCCAATTACTATTGTTTGTACCCCTAAAAGGCTAGGAGTAGGGGGAGTATGGAACAGGCAGCACCCTCAAACCTTCAGAAGTATGAGATGAACCCCAACAACTTGGAAAGGTGGATCTCTCTCACACGTACCAACACAGACTATCCCCCAATTTAACTGATCCCCAAAGGTTTTTGATTAAATAGCGGAATAGAAAATATGATCCAAAAAAAGTGTATGTATATCACACGTACACAACCACACTAGGCCCCAATTACTATTGTTTGTACCCCTAAAAGGCTAGATGAGGAGTAGGGGGAGTATGGAACAGGCAGCACCCTCAAATCTTCAGAAGTATGAGATTGTGTTCACTGTACCCCACAAAGATTGAGTTCACTGCACCCCACAATGATTGTGTTCACTGCACCCCACAAAGATTGTGTTCACTGCACCTCACAAAGATTGTGTTCACTGTACCCCCCAAAGATTGTGTTCACTGCACCCCACAAAGATTCTGTTCACTGTACCCCACAAAGATTGTGTTCACTGCACCCTAAAAGGATGTTGTTCACTGCACCCCACAAAGATTGTGTTCACTGCACCCTAAAAGGATGTTGTTCACTGCACCCCAAAAAGATTGTGTTCACTGTACCCCCCCAAAGATTGTGTTCACTGCACCCCACAAAGATTGTGTTCACTGCACCCCAAAAAGATTGTGTTCACTGTACCCCCCAAAGATTGTGTTCACTGCACCCCAAAAAGATTGTGTTCACTGTACCCCCCAAAGATTGTGTTCACTGCACCCCACAAAGATTCTGTTCACTGTACCCCACAAAGATTGTGTTCACTGCACCCCAAAAAGATTGTGTTCACTGTACCCCCCCAAAGATTGTGTTCACTGCACCCCACAAAGATTCTGTTCACTGCACCCCACAAAGGATTTTGTTCACTGCACCCCAAAAAGATTGTGTTCACTGCACCCCAAAAAGGATTTTGATCACTGCACCCCAAAAAGGATGTTGTTCACTGCACCCCAAAAATGATTTTGTTCACTCCACCCCAAAAAGATTGTGTTCACTGCACCCCACAAAGATTGTGTTCACTGCACCCCAAAAAGATTGTGTTCACTGTACCCCCCAAAGATTGTGTTCACTGCACCCCACAAAGATTCTGTTCACTGTACCCCACAAAGATTGTGTTCACTGCACCCCAAAAAGATTGTGTTCACTGCACCCCAAAAAGGATGTTGTTCACTGCACCCCAAAAAGGATGTTGTTCACTCCACCCCAAAAAGATTGTGTTCACTGCACCCCACAAAGATTGTGTTCACTGCACCCCAAAAAGATTGTGTTCACTGCACCCCAAAAATGATTTTGTCCACTGCACCCCAAAAAGGATTTTGTTCACTGCACCCCAAAAAGGATGTTGTTCACTCCACCCCAAAAAGATTGTGTTCACTGCACCCCTAAAAGATTGTGTTCACTGCACCCCACAAAGGATTTTGTTCACTGCACCCCAAAAAGATTGTGTTCACTGCACCCCAAAAAGGATGTTGTTCACTGCACCCCAAAAAGGATTTTGTTCACTGCACCCCAAAAAGATTGTGTTCACTGCACCCCACAAAGGATTTTGTTCACTGCACCCCACAAAGATTGTGTTCACTGCACACCAAAAAGGATTGTGTTCACTGCACCCCAAAAAGATTTTGTTCACTGCACCCCAAAAAGATTGTGTTCACTGCAGCCCAAAAAGATTGTGTTCACTGCAGCCCAAAAAGATTGTGTTCACTGCAGCCCAAAAAGATTGTGTTCACTGCAGCCCAAAAAGATTGTGTTCACTGCAGCTCACACACAGAAAAATGGATGTGGATCACTGACACCTGCCTATCTCCAATCCCACACCACACAGCAATATCGATTGTAGTTTGTAGAACACAGTTTCCCTAAAATTCAGCAGACTCTGTCCCTAACAGGATTGAGAAGAGATCGTAGATCAGGATTGAGTGCAGATTCACCCCACCCCCCACACAGCAATATCGATTGTAGTTTGTAGAAGACACTGACCCTATAATTCAGCAGACTCTATCCCTAAAATGCCTACAACTCGCCCTGCCTAAACACTCCGACCTGTCCCTCAATTCTATCCGGACACAAATGGTTTTTTCCTGCCTATCTTTCCCTAATCAGCAGCCAGCACATTGATGTGTGCTCTGTCCCTTAGCTAAGCAGCAGAATGACGCTGCTGCGGCGGCTGCCTCGAACTTATAAAGACTTGGTCACATGCTTCAGACGGCCAATCACAGCTACTAAGACATTTGCAGGCATGGCTGGGATGGCTTAAGGCACACCAGTTAAACGATTGTTGATTGGCTGTTGAAAGCCCGCCATGAAAAGAGCGCCAAAGCATGCAAAACCCGGAAATAAAACGACCGAACACGGATTTTTACCCGAACATACAGTAAAGTGTCCGTGTCCGTGTTCGGGTAAAAAAAATCCAATTATTCGGTACGAACACGAATAATACAGTCCGTGTTCGCTCAACACTAGTTAACAGCAACAAATTGGAACACCTCAACTCATTTCTTTCTTTCTCTGTTTACATGTTTTGAAAGCTATGATTAGCTAGGCAGCATACATCTCCTCTGTCACTGCATTTCTTTCCTCCATTCTTCCTTCCTAAAATACCGTGTCTCTGTTGCCCTCTTCCTTCTTTTTTGTGCCTGTATCTCTGAGCCCCCTTCTTTTCCAGTACCAATACATCTCTGTACTCCCCCTCCACGTTTGACATTGTGTATCTGCTTCTGCCTGCCCCACTTACCCTGCCCTATTTCCATATGTCATTAACAGGGCAAAAAAAAATAATAATAATTTACACAGGCCCACCATTAATCATATGCCCACCAGTTTTTTTCTGGCACTTTTTTTTTTTCCAAGTTTAAATCAGTATTTTTGCTAGAAAATTACCTCCAAACATTATAATTATTTTAGTAGAGATCCTAGGGAATAAAATGGAGATTGTTGCTATTTTTTATGTATTTTGTGTATTTTTTTCTATATTTACACAGCGGTTTTGAAAACGCAATTTTTTTGGGAAAAATACACTTTAATGAATTAAAAAAATAAAACAATATTTGCCCCCTTTTATAATGCATAATGTGAAAGATGATGTTACACCGAGTAAAATAGATGCCTAACTTGTCTTGCTTTAAAATATGCATGCTCGTGGAATGGCGAAAAACTATGGTATGTTCTACTTACCTGCTCTGCTCGGATCCTCCTCTTCTTGGGTCCTTCTTCTGTGCTCCTGGCCCTTCCCTCCTGTTGAGAGCAAGCAGCTTGCTATGGGGGCACCCGAGCCGAGTCACAGCTCCCTGTGTCCATTCAGACATGGAGCCTTAACCTGGCTCCGCCCCTCTCTCTCTCTCCTGATGACAGAAGCGGCAGCCAATCAGGAGGGAGAGTCCCAGACAGCTGAGACACTCGTGGACATCGCTGGACAGAGAGGGACCTCAGGTGAGGGGTAAGGGGGGCTTGGGGGGTGGGGGGGGGGCTGCTGCACAAAGAAGGTTTTTTATCTTAATGCATAGAATTTATTAAGATAAAACTTTACAACTCCTTTAACCACTTCAGCCCCGGAAGGTTTTACCCCCTTAAGGACCAGGCCATTTTTTGTGATACAGCACTGCGTTACTTTAACTGACAATTGCGTATCTAAATAAAATGTATGTCCTTTTTTCCCACAAATAGAGCTTTCTTTTGGTGGTTTTATTTTTTTTTTGCTCTATAAACAATAAAAAGGCAGTTTTAAAAAAACAAAAAAACATATTTGTGCAACGCTCCGCCACACCCGCCTGACCTGTGCTCCCTCAGCTCCGGGTGGGGATACCTTCATTTTCAGCCTCACCTTCAACGCCATATACAAGCCAAGCTGTTTGTAAGTGTGGGATTTTATAAGAAATGGAAACGAAAATAAAAATAAAAACTGAAATAAAAATGAACATGAAATTACGCAGAATAAAGGGAACAAAAACATGGGGGTAAGGGTAGCAGGGGAAGGTATGTGTGTGGATGCAAATAAATACCTGGAGGGGGTATATATGTTGATATGTGAATATGGTAAAAGGAAATGTAAATATATTGATAGTGTGTGGTAGAAGTATATACAGGATGTAAGTCGAGGAATTTTAATTCCTATGAATACATGACTAGGAAAGTATGAGTTTGAAGGTATGCATGGGGATAGGTGAAGCCACCTGGGATCATGATAGGTCAAGGCAATAGTTGCACTCAGGTACTAGATCCGTCAGGTTGGTGGGGATATTGAGGTACATGCGAGGGATGTGTGTATTATGGTATCAATATGAAAAGGTAGGCTAAACCTACATCTAATAGGATGTCAAAGTATAACGGAAAGGGTGACACCTCAGTCGTTTATATGCACTGGTGCACCCACGTATAAGTATATGTACGTGCATATGTACGTACACACACACATATTCAAGAGAGGATCTGCCGATCAGAGTGTGATGTTTATTTCCAACCCCTCATTCAGACCTACTGGTGATAAAGTGCCCAAGGTGTATATCCAATAGTTTTCTCTGACGCAGCGCCGCTTAAAGCATTCGGCGGGGGGGAAGTGTGCGGGGATAGCTTCCAGTACCCACACCTTAAGTCCATCAGAGCTCTGGGAGTGATGTTCTGTGAAGTGTCGAGGGACACTATGTTTGTCTGAGCCTTTTTCAACCAGGTTTCGGTGCTCCACAAAATGTTCACGCAAGGTCCGTATGGTGCGACCTACATAGAGTAGGCCGCAGGGGCACGTAGATGACATGGCAGTAGATGACAAACTCCGAGGAACAGGTGTAGAAGTCAGTGAGGGTATAGACTTTCCCCTTTGTAGAGAATTATTTCAAGCCATGTTTTACATGTTTACATGTCAAGCACTGGGCTTTGTGGCATTTGTACATACCCTTGATTTTGAAAGAAAAGGTGAGGGATGTGTTGGTTTTAGGCCTGGTGGAACAAACCTTACTGGGTGCTATTAGGGTTTTTAGGTTTCTAGCACACCTATATGAGAAACGGAGGCGCTCGGTGAGGTCTGTTTGCAAGTGTGGGTATTCCTTTAGAATTGCCCAATGTTTATGGAAAATGCGTTCCATGTGCTTGAACTTGCTGTGAAACTGGGTAGTGAACCGTGTGGGGGTGGAGTGGTTGCTGTTTTCCACTGTATGTTCAGGTCTATTTTTCCTCACATCCTCATGCAGGTAGTGGTCTGATGCCTTCGTTTTGATGTTTTCACCTTTTTTCCACCTTGTTTCAACCTTTTTCAAGAAATTTTTGTTTCAGTAGTGATCCATGGTGGAGATAGGTTTGAGTCTGGGTGCAGTTATGTTTGAGGCGGCAGTATTGGCTCTTAGGTATATTCTGGATCCACCTGGGGTGGTGACAGCTGTTGTAATGCAAGTATGAATTTCCGGCGGTGGGTTTAACATAATTCTGAGCACTGATCGGATAGGAAGGTGAGTTTGTGGATGTCCAAGACAGATGTAAATGAGAGCCCCATATGATTATTATTGCAATGTTCAAGGAACAGGGGGATGAGAGAAGTGGGGCCATCCCAGATGATGACTATGTCATCTATGTACCGGCCAAAAAATATGAGATGGGGAGCGAAGGGGTTGTTATGCCATATGTATTGCTGTTCCCAATGGCCCATGCTTAGGTTGGCATAACTGGGGGCAAAGTTGGCCCCCATGGCGGTGCGTTTAATTTTGGTATAGAACTCACCGTTGAATTTGAAATAATTGTTGGTAAGGCAATATTCGATGAGTTCCAGGAGAAGGTGTACTTGCCGGGGATTGAGTGTTGATTCATTGTTCAGGAAACGGCCTGGAGTCCGATATGATGTGGTATTGATGTGTAAAGAGAGACTACGCCAGAGGTAGGATGATTGCCATGGGTAAGATGATAATACATCAAGTAGATGTATGCTGTCTTTTATGTATGATGAAAGCTGTTGGACTACCGGTTGAAGAAAGTGATCAATGTAAATGGAGAAGTAGCTGGTAAAACCTTGGAATGTGGGCATAATTCATTCCGGAAACATACTTGTAATCCAAAGCACTCGTATATAAAAGCAATATAAAACAATTTCCCCATAAGAAATAATGGAAACTCAGATGAATTGTTCCACAACCATTTATTCATAAGTCCTTCAGTTTATAGCCCATATAAAAAATTATGGCAATGTGATAGGTTGTGTAACCATAAAAAAATGTCCATCCAGAAATGGCAGCCTCCACAAGGGGATTAGAAGCAAAATCCAGCAGGAACTACAGAGTATAAAAGAAAAGAGAGGTGCCTCTATGTGTAGCAATATGGTTACATTTAATGTAGGTTCAACTTTTAGCAACTCACGTGGTTGATGATTAAAACAGGCACATCTAAGTATGCAGGCATCTAGGGTAAAGCTGTCCACATAGACGGTACTCCGCTGCGCCATCTCTCACAGCTCTCAGTCTGCAGTGATGACCAGGAAGACTACCCTGCAGTAGACTGATCTGAAAGCGAGGGTTGAAGCACTTGTGAAGCGCAGCGTGGAAGGGATGACGTCGATGGCAATGCGGAGGATGGTCGATGTGGACAGCTTTACCCCAGATGCCTGCATACTTAGATGTGCCTGTTTTAATCAACCATGTGAGTTGCTACCATGTGAGTTGCTAACTGTTGTACCTTCAATAAATGTAACCATATTGCTACACTTAGAGACTCCTCTCCTCTCTTTTATACTCAGCTGTGATAGTTGTCCTGTATATCAAGAAATTGTTGTTTGTTTTAAGTCAAAATTTATTTTAAAAACTTTGCTTGTCTAAATGCTCACAAACCAAGTTACTCTCAATCCAAAGTTTAACTGTATATTCAAATAGGGAGCTTATTTCACTTTAGCACCTTAATCAATTTCACAGATACAAAGCTTCACATTAAGAGCCTAAAATCCTCTGTTTCCATATGTATAATCCAGGGGGTCCACCTCATATGAAGGACCTCGTATCTATCATGTTGTTGTGCAACCTGTTCCTCCATCAATTGACGCGTCTCTATTACACAATTTAAAATTTACACACGTTTAGACACATTCAAATATAAAGATCTTTATTATGCGCTGTAGAAACAGTCATATTAGTAAAAAAGTTACCAAACTGTCCATATTGGGTGACAAACTGCTTGATAAAAACACACTGCATTAACAGTACCTATACAGTATCTGTTATCAAATTGTTACGTGAGTGTTCCACAGTGTGTAGATTGAAAATGATTGTGTCAGCTTATCTACAGCTGTCAATATAGATAGCATAATGATGCACTGGAAAATTTCTGACCATTTATGATATCCTTTGCCAACTGAACACTGATACCTTGGAGTATTACCAAACCAAATTTGCTTTAATAAATGTGCTTGTACTGCTAGACAATACTCCTCATGCAGCATTAAAAGCAGGATCCCATCAGATCTTGATGGTTGACTGAATTCAATCAGTGGGCAGGCTGCTTGTTTTGAGGCCAAGGAAATTGATTGCCATGTTGTCCATTAGCCAGTTCACATGAATTGGGTTCACTGCTTTCTTGTGAACCTCAGCTTCAAGCAAATTGGCTAAATTCACTGCAAATAAAGTCTCATACCTCATTCCCAGTTACATACAATAAAACTACAAGCAGCTTGCTGCAGGGAAAATAGCATTCTTTTTGATACCTATAGTAAAATGATGATATTAACCCATGTATTTCATATTATTGATATTAATTAGCATATGTATTAAAGGAAAATTCATCTTTGGGAACATGTTACATGATCCACCCATATTTAAGGTGGAACATGTAACATGTTCCAACTCGTGCAGCCACTGTCAGATCCGCTGCCTCTAGTGACAGCAAGCAGGCAATCGTTGCCCCCATTATTAATTCCCAGAGTTCTGTGAATGGAAAACTACAAGTACCAACAGCCTTTGCAGCTGCCAGTTTGTAGTTCTCAATGAACTACCATGGCGTTGTTGAGCGCTCTAGTAGTTCATTGTTTTTTCCTGTCACAAGGTACCTACAAGGCACACGTAGACAGACAAATCTGCAGGAGTCCTACATGGCACATGTGATCTGCTTATTGCAGGTGCAATGCTTTACAGGCTCCAAGTAAAAAAAAAAAAATAATAATAATAAATGCACATTTTTTTACCTGCAAAAAGATGTGCATTTTTTTTAAAAGGTGTACTTCTCATTTAGAAACAAAGTAATATCCTGAATAGCAAGGATAACTTGCCACACATTTGTGGCAGTGTTAAATTGTAATTCTGTTGCTGCACATTTTCACTGGCAAGTTGTACACTGGCAGAGCACTTGAAGCACAAGTTTTAGTTGAAACTTTTCCAATTTGTATCAAATTTGCATTGCAAGTCTCTAGCAAGAACAACGTTGCAATGGTGAATCAACAGCAAGAGCTCTGCAATTCTACAGCATGAGCCCCGCAAGATTCAACAAGAGCCCGGCAAGTCTATAGTAAGAGCTCTGCAAGTCTATAGCAAGAGCTCTGCAAGTCTATAACAAGAGCTCTGTAACTCTACAGCATGAGCCCCGCAAGGCTAAGCAAGAGCTCTGCAATTCTATAGCAAGAGCTCCGCAAGTCTACAGCAAGAGCCCTGCACGTCTACAGCAAGAGTTATGCAAGTCTCGGTTTTTATAGGATCTATTCACTAAAAAGCATTAAGAAAAAACTGATCTGAATAAAAACATGTATTAAAAATGTTAATCAAGTCAATACATAACACCGTATTACATCTTACAAACAGTTTTCTTTATTCGGTTGAGCATTTATTAAAACATGAAAAAGAACATTTATAAAAATATGAATTCTTTTTTACTAAAATGGTAAAATAAAAACATATAATCTTTATCTGTCCTGTGGGCTTGGATCTGGAACAGGGCTGGTAAATTAAGAACTCAATCAATTATTACATATGGTAGTACCAAAATAATGTATTTTAATCTATAGATAGATACAGTACATTGAGGTTGATTTACTAACAGTAAATAGTCTGTGCACTGCAAGTGCAATTGCTCTAGATCTGAGAGGATCATGCAAGAAAACTAAAAAATAAAAAAACTGCATTTTTACTTGTACATGATTGGGTGATAGAAATCAGAAGAGCTTCCCCTCACTTCAGAGCTTCCCTTCAGATCTAGAGCAAATGCACTTGCAGTGCATAGTACATTTGCCTTTAGTAAATCAACCTCATTAACGCTCAGCTGCAGCTGGTAACTGGAAATTAGGACATTGTACATCCTTAACAAGGTAAAAGGGAATGGGATCCTCATAATATCCTATATTAAGTCTCAAAACTCAGTTGGTTCATGCTCTATCTTTTACTTCTAAAGTGAATTTAGCATTTTGTGATTGGGAGCTGGTATTTTCTATTTTTCTATCTTTCTAACTTCTTAGAGAACAATGTGCAGCCCAGAATCACACATTCTGCAGCTCCCACAGTCCCTGCTCAGGTCCAAATGGGATGAGTGGGAGTGAGTGATACAGCTAGGACAAGGAGCGGCTTTAAGGCCAAGTTCACACTGGTATGACACAATTGTTGTAGGACTGTCGATCTGACTTTGCCCTGTGACTTCGGTCCTACATTGGTCTGACTTCCACTCGACTTGAATGAACGGGATACTACTTTGCTCAGACTTTGTGATAGTCTGGCTTGTCCTTTGACCAATCAAAGCAATTCCAGTGTCACAAAAATTCCTTTTCCTGCAGCTGAAATCCCTCTTCCTTTCCTGTGTGTTGGTGTGTGTCGGTTAGCCATTATGTCCTCTCTGACAGCTGCAGTGTACCTTCATCACATCTGGTGTGTCAATGTTCATGGAAGCACAACAGGAGGAAGAGCATAAAAGGAAGAGGAGGCGTCAATATTGGGTCCATTACATTATCGCAAACCTAGAACAAATAGGACACTTCTGGGTCATCTATGGGGACCTCCATGCACATGAGGACAAGTTCCTCAGTTATGCACGCATGTTCAAAGGGCGTGAGGTCCCCCCCTAAAATCCATACCAGACCCTTATCCGAGCACACAGCAGTTCTGGAAAGGGGGGGGGGGTGAGCGAGCGCCCCACCCCCCCCATACCAGGCTACATGGCCTCAACATGAAGGGCAGGTGCTTTTGGGCAGGGGGGGCTCTGTGCCCCCCACTCCAAAGCACCTTGTCCCCATGTTAAGGTTGAGACACCCAAAGACCAATTTTTCCGCACCAGTTTGACAGGTGCATATCATGTAAATTTTTGACAGCAAGGCCATTTCTTGCTTTCATCAAGAGTACCTCTATAGGGTTACAGTGTAAAGGCACCCCTAAGACCTAAAAAACAATTTTTACGCATCTGTTTGACAGGTGCTAATCATTAAAATTTTGACAGCAAGGCAATTCTTGCTTTCATCAAGAGTACCTCTATAGGGTTACCTGTTTCTTCTATCTAAAGTCTGAAAAAAAGACACCAGAACTTATTCAAAAAATCTGTAATCTTGTTCTCAGTGCACTACATTGTGGCCTCATCATACAGACTGGCTCCTCAAGCAGTTGTTTACAAAATAAAGAAAGCTTGCAGGGACAATATCATTTTTTTTGGTTTATAAATGCAATTATTGCTGCAGCAACTTCTATACACAGTGCAGACTAAGGGAACCCCAAGCCACTATATTGAAAGGAATTTTCGTTTTTATTTCTCATTTTTATGCTTTAATTTTAAGCATCAGTAAATCACTGCTCATTTAGAAATTAAGTTTTTTTAAAAAAAATTTAATTAATACATGTTCCCCAGGGCAGTACCTGGACCCCAATAACTATTGTATGCCCAATTACTTGAGCCTTTAAAAAAAGCCTTTAAAATAGGCACTTTTGATTTTTTTCAGTTTGGGTCCCATAGACTTTAATGGGGTTTGTTATTCAGTTCTGAAATTTTGCAATGTTCGAAGGTTGTGGTGCAAACCAAACAGGGGGTCATTCTGTCTATGCCTATTTTCCAGTCTTTGGTTGCCCCACTGTTATCTTCTGTCTCTGCTCCCTCTGTCTTCTTCTTCCCCCGCTGCTGTCCCAGGGAAAGTAAAAAAAAAAAGCTCCTTCATCGATGCTGGCTGCTTCCGTTCTGAGAACTGGTGTCCATGTGTCTGACTTCTTTTATAGCTGTGGGCATGGCTGTGACGTCACCCTGTGACCCCCCACACTCTTGTTATGTCACGGGCACAGAAAGCAAGGGGTAGGGTCTGAGGGTGACATCAAAGCACAGCCACAAGTCATTGTTAGATAAGAAGCTCACAGAACGGCAGCAGCCAGCGTAGTTGAAGGAGCAATTTTTATATTTTACTCAAGACAGCGGCAGGCGGCGACCTAGGAAGAAGACAGAGGGAGTGGAGACAGAAGATAACGGTGGAGCAACCAAAGACTGGAGACACTGGTAGAGGAAACAGAAATGGAAGAAGATGGCTGAAGAACTGGAGACATCGGCGGAGAAAGAAGACTTTGTAAATTGATGTTGGAGAAACAATGGGAGACATTCTTCTTTTTTATAAAAGGAACTGTCCAAACTGTCTCTGTGTTTTTTTTTACTATTTGACACTTTTTTTGGTGAATGGGTAGGGAATGTACCCCATACTCATTCACATGGGGGGTTAGGATCTTCCAGATTCCAATAAGCCCCTCACCCACAGACCCACACAACCACAACCAAAAAATCAAGGAGTGACTAACCCTAATATCCCATTAGTGTAGCCCAATTTGGAATGTTTTAATTTTCCTTATTTATATGCTGAGGTTTTGCAGAAAATGTGTGTATGTAACCAGAGGTGTAAGCAGAAACCTCAGAGACCCATAGACCTCAGTGACCCGGTGCAAGAAACCTGGTAGTTCCACCACTGTATCCCAGATAGCAAGGATAACTTGCCCCAAAATTGTGACATTTTCACTGGCAAGTTTTACACTTTCAGAGCACTTGAAGTTCTAGTTGACACTTTTCCAATTTGTAGCAAATCTTCATGGCAAATCCTTCGTGGCAAGAGCAAAATTGCAGTGGTAAGGCTACAGCAAGTGCTCTGCAAGTCTACAGCATGAGCCCCACAAGTCTATATCATGAGCCCTGCAAGTCTACAGCATGAGCCCCGCAAGTCTATAGCATGGGCCCCGCAAGTCTACAGCATGGACCCTGCAAGTCTATAGCATGAGCCCCACAAGTCTACATCATGAGCCTCGCAAGTCTACAGCATGAGCCCCGCAAGTCTATAGCATGGGCCCCGCAAGTCTACAGCATGGACCCCGCAAGTCTATAGCATGGGCCCCGCAAGTCTATATCATGAGCCCTGCAAGTCTATATTATGAGCCCCGCAAGTCTACAGCATGAGCCCCGCAAGTCTATATCATGAGCCCCGCAAGTTTATTTCATGAGCCCCCGCAAGTCTACAGCATGAGCCCTGCAAGTCTATAGCATGGGCCCCGCAAGTCTACAGCATGAGCCCCGCAAGTCTACAGCATGAGCCCCACAAGTCTATATCATGAGCCCAGCAAGTCTACAGCATGAGCCCCGCAAGCCAATAGCATGAGCTCCGCAAGTCTACAGCATGAGCCCCACAAGTCTATATTATGAGTCCCGCAAGTCTACAGCATGAACCCCACAAGTCTATAGCATGAACCCCGCAAGTCTATAGCATGAGCCCCGCAAGTCTATAGCATGAGCCCTGCAAGTCTACAGCATGAGCCTTAAAAGTCTATAGCATGAGCCCCGCAAGTCTACAGCATGAACCCCGCAAGTCTTTAGCATGAGCCCCGCAAGTCTTTAGCATGAGCCCCGCAGGTCTATAGCATGAGCCCCGCAAGTCTACAGCATGACCCCGCAAGTCTATAGCATGAGCCCCGCAAGTCTATCGCATGAGCCCTGCAAGTCTATAGCATGAGCCCCGCAAGTCTATAGCATGAGCCCCGCAAGTCTATAGCAAGTAGAAAAAAAAATCTCCCATTCAAATATTTCTAGTTCAGCTTTTTTGGCCTATATTTTACCATTTCCCTGAAAACCTACGTCAATTCATTGAGTAGTGCATTAAGACAAAACTGATCTAAATTAAAACATTAAATTATTTTAATAAAATCAATACACCATACTGTATTACATCTTACAAACAGTTATTTTATTTATTAGGTTCAACATTTAACAAAAAATGAAAAAGAACATTTAACAAAACATGAAAAAGAATATTTAGAAAAACAATACTAAAATGGTACAATAAAAATATATAATCTTTATCTGTCCTATGAGCTTAGATTTGGAACTGGTCTGTTAAAATAAGAAAAACATAAATAATTACATAGCACCAAAATAAAGTGTTTTAATCTGTAGACATATTAACTCTCAGCTTTATCTGGTAATTAGGACATTGTACGTCGTAAACAAGGTAACGGGATGGGATCCTCATAATATCCAATATGAACTCTCAAAACTCAGTTGGTTCATGCTCTACTCTTCACTTCACCTCCTCACAGATTGAAGGAGAATTTAGCATTTTGTGATTGGGAGCCAAATTTGGGAACCAGAACTTGCAGCAGACTTACAGAATGTATGCAAAGAAAATTGGTTTTGAGTCATGCAATGCGCAATTGCTGCAATTGTGCAACAAACTTGTGAAGCCTGGCAAGTCTAACAATAGCTTAGCAAGTTATTTTCTCATTTGCAGCACAATTGCTTGCTATCTGGTATTAAGCATTATTATTAAGCAATATTTATTATTTCAATAAAATTGAAAAGTAAAATATGATATAACATATGTACATTTTAAATTTGAATTTCATATTGGTACTTTTTTTTTTTTTTTATTTTTTAGACTGACACAAGTTTACTGGGGGAAAGTTCACTGGGACAGAGTTCACAGACAGTTCCAGATTACACTGTCTGCTGGGGTAGACATTTTGCTATTTTGTTTTTAATTGTTTTATGCTAATTACATTGATGTATGTCTTGACAACCAATCATATTTTACCACATGTATTTCTATGGTGAAACTTTGTTAAGAAAAACAACAAAAAAAAAGCCTTCTTTCTTTAAGCAAGTCTGGAGCTGATATTAACCACTTCAGCTCTGGAAGATTTTACCCCCCCTCCTAACCAGGCCATTTTCTGCGATACGGCACTGCGTTGCTTTAACTAACAATTGCGTGAAATAGAGCTTTCTTTTGGTGGTATTTCATCACCTCTGCAGTTTTCATGCCATATGAACAAAAAAAAGACAGACAGCTTTGAAAAAAAAACCAAAAAAATATGTTTTACTTTCTGCTATGAAACATGTCTAATAAAAAAATCTAAAAAATCTAACTTCATCAATTTAGGACAATTTGTATCCTGCTATATACAGTCACTATCTCACAAAAGTGAGTACACCCCTCACACTTTTTTATCTTTTCATGTGACAACACTGAAGAAATGACACCCCTAAGTGACAATGTCCAAATTGGGCCCAAAGTGTCAATATTTTTTGTGTGGTCACCATTAGTTTCTGGCAGGGAAGGGATTAACATCAGGGGTAATCAAAGGGTTAACTCTGTTCCCTGAGTGTGCTTTCTTACTGTGTGGGGGATGGACTGACTGGAGGAAGAGAGACATCTGTGTTCCTGATTAGCAGGAACGCAAGGTCTCTCTCTCTCTCTCTCTCACTCTTTCTCTCTCTGTGACAGAACAATGGTCTGAATTGACTACATAAGCAGATCGCCGTTCTGTCTCTCCTACGAACGATCGGTGGGTCTCGGCGGCAGTACCTACTGATTGGCTCCCACTGTGTCCAATCACAGGGGGAGCGCATCTCCGGCAATGCACACACGCGCCCCAGAGCCAACAATGGAAATCATGTACAGGTACGTGATTTTGCACTTAAAGCCTGCCCTGCCGCAGTAAATGTTCGTGGAGTGGTCGTTAAGTGGTTAAAAAAAACTTTTGCTTTTTTGGAATTCCGTACCTGGCTATGTTGTTTTGTTATTTCTACATCATATTCATAGGTTTTCTATATTTGCATTTTCATACCTCCCAACTTTCTGAAATGATAAATAGGATTAGGGACACCTTTTAGCACATAGTATGTAGGCAAAGGATATTCCCCTACCATGGCCCTTGTTACATGGACCATAAAAATGCAGAAAATTATTGGCTATTTTGCTTTTTTGACTACTATTTTTTCCTTATTTTTTCTTTTAAAAATATCAAATGCTGTAATATAGAGGTTAAATAAAAAGTTTAGTGCAGTATAACCCTTTTGTTAGTATACAGTAATAGTACATTTTGTATAGAGGTGTACACATTAGACCAAAAAGAGGGGATGCATGAAAGAGAGAATTTGATCTCAAAAGAGGGACAGTCCCTTCAAATATACTCTGGTTTCTCTTCAGATCGAATAAATCTTTCACCTTTTACTAAAGACTTCCATGGAGAGGGACAATTGGAAGCTATACAGTTTTTTTTTTTTTACAAATAAGAGAACTTTATTGAACATTTGCATCTCAGCAGTATACAAAACAACCAGTATATCGAAAATAATATGTACAGAGCGCATATGACAAAATACTCAACTACAGTCAAACACATTAGGGATTCAGGGGAAAGAACTTAACCTTTAGGCCCCTTTCACACATACGGACCGTTCATTTCATCAGTTCAGTCATGTCAAAATGGATGAAGTATTCATCAGTTTTTCATCCGTTTTCACCTGTTTTTCATCCATTTTTCATCAGTTTTTATACATCCACTACCAATGCAAAAATGGTTGAAAAACTGACCGTTTGTCAGTTTACATCTGTTTTTCATCACATCTGTTTTTTTAACAGAAGAAAAATAGAGCTTTGAACAGTTTAAAAAAAACTGATGATGACAGATGCGGATGTAAACTGATGTAAATGGATGATACATCTGTTTTTCCATAGAGATGCATTGATGTTCATTTTTCATCCGTCACAGCATGTGTGAAAGGGGCCTTACATATGTACATGGGTTAAAGGGGGGGGGGGGTGAAGTACCACGCTTCAAGATAGTGTGTAATCCAAAAGTGACTCAGTACATTAAAATAAATAAATAAATAAATAGTTGATAATATTTATTCATAATGTGTTGATTAAGTATAATAATAAAGTATTACCTATATGAACTAAAATGTGCTACTAGTCTGTCTGTGTACAATCATATAAAATCATATGTCTATATCTTCCTATAAATATCTTCTATAGATTAAAAAGCATACATCAAATATTCACAAAAAAATTGCTTATAGTGATTCAATATATAATTACGTGAAAAAATTACAAAAGTGCTTAAGGTGCATCAATATATAAATAAATAAAGTGATATCACGTGCTAATAAAGTGCTCAGGGTGTAATTGGTGGTCTCTATTACACTGAATTGCTCGCTCTATTGCAACGGTTAAAAAAATTGCCCAAATGCATTTCAATTGTGATTTAGATGTAAAAAAGTGCTCAAGTATCCTACAATAAATTAAAAATAGCGTGAGTCTTCCTCCTCTGTATTAGGGATGATCGAACGGTTCAACCCGAACATTGGCTGTTCGAGGTTCGGCCGAATTTAGAACTTTTTGCTCAAAAAGTTCGGAATTCTGCAACCAGAACCGACCAAAATGCAATGGGCCAGGAAATGGGCTTTAAAAGCCTGTGATTGGACCAGAACCATTAGTAAAAGCCAATTGAGGGAGCAGGAGAATGCTAGGAATGTGATTGGAGTGACTAGGGGGTCCCTTGGCCAATCATTAATGAATACGCCCCCCATTATATAAGATAACCCCCGCCAAATTCCTAGCATTGTAATACAGGGACATGGAAGAGAGTGGAAGCAGTTCTGTTCATTTTACTTTAAAAGTGTCATTTAGCATTTATTAGTGTGAGGAAAGGGATATGTAGTGTAGTTAGGGTGCTCTTTTACACTTTAGTTAGATGCAAAAATATAGTTTCTGTAGGGAAAGTGTTAAAGAGGAAGTAAACCCTCCTCTGACACTTGTACCTATAGGTAAGCCTATGATAAGGCTTACCTATAGGTACTGTAAATATCTCCTAAACATGTACCATTTAGGAGATATTTACCTTACATGCAGCCAGTGACGTCACTGGCGCATGCGCTCTGAAGGAACGGCCGCTGGTGCCATTTCTTCAGAGACCCGTGCCGTGACTGTCGGCTCCCGCGCGCGTGCGCGTGAGTGACGTCACCGCGGCTCCGGCCAATCAGATGGCCGGATGCCGCGATCCCGGAAGACGGGCGACTGGACATGTCGCCCGTCATAGAGGTGAGCGGACGGCATGGCCGGGGCTCGTTCTAAGGTAAGTATTTCATAATGAGCTAGTATGAGATGCATACTAGCTCATGTCTTTCTCTTTCAGCTTGTAAAAAATTAACGGAGTTTACAACCTCTTTAAGTGCCAGGGTGACCGTAATGTAGTGTAGGGTGAACTGACTCTGACTGCTATGGCAGGGTGACCAAACCCTTCCATTTCAGGGTGACCATAGTGTAGTGTAGGGTGAACTGACACTGACTGCTATGGCAGGGTGACCAAACCCTTCCATATCAGGGTGAACGCTATAGAGAAAAGATAGTTTCTCTTAAGTCACATTCGTTGCACTAATATGGCTTCTCGCCGGTCAGCCTGCTTTTTGGCTGCAGGCGTTTATAGGGATTTTTTGAGGACATGTTTGGAGTCAGGCATGACATCTGAACATGTGTATAGGGGGTATATATACACACCCATGTATGTATATATACACCTGCACATATATAGGTGTGAAAGGAGCAGAAAACACTACTTGCGCTAATTAAATAATTAACACCTATATAGTTACGCTCCTATCACACCTATATATGTGTATGTGTAAAATACATCTAAGTGTGTGTGTATATATATACCCCTATACAGAAGTTCAGATGTTTTGCCTGCCTCCAAAGAACCCAAAAAAATGGCCAAGAAAACGCTAGCGCCAAAAAAAAAAACGCCCACATGTATTTTACACTTACACATATATAGGTGTTATAGGAGCGGAGCCATATTAGTGTTAATTATTTCATTAGCGCAAGCATATATTTCTGCTACTATCACACCTATATATGTCTAGGTGTATATATACATATAAGTATGTGTGTATATATACCCCTATACCCAAGTTCAGATGTTTTGCCTGCCTCAAAAGACCCCAAAAAATGCCCAAAAAAATGCCTGCTACTAAATCGGCAAGGTGTGAAAATAGCGAAGCCATATCCCTGTTCTATAAGTGACATAATACAAACAATCTTTTTTTTATGGTTCTGGATATGCTACAGAGCTGAAACTTCACAGGTACACTTTTTTGACCCCCCAGATACGAAATCCAAAGAAATTTTTTTTTTTTTTAATTTTTTCAATAATTGGCTCTCTATCAAAAATGACAATTTTTAAGAACTTTTTTTTGTGTGATTAATAGTCTCTGGGGTATGACCCAGAACCCTAGGCACTTGTTAGGGGCATTTATTGGGTTTTAGGGCTTCAAAATTGTGTTTTTTGATTACCGAAGTTCGGGTCCCATTGATTTCAATGGGGTTCTGAAATCCGGGCCGAACATTCGGGAAGTTTGGATGTTCTGGCCGAACCCGAACTTTTGAAAAGTTCGATCATCCCTACTCTGTATATTACAGAGACTTCTTCCACTTATATACTGTGCATATGGGTGCTCTTCGGTGTTGGTCACCTCTAGGTTTGCTAAATGCTCACCTCCATGCCCCAGATCATACGCCTTAAAGGTCTACCAGGGGGTCCTCTCCTTTCTCTACTGCATACTGGGGGTAGTGGTATAATCCTCCTTAATATTCCTCCTTACAGGGATCCACATATATACTCTCTGGTAGTGTCACGGATCTCGAAATAAGGGGGCCGATATAGTATAGTATTGCCAAACAATTTATTGCAACAAACATATGTACATGTTCAGACAAGTCAGTCCCTAGTAGACAGCAGAAGGAGAGAAAAGGAAAAAAAAAAAGGGGGGAGGCTTTTTTTTCTTCCTTTATTTCCCCTTCCGCTTTCTACTTGGGACCTTTATTTTTTACTTTTCTCCCCTTCCGCTTTCTACTAGGGACTGACTCATCTGAACATGTACAAATTCAATGTAAAGGGTAAGTTCATCCCAGAGGCGTAACTAGATTTCTCAGGGCCCCGGTGCAAGAAATCATGACAGCGGTGGTGGTGGTGTGGGGTGTGGGATCAGAGGCGGTAATGGTGGTGAGGGGGGTGGGATCAGTGGCGGTGGTGGGGTGGAATCAGTGGCGGCGGTGGTGGGGAGGGAAGTGGGATCAGGGGCAGGGATGGTGGGGAGGGGGCTGGGATCAGTGGCAGCAATGGTGGGGAGAGGCAAGGGATCAGTGGCGGTAATGGTGGTGAGGGGTGTGGGATCAGTGGCAGTAATGGTGGTGAGGGGTGTGGGATCAGTGGCGGAAATGGTGGTGAGGGGTGTGGGATTAGTGGCAGTAATGGTGGTGAGGGATGTGGGATCAGTGGCAGTAATGGTGGTGAGGGGTGTGGGATCAGTGGCGGTAATGGTGGTGAGGGGTGTGGGATCAGGGGCGGCGGTGGTGGGGAGGGGGGTGTGATCAGAGGTGGTGATGGTGGTGAAGGGGGGGTGAAATTAGTGGCGGCGATGGTGAGAGGGTGGTATCAGTGGCAGTGGTGAGGGGGGGGAGGCAGCAAGCCAGTAATCCAGCAAGGGTGGAGTTTGGGATCAAAAAGGCAAGTTGAAGTTCACTTACGATTAGCAGTTGAGTCGGTCAGTCAGCGTTGAGACGATTTCCCCTCACTCAGCAACTCCAGCCAGACAGACACAGCATCAGCATGTGGTCTCTTCGCACTCGTCTGGCAGAGGGGAGAACTCCTCCTCCCCCTGCACTCTATTGGCGTCAGCTGGTCAGCTGACTTTCGGTGACTGACCACCCCTGCTGCCTCACTGCATCAGCCATCTCTCAGATTGGAGGATCGGCAGGGCTGAGGGCGGTGCAGGCAGCACAGCAGCAGAATGCAGGACAGGTAGATTGCTTTACACAGACATACCGCTGTACCTCTCCAGCCCCCCCAACCCCCCCCACAACGATTGGGGAAGGCGGCAGCCAGACAGACTAGTCTCTCACTCAGCCACCACTAGCGTCTAGCGAACAGTCTGGGCTCAGGCGGACAGACGGGCCCCCTCACGCCGCGGCCGCTGTAAGAGAACGGGGCTGGCGGGCCCCGCCTCAGGTAGCGGAACTCCAGGGCCCGGTCGCAAGCACGACTGCTGCGACCCTGATAGTTCCGCTACTGGTTCATCCCTTATGTATTTGACTGTAGTTGAGTATTTTGTCATATGCGCTCTGACTGTTCTCCTATGTTGCAATTTCACAGATGCTTTATGTGAATATACATATTATTTTTGATATACTGGCTGATAGCCAGAGAAGAGTGAAATAGCACACAGAAAGGGACAGAAGGGGTCAACAGAAGGGACCAAGGCTCCCTACCAACGAGAGGAAGGAAGAGGATAAAGGTGGCAAAAGGTGAAAAGGAGGGGCAATGGAAAATAAGAGGGAAAGGGAGAGAAATGGGGGGGAGTGACAATAATGAAGAAGGAAGAACATACATGAGCTGGATGTAGCACAGGTGAAATGCAATATCTAAAATTAGGAATCTGCTTCCAGAATAGGTGGGTAGACCTCCATCTGTATAGAGCGCCAGGAGTCTACTTAGGTTGACCAAATCTTGTGGAAGCTATGCAGTTTTATCTTCGGTGTGATACAAGCACAGAGTGATGTGACCATAGAAAGTCCTAAGGTCTCTTACTGTAGCGCTGGGATTGATTAAGAGATTATAATACAGGCAGGCCTCCCCACTTAGTACTCATTTTAAAAAGAAAAAGTAATCTCTGTGCGCTCATGAGATCAGACATATCATAAATGATTTCTTATAGATAACAACGATTGTAATATTAATAATAGTGGTATGTGTGCAAATTGTATACTCCCCTTTACTTTCCCATGCCTGGTGTCTTGGTCCTAGGAGCCCATAGACGCCGCTGTCTTTACATCCCTTTGGCGGGTCCGGAATCTTTTGCATGACAGCCACCTGCCAGTTCACTGGCTGCGCTGCACTCAGCTCTCCTCTGTTCCAAGCTCAAGCAGAACTGCGTTTACTTAAATGTAAGTGTTTACTTATGTTGTGCAATAAATGGATGCATGCATGTGCACTGTGGCCACTTTCATGTTTTCTAGTACTCATTTTAAGGTGAAACTAAAAGTCCAAAACATAAAATTTGTGAGCAAGCAGGAGTTGATTGCAGAAGAGACATGCTATGTTTCTTCATTACCATAATAAACGTATCTGTTGTTTGAAAGCTTCTTTAGAATGTACACTGAGTTGCACATGCTCCGCTTGTGGTACATTTTTGGCATAGTGTCTGTGCATCAAGATAAACAAACTTCTGCGTATACAGTGGGTATCGAAAGTTTGGGCACCCCAGGTAAAAATTTGCATTAATGTGCATAAAGAAGCCAAGGAAAGAGGGAAAAATCTCCAAAAGGCATCAAATTACAGATTAGACATTCTTATAATATGTCAACAAAAGTTCGATTTTATTTCCATCACTGACACTTTCAAAATTACAGAAAACAAAAAAATGGCGTCTGCAAAAGTTTGGGCACCCTGCAGAATTTATAGCATGCACTGCCCCCTTTGCAAGGCTGAGACCTGCCAGTGTCATGGATTGTTCTCAATCATCGTCTGGGAAGACCAGGTGATGTCAATCTCAAAGGTTTTAAATGCCCAGACTCATCTGACCTTTCCCCAACAATCAGCACCATGGGATCTTCTAAGCAGTTGTCTAGAAAACTAAAACTGAAAATAGTTGACGCTCACAAAGCTGGAGAAGGCTATAAGAAGATAGCAAAGCGTTTTCAGATGTCAATATCCTCTGTTCGGAATGTAATTGAGAAATGGCAGTCATCAGGAACAGTGGAAGTTAAAGCAAGATCTGGAAGACCAAGAAAAATATCAGACAGAACAACTCGCAGGATTGTGAGAAAAACAATTCAAAACCCACGTTTGACTGCACGATCCCTCCAGAAAGATCTGGCAGACACTGGAGTTGTGGTACACTATTCCACTATAAGGAGATACTTGTACAAATATGGTCTTCATGGAAGAGTCATCAGAAGAAAACCTCTTCTACGTCCTCACCACAAAAATCAGTGTTTGAACTTTGCAAATGAACATATAGACAAGCCTGATGCATTTTGGAAACAAGTTCTGTGGACCGATGAGGTTAAAATTGAACTTTTTGGCCGGAATGAGCAAAGGTACGTTTGGAGAAGGGGCACAGAATTTAATGAAAAGAACCTCTGTCCAACTGTTAAGCATGGTGGTGGATCAATCATGCTTTGGGGTTGTATTGCAGCCAGTGGCACAGGGAACATCTCAAGAGTAGAAGGAAAAAAAGGATTCAATAAAATTTCAGCAAATTTTTTATGGTAATTTGATGTCATCTGTGAAAAAGCTGAAGTTAGAGAGGACGGCTTCTACAAATGGATAATGATCCTAAACACACCTCGAAATCCACGGGGTATTACATCAACGTGCATAAACTGAAGGTTTTGCCATGGCCTTCACAATCCCCTGACCTCAACATAATTAAAAATCTATGGATAGACCTTAAAAGAGCAGTGCGTGACAGACAGCCCAGAAATCTCAAAGAACTGGAAGACTTTTGTAAGGAAGAATGGGCAAAGATACCTCAAACACGAATTGAAAGACTCTTGGCTGGCTACAAAAAGCGTTTACAAGCTGTGATACTTGCCAAAGGGGGCAGTACAAGATATTAACTCTGCAGGGTGCCCAAACTTTTGCAGACGCCATTTTTTTGTTTTCTGTTATTTTGAAAGTGTAAATGATGGAAATAAAATCTAACTTTTGTTGACATATTATAATAATGTCTAATCTGTAATTTGATGCCTCTTGGAGATTTTTCCATCTTTCCTTGGCTTCTTTATGCACATTAATACAAATTTTTACCTGGGGTGCTTTCGATCCCCACTGTACACAAGAGTTATGTCTTCCCACACCAGCGAATCAAAACTGCTAAATATCCAGCACCCAGAAGAAGATGGGGAGCAAATATGAGTGCAGATGAGAGATCTCACGAACATCAGAATGTTGGTGGGGAGGTGAGCTTCAGTTCCATTTTAACTGTTTTATCAAATGCTCTGGCATAGTCTGTCTCAGTGTCTACAAAACAGATACATTTAAAAAACATATAGCTCTTAAAAACTATCTTTTGTTTATTTCCTACCAAAGGATGCAGTTAATCTGAGTTAATTTTGAAATAACCTTTACGGATTAAAACAGAATTCAAACTGTTTGCCTTCGGTGGTCAATGCTGAATTCCTTGCAATCAAAGACTTCAGAGCTTATGAAATAGTTTCTGGTAGTTGTATTGAAATGTCAAGGCTATTTATGGAGTCTGTGTTGTAAAAATCATTTTAAACTATACATTTCCAGGCTTCCTGAGTGGGTATTAAGACCTTGTCCACCTAAATGATTCCGTAAAGGATTATATTTAACAGTGCAGCAATGTGAAAGCCATCAATTGTAGGCCATTATTCACACAAAGTTCAGGGTAGTTATGGAGACTTAGCGGATTGTGTCTGCCTATTTGTGGAACCATTTCATCTTTAAAGGCAGGTTGTTCACATGGTACACAAACCTAAAAAGGTATTGAATAATATTAATAAAAAAAACAATGCCACTGTATACAGTATTCACTGCAAAATATCACAATGTTCAATCTTGCAGTTATTAAACTGGTTGTAAACCATTGAAATTAAAAAAGAAACAAGGCATATCCTTCTAGTATGATTTTTAGCTTTCCCCCCCCCCCCCCCCCCCCACTCTGCTCTCTGTATGAGTCACTTCTGACAGTCGATGTCGACACCAAGCAATTCCCAGAGAGACACCTACCCCCAGCACACAGCAGGTGATTGACAGCCTAAGCTGTGCATGTTTTCCATTAAGACTGTGTGGAGTGGGGGTGTCCATTCCCTCTGCCTAGATCTCAGATTACACCCAGCTCCCTGCTACATGCTGTGCAGTATGTGACATATCAGATCACATTCTCCTGAAGCTCAGAAACACTGTGTAAACTGTGCATTTTGAAAGGCTGTAGGGAAGAGAGGGCAACAGATTGTTTTATTATTCACGCTGGTGTCATCCATATTGACCACTTTGCACACAGCTAACATCTATATTTTACTACAGAGGGTCCATTCAGTCCTTTTTTTGTGGGGTTGGTGTTTTGGGATTTTTGTTTTTTTTTTAAGTTGCCTATTCATCCAAAAAATGATGCTCAAACGTTTATAAAAACATAAAAGTTTATTAATTTATACATTAACATAACATCAGTATATATACATATACATTATTAAACTTATAAATGTATGAGCATCCTTTCTTGAATGAGTAGGCACCTTAAAAATCCTTCCAACTTTTGTGATCAACTTTTTGGATGGTAATTCAGTTTCTACTTTTGGTTATTTAGGATGTGGTGCAGGAATGTCTGAACCTGGTTCTGTGACCCATATCTGGTTCCTTGATTTATGGTGTTTTTTTTTTTATAACCATTAACAGTTATATTCTGCACATATACAAAAACACATCCAGCCTTTTTTGAAACAATCTACAGAGTTGATCCATTCAGAGTTGAATCCATCGTCTATTACGCCGCCTGCCACACCCGAAAAAGAAAAAAAAAATGCTACCGCCAATATGGAGGCTGTCTGCCTACTGCAGGCTCCTCTGTTTGACAGTTCTTTTAAAGGGAAAGGCAGGACCACCGTTGGACGTCACCGGTACATGCTGGGTTGGCGACCCCCACAACCACCAGCCATGGTTGTGGGGATGAGGCTCTTGTCTCTACAAAACATGGGTACAAGGTGTTTTGGGATGGGGGGGCATGTTGATGGCATGTGGCCTGATATAGTTCAGAAGGGGGGGTGGCCACTAACCCCCCCCCCTTTCCTGACCTTCCAGGCTGCATGCCCGCATAAGGGTCTGTTATGGATTTTGGGGGGGACCCCATGGCATTTTTTTTTTTTCATTTTGGCGTTCCCCTTAGAATACATATCGGAAACGAAGGGACTGGAATGGACTGGGGGGGGGGGACCCCCACCCCAGTTTCTTTAAACCTTTTTCTATTGCCGGCAATGGTATAGTATTGCTGGCAATTTAAATGTAATTTCATGCATTTTTTTTCTTTAGAAATGTAATTTTTTCTAAAGCATGTTCTATATATGCTACAGTTGCGCTACTTTACAGGCAGACTAAAGGGACCCCCCCAGGCACTATATTTAAGGGAACTTTTAATTGTTATTGTTTCACTTTAAGTAGGAACCCCACTTTAAGTGAAAGAATAAAAATGAAAAATTGCTTTAAATATTGTTAAGTTGCGCTAATAGTGAATCAATTAAATCAATCCTCAAGTGATGAAAAGGAGTCCTTAATATGAAAATACACTGCTGTCCGTCACCTTGAAGAGAGCTCAGGTAACACCACCACCACCAAAGGCTGAAATACTCACTTAGCAGCTCTTATTGACCTTGTATCAGGAGGTCAAAGGCACTTTTGGCTTAATACCCAGCAGGGACCTTTATGTAGTCCAGGGTCTTCCCATAGCTCCACACAACAATGTCTCAAGTGGTACCATCATAAAGACACCCCAAAATACAAAGAGCTCCACATAATGTAAAAAACATTAACACTTTTTAGTAAATATCTTTAAAGATTGCACTTACATGGTTTACAAGTTAAAATTGTCTTAAGAACAAACACGCTGGCCAGCATGTAAAACACAGCCCGTCCTTCTGGGATCGCACAATTGTGGTGACGTCAGCATGTCGCTCCACCCTACGCGTTTCATCATATGTTGACGTCTTTCGGGGCACAGGCGGTGGAGAGTCACCACTACTTAAACACTACAAACATAGCCAAGCCTAGATCTGAGCATCGAGCAGCCACAAGACTCAATCCAAAAAAAGAAAGCAAGCTAAAACAAACTTCTATTTACATTTCTAGGAACGCAAGAACCTATTATGTTAAAAATGGCAAGTTAAATGATATATTGGCAAATTAAAAAATATACAAAATTTACCTTTCATATTGCAATGTCTAAATTGAAATAGACATTGAAGGGACATCTCTCCCTTTCACCAATGTAGAAAGTGTCATGTGTGTAGCCTACAATGATGCAAAAGCAAGAGAACTAATTGTTTTACCTCTACGAGCACTTCCCGTACGTTTGAGATAGAACCATTTGTTACATGTTCTAGTACTGGGTTAGTATATTTGTTGCAGTGCCCATGTGGGCTCCAGTATGAAGGCAGGACTAAACAAGCTCTACAGGTGAGGCTGAATGAACGTATCAGTAATATCAGAAAGGGCTTCAAAAATAATTTGGTATCTAAACACTATGCTATGCAGCTGTACACAATAGGGATCCTATACATACCTAATTTTTGAGTATAGGCAAATACAGACCTCACTTGAGGGGTAGCTCCCTAGTTAGGGAGATTTCCAAACTAGAAATGGCTTGGATATATAGGATCAAATCTTATGTTCCACATGGCTTAAATGTTGATATGAATGGGAATGCATTCATTAATAATTTTTAATCTGAAGTTGGTAATACTTAATCAGAAATCTGTTATAAATAATCTTTTCACTATGTGTGTATTTTAGTAGTTTTGAACCTTGGTCCGCGTATCGGTTTGTCTTTGCGAAGAACAAAAGAAAGTATAGGATTCTAATTAGTTACAAATTCAGTTCATAATATTTTTGCCCACTAGAGGTCATCTGTGAGAATTATGGTTTAGGATTTTTATTTCACCTTTATATTTTATAATTTTTATACATTATAATGTATATCTTTTGTTTTGTTTATTTTCTGAGCTACTTGTCTTGAGTAATTTAATGTTGGTCATTGGGTGGCGATCCAATTACAGGGAGCTAGTTGCTAGTTCAATTTTAATCCACTAGATGTCACTTTAATGTTATCAATACTGTGACCCCTGTGTATTAATTTTTGAAACTTCCTCTTACGACACGGAGAATTACATGTGTATTATAATGCTTTTTATATAACAGGAAAGGGAGTTGGTTCGAATCATTTAGAATCAGCTCTCTGGAAGACATATACTGTAAGTGTCAGGAATTTGGAACCCCTGTTGGGTTGCTTCGGCGGTGTTTGTTGCTGAGAGTCATCCATATTCGGGGGTTAGTTGGGGAGGGGAGGATCTTGGAGAGATATCCCTTTAATGTCTATTTCCATTTAGACATTGCGATATGAAAGGTACATTTTATATATTTTTTAATTTTCCATGATATCATTTAACTAGCCATTTTTAACAAAATAGGTTCTTGCGTTCCTAGGATTTTAAATAGGGGCTTGGCTTCCTTTTTTGGATGGAGCCTTGTGGCCACCCAAGGCTCAGATCTAGGCTTGGCTATGTTTGTAGTGTATAAGTGGTGGTGACTCAGCACACCACCCATACCCCGGAAAACATCAACGTATGATGAAACACATAGGGTGCAGTGACGTGCTGACATCACCACAATTGTGAGATCTCGGAAGGATGGGCTGTGTTTTACATGCTGACACTAAAAAAAAGTGTTAACGTTTTTACACTATGTGGAGCTCTTTGTATTTTGGGGGTGTCTTTATGATGTTACCACCTCAGACATCGTTGTGTGGAGCTATGAGAGGACCCTGGAGTACATAAAGGCCCAGCTGAGTATTAAGCCAAAAGCTCCATTGACCTCCAGATACGAGGTCAATAAGAGCTGGTAAGCGAGTATTTCAGCCTTTGGTGGTGGTGGTGGTGGTGGTGGGGTTACCTGAGCTCCCTTTAAGATAACGGACAGCGGTGTATTTCCATATTAAGGGCTCCTTTTCATCACTTGTGGATTGATTTAATTGATAAATTATGGACATTCACTATTAGCGCAACTTTTATATATATTGTAATGTGTATTGTGCATATCTCACAAAAAAGTTGCAGCTCACTTTTATATAGTTTTCAATTCATATACTAGCGCAGTTAATCGATTTTATTTTGCTTTAGATATAGTGCCTGGGGGTCCACTTAGTCTGACTGTAAAATGGCGCATTGGTACCGTGTATAGAACCTACTGCAGCAAAAATTACATTTCTAAAGAAAAAAATGCATGAAATTACATTTTAATTAACTCGCAGTTGCAAATTCCGGCCAGGGTATTTAAAAAAAAATAAAGCCCCCCCTCCTGAACCATACCAGGCCACATGCCCTAACCATGGGGGAGTGGGTGCTCTGCCCCCCTTCCACCCACCCCAAAGCACCTTGTACCCAGTTTGCCAGTTCAAGCAATACTATTGCCTCTCTGTTCATTACAGGACGGAAACACGTTACATTCTCAGATGCTAGTGTCCTTGACTAAGCTTTCCTGGATAAGAACCTTTGATTACTAATATTATTGATTGACAACCTACTCCTCTTTGTTGTATGCCGTCTAAATAAATACACATTTTCTAATGTACGACTATGCTATTCTTTTGTAAAACCAAACTAAACAATAATTATTTCCAACACTTTGGAACCTTAGGGGAAAGTACTAATAACCTTAGACCTTTCAGAGTACAAATCAGTAACTACTACTCCCTGACTATAGTCTTTAAGCCAGTTTTGTTTTTATAGATGGAATTTTCTAAACCTATAGACTTCACATTACACATTAGTTGTATGTGGGAAACTGCATCAAACACATTGGCTAAGTATACTGTTTTTCTAATATAAAGAAACTCACAATAATCCTTGATAGTAAAAAGCAATGGCGAGTAACCCTATGCGCTAAGGAGTAAGAAAAATGATCCAATAGTCAGTGGTGTATTTTGGTCTTGTGCTGCCCTAGGCAAGACTAAAATTGGGCGCCCCCCCTCCTATTTAAATTTGCCCACCCCTTCCTATTTAACGGATGCAACGCCCTCCAAAATTGAAGGACTACAAGTCCCAGCAAGAACCACTGAGATCTCATGAGAGGGGGGGTGAGAGAGAGAGAGGGGGGGGGTGAGAGGGGGTGGGATAGAGAGAGGGGGATGGGTGAAGGAGGGTGTGAGAGAGGGGGAATGAGGGAGAGAGAGAGAGGGGGGGGTGAGAGGGGGGGGTGAGAGAGAGAGAGAGGGGGGATGAGAGAGAGAGAGGGGGGTGAGAGAGAGAGCGGGGGGGTGAGAGAGAGAGGGGGGAGAGAGAGAGCGAAGAGTGGGAGACCCCCTATCCCTGCCTGCAGTCCCTCCTGTTCCTCCCTATCTGTGGGTAGGTGTGTGTGATGCACCTACCTCCCACCTGTCCTCGTCTTTTGGGCCCTCGGTCAGCCTGTTGATGTCCCAGCTGGGAGTGGAGAGGAGGTTTGAGAAGGAGTGCAGGCTCTTGGAGGCGCCAGGGATGCTGCACCTGCTGCTGCTTAGGACAGGGTGGTGCCATGGCAGTTGAGGTCTTTTCCCTCGCAGGCTCTCAGTTCTAGCCAGCTTCCAGGGCCGGCCGGCTGCCCGCTTGCTGTGTGAAGACGTCGCAGCTCAGCAGCAGCAGCTGCTGTAGGCGTTGGATTGGTGGATTTTTTTTTTTGTTGCCCTGCACCCCACTGTCATCGGACTGGCAGGACTCTTTGGGCCCCACGAGCTCTAGGTGCGCAGGATGAGGAAGGTAAATCCTCCTCCACTTTGAATCATGGCCAGGGCTAGGGAGTCATGGCCGTGACGTCACTGGTTGCTAGATGCCAGCCGGCTCTAGCAAACAGTGGCCAATAGACTCTCAGGTGGAGGTGGGGGCAGCTATTTTGCTGCCCCCCTGCAAAGTGCCGCCCTAGACCTGGGCCTTGTTGGCCTAGGCCAAAATATAGCACTGCCAATAGTGTGCTGCTACTTAAGAATATAGATAATGAAAGAATGAAATCTGATATATGATAGAAACATACAGTATATCACACAAATTTCAGTAGCGCAGGGGTGGTGGAACACACCTCACCACCACATAGGTATTGATAAGCATATATAGAACATGAACCTACATGTAACCATTTAAGATGACTAGAAATTATAAAATCAAAAAATCATCCACAAAGAGTCCATATGGAGTCCATATGCTTAAACATAAACATATATGTGCACTTAACCCAAGGAGTATTTGATGGACGTGATATTAGGGGGATCACCCCCACTCTCCACCACCACCTTGCCGGGAAATGCCTGAATTAAAAACTCACCAACTAGAAATGCTTAAACACTCTCGTGGTTAAGCTTAGGGGGCATAAATCACAGAGATCACACCAGCATCACACCTCAACTTCATAGACCGGACTGCATCCCTCCGGTACATGTGGAAAATAAAATAGCCATCCACTAGTGTAATAACGTTTTCAACTTGCATGCCTCTTACTAAATACCTTTTAATGACTAATTAAGTCATTACAAGGTATGTGTGTGAGAGTGTTTAAGCATTTCTAGTTGGTGAGTTTTCAATTCAGGCATTTCCCCGACACGGTGGGGGTGGAGAGTGGGGTGATCCCCCTTACATCACGTCCATCAAATACTCCTTGGATTAAGTGCACATATATGTTTATGTTTAAGCATATGGACTCTGTATTATTATTATTATAATTTCAGGTACTTATATAGCGCTGTCAATTTACGCACCACTTTACATATACATTACACATTCATATGGACTCTTTGTGGATGATTTTTTGATTTTATAATTTTTAGTCATCTTAAATGGTTACATGTAGGTTCATGTTCTATATATGCTTATCAATACCTATGTGGTGGTGAGGTGTGTTCCACCATCCCTGCGCTACTGAAATTTGTGTGATATACTGTATGTTTCTATCATATATCAGATTTCATTCTTTCATATACTGTTTTTCTGTAAGATATATATGCATGCATACATACATACATGTACACACACATACACATGCACACTCTTATTAAAAACTGCAGTACAGTACCTGATACTGCATTGTCAGGTACTGCCCTGTAGGGGAGATGGAGAGCTCAGTACTCAGCTGCATCCCCTTTCCACTGCTATCACTTTACGGCCCCACAAGCTCCTGCTGTGCTGATATATTGTTCAGCGGAGCGGGAGCTCAGTTGGATCTGATGGCCTTTCTCAATCAGGATGCAGCTTCATCCCTGAGGACCTCAGGCAGCATCTCAGGGTACCACGGCACCCTAGCTGAAAAAAGGCTGGTTTAGAGGCGCAATGGCATACATTCTTTTATGTTTTTCTTCTAAAATGTTTGTTGCCAATTGCCTTGCAGAATACCATGGTAACCTCTGTTACTTTAATGCACTTGATTGACTGCGGTGATTTCTAAAATTATAGTACAAAGCCAGAATGGTGAACAGATTTAGGAAAATTATTATCAGACAGCCACAGTAATGTGTGTGTAGAGATGATATGGAAACAGTGTTTGTCATTAAATGTAGTAATGCGAGACAAAGAAAGAAAATGCAGCTTGCTAGGTGTGCATCAAGATCTGTCAGAAAATCATGTCAAAGAAATTGCAGAAAATTCTGAAGCATAAATTGTGACAGAAAATCTGTCATACAGTAGAGGTAAAAATTAGACTTTATGACATAATCACCATCATTTCTTAATTTATTCCACCTTCAACACCTAGCTTGAAATGTCAGAGCTGTGGATGTCTTAGATATGTCATGTAGAGGTCTTTAGTTTAGGAGTGTGTATCAGTTTTATTTATGTAAAGGTTTACTGTTACTGCTCTTTGCTGGCTGACCTGGCAGAACTGGAATGAAAGAAATGGATCAATTGCCTAGGACTCATCTTGTTTATAATACAAATACCTCACAAGAGAGAGAGAGAGAAAAAGAGAGAAAAAAGAAGCTCTGGAAATGATATAAGGTACATTGCAGAGTATCTATCAAGGACATATCTAACATAGGCCAGTAGCGTGCAGTAGGGTAAGAAGTACCAGTAATAAAACACAACATTCTCAATTTGTTTTTACTTATTTCAGAATTTTTACTGAGTAAATAGATGCATAACATGTCACGCTTTAAAGTTGTGTCTGCCGTATGAATGGCGGCAAACTGCGGTGCTTAAAATTCTCAATAGGCGACACTTTAAATGCCTTTATAGGTTACCAGTTTAGAGTTGCACAGGGGGTCTGGAGGTAGAATTATTGCTCTCACTCTGAGGTTCGTGCCAATACCTCACATCGCTGTTTACATATGCGTGCAGGAGAAATGTATGCATTCGTATTTATGCGTAAGCACTGTGGGACGGGGCGCTTTGAAGTTTTTTTAATATTATTTGTTTATTTTATACAAAAATATTTTCTTTTACACTTTTTTTGTACTAACTTAATTGCTATCACAAGGGATGAACAACATCTCTTGTGATAGCATGGGCCGTGACAGGTCCTCTTTATGGAGAGATTTGGGGTCTATTAGACCCCAAATCTCTCCTCTGGCCTCCCATGTATCCGATCAGACACAGATCGGTCTGATCGGCTACTTACCTGGCCGCTGGTACCCCGTTCCTGCCACCCACAGAATTGATTGAGTTGCTAATTAGCCACTCAAATCACTTCTGCCTAAAAGAGAATCACCAGCTCAACAAAATTATACCAGGATGATATCTGTAGGTGCAGGCATCATCCCGGTATAACCACTGAAACCGGAGGCTGCCCATATACGCCCTGCCAACGGGAAGTGGTTTACAGACTCCAACCCATCTCATGATAGAACAGAGCATTAGGAGTCAGGCTGTACATGCTCAGTTTAGTGTGAATTGCTTTATTTTCTTGTGAGAGTGCATGTAATTAGCACAGGGCCAATCAGCAATGTCTAGACAGGTCAGGAGAAAATGAAAACTCCTCCTACAAGCTTTAAGCAGAGACTGATACAAGGCATAAGACTGCTATATACTGCTGATGAGAAAAAGTATTTAGCAGTTTATATTTACTAAAACTATTGCATTTCCATGTTCTGTGTACTGTGGGGGACCAGATATAGTAAATGTGGGGTCCTGGGTTTAGTAACACCTTAATTTAACTTTTTGTGCAATCTCTTCTGTGCTGATGGGTTGTATCCTGTGGAATGCTCCAGCCTTAGCAGGCTAAAAGTCAGGCACCTGAATCTTTTAGATTTTGACTGATGCTGGGTTAATTCCTTTCATATGTAAGTGGGAAACAAAGGCAATTGAGGTGAAAATATTGTGCTACAAATGAAATTTCAATCTCAACACATTTCAAAAGAAATTTAAATGTGTTGGGTTATTCTAAACATAGAGAATATAGAATCATAGAGAGGTGATGGCAGAAAAAGACTGTGAGTAGTTCATCAAGTCTGCCCATTTTTTATTTTCTGTTAACTTTATTGTCTGACTATAGAACTATGTTTGTCCCAAGCATGTTTGAAGCCATTTACTGTTGGCTGTCTCACTACCTGTGCTGGTAGTTTATTCCAAACATCAACTACCCTTTCAGTAAAATAATACTTTCTAAAATTAGTTTTGAACTTTCCTCCAGTTAGTTTGAGGTCATATCCACGTGTTCTTGATTTTGGTTTCATATTGAAAAAACTGCCCTCCTGAACCCTATTCACCCCCTTGATGTATTTAAATGTTTCAATCATGTATCCCCTTTCCATTCTTTCCTCCAGACTGTACATATTATGTTCCTGAAGTTGCTCTCCATATGTTTTAGCCCCCAAAACTTTCACCATTTTTGTTACCCCTCTCTGGACTTGTTCTATTTCATCAATATCTTTCTGTAAGTGAGGTCTCCAGAACTAGACACAGTATTCTAAATGAGGTCACACTAAAGATCTATTTAGAAGAATCAGGACCTCCTTCCTCCTCTTGGTGACTCCTCTAGTGAGGTATCCGAGAATTATTTTTGCTTTTCCCCCTTCCTGGTCACACTGTTTGCTCATTTTAGCAATTATCTGAAATAATTACCCCCCAAACATTTTCCTTTGTAGTGCTGACCAACACTGTACCCCCCAATGTTGTACTCTCTCAGGGGATTATTTTTCCCTAGGTGCATTATTTTACATTTAGAAACATTGAACTGCAGTTTCCACGTCTTTAACCAATTTTCCAGCAAGGTCAAGTCATGTTCCATGTTATAGATACCTCCAGGGATATTAACCCAATTACACACCTTTGTATCATCAGCAAAAAAACATATCTTGCCCAACAAACCTTTAGTTATATCACTTACATATAGATTAAATAGAACAGGACCCAGCACAGAGCCTTGTGGTACACCACTAGTGACTGCTCTCTGTTCTGAGTGAACCCCATTTACAACCACACTTTTGCTAAATTTATACAGTAACCAGTGGCGGCCGGCCGATAGGGGGCGCAGGAGCGCCGCCCCCCCCCCCCCCAAAAAAAAGAAAAAAAGAAGAAGATTAAGGGAAAAAAAGTGTCTATTTTTCGCCCACTAGGGGCGCCGGACTTAGTGCTGGGTATGGGGGGGGTGGGGTTTTTGACCCCACCCTCAGCCAGCAGAGGCACTGATTGGTGCTCTTCAGGGGGTCATCGGGCGCAGAGCAATGCGCCTTGACACTCCCCACTTTTCAGATGTCTGGGCTGTGATTGGTCCAGACTCCAGCCTGGACCAATCACAGTAGGACATGGACCCGTTGACGTGACGCGTGGGGGGGCGGTGCACTGCCCCGGCGTCATGATCACCGCTTCCGGCTTCCGTTCCGAGGACTCGGAGTGTCGCACTCGCAGCCAGGAGGAGAAGACAGGACTCTGAAGACGGACGCGCGAGGAGAGAGCCGCCCGCATCGGATCGCCTTCGTTCTGGACAAGACAACGGTCACGGTGGTGAGTCACTCCCAGACAGCCGACTCGAGTCAGTCCACCAGACCAGTCCGCTGCTCAGCCTCTCCCCGCATCATCGCGGCCACTCCCAGACAGCCGATGAAGGGGGCACTTTGAATTTCTTTGAATTGTTGTCAAATCTTTCAGCAAACCTTTATCTGGCATTGAATGTCTTTTTTTTCCTGACAGAGCCAACTGCCTACTTCCTGCCTCGCTGTTGCTTTTGGACAAGATAAGGCAACATGGTATGCCTGTGCCGCTGATGTTGCTTTTCCTGCTTCTCCTGCTCTGACTGCAGTGATGAATATCTGAAGTAATATTCAATGTCCGGATTATATAGCATGGTACAGAACCTGTAACTTTGGATTGAGAGTATAACAGTTTTCCCCCTGTCAAGCATAAACAGCAGAACCTTGACTTTAGGAGGCTGGAGCATGGCTCTATGACAGATCTTGTCATCTGGTGTGCCCAGTTTTAGTGTTCCTCTGCAGTTTTTGTAGTGTTATAAACTGGCATCATCAGCCAGCTTTGGAAGCCATTTCATGCATTTCCTGAATAAAAAAAGATCAGATTCACAGTAATATTGTTCACATATGTGCCATTCTTACATACATAATATTTTGGGAGATTAATCAGGGGTCAGGCTCGAAGACCAGTTGCTATAGCAAGACTACCACCAACCAGCAAGATAAGGTACACAGGCAGTCACCCTGGCAAATGATGGGGATTCACCTGAGATGCAGAGTCTAAGTACTAACCAGTGATCACCAGAGCTCCTGATGGTGGAGATGGGTTTTGCTGCGTGTTAGTACCAGGTCACGTTCCTCAGAATCGCCCCACCAGAGCAAGCCAGGGTCCAGAAGCGGATAAGCAGGTAGGGATCAAACAGCAGCATAGTCAGTAAAACAAGCCAAGGGTCAGTAACGAGTAGTTGCAGATTAAGATCAGAGAGAAGTGTAGTCAAGGAACAAGCCAAGGGTCGATAACGAGTGGTAGAACATTATGGATGGCAGCAGGGAAGACAAGAGCGAGATACTGGCTGAAGAGAGCACAATAATTTAATAAATAGTACTGTATATACTCGAGTATAAGCCGAGTTTTTCAGCATGTTTTTTCATGCTGAAAATGCCTCCCTCGGCTTATACTTGAGTCACTGGCTTCACTGTGTTTTTAAAAATGGCGTCGTTCGGCGTCGACGTGTCACTTCGCATGTGCGGCATGCCCGGGAAAAGCCGAACGTTCCCGAGCATCGGCGGCGCATTTGCAGTGACGTAGTATTGGCGCTGGGCGGCGCGATTTTTAAATCGAAAGCGGCTCACCGACAGGTAAGTAAGACTCCTCCGCAGCCCCTGCATTTCCTCATGCAGTGCTGCGGGCATGGTACAGGACATTCTCCTGTACCATGCCCGCAGCACTGCATCTCCTGTGCCATGCCTGTACATACTGTGCCATGCCTGTATATACTGTGCAATGCCTGTACATACTGTGCCATGCCTGTACTTACTGTGCCATGCCTATACCATCACCTGTGCTATGCCTATACAATCACCTGTGCCATGCCTATACCATCTCCTGGACCATGACCTGTGCCATGCCTGTACCATGACCTGTGCCATGCCTGTACCATGACCTGTGACATGCCCTTACCATGACCTGTGCAATGCCTATACTATGACCTGCGCCATCTCCTGTACCATGCACACAGCCCCTGTTTTGTGTCTTGTAGTGGTCCAGTTGAGTCCAGTAGCTGCTGCATTTCCCATCCTAGGCTTATACTCGAGTCAATAAGTTTTCCCACTTTTTTGTGGTAAAATTAGGGGTCTCGGCTTATATTCGGGTCAGCTTATACTCGAGTATATACAGTAAATAAATATGCATGAAATAAAAATATTAAATAATTCAACATTTCATGTATTGCATAAATTCATAGAGTACACAAATTACATAATATATACATTTAGCATAAAATCCATTAGTCCATAAAAAGAAATCAAGAAACTCACCAGAAATCAAAGGGCCTCCAGGACCCAGCTCGCTCAACAATTTACAAATCGCCTCCTTGGATAGATGGTGTAATGTTGATAGGTAGCCTCCTTGGGCTCAGAATACACTTGTCCCCCAGTCAGGATAATTAAGCCGAATTCCCAAGAAAGATAAAAACATAGGATTGCGCAATACGTTTTTCTAATTTATTGAAAGCAATAGTAATCCAATGAATGGTACACTCACATTTAAAACTGCCACATTCGGCACATACAGACAGCAGAGATTCCCGTTTGATATCAGGTATAAGCCTGAACGCCGCTTTGTGTCAGCGTGCGTTCCAAGATGCGTTTCAACAAAGCGGAAGTGACGAACCAAAAGTAGTAGACGGACCAACCTCAAGGATCAACCTGAGGTTAGTCCGGCTCAGGGGTGGACTGACAACTCATGGGGCCCCCGGGCAATCAGAGATCATGGGGCCCCCTGTGGCCACACTCAAGCCACACAAAGCCCCACTTACAAATTTCAGCTCAGCCACATAGAGTGGGCATTTAAATATCTACCACAGCATAGCCTGCATGGAATGTCCTGGCTTCTTTCTGTAGTGTGTAGCCTCTCATGGGGCCCCCTACTGACCCTGGGCCCTCGGGCAGTGCCCTAATCCCCGAATGGTCAGTCCGCCCCTGGTCCGGCTACTACTTTCGGTTCGTCACTTCCGCTTTGTTGAAACACATCTTGAAACGTATGCTGACACCAAGCAAGAGAGAGAGAATCCAATAGATAATCCCTATTTCAAATTTGGCAAAACTATCTCCAAATTCCTCAGTTACACACTCTTGAATTGTATGAAACTGATAAATTATTAACCACTTGCTGACCACCTAACATTTTTTACTGCAGCAAATTGGCTCCCCTGTGCGAAATCACGTATCTGTATGTTTTTGTGCAGAGGCTCCAGGGGGCACACAAGTGTCTCCAAAGGCGCAAACGCATGCTGGTTGGATGGAGGAGGAGCAAATCAGCGGGTCTGACAGATCCAATGTCCGTCGGCCACAAGCAATCGTTCCCGAAAGACTGCCTATGTAAACAAGGCAGATCGCTGTTCTGACAGGGAGGAAGACAGGGATCTTGTATTTCTGCTAAGCATACCAATACCGGGGGGAGACATACAGTGACTTGCTATTTATTTGAAGCAGTGGACATCTCATTTGTGATTTACTCTCTCTGAGGGCTATCTTTAGATGCTCCTATACTATGGAGATTAGTGAGACATTATCTGGCATATAGATCCCCTTTTTTCTATTATAATTTTGGATGTGGCATAGAAAGGGGTCTTCCTTTGTATTGGAATGACAACTGCTGCAAATAATGGTTGTGGTGGGTGGGATTGGTGCATAAACTATAATCCATGCCTGTACTATATCAATGGTGATTTTTTCAGTCTGTTTTCTAACAGGACCTGTTGTTGTTTGGAAGGCAATACATACAAAGGGCATATTTTATTAAATCTTTGCACGAAATGACACTTTGACATTACCTCTGCAATGTAAATTTAACAACTGTCTAAAGATTGTCTATGTTTATGTAACTTTTTTGGGTGTGAGTAAAAACATCACAACTAACATACAAGCTTCATACAGATGAGCGGGTTATACGTCTGTTATCAAAGGGGGTTGTCACACACCAGCAATAACAATGCAAATTTCCATACAGATTTTATGTGGCTGAGATAATCAGCACTTTGCAGTTCTTCCACTCAAAGGGCTACATTCCTTAGTTATTTTATTTGATTACTCTCCCTTTTTTTTAATCCACATGGCTGTTTTTAAGGCTTTTACTCTTTTGGGCTTATCAAGAAGGCAATGTCAGGATCAGTGGCAATGTGGAAAGTGCTGTAACCTATACCAATTAAAAATGTTGTTTGCTTTTGTGGCACTTTGTATGTCAGAATATGCCTTATTACATCCCAGTTATTAACATTTTATATCAATATTTTATAATATATTACTTTTGGCCATAGCAGCACGTTTTTGTAATAGGTTGTAGGAAATATTTGAAAATAATTCTGCTTACCTATGTGGACAGTCAAACAGTCCTGATTTTACACATTACAGTAACACACTTTTGTATGTTTTTTTTAGTTTCACATAGTGTGCCCTTATCCTTCTTGCCCTACCAGCTGACCGAAAGTAACCAACATCCCTCCTTCCAGATGTATGCTCGCCTGCATCCCTTTCACAATCTTTACAGACTTCTCTGTGGTGAAAAGTTAAAGGGAACCTGTCATTTGAGAGATACCTGCCACTTCCAGAAGTTCCCACTTCACTTGCTGCACACTTGTACCATGCCATTGACTCAGCAAATATTTAAACCAGTGGACCAATGTGGCAGCCAGGTGAAGCCACCAAAGGAGAAATATATAGACTGTCATTGCTAACCTATACTTTTGAAAAATTAGATGCCTGGCTCTCATGCTCTTTGACTTCAGTTGTATAGGTTACTGACTCAGAACAAGTATAATAACAAATTTTAATTTGCACACTTGTTTAAGGTAAGTGACTTAAAAAAGCCTAAATCCAGTGGATCAGGTAAACTTCTCATATGTTTGCATTTGTAACTACCTACTGTGCAGTGACTATAAATTACATACACAAATCTCAACTGAATGAAAAAAAAAACAAGATTTACTAAGACTTTGATAAATAATGATCTTTTTTCTTTCAGTGGTGCAATATGCCAATGTGTTTAATTGTAACTTGCTTCATGCACTTAATATTGAATCATATTCATTGCTCACCCTTCCTGTAGAGGTTTGTCTACATTGCAATTTCTATTCACACACTGCTTTCCTGATTAATGTATGCATAGATGACCATTAAACATTTCAGTCTCTCTTCAATGCACTGTTCGCTCTCCTAAATAAACACATAACAAAGATTTAGAACGTGTTAATGCTTTCAATGGTCCTTCACTATGATACGCTGAGGCTATTTTACTAAGGCTGAAAAAAATGTTTGAATTTTTTACTTAAATTTTCAATATGATGAAAAGTATCTACACATGACTGGGTATTTAACTAATGATCAATAATTTGCTCTTTACATGATAAATGAAGTGAACATTCCCACAACCTTTTCAGTGAACGTTGTCAGCTTATACAGTATGTTTTGATACTGGGGTAAAACTTGGCCTACTTGTCACAAGCCATAAGTTAAGCCTATATAATTCCACAAAAAAATGAATGCTTAGTGTTTGGAAGCTACACATCAAAAAAGTCATGTTAGGGAAAACAAACTACAACAGCATCATGCTTTCGTTCTGGTGGTACCATTCTCCCTTATATGTTTTCACCAAAGGTCGGTAACGAATGGTAGCGAAAATACAGACGGTTGCAAGAGAGACAACAGCAAGATACTGGCAGAAGAGAGCACAATAATGTGACAAACAGGAAGTGCAGAGACATGGCTTAAATTAGGAAGTTTAGCAAAAAGTTTAAGGTTCAGCAGAAGTCAAGGCACAAGGCAGGGTTATCCAATGGATCAGACAGAGTGCTGTCCAGCATCTGAGTTTGCTCAGAAGAAGAGTCATTGCCAGACACAGCAGAGGTCCCAGGTTCAAGCCCAGGCCCTGACACCATTTGACTTTGAAATATGCAACAAAATTGTTAGCCCCTTCCTAACGCATAGTAGCCTACGCTATATCTAAAGAGGTGAATGGTGTCATCTAGAGCCATCCATTTTTCAGAATTTAGGGAGGCACTTGAAAGTCTAAAACAACAGCTTTCAATTGTATCTAGTGAAATTACTACACATGCCTTGAATGTATAGCATAACTCCACTTTTGACAGCTTAAAAGCCCTTGTCTTTTATACTTGCTACAGCTTCTAGAGATCAAATCTTTGCCTCAGATAAAGTTTAATTGAATACCTGCAAGACACCCACTAACATTAGCTCTTCAATGGATTTTCATTCCTGAAACAGTTTGCTTTATGTGTCCAGGAGCCAAGGGGTCAAGGTAACACTAACCAGCATCAGGTAAACATCAGCAGTGAATGGTGCATGGTATGCCTTCATATGTTGTATGTCTATCTCTTTATCTGCTTTGCTTTGTACATATTTGTATTTAGTTAAACATTCATACTGTGCTGTCTTATTGTAATGCAAGTAAATTTTACTAACATGTTGTGAACTGCTGGTCAAATCACAAAAGGAAAGAGCCAAAGACATGTATGGGCAGAAAGAACTAGGAGGCCTAGAATAGTCTGAAGATAGAATAGGGCTTCTTCATGAGGATTAGGTATAATTTATCAATTTCCCATTTTTGAAGTGGAAAATACACTTTCACATATATAATAATTAACCTTAATCAACTAACAATCATTGACACAGACTAATACATTGATGCTGACCTGCATTCACTAATAAAAAAACGTATGGGCACACACTGAAAGGTAAAGGCTCAAACTCACACATTCACTAACTGTAGTAATTGGGAAGGTTAGAAAACATTTACAAATTGCAGTGACAAGGATAGATTATTGATAACACACACGCTCACATACACACATAACGAAAATGTGGGAAACAATACAATGACCAGCATTATTTAGAAAAGGTTAGCGATAGTGTGGTGTAGGTCCTGCCCGTAAATAGTCTATATTGATGCACCAGGCTTATAATCTTTTTAGTAACAAAAGAAAGTCATAGGACCAGCCTAGTATCCTACCAGATAAATAGATAGTACCTGCTGTTAAAGTAATAAAGTTCTAGAACCTCTGTTACTAAAATAGCTATAATGCACTAGGCTACATATCTATAAAGCATTATGATCTCTGTTCCTAAAAACTACTAATTATACACCAACCACACTGCCTGCTTTTCTATTGACTCTGATATCTGCCTCTGTATTGGCTTTTTACAAATCTAGGACTGATCACTAGGCATCATTTATAGTAATAAAATTAAAAAAGTGCACACACACTCTTGCACTTGCGCACCGGAATAATACAATAATGTGAAAAAATATGTGAAAACAGGGTAATATTTATAAGCAGACCGTCATAAAGCAGATGTTTGGCCATAAAAATGAAAGATATATGTATATCTATATATGTATATATATCAAGTTGACCGTGCTCATAAACAACCACTGACAGTGAAAAAACTGTGCTCATAAAGTCCCACCAAATAATTATTTGATGCTAAAAGGTGAAATAATAGCCAGTCATCTCCAAAACACTTCACTTCAAAGAACACCCATGACAGTGAGAATTCTTTCCTCCACCGACATTCACATGCACAGGCCTCTCAACAGACGTGTTTGACCCCCCACTTCAGGTAGACATAAATAGCATACAGATACATCCATAAAGTTCCCGAGTTCATCAGATGAGGTAGTTCATTCTCAGATAGGGGGTGACCCCTGATAACATAAGACCATTGCTGACGAAACGCGTTGGGATACGGATACACAACACATCACTTCTGCTGTATGGGTTGCAGGTGGAATGCAGAACGACGTCCCCTGTCTTTTAAAGAACTGAGAACAAGATTTTACACTGTAAATGGAATTTTAACCTTTACTAAATAAACGTGTTTGATGATTGTGCCATAAGAGGCCTTTCTCTTTTCTTATACCGCTACATTATACAGCTAAATGTAAAAAAAAAAACAAAAAAAACATTGTTGGCATGCTGATCTTAGCCACTTAAGCCCCGGAAGATTTTACCCCCTTCCTGACCAGGGGGTTTTTTGCGATTTTTTTACTGCGTGACTTTAACGGACAATTGCACGGTCGTGCCACGCTATACCTAAACGAATTTGACGTCCTTTTTTTCCAACAAACAGAGCTTTCTTTTGGTGGTATTTGATCACCTGTGTGATTTTTTGATCATGCGCTATAAACAAAAAAAGAGCGTCAATTTTGCAAAAATAACAATATTTTTCACATTTTTTTATATGAAATTCCCCAAAAAAAATGTAAAAATCAAAATTTTTTAACATTTTCGGCCAATTTGTTTTATGCTACATATGTTTGGTAAAAAAAATTGCAAAAAGCGTATTTTGATTGGTTTGCGCAAAAGTTATCGCGTTTACTAACAAAGGGAAAGATTTTTGTCATTTTTGGTGTTTTTTTTTTAACGAATAATGGCGGCGATCTGTGATTTTTTTTGCGATACTGCGACATTGCGGCGGACAGATCGGACCCTTGACTGACATTTTCGACACTTTTGGGGTTACCAGTGACATTACTGCAGTAATCAGTGCTATACATATGCACTGTTACTGCAAAAATGACACTGGCAGGGAAGGGGTTAACTGTATTGGAGAGGGAGGGGTTAAGTGTGTCCTAGGGGCGTATTTCTAACTGTGATGGGACATGGCTACTAGTTTAAAAACAGAGATCAACGGTCCTACATAGTAGAACCGTCTGATCTCCATTTTTATACAGGGGAGAATGACAGACGGCTTGTTTACATTAGCCGCCTGCCTTTCTCCCTTCCCGGCGAATGATCGCGAGTGACCGGCGGACATCGGGTCCGCGGGTCACACGCACTGACTTGTTAGGGAACGAGCCGGGACGGGCGCGCGCCTCAGCGGGCGTGGGCTCGCCCGCTATTGGCTCACAAGCCAGTGACAGGCTAGTGACGTACCGGTACGTCCCTTTGCCTGGCCGGGGCTGACCACCGCAGTATATGTACTTGCGGCGGTCGGCAACCGGTTAACAAAGAAAACAGCTGCACATAACATAATCCAGTATATATGCAAGGTTTATTGATACTTCATCCCCCTAAAATCACACTTACAAAAACATCAAACGTAATAGCATTGGTATACAAATATCCGTGACCCTTCATTAGCTTTCATCACCGCTGTATATACACGTATAGCCTCTCACTCCACTGCTCCTCGCTCCATAGCGGTGACTGGCACTCGCGATGGCTTGCAAACGTCACTTCCTGTTGCTGTGTGGTCGCACTCTGACATATTTCCTCATTACAACTTTGTCTGAGGAAGTGGCCATACGGCGCGGAATTCAGGAATTTATCATCTACCTACCAAAATGCTTAACCGTCAAACTCAATTTCATCACGAGCTCCATCACCATCACCTCAAGGGGCCGGTTGTGTCTGTAGGACTAGATTTCCAGAGCACCCCACTTCCCGTTACATCAGATGTCAAGATCCCCCCACCATCAGAAGTCAAAGTCCTCCACCCTCCCTACATTACAGTGCACCCCCCTTACCTTGTTCTGTTGCAAAGTTGGGAAGCAGAAAGTGCAGGAGGATGGCTGGAGTGAGCTGCTGAAGTCTGCTGAATGCTGAGATTAGGGGATGTGGAAATGAGGGGGCACTTTGGCTGCACAGAGAGGTGCAGGATATAAATGAGGAGCTTTGCCCTCCTCTCTGCTGCTGACTGCTGAGAAGGGGGGGCCAAGACAAGCCTCTCCATGGTTGCAGGGAGAAGCGTGGGATCTGGTGGAGGAGTTCTGTCCTCTTTGCTGCCGACTACCGAAACAAGGTGGAGGTGGAGACAAAGGGGTTGCTGCAGCTGCAGGATAGATGTGAGGACCACATGAAATGGCAAGGAGAGCCAGATTCAGCCCCCAGGCCTTGTGTTTTACACATGTGGCTTAATCATTCTCCTTACTTCGGACTTTTTTCAACGTCATCTCCAGGGATGGCTGTCTAACTCAGTCAATAGGTGCATTGCAGGGCAATTAAATTTAGCATTATCATCAGCATGCCCCCCCCGATTTTTTCCTTTCTCTGGCACATTCAATTCATAAGTGTATTTACATACAGATTATACAAACTCATTATGCCTTTCATTTATCCATATATGCTAAATTTAATTATTTAAAATTGTTATGCATGTAACAAGATTACAGTTAATTTGATTACCTATTACATTTAAGTTGGACATGTTCATAATATACTACAATCTCATGTCACATTAAAAACTCATATCACATTTAAACACAACATGTTTTGTCTATCCCAAGTATTTTACCACAATTTAGACATTCTATAAACTGAGCCCTAAAACCAATGCATCATATCCTTACACTAGATTTCCCTAACGGACAACTTTTTAGCAGGTATATTACCACTAGATAAATTCCTACTTCTACTAGAGTCTATATTCCCTTTTCCATTATAATTTGTAACCACATTATTCTAGTAGTCACTGATATAACAGTTTATATTGAGTTCTATATTTCTCGTTTGGATAATTTGCTGACCCTATTACAACCTCTCCAAAAAGAGTTGATTCTATCCATTCCCCAAAATGTTAGACCTGAAGGGTCTCTATTATGACATTATTTGAAGTGTAGAGAAAGTCTATGATCTTTAAAACCACAAACTAAAGCATATCTTAAGGACACTAAAAACTTCCTGCAACTATTACAAGATGTGGATTTATCAGATAAGCCAAAAAAATGTTTGACAGCTGATGTATCGTCGCTATATACTATAATTCAGCATGACGATGCATTACTAGCTCTAACTTGGGCTCTTTGTCAAAGAAATTATATTCCCCAAGCACAAACGATATTCCTAAGGAGGGTTTTGGTTTTCGGCCTCTCCCACACCTATTTTTGGTATAACAATAATTTCTTCTCCCAACAAAGAGCTATTTTGATGGGTGCCAAAAATGCGCCCAGTCTCGCTAATCTTTTCATGAGTGAGTGGGAGGATTAATTTGTATTTGGGAAAGCTAGGGATGAATTCATTTTCTACATTAATTATTTGTTCTTTATTTGGTCTGGTACAGAGACTTCCTTACAGAAGTTTCTGTTAGAATTAAATAACAATAAGAACAATAATAAGTTAGAAAGCCTATGGAGTAAAGAACAAATCAATTTTCTAGATCAGGAGTAGGGAACCTTTTTGGCTGAGAGAGCCATGAACACCACATATTTTCAAATGTAATTCCGTGAGAGCCATACACTATATTTCAGGGGTCGGGAACCTTTATTTAATATTCCTATTCATGGGCTATACAGTGAGTAGATGGAGCCATGTGAAAGTGCCTGGAGTCCGGTCGGGAAGAGAGCAGAGCAGGCAGGTATGCAATGAGGCAGGAGTGGTGAAGCGCCTGCAGGCCTACGAGTGATGGAGGTGAGTATAGGCCCTGAGAAAATGGCGGCCGGCCTCTGAAGGCCTCAGAAGTGGATGTGAGAGGCAGCTCCCATGGGTCCCCGGGTGTCAGAGGGGAAGAAGATAGTGTCTGTCGGGGCACAGGGAGAGGATGGCAGGTCTCCTTACCAGGCGATGATTGCCAAGGCCCTCAGATGTACAGCACACGAGCCGGCGATGGTACCGCGAGTAGGCCGCGGGGCCTGTAGCGCGGCAATCCGGTTACCCAGCGGCGAACTGACGGTAGTGATGGATAGCCCACAAAGTGTACCGTCGATGGGTGCAGAAATCTCCTTGGCACTGGGCACAGCTACGCAGATGGCACTGGATTGAGTGGTAGATGCGGCGGAGCTCTGAGACTACACGTCCAGCGTGGCTCACATCCGGATAAGCCCCCCTTTATTAAAGATTTGTCTGCGAGCCAGATGCAGCCATCAAAAGAGCCATGTCTGGCTTGCGAGCCACAGGTTCCCTACCCCCTGTTCTAGATGTAAGTATCTATAGACAGGAATGCCAATTAGGTACAAAGGTTTACCTTAAGCCTACGGATCGAAAAAATTATCTACCTTTACACAGTGGTCACCACCCACTATGGCTGAGGAACAACCCGAAAGGGCAAATAATGAGATTGAAAAGGAAATGTTCCCCCGCCAATGATTTTATGGTGCAGTCCCAAGTAATCAAGGATAGGTTTGTCCAAAAAGGGTATGATGCCTGTCAGTTAAATGGAATTATTAATGAAGTGATGGAAATGCCTAGGGATGATTGTTTGAGGGACAATATGGCAAGGAAGGACAATAGAGACCAGGAATGGAGTTTTATCTCTAATTTCCATACACAATATAGGGAGGTAGAGACTATATTTAGGGAAGCACTGGCATATATTATGTATGAATAGGACATTGAGTAATGGGATCCCTGAATATTCTAAGCTCATTTACAGGAAAGTCCCAAATTTTGGGAACAGTTGTCATAAAAGTGTTGGATCCACCTACAAAACCCCAGATGTTTTGTGACAGGGCTGGTTTCTTTGCCTGTGGCAAATGCAAAGCTTGCCAGCAGGTCTCAAGCACCTTTAGGGGACTAAATAATTTTAGGTCCACTTCTAATCATAGAGAATTCCAAAGAAAATAATTTATATCCTGCAATAGCTTCCTGAAAACATCAGACAACCCTAGGTAAAGTCCACGTGTGAAGCTGAGCCTCTGATTGAGAGAACTGAATTCCAGTGAACTAAAGGGGTGGGCCAGGAACAGTTGAGCTGGGAAGGAAAGGGCTGGAGAATGCTGAACATCCTTTGCTTAGGAAAGGAGACAGGCTCTATGTGACTTGCTCCAACTTCTAATGCATACTGTGAGACGCTTGCTCCATGCTGTGAAATCGGAGTAAGCCGTTTCAGTACAGCAGAGCAGTGTGTACAACTGTCCAGCTAAATATGGCTGGAGTTCAGATTTAAGTAAAACCGGCAAATGTGTGCATGCTCCCAAGTAGGAATGAGCTTGTGTTCACTCCGAACCCATGTTTGGTCAAACCCGATGTAACGTTAAAAAACCATACCTCGTGAAAATTCCATACCTCGTCACTTCCGGTGCACATGCGTCGCACCTACGTCATGGAACAGCTGAGCAGGTTACCATTGCGCATGCTCAGAGTTCTGGAGGGTAGGGAATTTTCACGGGGTAGTGTGTTGTAACATTACACTGCATCAGCTGTTGCCGCGGTAACATTAAAACATCTCGGCTGCAACATGAAATCATCTCCGGTCCTACCCCTGTCACTTCCCTCATCTCGGCTACTAAATGTAAAAGTGGCGGGTCTATGAAAATATAAATCAAGGAGAACTCGGCTCCGTGATTTATATTTTCATAGACCCGCCGCCGCTTTAAAATTTAGTAGCCAAGATCAGGGAAGTGACAGGGGTAGGAGCGGAGATTATTTCATGTTGCAGCCGAGATGTTTTAATGTTACCGCGGCAACAGCTGATGCGGTGTAACGCTACAACACACTACCGTGAAAATTCCCTACCCTCCGGACCTCTGGCATTGCGCAATGGTAACCTGCTCAGCTGTTCCATGACGTAGGTGCGACGTAGGTGCACTGGAAGTGACGAGGGTAGGGAATTTTCACGGGTAGGGTTTTTTCACGGAACACCGGAAGAAAGATGGAATTTTCAGGCCGGTCAGCTGTGGGTGGGGCATTCCTCGCTCTGCAGCTGCCTGTACGCAAAGGGGCTTGGATTGTTGTTACATCATTGCCCACTTGGTCATATTAGTTCAATGCTATTGGAATTGGAACGTAACAGAAAGTGGGAGGAAATCACTTTCATGTAAGAGAAGTATGCAGGTGTAGAAACATGAGGCACCAAAAATAACAGAAAGGTATGAGGCACTGCATGTACCCTGGGGCACAGTGTATAACAAAGAAGGATGAGCACTGTTGATAAAAGAAACACACGAGGCACTACAATTAATAAAGAGAAGTAAAGCACTACATGTAACAGGGAAGGATGGGATAGTTTGTAATGTGGGCAGTGCAAGTAAAAGAAAGGCATAAGGCGTTCTGTAGTAGAGAAGTATGAGGCAATGCATGTATTTGAAAGGCATGGGGTACTGTGCATAACCAACTGGCATGAAGTACTGTATATGATTGAGAGGTGTGGGACACTGCATGCAATACATTGGTGTGAGGCAAAAAGATAAGTATGAGGCTTGTAACAGAGAAGCATGGGGCACATCATGTTACACACAACCCATATAGCAAGCAATTATGATGCAAGTTTAGAAATGACTTGCTAATCTATTGCTAGACTTGCAAGGCTTCACACGTTTGTTGCACAATTGCAGCAAATCCACATTGCATGACTTCAGATTTACATTCTTTGCATACATTCTGCAAGTCTGCTGCAAGTTCTGGTTAAGTTATGTTGTGCAATAGTCTAGGAAAATATCTAGGAAGATACGCTACTTTGAATAATAGTCCCAGATAGCAAGGAAAACTTGCCCCAAATTTGTGCCAGTGGTTAATTGTAAGTCTTGTTAACTTGCTGCACATTTTCAGTGGCAAATTGTACACTTGCAGAGCACTTGAAGCATAAATTCTAGTTGACACTTTTCCAACTTGTAGCAAATTTGCATGGCAAGTCAATAGCAAGAACAAAGTTGCAGTGGTAAATCTTCAGCAAAAGCCCTGCAAGTCACTCTGCAGCAATGGCAACACAAGTCTACAGCATAAGCCCCGCAGGTCTATAGCAAAAGTTATGCAGTTTTCAATTTTCATAGAGTCTATTCACTAAAAAGTGAAGATAGGTGAATTCTTATGAGAATTGCAAAATTTAGGGTAAAGTGGCTGAAGTATAAAAAATAATCTCCCATTTAAATATTTCTAGTTCAGCTTTTTTGGCCTATATTTTACCATTTCCCAGAAAACTTCTCAATTCACTGAATGGTGCATTAAGACAAAACTGATCTAAATGAAAACATTTATTAAAATATTTTAATAAAATCAATACATCAAACTGTATTACATCTTACAAACAGTTATTTTCTTTATTAGGTTCAACATTTAACAAAACATGAAAAAGAACATTTACAAAAACAATACTAAAATGGTACAATAAAAATATATAATCTTTTTCTCTCCTATGGGCTTGGATCTGGAATTGGCCTGTTAAACGAAGAACATAATCAATGATTACATAGCACCAAAATAAAGCATTTTAATCTATAGACACATTAACCCTCAGCTGTAACTGGTAATTAGGACAAGATAACAGGGGATGGGATCCTCATAATATCCAATTTGAAGTCTCAAAACTCAGTTGGTTTATGCTGTACTCTTCATTTGAAGATCTAAGGCAAATTTAGCATCTTGTGATTGGGAGCCGATCTTTTCTATTGTTCTGCCTTCTTAGAGAACAATGTGCAGCTCTGAATCATGCATTCTGCAGCTTCCACAGTATTGTGGCCCTCTCCATGCTCAGGTCCAACGGGGATGAGTGAGAGTGAATGACACAGCTAGGACAAGGACTGGCTATAGGAAAGAGAGAGAAAGGGAATAGCAGGGGGTTAGTGACATGGACACACTGATCCACAGATGACACATACACATTGTGGGATTCAGCTTCAAGTGGAGAGTTCCAGGGGTAGGAAAAAGTCCCAAAAACAAAAGTCCAGTAAAACAAATGTAAGACTTCTGGCTGATAAACAGACTTCACTGGCCTGCAGACATGTTCCCTCACAGCCTGCTTGTCTCTTTTCTCAGCACCAACCCTGATTAACCCAGGGAAGACCAATTATACCCCAGGTGGGGAGCAAGGTGTGGCCATTGTCTAACCCCTTGCTGCCTACAGACCTCTCACTGCCACCCATTCAACTTAACAACCTGAAGATTCTTTATGGCACATACATTTGAACAATAATGGACAGAGGCTGTTTGTCACAACATATACACAAATACACAGGGCATCCCATGATGGGAATCGCTGTGTTTTCAGATCAGGGTGCAGCAGATGCAAAAATACAGAGATTGCAGCGAATAACCAGCCAGGAATAAAGCTACAGGAGTCAACAGAATGGAAGAGGGAAATGGTAGACATTGCACACAATGTAGGAGCCAGATCTAGCCATTTATAAACCAACCCCAATACAGCACAATGGAGGAACCAGTACTGGGGGAATCCTCCACTCATCTCTCTGCTTTACTGTCAGGGATATAAGGCATGCCTAGAGGTATATAGTACAGTACATGGATCTCCTGGTACATGGACCTCTACAACACAATGCATGGATCTCTCTACAATACAGTGCATGTATCTCTCTGTATAAAGTACAGTGCATGTATCTCTCTACAATACAGTGCATGGATCTGTCTACAATACAGTGCATAGATCTCTCTACAATACAGTACATGGATCTCTCTACAATACAGTGCATTTATCTCTCTACAATACAGTGCATGGATCTGTCTACAATATAGTGCATGGATCTCTCTACAATATAGTGCATAGATCTGTCTACAATATAGTGCATGGATCTCTCTACAATACAGTGCATAGATCTCTCTACAATACAGTGCATAGATCTCTCTATAATACAGTGCATAGATCTCTCTACAATACAGTACATGGATCTCTCTACAATACAGTGCATAGATCTCTCTATAATACAGTGCATAGATCTCTCTACAATACAGTACATGGATCTCTCTACAATACAGTGCATAGATCTCTCTACAATACAGTACATGGATCTCTCTACAATACAGTGCATAGATCTCTCTACAATACAGTACATGGATCTCTCTATAATACAGTGCATAGATCTCTCTATAATACAGTGAATAGATCTCTCTACAATACAGTACATGGATCTCTCTACAATACAGTGCATAGATCTCTCTACAATACAGTACATGGATCTCTCTATAATACAGTGCATAGATCTCTCTATAATACAGTGAATAGATCTCTCTACAATACAGTGCATAGATCTGTCTATAATACAGTGCATAGATCTCTCTACAATACAGTGCATAGATCTCTCTATAATACACTACATGGATCTCTCTATAATACAGTGCATAGATCTCTCTACAATACAGTACATGGATCTCTCTACAATACAGTGCATAGATCTCTCTACAATACAGTACATGGATCTCTCTATAATACAGTGCATAGATCTCTCTATAATACAGTGCATAGATCTCTCTACAATACAGTGCATAGATCTGTCTACAATACAGTGCACGGATCTCTCTACAATACAGTGCATAGATCTCTCTACAATACAGTGCATTTATCTCTCTACAATACAGTGCATGGATCTGTCTACAATATAGTGCATAGATCTGTCTACAATATAGTGCATGGATCTCTCTACAATACAGTGCATAGATCTCTCTACAATACAGTGCATAGATCTCTCTATAATACAGTGCATAGATCTCTCTATAATACAGTGCATAGATCTCTCTACAATACAGTGCATAGATCTCTCTATAATACAGTGCATAGATCTCTCTATAATACAGTGCATAGATCTCTCTACAATACAGTGCATAGATCTGTCTACAATACAGTGCATAGATCTCTCTACAATACAGTGCATAGATCTGTCTACAATACAGTGCATAAATCTCTCTACAATACAGTGCATAGATCCCTCTACAATACAGTGCATAGATCTCTCTACAATACAGTGCATAGATCTCTCTACAATACAGTGCACAGATCCCTCTACAATACAGTGCATAGATCTCTCTATAATACGGTGCATAGATCTCACTACGATACAGTGCATAGATCTCTCTACAATACAGTACATGGATCTCTCTACAATACAGTGTATGGATCTCTCTGTATGCAGTACAGTACATGGATCTCTCATGGTCTCTGAGGTTTCTACTTACACCTCTGGTTACATACACACATTTTCTGCAAAATCTCAGCATATAAACAAGGGAAATGAAAATATTCCAAATTTTGCTACACCAATGAGACATTAGGGTAAGTCACTTCTACCTCCCTGAACTCCATATCCGATTTTATGGTTATCACCCAACTCTCTGCACAGCACACTGATTGTAAAATGGCTGCCAGCGCAAATTAGAGAAAAAACTTACACACAGCAGAGAGCAAAGATGAAAATTCAGCCACAGTGACTCCTGTGGTAGAATGACTATTGCACAACATGACTGAACCAAAACTTGCAGCAGACTTACAGAATGTCTGCAAAGAAAGTTGATCTGGGGTTACGCAATGCGGTCTTGCTGCAATTGTGCAACAAACTTGTGAAGACTGGCAAATCTAGCAACAGCTTAGCAAGCCATTTTAAAACTTGCAGCTCAATTGCTTGCTATCTGGGTTATTGTCCTTATTCTTTTTTTTTAAGAGAGTCAAAAATAGTTTTAGAAAAAATAATGATGATTTTAGTATTTATATAAGACGGAGAGGAAAGATATAGAGGCATGTATAGAAATACATATAACTAGACTTTCTACATGGTTACATTTAAGGAAGAGGAAATATGGATAAATATGGATACTAAAAGAGTTTTGTATTCTCCCTTTTATCTTTTACTTCTTTTTCTGTTTTTTGTACCTTTTTCTCTGTCAATGAAAATTAAATAAAAATAAATTCAGTAAAAAAAATTGAAATTGTGATATTGCAGTTACATGATTTTCAGGCAGAAAAGGTTTTAAAATGAATGCCTAATATACCGGATTTAATTCATATAAAGAAATCTACTGGTATTTGCTATTATTAAAATCACAAAAGATAGGAGACGTACAGTATGATATACTGAACTTTTACGTGACAGTTATAGTGGGATTTAAGTCGTACTTCTCAAGAGATTATATTTATGAAATGCCAATTTTAAGCAGAAAAAATTCATTGGATTTATATTCCAAACTTAATTATACAGGGAATATTATTTTTCAAAGAGCATAAAATGTAATAGCACTATATTGTGAGGTAATGTGTCATTCTTGAACTCTGTAGAGCCCCATTCAGGACAATAGCATATAACCAAGGACATTATGGAAGTTATAGCTAAAGCAGTATTAAACCCAAAATCAAACATTTATTATATTGCAGCTTAGCAATTTGTAGATGTGACGTTTGTATTAGTTTCCTTTTTTAGGCTTTCTTTCTGCTATTTTTATCTGGTGATCCAGTCAGCAAGTCTGTTGTTGGATGTATCCGTTTACATGGATAAGACAAACCACAACTCTGGCAGGGGGATTAAAATAATCAGCTTTTATTTTATTTATGCATAACCTTTTTCCCTGGCCCATCCTCACATCAGCACAATGGGTTAACACCTCCTCTGGAGCCCACAGGACCACCTCTTCCTAGCTAGAGAAAAGACAGCCCCTCCCCCAACTGAAGTGTTCTTCTTTTTTGGTCATGCTCCAGGCCACCTGTGGATTGCAGTTGGTAAGTACTTTGTTTGCTGCAAGGATATCCCCCCCTGCTGAACTTACTCCTCCATGTTCAGCCTCTCATGGAGCTGGGAGACCCAGAATGCTGAAAGTAAATCTTCCTAAAAACTGTGTGCCGGGCTTCGGGCAAAATGATGCTTAAACAGCATTGATATTGTACAGGTGTGTTATTATAAAAGCTCTGCAATGTCATCATTGCCTCTCCCTTGGATTTTTTTCCTTTCCTGTATATGTAGTGCACTGCACTGCTCTCCCGGCTTTATTTTCAGTCTGAGAGCAGCTGTGAATGATGTCACTGGGAGAAGGGGTTTGGGACAGCACGGGATGCAGTGGCAGCTGGTGTATTGGGGGAGCAGGGTCCTTGTTGGGCGCTGGACGCATGGAGTTTAATGGGGCTTTTTTTTTTTTTTTAACCATGTGACTAGAGCCAGAGGCTCTCACAGGCTAAAAAAAAGGGTGGGCTCGGGACGCAGAGCAGAGCTGTGTGACAATAGCGAATGGAATAGCGGGTCCTGAGACCTGTTTCCTGATTGGCTGAAAGTAGAAGCCATGCCATTGGGCATGGGGGAGGAGACGCTTCTACTGAGGGAGAAGAAGCCGAAGCTGAAGCTGCCGACGCCAACGCTGAGGGTGAGTGAGCTGTGGGGGGGTCCAGGGTCCTGAGGGAGCCTGGGGTCCTTGTGGGGTCCTGGTGTGCGGCCTGGGGGGGCCGGGGGGGTGCATGGTGCAGTCCGTCTGCCGCCCCCCCCTGGCCCATGGAGCACCAGCTGCCACTGATGGGATAGTATCCGCCAGGCTCCAAGCATTGGCGTAAACACTCTTAGAGGTCTGCAGAAGAAAGGATTTCTCTCCCTCCCTCTCTCTGCAGTCCTGCCAGGTAAGGAATTGTTGCTGTTGCTCCCCTGCTGCAGTATGTTCTTAGAGATTGGACGGACTGACTGTTTTTTGTCTCAGATTCTAACTGTCTCCTGTCTGCCTCTGGCTTTGCTGTCCTGGCTCCCCTGCTATGCTGTGTACTCCTGTGAGTTTGACGGTCTGACTGTTTTTTTCTCAGACTCTTTTCTGCTGTCTGCCTCTGGAAGTGTTGCCTGGGCTCACCTGCTGATGCTTCTGAAGTAAGTGGATGAAGGCAGACGAATCTTAAAGAGACAGTGTACATCTTTTTGGTGAGAGGTAATATATGATTTTCTCTATATATTTTGTGCAAATATGAGCTTGCCACACCTGTTAGTGGCACAGAAGACCAGCAAAGATAGGAGGGGGCAACGTGGGACATGTTTTTAAAAGAGTGCTCAAGGACTGCAAATAATGATGTTTTGCATTATTTTGTGAGCAGAAACCCTAAAAGCAAATGCTCCAAAAAACATAAGACCCACCAACGATCTTCTCGTGCCGAGGACAATCAGCATCCCACTGAGCCCTCCACAGGGCGGCTTTCATGCTCCCCAAGCACCCCATGTTGCACTGGCTCCCATGCGTTCGGCAGAATGATAGGAAATGCCTCGGCCAGCTCAGGTTGCATTTTGGGCCTGCATGCAGCTGCAGTGACAGAGAAATGAGATCGTACAGATTGCCTCACAAAGATGTGGATGTGCAAAATTCTAAGCCCTATTGAGGAGGCTTTAGCAGAAAGTACTCTGCAGATTATTTACCAGTGCAAAAGCATGAAGATGCGTCCACTCCTTAAGGAAGGATGACAGAGACCTCACCAGAAGACCAATTTACAGTAACAGGTTCTCTAAGCTTTTTCAAATAAGATGGCTGGTGCATGTTTATGCACTGCACTTCCAGGAGTGGATGCTGCCTTCTAACGTCTGGCACATCAAGTGTCTTTGCCTTTTTATAACTCAGATGCCTTTACAGAATACAGAATACTTTAATAATCCCTGAGAGAAATTGGGAAATTGTTTAAGATCCTTTGGATGGGAAAGTGGACTTGTTCATACCAGATGCAGTCCAGTACGTTTTTATTCTGCAGCAAGAACGCCTGGACAGTGTTTAATTGGGATTCCAATGACCTAGTTCACACCAGTGCAATGCATTCTAGTGCAGTCAACAAAGTAAAAAATATTAAATTGTTTCTGTATTGAACACATCTGGAAAGTGGCAAAACACATGCATTGGAATGCATCAAAAACACTCATGCAGAAACCCATCTGGAACGAATAAATTGTGGTGATCTGGCCATCAGGCTTATAGAGAATCTATACAGTGACAGTTTTTTCCTGTCAACCAGCAACCCCGTTCACTCCAACATATAGACTGTTTAGAAATGGGATTAAATTCAAGACTGCAAGATTTGGCACAGTTTCTGGAGGAGTTGAACCTGCCAGATGGCTTCTGGTTGATGTGTTAATAGACCTAGTACAAGCCTGGCACACTCGGTCACAACCATGAGAGCTTTGTGATTACTCCACTGGAGGGCAGATATAAAGTCCACACAAGCCTTCCACATTTCCTATAGTGGCAGTGGTGTAACCTTGGGCAGGGCATTTCAATTTGCCTTCTTTAGTCTATGAGCTGGGCATTCTATGAATCAGAAAATCTTTGTGCAAATTCAGCAAGAACTGGAATTTTGGACATTACCACTGCACTTTTTACAGGGCATGCCTCTCAGCCCAGGAGATAGGAGGATTCTGATGGCAGAACCCAGTCTTTGGGGCTGGGGAGTATGCAATCTGAAGAAACAGGTGGAATGCAGACTCCCCAATTATCTAGAACTGAAGGAAACCTTTTCTAGCATTGTAAGCCTTTCAGTATCTACTTTAAGGGAGCCTGAGTGAAGTTGGTTGACAAGACAGCAGTAGCCTACATTTCTTGCCCAGGGGACACCATAAGCCTTTTCCTGTTACATCTTGCAACAGAATCTTTTTCCTGGGCAGAGAGCCACTTACAGCCAGTTAACATTGGCCTTCTTGCCAGGAAAGCAAAATCAACTAGTGGTTTGGTTAGGCAGAATATTTTTCAACAAGTGCCTCAAACCAATATTGGCCCAATGAGGCTTTCCAGCAGTAGTTCACAGGGAGACTCCACTGAACATGCAGCTTCGGATATTTGCAACATGATACCAATGCAAAGACTCCATCATACAAGATAGGTTCACAGTGCCATGGAATTTTGCATTTGATTTTTGTCTCTCTCTGGCATCCTTGAATATAAAGATGCTTCTGAAAATTTGGACAGAACAAGTCAATGCCATACAGGTCATTTTCACCTATCAAGAAGGCCTTGGCTTACACTGCTCCCCGGATGTCATCAGCACCACCAAACCCCTTTCTGGTCAAATTAAATCTTTTATGGCAAGGTCAGTGAAAGCACCCTATTCCAATGAAACTACTTTAATAGCCTGGCTATGGAATGGGCCAGACTAGAGGTGCAGGGATTCTCATCCAAGCCTGCTCAGACCTTGGTGTCCAGAAGATCGGTCGTAAATGCTACATATGAGAGTCTATGAAATAAGTTTGTTTTGTTTGCTCAGCAAAAGCTGTGTTCTCTGCTCTAGCCAATATCCTGGACATTTTACGGTCAGTGCTAGTAGTTGGTCTGGCATATAACTCCATTTAAGGTACAAATCTTTACCTTATCTTTCACAGGCTTCAGACGGATGGAAGCGCCAGTTACCAGATGCTTTTTGCAGGCGACAATCTATATATGACCTTAAGGGGGGCCTTGTTCCCTCTGTGGGACTTAGGCTTGGATCTGAGAGCACTGGGGCTGGCACCCTTTGCTCCAATGGTTTCATTTCCATTAAAATTCCTCACAGAAAAACGAGTTCGTCCGTCAGCAACTACTTCAGACAGAAGGATGTTGAAGATTGCAACACTTTTCCTGCAAGGGCCCTTTTGTGTCTTTTCTTTTTTCCAGAAATAGTGATACTATGTTTATCTCCATCAAGTTCAAATTTAACGTGATATCCAGCTTCCAGCAAAACTGGGAAGTAGTCCCTTTGAGTTTTCACACAAGAGTCACTGGATGCACAGCAGGAAGACTTCAGTTCCTTACATATGGTCAAATTGCTATGTACTTGGTCAAAGAGGAAAGCGGACAATCTTTTAATTTAGCCATAAGGTCCTTAAGAGTCATCCACTGTTGCATTTCCAGGCTGATTACATTGACATGCTGGAAGTAGGCCTTTCTACTCTGAAACAGCTGCAAGCTTATTTGACTAGAGGGGCAGTAGCCTTTGGGGCAGTTCTGCCAGGATTTCTTGGAAGATCTATGTAAGGCGGCTAGCTTGAAGTCCTTGTACTGCCTTAACCTCCTTAGCGGTAATCCCGAGCGTGACTCGGGGTTGGTTTTTCATGTCAGGAGCGGTAACCCCGAGTCACGCTCGGGGTGGATTGCAGAGAGCGCAGCGGTGTTCTCTTACCTTATCCTGGCGATCCAGCGATGATCTCTCATTGCTGTGACCGCCAGCCGAGAGTCCCGCCGCTCCTCCGTCGGTCTCCGTCGCTCTGATCGCTTCCTAGTTCCATTCCCTGCAGCAGCAATGCTGCATGGGAGCGGAACTAGGGAGGGAAATTCAAAAAAAAAAAAACGTTGCACAAAACACAAAACACATTTTATATTATATATATATGCATATATATATATATATATACCGGTGTATATATGTATATATATATATATATATATATATATATATATATATATATATATATATATGCGCATATATATATATATATATATATATATATATATATATGCGCATATATATATATATATATATACATATATACACCGGTATATATATATATATATATGCATATATATATATATATGTATGCATATATATATATATATATATATATATATATGTATATATATATATATATATATATATATATGCACACACACATATATCTATATATAATATATAATGCATGAATTATAATCTAATCAATAATCTAATTTTATTATATATATTATATATTAAATAATAAAATAATATTATTGATTCGATTATAATTCACGTGTTTGTGTTTCAAATTTATCACATCTGGGATGTCTACTAGACTCTTGTTTTGGTCAGGTTTAAGTCAGTAATTACTAAGAATTGTAGGCCTATAATACATAACGCCAAATTTCCATGAAAAGAATTGTACCGCTTTTGGTATGTAATTCCTGACATAATCATACCGCCAGGGAGGTTAAACCATACAAACGAGATGTGTAATCAGCAAGTTGGGACAAGAGGGATCAATTCTTTTTGGCTTTAACAGCTTTTCTTTGAGTGTCTCTTTTCATGTGTTCTCTCCCGCCCTATATTCAGCTAGGGTATATCCCGTTGTATGCTGACATGAGGTGGGCCAGGAAAACGGAAAACTGTTATCATACTTACCGTAATTTTCCTTTCCTGGCCTATCATAATGTCAGCACAGGAATACCTCCCTAGTGGCCTGTCGCAGGCTAGGTTATCGAACACTTCAGTGGGGGAGGGGCTGTCTTTTATCCAGCTAAGAAGAGGTGGCCCTGTGGGCTCCAGAGGAGGTGTTAATCTGTTGTGTGCTGACGTGAGGATAAGCCAGGAAAAAGAAAAATTATGGTAAGTATGATAACAATTTTTCGTTATCCCAAAAGAACTAAAAACGGCTGCAAATTATTATAAAAGTATGAGCTGAAGTTTGGCTTAAAATTGTTAGTGTATTTAAATCTTCTAATAGATATAACACTCCTCTCTCCCCAGACTGACAATGCTCCTGTCTGCTGTACCTCCTGTTCTCATTCATCCAGAGTTGTGTCTTACTAATACAGGAGATATGTAACTGACCAGATCACCAAGTGAAAACAGACTGAAAAAAACAAAGAAAAGAAAACTGATGAAGCAACAAAGAAGACATATCAAATTAATTGTATTTTATAAGATTTTCTTCAGTTTGAGAGGCAGAATACAAAATGACTTCTGATTGGCTGTTATGATAACCTGTACCCAGCCAATTGCCAGATGAAGTTAAAACAAATGGGCTTTAAAATCTCTAAGTTTGCAACATCATGTGATAACCACACACACACACACACACACACACACACCTCTTCACTGGGAAGATCAGTGTATTGCTGTTTATCTGCCTCCTGCTAGCACATCCCTCTGCCCGCGTTCTCAAAGTACAGTGTTGTGCAAATGTTTTCGGCAGGTGTAAAAAAATGTTGTAAATTAAGAATGCTTTTGGACATAGAAGTGTTAATATTTTTTTTTTTTTTTTATCAATTAACAAAATGGAAAGTAAACGAACAAGAGAAATCCAAATCAATAAACAGTAGTATTACAGTAGTGTGACCATCATACATTTTTCTAGGTACGCTTGCACACCTTTTTTGAAGGAACTCGGCAGGTAAGTTATTCAAAACATCTTGGAGAACTAACCACAAATCTTCTGTGGATGTAGGCTACCTCATTTCCGTCTGTCTCTTCATGTAAATTCCCAAAGACACGATGATGTTGATATAAGAGATGGGCCGAACACCCCCTTGGTTCAAATTGCTCAAGAACTCTCGAACATTGCGAAAATTTGCAGCTGAATAACAAACCCCATTAAAGCATATAAAACCCGAACTGGAAAAATCAAAAGTGCCCATTTTGAGAGCTTACATGCAAGTTATTTGGCATACAAAGGGTATGGGGGGTCTGGGTACTGCCCGGGAGTACATGTATTAATGAAAAAAAGGTTTGTAAATAACATAATTTTGAATTAGCAAAGAAGTGAGTTACTGATGCTCAAAGTGAAAGCATAAAATGAAAAATTATTTAAAATATAGTGCCTGCGAGGTCCCCTTAGTCTGCCTGTAAAGCGGTGCATTTATACCGTGTAGAGAACCTTCTGCAGCAAAAATAACATTTAAAAAGACAAAAAAATGTAATTTTCCCTGCAAGCTTTCTTTATTTTATAAACAACGGCATGCAGTCGGAACAAGATTAGAGCTTTTTTTAAATAAATAATGGGGTCTGTTTTGCAGATTTCGGATAGAAGTGACAGGTGCAGAAAAATTGGGCATTGGATGTAGGTGATACCTTCACACCATAACCCTATAGAGGTACTCTTGATGAAAGCAATAATTGGCCTTGCTGTTAGAAATTTAAATGATATGCCCCAGTCAAACAGTGGCGGCAAAATTGGGCTTCGGGTGTTGGTGGTGCCTTCACAACGTGCCCCTTTAGAGATACTCTTGATGAAAGCAAGAATTGGCCTTGCTGTAAAAAATTTAAATGATGTGCACCTGTCAAACAGGTGGGAAAAAATTGGTCCTTGGGTGTGAAACCTATACTACAAAATGTCTTACAGATAAAATCATCACCCACAAAGATAAGCAGCTTAGACAGTCTTGCAGAGATTCCACATCCCAGGCTCATGTTCCTACCTTCCTCAACCTCAAAACCAACATCAGAATCAAGTAATACCTGTGCATCATCAAGAAGAACGTGGCTGTCACTGTGTTCAAATAACTTAGTTGACTCCTCCATGCATGATGCTGGGGATATGGCAGGAGTAGCTGTGGAGAAGGAGGCAGAAAAAGCTGCTCTGGGAGCTGTGATGGACTGCGCAATAGTCATTGCTTCGGTTATAGAGGATGAGAATGGTTTAGTAAGCCAGTCCAGCACCTCCTCTGCATGCTGTGGCTGGATAGCACGGGCAACATCACTAAACAGAGGAAATGGTGCCCTGCCTGAGGACAGACCACGTCCACCTTTGCCTATGAAACAGATGTTGCTGGCCCCCTCACAGTTCCATGGGAACGTCTACCTCTCCTTGTTGGCCTCCCAGACATGATGGGGGGGGGGGCTTAATACCGAAATGTAATAGAGACAGAGAAATGTGTACTTGGATGCAATTTATTCAATGGAAAGTGGTGTTTGGTGCACTTTAACTTGAGTACTCATTACACAGACACACTCAACTGACATACAATATACTGCAGTAAAACCGCACTGACGCAGTTCAATGTACTGCAGTAAAAGTGCACTAATGCACTTCAATATGCTGCAGGAAAAGTACACTAATGCACTTCAATATACTGCAGTAAAAGTTCACTGACACACTTCAATATATTGCAGCAAAAGTGCACTGACACACTTCAATATACTGCAGCAAAAGTGCACTGACGCACTTCAATATACTGCAGTAAAACTCCACTAAAAGTTCTGAGGGCAATAAATTCCCATTGCTAAGACAGAAAGTAAAAATAGGTAAGGGGGCTGTAGCTAATGATCCTCCTGATGACTGCTCAGGTGCTGTCACCTAGACCAGTGTTTCTCAACTCCGGTCCTCAGGGCACACTTTTTCAGGGCACACCTCAGGCCAGGTTTGCAAGAAAACTGAAATACATCACAGGTGATATAATTTACCGCTCAGTGATTATAGTATTCTAGTCTGCATCTCCCCAAGGTAATACTTAGAATCTGGCATGTTAGAGTGCCCTGAGGACCGGAGTTGAGAAACACTGACCTAGACTATAGACTTCACAGATTAATTTGCCTCAGCAGCCTCCATAATAGGAATACCTGCCACCACCAGGTTCTTAGCAGCCACATGGTCTGCTATTGTCAATATCACCACCACTCCTCAAATGTGAAACAAAAAAGGAAAAAAGATTTTGGAGGAGCTAGGCTTTTAAAGACCAATTCCAGGGAAAAACATGGTTCACACAAAATACTGTCTTCAACTGTCCTAAATACAGAAAGTCCACTTAATTCTCAGTAATCCATTATAGGCAGATTCTGGAGAGTTCCACGTATGTTGCAAGGGCTAGTCTACTAGACATGTGCGCTTCGTTTCATTCTGAATAAATATAAGAACAAATTATTTGGGGATTCCGATATATCTGAATACCCGATTTGTAGTTTAAACTAAGTTTCCGAATAACAAAATGAAATTTGTCTAAATTTCATGCTTGAGGTGATTGTAACCATATTAGTGCACTTGCGACAGAGACAATTGAGTACTGTCTATGATACTTTTTTTATTTGCACTAACATACAATTTTTCAGGACAAAATGTTGGGGTATGTCCCCTTCATGAAGATCCAAGCAGTACTGATTCACTAACGTTTTAGCAAAATGGTAAAATCTCTCAGCCAAAGGAAAAAAAGAGAAAAATAAACAAACATAAATAAAGGTATCTGGCAATAGTAATAAAACTGGCATAGTTAGTGAGATAAGTCAAAGGGAGAGCTATAGACTGGGGTGAGAGTCACAGAGGGGGTCGTAAAACTGTAGAATAATGAGTAAGGAAACCCATATCTAAATTTAGGCCGTTATTTTTTGTGTCAAACAGAAGTATCATTATTAATTCAAAAGTTTTCCTTTCCTGGATAGTTCTGAAATTCCCTTTAAGAACTAAAACTTTGAAGTCTTCCATAGTGTGGTCCGGTTGTGAAAAATGATGTCCCACAGGTGTGCAGAAATCTTTTTTATGTTCCTTGATGGTATGTATGTGTAAATTCATCTTTGTTTGCAACTTCTGTCCTGTTTCACCTACATAAGATCCTTTGCTACATCCTTTGCATTAGCATTAAATAAAAAGCACAGAGGTGATCAAATACCACCAAAAGAAAGCTCTGTTTGTGGGGAAAAAATTACCTAAATTTAATTTGGGTACAGCGTCGCACGTCCGCGCAATTGTCCGTTAAAGTAACGCAGTGCCGAATCGCAAATTATGGTCTGGTCAGGAAGAAGGTAAAATCTTCCGGTCTTAAAGTGGATAAAAATACGCTCATTGAGAATTTTTTTGTCAAAGACATGTAGCTAAATACATTTTGGCCTAAATATATGACAAAAATTGAATATATTGGATATTTTTTAACAGTTAAAGTAGAAAATGTCAATTTTTCGCAAAATTTTTGCTATTTTTTTATTAATATCGCAAAAAATAAAAAGCACAGAGGTGATCAAATACCACCAAAAGAAAGCTCTGTTTGTGGGGAAAAAATGACCTAAATTTTGTTGAAAAAAGTTGCCTGGTCATTGAGCAGCCAAATCTTCCGGGGCTAAAGTGGTTAAAGTGAATTTCAGAACTATCCAGGAAAGGAAAACTTTTGAATTAAAAATTATACTTCTATTTGACACATAAAATAACGGCCTCAATTTAGATATGGGTTTCCTCACTCATTATTCTACAGTTTTACAACCCCCTCTGTGACCATCACCCCCCACCCCCCAGTCTATAGCAGTGGTTCTCAATTCCGGTCCTCGGGACCCACTAACAGGCCAGATTTTAAGTATTACCTTGGGGGATGCAGACTAGAATACTGCAATCACTGAGCAGCAAATGAGATCACCTGTGATGTAATTTAGTTATCTTGCAAACCTGGCCTGTTGGTGGGTCCCGAGGACCGGAATTGAGAACCACTGGTCTATAGCTCTCCCTCTGTCTTATCTCACTAACTATGCTAATTTTATTACCATTGCCAGGTACCTTTGTTTATGTTTGTTTGTTTTTCTCTTTTTTTTCCTTTGGCTGAGAGATTGGGGTTTTTTTTGTTTTTTTTTACCATTCTGCTAAAACGTTTGTGAATCAGTACTGCTTGGACCTTGAAGAAGGGGACATACCCCGAAAGCTTGTCCTGAAAAATTGTATGTTAGTGCAAATAAAAAAAAGTATCACGGACAGTACTCAATTGTCCCTGTCTAAATTACAGAAATTTGAACTGAAATTCAAATCAAATTTTACATCGAATTCCAGTCGAATTGGAACTGTAAACATATTTCTAAAATTAAAGACTGTTATTAGAGTACCATTTCATAATAATGCAGTTTTTGTTAAGCCAAAGATGATTTAAAGAGTCATTGTAATCATCTGGTGAAGATTTTTCTTTTGTTTGTACACTGCAACATTCAAATAAAAAAATTAAAAAAAGTTTTCGTTTTAACCACCTTAGCGGTAATCCCGAGCGTGACTCGGGGTTGATTTTTCATTGCAGGAGCGGTAACCCCGAGTCACGCTCGGGGTGGATTGCAGAGAGCGCAGCGGTGTTCTCTTACCTTATCCTGGCGATCCAGCGATGATCTCTCATTGCTGCGACCGCCAGCCGAGAGTCCCGCCGCTCCTCCGTCCCTCCGTCGGTACGATCACTTCCTAGTTCCGTTCCCTGCAGCAGCAATGCTGCATGGGAGCGGAACTAGGGAGGGAAATTCAAAAAAAAAAAAAAAAAACGTTGCACAAAACACACTTTATATTATATATATATATATATATATATATATATGCATATATGTATATATATATATATATATATATATATATATATATATATATATATATATGCATATATATATATATATATATATATATATGCATATATATATATATATATATATATATATATATACACCGGTATATATATATATATATATATATATATATATATATATACATATATATATATATATATATATGCATATATATATATATATATATATATATATATATATATATATATATATATATATATATATATAATATGCACACACATATATATATATATATATATATATATATATATATATATATATATATAAAATTATATTATTGATTCAATTATAATTCATGCGTTATATATTATATATATATATATATATATGTGTGTATATATATATGTATATATATATATATATATATACACACACACATATCTATATATAATATATAATGCATGAATTATAATCTAATCAATAATATAATTTTATTATATATATTATATATTAAATAATAAAATAATATTATTGATTCGATTATAATTCATGCGTTTGTGTTTCAAATTTATCACATCTGGGATGTCTACTAGAGTCTTGTTTTGGTCAGGTTTAAGTCAGTAATTACTAAGAATTATAGGCCTATAATACATAACGCCAAATTTCCATGAAAAGAATTGTACCGCTTTTGGTATGTAATTCCAGACATAATCATACCGCCAGGGAGGTTAAATGTTAAACTTTTCGAATCGGGAAAAAAAAGGTAAATTCTAAGAAAATTAGAAAAAGACATAAAACCAATTCCAAATATAAATCACGAATACGAATTGATCGAATCAACTGAATTTAACTAAACGAAATGACTAGATTAACGAAACGAAATAAAACAAATTTGTTCGTCATGCACGTCATTATCTACATGGCTATAGTCTACTTCACGAGTATATGCTCTGTAAATTTTATCTCTGCTTCCTTTCTTCGTTATCCAGTAACATGTTTCTTACAACCATTACTTGAAGTCAAACTTGGCTTGGAAAACTGACTCTGACTGGTGGCTGCAAGGGACTTCTTAGCTCTGACACTTTGCATCAGGCTTTCTGCACGTGGAAGACACTGAAAATTGGTTGTGGGTGTCTATGAGAATACCCGTCCCACATTACAGACTATGATTAGGCAGTCCCCAGACCACCAACAAAAAGGGAGCAAAACTGTGCACAACAATTGCCCTTGAAATAATGAAATCCCGAGCAAGTGCTCTATAGTCTCTCTATGCATTTCAAGGTCTACCTTTAAACACAAACTGCCTTAATTCAGCTTTCCCATTTTCATGCATTACTTGATTTATTTTTCTTTGCATCCAGACTATCTGACCTTTTCCTGGATTTACAGTTATGTTCTCAATGTTTATTAAAAAAAATTCTGCATATTGCATTTCCTGTTAGAATGTACTTTGCATATGCTGATATATAGTATTTCTCTTAAACATTTTTAACATTAGAAGCATACTAAGTGGTCATTCGTGTTTAATAAAAATGGTCCATAAAAAGGGGCTGATAGAATTTATAAACGTGATGCCAGATGTAGTCTATCATATTTACATTTATAAACAGTTATCAAGAATGTTTGTGCCACATAATTAGTTATTTATTCATAGCTACTGGTTTAATCAATTAATGAATTCAAAGCGATATTAAACCCAAAAACAAAAATATAATATATTGTAGCATACCAATCATTGGATGTGGTGGCTGCATTAGTTTTCTTTTTTAGGCTCCCCCCCCCCTCTGTTTTCACCTGGTGATCTGGCCAGTAACACACCATCTGTATTAGAGTGCCCCCACTCTGGATGAAGGAGAACAGGGACACCTTTAGACAGCATCATTGTTAATCTGGGGGAAGAGGAGTTTTAGGTAGACTAACAAATTTAGATACACTAACAAATTGAATTCATACTCTAGCTAACACTTTATAAGCAGTTATAGGAAAAATATTTTTTTTTCCTTTTGTGATAAAGGTTTTACATAAATAAAAAACTTGATCATTGTAACAAGCAGTGGTATCAGCAGGGAGCATTGATAGCTTCAAAAAAAACTATTAGATGGGCACCTTAAAGACCACAACATACAGGGGTATACAATGTACGGTTAACAGCAAACACACACACACACACACATCATAGGTTGAACTGAATGGACGGATGTCTTTTTTTCAACCTCACAAACTATGTAACTATGTAAGCACCCATGTCAGAAGTAAATGGTTTGTCTCAACCCTGTAACTGGTACATCTGCAGGACAGCAGACTTACTGGCTGAATCCCCAAGTAAAAATAAAAGAAAGTAAGCCTAAACAAATCTAATGCAGCCACCAATTCTAAGAAGTCATAAGCTGCAATATAATAAATGTTTGCTTTTGGGTTTAATACAACTTTAATTTACTCTGTGAACATCTATATAGTGTTTTAAAGTGGTAGTAAACCGCAGCATTTAAAAAAAAACCCTGCAAGGCAAAGGAATAATGTGCTAGTATGCATCACATGCTAGCACATTAAAAATACTTATCTTAGAATGATGCCCTTCAGCGGTCACTATCACCACTGACAGGGTTTCCATCTTCTTTGTGGGCTCCGGCTGTATGAGTGGCCAGAGCCGCGATTATGTCACATGCGCAGGAGCCCTCAGCTCTGGAACGGAGCTCTGAAGGTACAGCACAGTATGCTGGACCTCCAGAGTGCATGCACCAGTGATGTCAATGGCTACATCCAGTGTGAATATCTCCTAAACACCGCAATTGTAGGAGATATTCACTGTACCTACAGGTAAGCCTTATTATAGGCTAACCTGTATGTAAAGGTGCAAAAAAGGAGTTTACTAGTGCTGTAGTGTTGTAAAAATATACTTTGTATATTAGCGCGCCAGGGAGATGGTTTCAAGAACCTGATAAGAATGTGTTTGTGAAAAATAAATAATGTAGTGATTTTAAATGGTTAAATTAATAGCAGCTGCTAGTAAAGTGCGAGTGCCAGTGATGAAAGAAAAAGTAGTCACAATAGTGATACCTCTAGTGCTTGCTATTCCCTAGTGGAAATTCATATATTTAAATTAATGCTAAAATTACATGTATAAATTAATATATCAAATACATAAATAATTGTAAATCACTCTCAAATAAATGTCCATCCAGTGCATAGTGATGAATAAACCAATAAAAATAATTATAAATAAATGATCAAAGAATTATTATAGAGCGATCATTTATTTATAATTATTTTTATTGGTTTATTCATCACTATACACTGGATGGACATTTATTTGAGAGTGATTTACAATTATTTATGTATTTGATATATTAATTTATACATGTAATTTTAGCATTCATTTAAATATATGAATTTCCACTAGGGAATAGCAAGCGCTAGAGGTATCACTATTGTGACTACTTTTTCTTTCATTACTAGTGCTGTAGGCTGGGTTCACACTGGTGCCAATTGGATGTGGGTTTCCCCGCATTCATTTCACATGTCAGGAAACTGTGACCTGTTCTCAATGGAGCCGGTACACACATCGGAACGGTTTTGCAGAAGGGTCCTGTGTGTCTTCTGGTCCATTTCAGGTACGAATTCAGTCAAAAATTTGGACCGAACTCAAACCCGAAACAGTGAACAGGGACGTATCAGACCCCCTGCTGCGAGCCGCTCCGCACACAGTGTAAGCCCAGCCTTATTGTTCTTTTTTATCTATTATTTGCAGTCGGCTACCAAACACTATTTTATATGTATACTGTATACAGAATTACATTTTAATTTAAAAAGAATACAGAAATATATACCGTATTTATCGGCTTATAACACGCACTTTTTCCTCCTAAAAATGGAGGAAAAAGCAATAGTACGTGTTATACGCCGTGTGACGTCTATCATAGGCGGGACTTCCGATGACAGCGATCGCTTGTTCTCCCTTCTCTTCAGCCCGGCCCACCCCCTTCTGCTCTCGGCACTGCTTCCCGGCCTTTTTTAAAACTGATTTGGATACTGTCAATGGCGCTTGCGAGGCTGCATATATGGACACTGCACTGGCAAAGCTGCATTGCTGGACACTGCTGGTGAGGCTGCATTGCTGGACACTGCTGATGAGGCTGCATTGCTGGACACTGTGCTGATGAGGATGCATTGCTGGACACTGCTGATGAGGCTGCATTGCTGGACACTGTGCTGATGAGGATGCATTCATGGGCACTGGTGAGATATCATTTGATTAAAAAAAAAAAACGTTCTGAGTTCAAAGCTGTTTATTTTAAATTTAAGCTTTTTTCCTGAAATTTCTCTCCTAATATTGAGGTGCGTGTTATACGCCAGCATGTGTTATATACCAATAAATACGGTATATATATATATATATATATATATATATATATATATATATATTCTTTTTTTTTTTTTTTTTTTGGGGAGAATAGGGCATATGGCAATATGGACCCAGCAACCATATTCATGTGTTGTTGTAGCATATCTAAGCCAAAAATTGAAAGTATTGCAGTTTAACAGTCCTTAAATGTAATGGCTGCATTCGTTTTCTTTTTAGGCCTTTTTCTTTTATTTTCACCTAGCAATCTTGTGAATAACACACTTCCTTTCCCTGGGTGGCAAGATGACTCACTCCATAGATACAGTGGAGGAGTGAGTGTAGCCACCTAAACTGGAGATCAAAATGTCTGCCTTTGTTTAAATACATTACATGGAGGACGATAGGATAATTTGTTTACACAAATAACATTGTATAATGCTTCCAGTTCAGCTCACGGGAAGTATAAGGAGCATTGCCTTTTGGCAAGATCAACGGGTATTTTCTGTACTTGCTGAAAATTATGTTCTTAGCCTGAAATTTTCTATTTCAGCTACCACACTTAAGGAATGGTAAGCTGTAATATATTCTATTTATATTCTTGCATTTAGTTATGCACTGGATTTGTCTACTATTCATATGTTATATGTTCAATAAACTATTTGAACTATGTGGCATATAATTGTACTATGTCATTTATGAGTGTGGTGCCTCGCTTAAAGTCCTGTGGGCAAATTTAGTTTCTGTTAGTTGTGCTTTATGATCTGAACATTTACTAACCATTCAATAATCATTTTAAATAAATGTGCTAAGGATGGAAGATCCCTAGTAAGGCATCTACCTTTGCTACCCCCAGAGCATATACTGTAGTGGTAGCCAATTGTATGACCACGTTGTTGGTTTGCAATTATGGAGTTTTTAACTGGCTTTAACCACTTAAGCCCCGAAAGATTTTACCCCCTTCCTGACCAGGCCCTATTTTGCGATTCGGCACTGCATGACTTTAACGGACAATTGCGCGGTCGTGCGATGCTGTACCCAAATTAAATTGACGTCCTTTTTTTCCCACAAACAGAGCCTTCTTTTGGTTGTATTTGATCACCTGTGCGATTTTTACTTTTTGCGCTATAAACAAAAAAAGAGCGTAAATCTTGAAAAAAAATAACAATATTTTTCACATTTTTTTATACGAAATTCCCCCAAAAAAATGTAAAAATCTAAATTTTTTAACATTTTTAGCCAATTTGTTTTCTGCTACATATGTTTGGTAAAAAAAAAATCGCAATAAGCGTAGGGGGAAAGATTTCTGTCATTTTTGGTGTTTTTTTTTTTTTTTTACCGAGTAATGGCAGCGATCTGCGATTTTTTTTTTTTGCGGGACTGCGACATTGCGGCGGACAGATCGGACCCTTGACTGACATTTTTGACACTTTTGGGGGTACCAGTGACATTACTACAGTAATCAGTGCTATACATATGCACTGTTACTGTAGAAATGACACTGGCAGGGAAGGGGTTAACTTTATTGGTGATGCAGGGGTTAAGTGTGTCCCTAGGGGCGTGCTTCTAACTGTAAAGGGGTGTAGCTAGTCAAGTAACCACAGAGACATACGATACTACATAGCAAGATGGTATGATCTCTGCAGTTACACCAGGGAGAATGACAGGCGGCTTTGTTTACATTAGCCGCCTGCCTTTCTCCCTCTCCACGGGGAGATCGCGAGTGACCGGCGGACACCAGGTCCGCCGGTCACACATGCGGACATGTTAGGGAAAGAGCGGGGGCTGGAGCGCGACTCCGGCGGCGCGCACTCGCCCCCTAGAGGTTCACAGGCTAGCGACATAGTTCTACGTTACTTTGCCTGTATGGGGCTGACCGCCGCAGTAAATAGTCGTGCGGCGGTCAGCAATCAGTTAAAAACTTAAATATGTTAAACTGTATCTAAAACCAAAACTTTTTTTTATAATTTTGATCAAAGTAGGAAAGACTACATAAGCAGAGAGAACGACAAAAAAAACTTACATTTAATGTAAAGAAAAAGGGGTTTGAATAAGCCCCTTTTTCTAGATGGGATGGTGACAGGCCATTTTTAGTTCAAAGAAACCATTTTAAGAGACATTATCCAGGCTCAAGCTGTTACTAGGGTAGATTAGGCATACATGTTTATGTTTGGTTAAAATAAGCCCCAATCACATTAGGTTTGCAGTATAGCTAGGGAGTTTAGGCTATTTTCCAGTTATAACCTGTTTTCTTCCCGCCTTCCAGAGCCTGCCTGTGGGTTATAAAAAGGGGGCTCATTCGCATAAGCCGTCACTCGCCTAAGGAGAGAACTCCGTGTCAAGCGCCAGTTTTTCTGTCGCCCTCTCCCCCCCCACCCCTTTTTTGTCGCGGTCAGTTTTTGCTTGTAAGGGTCACCTTTTGTGTAATGCAAAGGGGGACGATGTTCATGGTATGGTTAATGTTAATATGTTCTATGTTGGATATTTATTTGAAGTTATTATGATTTGGTTTGACCCGGATTGTAGTAATCAGGTCAATTTGATGTATACTGATGTTAAAATGTTTTAAACAAGCATTAAACGGCTGCGGCCTTTTAAATTCCAGATCGGTGTGTGGTCTCATCATTTATTTAGAATAAGCTAAACATAGTATTGAGTCCTGTCTGCCATCCCATCATTATCTACTCTATTCAAATCTAAAAAAAAAAAAACCTGTTTTGACTTTAGATACGCTTTAGGCCCCCAATCCAAAAAAGGACTAATACATCCAAATAAGAACCCCAATTTGACCATACTTGGATAAGGCAACCTGACCTAACAATCTTTTCTCTTTTTGAACTTGAAAATCTGAATCAATGGGAACTTCTGTTTAATAACAATTAATAAGGAGATTGCTTAACATGTACTAGACATTGAATGTACATGTGAAGTCAAGTAAAAAGGAATCCCCCGTGGGTCTGTTCATTCAGAAATGCACAGTCATGCCATTTATGTGGGCCAGTGTACTCATTAACTCATATTTTCTACTTGCCAATACCATAAGGTTTGACTGCTGTATAATTTAGGTAACCTAAATGTATGTTCCTCTTTGACCCAAAGCAGGTGAGGGTCACATAAGGATCCACAGACAGCCGTTAATTTGTAAACCATAAAAGTCACCATGGCATACTGGAGCAGAGATGCAAACTTCTGTGCTGGAAACTTTATTTGTATAAAACACATTAGAAGTAAACAAAGGCTGATCGTTTTACCCTACTCTTTTTCTCAGCTTAAACATGTATAGGCCTAAGTAGCCTCAGGTGGCAACACTGACAAAGATAATAAGCTCTGTTGATTCTGCAAAATGAGGAATATAAAGCTGATGATTTATTCATGAAGCGATCATACACAAAACAGCAGGAGCAGTTTGTCTAAAGTGCTGCTAACCATTCGGAGACAAATGTTGCACACCAAGCAACTATATTTAACAATTGAGCAAATTATGGCTGTTAGAAAAGATAAAATATAAATAATTCTATGGGTCTGATGCTAGGCATCAAGGGGTTTTCGGTTGTGTAATAACATATATTTCTCCTCACACAGCTGTTAAGTAGCTGATAAACAAATAATGCTTACATAATTCTATCTGCCCACACGAATCAGGATATCCTAATTGGCGTTATAGAATTTACAACTGTTCACCATGGTAAACCCCTTCATACCCAGGAAGGTTCGCCCCTTCCGGACAGTGCAATTTTCTTTTTCAGTGTTCCTGTTTTAATGAAGAAATACCTTCCTCTCTAAATACTGGAGCTAGCATTAAATATGTAAATGGTCAAGAAATAACCCATATGTTAGTGTAACAAAGTTATTGCATGAATATACATTTATTCATTGTGTTGTAAACTTCAAACAAGGCAGTTGTTATCAAGGGGAAAGCATCCAACACTTTAGCTGATGCTTGTTTCCTGTGGGCACCACAAGTGGCTGACTTGTTTTGGTCTCTTGTGCTTTTTAAATTTTTGTTTGTATGTACAACTTTTATTTTCTGATTGAGAGCCCATTCACATTAGCGCGACTTGTCAGGCGACTTGTCAGCCTGACAAGTCGCGGTATGTCGCAGTCCATTGATTAGCACAGGACCCGTTCTAATAGGAGCGACACAAGTCGCTCCGACTTAGAAAAAGGGTCCTGTACTACTTTGGGGCGACCTCGGAGCGACTTGCATAGACTTCCATTATGTGAAGTCTCTGCAAGTCGCGCCAAAGTCGCTGTGCACAGAGGTGCACGCGACTTCACAGTCGCCCCCCAAAGTCGTGTCGCGCTAGTCTGAATGGGCTCTAAATACAACAAAGACAAACTGTTAAACAACAGTTTACTGCACAAACATTTTTTCTGTTTTTACCCACAATGTAAGTCATTTCGGGGAGAACTTAACTAGAGAAGCTGAACCTCTCTATGGGTCTTGGAGAAGACACAGGAGATGCCAGAGGAGGAAGAGTGTCAGGGTGGTGACATCACTCGATGTGAGCTGTCATACAGTATCTCTGCTCAATGGCTAACAAACTTGCTTCACCAAAATCTGTCTTATTGATTCCATTCTGGACAATGTGCTACATCTAATGGCCTTCCAACTCCACCATGCAGACCATGTAAAGAAACTTTTGGGGGAAGCAAAGAAGAGACAGTCCTCATCTAGATTCACTCTTCATGAACTGCAAGCCTTTTTGTTCACCTTCATATTTTTTCTCCTTTGTTCCCTTTGGTGTTTACATCCCACCTCAAGCCTGCGTCATGGAGGTATTAAAATATCTGGCTGAACAGAAAATCAGCATAGAATAGACCTTTCTAGATTCTCTCATCATCATCCTAGAGGATTTTACAAAGCATTTCCTAACCGCAAACTTCCGAAATAAAGACAACACATTATGTGTTCCACCAGGGACAAAAAACACACTGGAGAGGCTATGTTCAGGTCCCTTTCCCACGCAATCTGATATGACAATTAAGACGAGGAGGTGACAAATTACCTGTGCAACATCTACACTGGAGAGTCTCTTGTATACACCAAATTTCAAACATTGAGCACACAGTTAGATCAGAGCTCGTCTTCCTTATGCCCCATACACACGTGCAGATTATCTGCAGACTTTTGTCTGCAGACTTACCAAAACCATATAATATGAGGTCAAACCTAAACACTTTCAATTTGTATGCAATCCGGCAGGCCCTTGCACTACATAGAAAAGGTAAGTCTGCAGACAAAAGTCTGCAGATAATCTGCACGTGTGTACGGGGCATTAATGAACGGAGAAAGTGTTGGATTTGCTGCAAGCAAAAATTCTCAGATGGAGGCATCTCTAGATTCTGCATAAAATATGTGGTGGGACATTAGCGCTTCTGATCAAGGAAATGTCCTATACAATAGAGGCCTTTATTTTGCCACTGGTGAAATTGAAGGGACTGTAGACCCAGTGGATTAAAGGGTTGTTAAAAAGTGGGGCCATGGGGGGAGCGAAGAGGCCACTTTTTACAAGCAGATTCCCACTGATTTACTGAATGAGAAAGCGTAAGATAGGATGGCTTTACGGTATTTAGAAGGGACCCAGAGAACCCCATCGACAGGGAGTGGTGAGCAAGCCTGGGCTTACAGGGAAACCCAGTCAGGCCTATAATAACTGAAATGCATCTGGAACAATTGTGTTAGTTGCGCTGCTACATAGTATTTTTGAAAGTCTGGGACCCCCAAACCTTCAGGTCTTTTGGAGGGTACATTGTACCTTGAGCCAGCCTACTGCATTTATATCCCCAAATATAGTTAAAATTTTTAGTTTGAAACTGCCAAATCAATTGATCCATATGTATGTAATGAGACTAAAAAGTCAACATTCCATTCACTTTTATTTTAGTGAATAACTTCAAGTCATTATTGATTAACGAAATTGGTCGAAAGTTTGCTACCTCACTTGGATCTTTGCGGGGTTTCGGAATAAGCATAATGAACACCCTATTAGAGTCGATATCTATCGGTCCCCAATTCTGTTTACTTTTACTTTCAATGATAATGGTAAACAGGACAAATAGAGAGGGTGAATCTCCTTAACGGGGGCACGGGCAGCAGTAAAAACTGACAGGGGTTCTAATCCCTCTTCACTTTATCCAAAACTTAAAAAAAAAAAGGTTTTGCCTTTACTTATACTTACACACTTTCCGACCGCCCGCTGCAGATATACTGTGGCAGGCTGGTTCGGCTGCGCAAACCGCCTTACAGATACAGGGGTCACGTGTGGGGCTAGGGGCCGTGCGTGCCCCCGCGATTTTCTGATACGGTTCTGAACCGGTCAGTCATCAGGTCCAGGCCAATTGAACCTATTGTTCGGTTCTGACCAATGGCAGAACATCCTGTGCACGTGTAATGTAAACACAGGCACAGGATATGATGTCATCTCCTCTCCTGGAGTCCTTTTCTGTTCCCGCATGAGAGGAGATAACATCTACCATGAGTACACAAGCAGCACACTGACACCAGTACACATAGGTAGGCATTTAACCCCCTAATTAACCCTTTCACTCCCTGTCACAGTGTATACTATATACAGTACAGATAAAATTTACTGATCACTGTATTAGTGTCACTTGTGACCTCAGTTAGTGTGAGAGGCAGTTAGTGGTAGTCCCAAATAGGTTTGGGGTCCCCGCCATATATCCCCCAATAAATATTTAACCCCCTGATCACCCCTGTTAACCCTTTCACTCCCTGTCAAAGTATACACTAATTACAGTATACAGACAATTTACTGAGCACTGTATTAGTGTCACTTGTGACTTCAGTTAGTTTGAGAGCCAGTTAGTGGTAGTTAGAGGCAGTCCCAGATAGATTTAGGGTTCCCTGCCAAATATTCCCTAATAAAGACTTAACCCCCTCATCACCTTAACCCCTTCATTGCCCTATCACAGTGTCACTATTATAGTGTACAGATCTTTTTTATGATCACTGTATTAGTGTCACATGTGACATCAGTTAGCATCAATTCAGGACAGCGTCAGATTGCCCGCCACATATTTAGTAATACATTTTAACCCTTTGATTGCCAGTGACACATGCACACACACACACACACACACACACACACACACTAAACACCTCCATTACTAGTATAGTGTCTGAACATATCAATATCTTTGATCTGATCAGAACTATACTAGCAACCCCAATAGTTTAGTGTTCCCAAAATGCAGCGTTAGCAGGAACAGCCCCGACACCTGCCAGCACATGCATATAGCCCCTCTGCCCTCCCCAAGAAGTGCAGAATCAGCAGATTACTGTCACTTCCAATACACAGCACACTAAACTGCAGCATTAGCAGAGTCAGACCTGATCTCTGCTAGCACTAGTAGTTACATTTTTGGTAATGGTTCAAACAGTCCTAGACAACCAGGTGCTTTTTTACCTGTGAGTCACACTAGGTACCTATAAATTTATTGGCCAAAATGTCTAAACAGAGGTACACTCGTGAAGAGGCCTACACAATACTGAGCATGACAGATGAAGGCGATGGGGAAGCCTCACTGTCAGAATCAGGCTCAGTATTAAAACCTGTAGACAGCAGCGCACCCTAACAGATAGCTTTGGTGACAGAGTAGTGGTCCCTACTAAGGTCAGGCATACCCGAGTGTTCTCGTATGCAGCAGAGTGTCGGTACTAGTGCCGCTCATCCTTCTGGTGAACTGGCAAGCACCAGTGGCCTAGTACATCCTGGTCATAGTCAAACCAGCACTGCAGTAACACTTGGTGATGTGGGAAGTCCCATAAGTGCATTTCAAGCTGGTGCGGTGGCTAGCACAAGTAGTGTCCCACAGCCACCAATAATTCGAAGACAGGCCCATAGAGCCCATAGTGTCCTTCTTGATGCACTTGCAAATCCTGATTGGGAGCCCACCACTTCTGCAGCGCCCATACTTCCCCCATTCACTGGCCAACCCTTGCCAGAAAATTTTCATGGAAACGTATCACGGTTTCCAAATTTAGAACTTTTCTGGGCCTATCTCTTCTCATGGGCATTACTAAAAAGAATGAGTTGCGGTCATATTGATCCATTGACCCAATTCACCATATGCCCATGTTCTCTGCTGCCATGGCCAGGACTAGATACGAGCAAATCTTGCGGTTCATGCACTTCAGTGACAATGAAACTCTGTCATTCTCGGGGTGACCCTAGATATGACCGACTCCACAAAATTTGGCCCCTCGTAAACCACTTCAACCACAAGTTTGCAGCCTTGTATACGCCCCAACAAGCTGTCTGCATGATGAGTCCCTGATTACATTTTCTGGCCGCCTTGCTTTCAAGCAGTTTCTCCCCAGCAAGCGTGCCAGATATGGGATCAAGAAGTATAAGCTCTGTGACAAAGTCAAAGTCCCGCTCCTAGGGGAATCTCATTTTTGCATGTTAAGCTCTGTGACAGGGCAACAGGCTATTCATGTAGTTTCTGGGTTTACGAGGGAAAAGATAGCTATGTGAAGCCCCCCAACTGCCTAGACTACATGTGGAGCAGTGGCAAGATCGTTTGGGACTTGGTGTCACCCTTATTCTAAAAGAGCTAACATTTATACGTGGACAACTTCTATGCAAGCGTGCCTCTTAGTTGCCCGTAAGGCCAGACGCTGGTACAAAAAAGCATCTGTATACCTTTTTCAATTGGCTCTGCTGAATGCTTATGTACTATACAATGCTTTAGGAGAAGTGGATCCTTTCTAAAAATCATCACAGCCCTTCTGTATCCAGAAGGTGCTGTGGCCCAAATTCAAAATCCAGATGCAGTGAGTCGGCTGCATGAGAGGCATTTTCCGCATGTCCTCCCTGGTACCCCTACCCAAAGTGCACCCCAAAGAAAATGTCATGTCTGTAGGAAACGCGGAATTAGGCATGACACCCGTTATTTTTGTCCCTCCTGTCCTGGCCAACCTGGTCTCTGCATCAGGGACTGTTTCCGTTGCTACCACACACTAGTAGATTATTAGTAAAGGGTACAGCACCGCACAAATTATGGCACACTTTTTAGCAAAATTATAAATAAATATACGCTTATTGAGATTTTTTTTTACCAAAGACATGTAGCTAAATTTTGGCCTAAATGTATGACAAAAATTTAGTTCATTGGATATTTTTTATAAGAAAAAGTAGAAAATGTCATTTTTTCTTAAAATGTTCGCTCTTTTTTTGTTTATATCGCAAAAAATAAAAAACGCAGAGGTCATCAAACACCACCAAAAGAAAGCTCTATTTGTGGGGGAAAAAAAAGAATTGTAAATTTGGGTACAGCATTGAATGACTGCGCAATTGTCAGTTAAAGTCATGCAGTGCCAAATTGCAAGAAAAATGGCCTGGTCATTAACCACTTTACATCCAGCCGCTGCAGATGTACTGCGGCAGGCTGGCTCTCCCAGGCAAAGTCCCGTACATGTACGGCGCTCACCTGGGAGGAGCTAGGGGGCGAGCGTGGGGAAGCTGGCGTGAGTGTCAGGCGGCTCCGATGGCCGCCGGCCACTCGCAATCTCTCCCCGCTGACAGAGAAGGACGGACAGCTGATATAAACACAGCCGTCCGTCCTTCTTCCTGAGATGATCACAGAGATCATGCGATCCTGCTATATAAGATCGCATGTCTCTATGGTCATCTCACAAGCCCAACCCAGCCACAGTTATAATCACTCCCCTGGGCTTACATTTAACCCCTTGATCACCCAAAGGGTTAACCTCTTCCCTGCCAGTTTCATTATTACAGTAACAGTGCATATTTTTAGCACTGCTTACTGTAGTAATGTCACTGGTACCCCCAAAAGTGTCAAAAATGTCAGTTAGGGGTCCGATCTACCTGCCGCAATGCCGCAGTCCTGCTAAAAATCGCAGATTGCCGCCATTACTAGTAAAAAAAAATTAAAAAACAATAAAAATGACATAAATCTTTCCCGTAGCTAGTAAACGCAATAACTTTTGCGCAAACCAATCAAAATACTCCTATTGCTATTTTTTTTTTTAAACAGAAATATGTAGCAGAAAACAAATTGAACTAAAATGTTAAATCATTTTGATTTTTCCATTTTTTTTGGGGGGGGCGGAATGTTATATAGCAGAATGTGAAAAATATTGTTTTCGTTTTCAAAATTGTCGCATTTTTTTGTTTATAGCGAAAAAAATAAAAATTGCAGAGGTGATCAAATACCACCAAAAGAAAGCTCTATTTGTGACAAAAAAAGGACGTCAATTTTGTTTGGGTACAGCGTCGCACCACCGCGCAATTGTCCGTTAAAGTCACGCAGTGCCAAATCGCAAAATAGGGCCTGATCATTAAGCAGCAAAATCTTGCGGTCTTAAAGTGGTTAAGGGGGTAAAATCTTCTAGTCCAGAAGTGGTTAAAGACTCATTTCTGCATGTGTTTGCTGTTGACTCTGTAAGATCAAACTTTCCAGCTCGCTAGACAGCAGCTATTCACTCTATTCAGAGATAAAATATGTGTTCAATGCATATTCACTTCATGGGGATTTTGCAGACTACTGGCAGAAAGGTCATGCAACAAAAGGAATATTTAGTGATTATTTCAGAAACAAATTCAATATTTTAGTAGCAGTGTACAGTAAAAGTTAGATTAACCATTAAAGTATTTAATACCATTTTTTGTAGTTAGATTACTGCCCAAATTAAACTTGGGTAAAAGTATGAGGGTTGGTTGTAAACATATGTTCATAGAAAATGTTATCAAAATGACTGCTTGCTGATACATAATAGCAATGTAAATAACACAACGTGCAAGTTAACCTGTTTTTGTTAAAGGCCCGTACACACGATAAGAAAATCGGCCGTAAAATTTTGTCCAATGAATGATCTGCCGATGTTTCGATCGTTAGTATTGTGCTTTCGACAGCCGATTACGGATTTTCGTACGACAAAAACTGGATGTGCAGGCTATAACATTTTTATCGTACGTGAACACAACGTCCGATTTTTGTTTAATTAGTGCAGTTTTCGTCCAAAAAAATCAAAGTCCAAAGAGCCAGACTAGGCATGCTCAGAAACGAAAGAACAAATACAAAACAATTCAACACATGACATTACTTCTGAAGTGGAATTCTGTCGTACGAGAATTTTCGTATGAAAGTAACCTCTTCACTTTCCGTATAAGACTAGCATTCAACAAAAAACTAAAGAAAATTTGTCCAATAATCTGATTGTGTGTACGAGGCTTTAATCTAGGAGATAAACCTTTAGCCATGATGCATAAACATCCTAGGAACAACTAATGGATGACTTTGTGGATTTTTTTTAGCTATTTCAACTACAGCAAGGAGTAGTTTCGAAACACATCTCACCAAAAGATAACATTTTACTTTACAAATATTGGTTGTTATACTCCTCATCAGCTGAACAGTTTCTGTGTATACTAGACCTTATTATCTGAGTCCCGAAGAACTGTTTTTATTGCCGTCCATAGTCTGCCAACAGGTTCACTTTAAGTGCAAAGTGGTAATCACTATTTTTTTTTTTGGCTATTAGTAGAATTTTACCAAACATACCTGGTTTTAAAGTATTTGTATAACATTTTTATATTTTACTATAAAATTGTTTTTTATGGTGCCTAAAAATATTCTTTCCATAGTATTGCTCCTTTTGTTCTGTTCAAGGATGTGGCACCATTTTGTGGGCAGTTATGGCTTATCTAATATAACTCACCAGATTCACTTTAAATTGTCTTTATAAACATTTTCAGTCAAAGAACTCACACAGCTTTCACCCAAGTTTTACACATTATTCTAACTAGATTCGGTTGGAAGATTATTTGAATTCTGGATGAAGGTTTTGAATATCTCATGTTAAAACATTTGTAAATAAAACAATAACCATGTAACCAATCAGAATGAAATCTAATGAAGTTGGAGCGATACATGATAGATTCTACTTGCTACGAGTTATAGCACTTAAAGCCCAAATCCAGGGAGAATACAAATCTTTCCTTGCAGTGGGGCTGTCTCAAAATGTTTATTTAGACCTAGAGGCCAGGAAAAACAGTTTAACTTACCTGATTCTCTGCTACCTGAGCACTCCCATAGGCTCCAGCAGTTGACTATTCCTGTGCATTGGTCTTGACCACATCAGAGGACCTGTGACTGTTGGGGCATAGAGCAGAAGGGGCTGTGGTGATTGGTCTTAAAACTGTGGAAGGAGCCTGTGGCAGGAGAAGATGGCACATGGGAATAATCAGTTGAGGTTGTCACATTTTAACACTTCACAATAGTCGTTGCTTGCAGTAACTTGAGTTGGGCTTTACAAAAATGTGTGACATGCAAGCAGTTTGCAGCTTCCTTAACCATTAAAGGACCAAGTCTATTTCTGACACATGATGTTTACAAGTTAAAATCAGTATTTTTTGCTAGAAAATTACTTAGAACCAACAAACATTATATATATTTTTCAGCAAAGACTCTGGAGAATAAAATTGTGATTATTGCAATATTTTTTGCCACACTGTATTTGCGCAGCGGTCTCTCAAACACAATTTTTCGGGAAAAAATACATTTCACTGCATTTAAGAAAAACGAAACAGTAAAGTTAGCCCAATTTTTTTGTATATTGTGAAAGATGATGTCACGCCGAGTAAATAGATACCTAACATGTTACAGTTTAAAATTGCGCAAACACTCATAAAATGAGGAGATCTTTTTCTAGAATTATAGTTTTCGCTCTGGCAATCACAGCGATACCTCACATGTGTGATTTGAACACCGTTTTCATTTTCGGGCACGACTTATGTATGTGTTTTCTTATGTGCGCGAGCTCACGGGGACGCTTTCATTTTTTTTTTTAAATCGTAAATCGGCGCCATTGGGGGCCGAGTAAACTGGATGTGACGTTGTGACGTCACTTCTGGGTTACATGATTGGAGACCCGATGAAGCCGAATCCGCCGGTAGACGGCGGATGTCCCACCCAGAGACCCGGGCAGAGCCGCGGAAGGTGCCGCATCTGCTGTTATCCTCTAAATGCCAACCGCCGGCTCTAAAAAACAGTACTGGGTTGATGCCTGCAGCTGCAGGCATCATCCCAGTACAACCACTTCTGCAAGCCAACGTGCAGGTACGTCAGTTTGCGGGAAGTGGTTAAGGCCCGGTTCCCACTGGTGCAACATATGCTCCGACTTTTAGAGCACATGTCGCGTGATGTGTATAAATCAATGGTTCTCTTTGAGAGACATCTTAACTGGTCCGACACAAGTCGGTCCAACTTTGAAAAAGGTTTCTGCACTACTTTGGTCCGACTTAGCTCTGTTTTCAGCCAATTCAATATCTTTGAAATCGGATCAAAGTCATATCATTATCCTAACTGACCTAACTTTGGCATGCGTACTCTGAGGATCTTGAAGGGGAGAACCCCACGCCAAAATGTATAAAAAAGGGGGGTTCCATACTTCCAAAATCCATGCCAGACCCTTATCCAAGCATGCAGTCTGGCAGGTCAGGAAAGAGGGGGGAAGAGCGAGCGGCCCATACCACTACTGGACCATTACATGCCTTTAACATAGGGGGGTGGGTGCTTTGAGGCAGGGGGGCTCTGCACTCCCAACCCCAAAGCACCTTGATGGGGACAAGGGCCTCTTCCCGACAACCCTGGGCAGTGGTTGTGGGGGTCTGCAGCAGGGAACTTATCAGAATCTGGAAGCCCCATTTAACAAGGGAGCCCCTAGATCCCAGCCCCCCCCCCCTTTGAATGAGTATGGGGTACATTGTACCCCTACTCATTCACCCAAAAAGTGTCAAAAATAAATAAATATAATACACAGGGTTTTGACAAAGTCCTTTATTAAAAATGAAGAATGTCTCCCATCACACCTCTTCTTTCTCTGGTGATGTCTTCTCCCTACGGTTCCTCTCCCCCTGGTGATGTCTTCTCCCTCCACTGCTGATGTCTTCTTCCTCTGGTTCTTCTTCCTCTGTTTTTTTTGTCAATTTTCCTCCCTCCGCTGATGTCTTCTCCCGACGCTTGCTCCTGCAGTTGTGCCAGCTCTGTTCTCTGCCAGTTGTTAAATAACTATGGGGTGTGGCCATCTGGTGACATCATCCAGAGACCCCCCCCCCCCATTGTGACGCCACCGCCCCATCATGCCCCCGGATGGATTTTGAGGGGGACCCTACACAGTTTTTTTTATTTTTGGCGTGGGAGTTCCCCTTAAAATCCAAAGCAGACCAAAGGGCCTGGTATGATTTTTTTTTTTGGGGGGGGGACTGCAGGCCATTTTTTTTTCTTTTTTTAATTGTTGCATGGGGTTCCCCTCTCAAGATTCATACCAGATTCAAAGGGCCTGGTATGATCTGATCCCATTCATTGAAGTCACATGGAAGTCAGACATGAAGTCATAGGGCAAAGTCAGATCGGAAGTCGTCCCATTTCCATGTTGGAGCAGTGTGAACCCAGCCAAACGATATATCTAAAAACTGGGGAAATTCTTCACCTTCTTGTCCCCACTAGTGGAAAACCTAATCCCCCAACTTTCTTTTACCCAGTTTTTAAAAAAGAAGCCTCTTATTGTCACTTTATTCATACTGCTCAGAATACATTTGTAAGCCTAGGGACCAATGACCTCTACTGTGACCTTATGTACTAGTATTATTTGGCAGATCACCAAATACTGGATGCACTTATTCAGTGTCGGTTCACACTATGGCAACACGACTTTGGGGCGACTTAATGAAGTCTTGCACCGACTTCACATGAAAAGACAAGAACTCACTGCTCAAGGTGGTGTAATTGCCTGATGACTCACACCGGTGCATGCCCCGGCTCACCTCCATGAAAACTTGATAAAGGAAAAGGAATTGGCAGCACTCCAGGTTGAGTCAAAATCCAGATTTATTGACTGGACATCCAAATATGACAATCGTGACAAGGTAGACGCGTTTAACACACTGACGGTGTGCTTAATCATTAGTAACTGTCAGTGTGTGAAACGCGTCTACCTTGTCACTATTGTCATATTTGGATGTCCAGTCAATAAATCTGGATTTTGACTCAACCTGGGGTGCTGCCAATTCCTTTTCCTTTACCGACTTCACATAATGGAAGTCAATGCAAGTCGCTCCGACTTCGCCCAAAAGTAGTGCAGGAACCTTTTTCTAAGTCGGAGCGACTTGAGTCGCTCCTATTAGAAAAGTTCCAATTGCACAGAATGGAGCACGACTTGTCAGGCAACCAAGTCGCCTGACAAGTAGCAACAGTGTGAACCGGCACTCACAGTATTTGTTTTTTGTTTTGTTTAGTTTTCTAAGATCTTCACCATAGTGGCAAAGAAAACAATGGCTGACACATGTGTTTAAAGTAGCCATGAAGGACCCCTGTTGTAACATATCTGTCTTCTGATATAAGAAATACTGCAGCATTCAGATACAGGCAACCACATGAGCCACAAGCAGTGTTTTTTTGTTCTTATACAAGCTTGCCACCACAAAAAGGGTATTTGTAACACAGGGAATAAAACACTTAGACATAAGGAGTAGCAAAGGGTACACATTTGAACATGTTTACAGCAAATTATTTACATGTATGTAGTTTCTATCAATATACTTCTCTTATATGATCCCTTTTATTATTACTAGTATATAAGGGCAAAAAAAAAATCTGAGCTGTCAGAGCTGTCCTGTGTCTAGTGCACACTTCTTTTGTTATCTAAGAAGCATAATTAGCCACCTACCAATTTGCAACTGGAATTTTAAAATAACTGTTATATAATTATTTATAATTGGTACCGCTGTTCTTTTAAAAAGTTGGTGCAATAATAGAGGAAGCTATAGAGAGAAAACATTTAAGAAAGTAATTTTAATTTGCCTACCTATGTAGTTTTTCTGTCTGGATTTAAAAAAAGTTTTTTTTCAAAATTTGACTAGTGTGTTTCAGTATCCTTTATCTCTAAAAAATAATGAAAGACACAATTTATTCCTTTGCTGAGCCATATAGTAGATAAACAGTTAAAAGCCACTTAATTACCCTTCCAAATCTGCACAACTATAGAAGCTTTTAACCATAATACAATCTATATTAAGCATTACGGCAATGACCTCCACATGATTTTGCTTTCCACAAACAAGATACTGATTGCAAATGAGTAAATAAATTTAATTTCTTTATTCCTAAATTTAAAAAAAAACTATGTTTTCTTTCATTTAAAAATGTAGCCTAATGAGTCCACTGATAATATAGTACTGCGTTGTGTTCTTAAATGTATATATTAAGAGCAGCCTACAAGCAAACAACCTACTTTACAGGAATCATCCAAATTATGCAAATTTAATTTGTAGTATTAATTTGGCCCTGTAAATGTGATCCATTTGAGTGTAATAGGAGAATGCGTGACATGAATATTTTTGTGGCTGTTTAACACATTTAAAATAAATGTTTAGCAGCTGACAGTAGGAATCATGCCCTTCATATTACAAAGGGTACTTTAAAATAATCATTTAGGGTTTAAATTAATTTTTACCGTAGGGGGCAGAAATGTAACTCAACAGAAAACTGTGTTTATAAAAGATTAATTATGTGTGCTATTTGCAAGTGCGTTTGATAGAGGTGTTAATAAAGATAAATTAGAAGCGTTAGTGCCACTCTGCACTAAGTAAATTTTAATAAAAAGGATAAAAGTGATCAGGAATACTTTTTAGAACAAAATACTACATTCATTAATACTCAAAAGAAGTATTACTAAGTTACATTCACGTGTGTCTTAATGGGTTAGTGTGATTTAAGGTTGCTTAGTTCCTTCTGGGTCTCTCTGTTAAACCAAGTGCTTTGTATATTACAAGATTTATTAAAAGTATTGTATATGGGGCTTTTGCAGTTTACTTTAAATTAAAATTACCTTTCCATTTTATTCTGTTGCCATTATGAATCTCCAAAACTGCCAAAAAACTAAAATGTTTTATTATTGCAAATATGGTAGGAAACGTCTTTCTTCTTTGTATGACTGGTTCACTGCTTTTCCTTGTAATCTGTATATAGCTTAAATTTAAACTTCAGGCATCCATTGCAACATGATTTGTAATCTTGATGAGAAATTTATAGGCAAATATTATAGAAATTATTTTCACCCGCACTATCCCATATCTACTCAGCTGCTGCATCAGATCACCCATAGTATGATCAGACTATTATTGAACATTTATACAGTGCTTCAGCAATAAAATTCCTATGTGCTCAATTAAATTCTCCAATTTATGAAAACACATACATAAATTTGGTATCACAAAATATAAATATGTATATATTAATTGTGGTATCAAATGTATGTATATGTATGAATCTGAGATTTTAATTGAGCACATATGAATTTTTTGCTGAAGCGCTGTGTGTGTGTGTGTGTGTGTGTGTGTATATACACACAAAAATCACAAATATTACCATTTAGCAGTCAATGTGCAATAAAGTTTAACAATATCCTTGTAATATATATATAATGTTTAACTGGGGGGTAAACTCCTAGAGTTGATAGTGACAACAGTGAACAATGCCTACACTGTATACTGTAGTATAAAACAACCACTTCTTAACATTGGGAGACTATGGGATTGATGTACTAAAACTGGAGGGTGCAATATCTGGTGCAGTTGTGCATGGTAGCCAATCAGCTTCTAACTTCAGCTTGTTTCGATTAAGCTTTAACAAAAAAAAAAAACCTGGAAGCTGATCGATTTCTATGTACATTTTTTTCATTCTCCAGTTTTAGTAAATAAACCACTGTGTGACAGGGTCACACTTTATGCTGGCCATATACTGTACCAGAAGAATTTCTCTGGAAATGTTTTGTTTTTTGCGTTTGCTAGATTTTCTAATGGTTAGTGGAGAGAATAAGAAGGCGCTGGACTTAAAATTCTAACTGTGAATGTGGTTTTTGTTCAAGAAAAATCATACATAATTTAATGAAATCTCTTTAACCGGTTGCCGACTGCGCACAGTATATTTACTGCGGCAGTCAGCCCCGGCCAGGCAGAGTGACGTAGGTCTACGTCGCTCGCCTGTGACCGGGTTTTGAGCCAATAGCGGGCGAGCGCGCACCCGCTGAGGCACGCGCCCGCCTCGGCTCGTTCACGGAGGAGTGCGGGCATGTGACCGGCGGACCCGATGTCCGCCGGTCACACTACGATCGTCGGTAGAGCGGGAGAAAGGCGGAGCGGCTTATGTAAACAAGCCGCCTGTCATTCTCCCCTGTGTAAAAATGAAGATCAGACGGTTCTACTATGTAGAACCGTTGATCTCTGTTTTTACACTAGTAGCCATGTCCCACTACAGTTAGAATCACGCCCCTAGGACACACTTAACCCCTCCCTGTCCAATACAGTTAACCCCTTCCCTGCCAGTGTCATTTTTACAGTAACAGTGCATATGTATAGCACTGATTACTGCAGTAATGTCACTGGTAGCCCCAAAAGTGTCAAAAATGTCAGTCAAGGGTCCTATCTGTCCGCCGCAATGTCGCAGTACCGCAAAAAAAATCGCAGATCGCCGCCATTACTCGTTAAAAAAAAACCACCAAAAATGACAAAAATCTTTCCCTTTGTTAGTAAACGCGATAACTTTTGCGCAAACCAATCAAAATACGCTTTTTGCGATTTTTTTTTACCAAACATATGTAGCATAAAACAAATTAGCCGAAAATGTTAAAAAATTTAGATTTTTACATTTTTTTGGGGGGGATTTCATATAAAAAAAAAGTGAGAAATATTGTTATTTTTGCAAAATTTACGCTATTTTTTTGTTTATAGCGCATGATCAAAAAATCGCATAGGTGATCAAATACCACCAAAAGAAAGCTCTGTTTGTGGGAAAAAAAGGACGTGTAATTCGTTTAAGTACAGCGTCGCACGACCGCGATATTGTCCGTTAAAGTCACGCAGTAAAAAATCGCAAAAAAAACCCTGGTCAGGAAGGGGGTAAAATCTTCCGGGGCTTAAGTGGTTAATAGGTCTGGGATGACATTCAGATTTCAGGTCTAGACAAAATTTAGTTGACTCATTGATCTGGGTTACTTACTTAAAAAAATAGTTTCTTATCTAAAAAAGCTTTTACCAGCAAATAATGAATTTATGTGAATTCTTTGTTTCTGAAATATATGGTACACATTTGAGATTTTGCCTATTTAAAAAAAAAAAAAAAAAAAAAAAAAACGTTTTAGAATTTATTTTATTAAATTAACATTTTTCAAACTGAACTACTGTAAGTGTAAATATTTTCAGCCTATAGGTTAGTTTGAAAGGCAGGTATGTAGAACTGTATGTAAAGTATGTAATGATTTTTTTTCTTCTAGCCAATATATACAGGGAAAAGAAAACATTCAAAATATATTTTTTACTTTACCCATAGTTAGATTTCCTGGTGCCTCCATGGCAGCATACTAGTGATAGAGCTCTGCCTCGACTCCACCTTCAGGATCAGTGAATAACATAAATTAAAAGGCATAGCCCCCCCCCCCCCCCTTCCCCCATCATTCTCCTTTTTTTTCCTCATACCTCTTGAACAGTGAAGCGACGGTTGAATTTGGAAGGAGAGTTGTTCGAGCAGCAATGTCTTTATCCAATTAAAGTTTGTTTCTTGATTAGCATTATCCCACCCGTGTAAGCTAGTTATTTATCACTAGTATGCTGCCATGGAGGCACCAGGAAAACGGAAAATTGTATCATACTTACCGTAATTTTCCTTTCCTGGTGCCTATCCATGGCAGCATATGCTCCCTCCTTCGGTTTTCCTATTTACGGAGAATGATGGGGGGGGCTATGCCTTTTAATTTATGCTATTCACTGATCCTGAAGGTGGAGTCGAGGCGGAGCTCTATCACTAGTATGCTGCCATGGATAGGCACCAGGAAAGGAAAATTACGGTAAGTATGATACAATTTTCCGTTTTACTGTTTGTCCTGATGGCTGTTGGTACCTGTTGGTACCTGTTTCAATGATAACAGTCAAATGTGTGATTTTTTTTCCTTACAGAAATGGAAGGAAAACCTTACCAATCAGGGCACATGCAACAATAACTTTTATTAAAAGTTAAATAAGGTAATAGAGGAGACACATACAGTATATGCAGTTTAAAGGTTACTACCTTCTCCCTGGTAAAAAAAAAAAAAAAGCCCAACTTAATAAAAATAAAAAAACCCTCTTTGTTTTGCTGTGCTGCTTTTTTAACTTATTTTTATTTATTTGATTAAGATGCTGCACAAGAGGATGATAAAGGGGGTTAGGGGATATTATTTCTATAATATTTGTGAGGAGGAGAAGGAAATTACATAGTCTTCTTTTAATATAGTGGTCAACGGGTGTATTAGGCTCAAATTTCAGGTCTGGACCAAACTTAGTTGACTTAATGATGGCAAAAATGTTCTCTCAAAAAATATTTCAGAATTTCTATGTGACTGAACACAAATCTAACTCTATAACTGGAAGTGCCTGAACAAGAAAATCCATTACCAGGTATTTTACTGAAAGCTGCTAATTTAGAAACATTAAAAATGACTTTTGAATTTTTAATAAAATGTTAAAGCTTACAAGATTTTCAGAATTGCATTTGGTTTCATACAAATACAGAGGCTGCCATTGCTAAACTGGTATGAAAAAATTCCAGTTGGTTGGCTGTCTCTAACTTCAATGCTTTATGAATTATGAGTTATGGGCCAAGAGCAAGAATGCAAATTAGAGTTAAGCCTGAAATTTTGATCTGCATACTTCTTCCAGATTGGAGCCTTAGAGTATTAAAGCCATTCAGCAAACCAATTAGGAAGGCAGCAGAAGGAGAGGTCAACAACTGCAGCCATACTTTGTCACTGCACATTTCCCTTAAGGGAGAAGTAAAGGAAGTATCATAGGAAAAGACTGCAGGAGGTAAGTTTAATTTGTTAATTACACTTACCTCTGTTCTATCCTTTACAAGATACAGCTTGAAGGTCTAATAATACTTCAAAGGTTCTTCAATCATCGGGAATCTTTCAAAACTTGATCATAGAAACTCGACATTCCATGCCTCTCTTAACCACTTTACCACTAGAGTATTTTGCTGTCTTACGTCTGGGCCACTTTTTGCGATTCGGCGCTGTGCGACTTTAACTGACAATTGCGCGGTCATGCGACACCGTACGCAAACAAAATTTACGTCCTTTTTTTCCCACAAACAGGGCTTTCTTTTAGTGGTGTTTGATCACCTGTGCAATTTTTACTTTTTGCGCTATAAACAAAAAAATAGCGTTTATTTTGAAAAAATAACAATATTTTTAACATTTTTTTATATGAAATTCCCCCCAAAAAAGATGTAAAAACCAATTTTTTTTTTTAATTTTTGGCCAATTTGTTTTCTGCTACCATGTTTGGTAAAAAAAAATCGCAATAAGCGTAGTTTGATTGGTTTGCGCAAAAGTTATTGCGTTTACTAACAAAGGGAAAGATTTATGTCATTTTTGGTGTTTTTTTTTTAACGAGTAATGGCGGCGATCTGCGATTTTTTTTGCGGGACTGCGACATTGCGGCGGACAGATCGGACCCTTGACTGACATTTTTGACACTTTTGGGGGTACCAGTGACATTACTACAGTAATCAGTGCTATAAATATGCACTGTTACTGTAAAAATGACACTGGCAGGGAAGGGGTTAATTTTATTGGAGAGGGAGGGGTTAATGTATGCCTGGTGCTTACTGACGTGTGGGGGGGGAGGTGACTGTGTCAGACAGGGACAGATCGGATGTCCAGCTATGCTGAACACTCCGATCTGTCACTCCCTGTCACTGAGGAGATCCGCCCGCTCTGTTTACACAGGCGGGCGGATCTCCAAACTGAATTCCCCGACGATCGGGGCAGAGCAGCGGCGATCGCCGCTGCTACTCCCCTGGCCCGACTCCCGCTGTGAATGAAAACAGCGGGAGCGCCGCCTACAGGGGGAGGAGTCTGGCGACATAGGTCTACGTCGTCAGACCTACAAGAGCCACTTTGCCGCAGTAGTACTACGGTACTCAGCGGTAAAGTGGTTAACCACTTGCCGACCCCTGCATGACTAGTTACTGCGGCGGTTAGCCCCGTACAGGCAAAGTGACATAGGACTACGTCGTTAGCCTGTGAGCCTCTAGGGGGCGAGCGCGTGCCGCCGGAGGCGCTCTCCCGCCCCCGCTCGTTCCCTAACAAGTCTGCGCGTGTGACCGGCGGACCTGATGTCCGCCGGTCACTCGCGATCTCTCTGTGGAGAAGGAGAAAGGCAGGCAGCGGATGTAAACAAAGCCGCCTGTCATTCTCCCTGATCTAACTGCAGAGATCATTCGATCCTGCTATGTAGGATCGTATGTCTCTGTGGTTACATCACTAGCCACACCCCTTTACAGTAAGAAGCACGCCCCTAGGGACACACTTAACCCCTGCATCACCAATAAAGTTAACCCCTTCCCTGCCAGTGTCATTTTTACAGTAACAGTGCATATTTATAGCACTGATTAGTGTAGTAATGTCACTGGTACCCCCAAAACTGTCAAGAATGTCAGTCAAGGGTCCTATATGTCCGCCGCAATGTCACAGTCCCGCAAAAAAAATCGCAGATCGCCGCCATTACTCGTTAAAAAAAACCACCAAAAATGACAGAAATCTTTCCCTTAGTTAGTAAACGCAATAACTTTTGCGCAAACCAATCAAAATACTCCTATTGCAATTTTTTTTACCAAACATAGGTAGCAGAAAACAAATTGGCCAAAAATGTTAAAAAATTTTGATTTTTACATTTTTTTGGGGGAATTTCATATAAAAAAATTTGAAAAATATTGTTATTTTTTCAATATTTACGCTCTTTTTTTGTTTATAGCGCAAAAAGTAAAAATCGCACAGGTGATCAAATACCACCAAAAGAAAGCTCTGTTTGTGGGAAAAAAAGGATGTCTATCTAATTTGGGTACAGGGTCGCACGACCGCACAATTGTCCGCTAAAGTCACGCAGTGCCAAATCACAAAATAGGCCCTGGTTAGGAAGGGGGTAAAATCTTCCGGGGCTTAAGTGGTTAAACTGAGGCCTCTCCCTCTTCCCTTTACTTGCTATTTGTCTGACCATTATCCATTCAAATATTCCTAATGTACACTGCTAGACCCAACACTGCTAGGTCTCTCTCAACTTATACTAAAATGCTGTATATTGTCTTTCTTGATTTAACTTGTTGCCCAAATGTTTGGGACTATTGTTCTTGTCAATTGCATTCTCACAATAAAATGTAATTTAAAGAAAAAAAATGGCTGATACTACCACATTGGGACTGTCAGCTGATCAGAGCTAGTCACCGTAATTGCAGTCCTATACATTTCTATCACAACAGCTAATTTCAATAAAATATTAGTAAGGACCAGAAAAACAATGAGCAAGAAGCAGGAAGCTAGCAGGACTGCTGCACTCCTATCAGGCATTTTGAGGGTGCTTTATCTTAGAAAGGACAGCATGGAGATACTGTAAGTGTGAAATAACACTGTGCACTTAACACCTTGTAGACTTGCTGAGATAAATAGTGGAGTTCTTGTTTTCGTTTTGGAGATATCAATAGAAGGTTGGATCCTCTGTCACATACACTGCTCAAAAAAAATGAAAGGAACACTTTGAAAACACATCAGACCACAATGGGAAAAAAATATTGTGCGATATCTATACTGATATGGACTGGGTAATGTGTTAGGAACAAAAGGATGCCACATCGTTTGATGGAAATTAAAATTATCAACCTACAGAGGGCTAAATATAAAGACACCTGAAAATCAAAGTGAAAAAATGATGCAGCAGGCTAGTCCATTTTGCTGAAATTTCATTGCAGCATCTCAAAATGGTACTCAGTATTTTGTATGGCCCCCACGTGCTTGTATGCATGCCTGACAACCTCAGGGCATGCTCCTAATGAAACGACCAATGCCGTTTTGGGGTATTTCCTCCCAGATCTGGACGAGGGCATTACTGAGCTCCTGAACAGACTGAGGTGCAACCTAGCGGCATTGGATGGAACAAAACATAATGTCCCAGTGGTGTTCTACTGGATATAGGTCAGACAAGGGTGGGGACCAATCAATGGTATAAGTTCCTTCATCCTCCAGTAACTGGCTGCATACTCTCGCCACATGAGGCTGGGCATTGTCGAGCACCAGGAGGAACCCAGGACCCACTCCACCAGCATAGGATTTGACAATGGGTGCGAGGATTTAATCTCTAACCCAATGGCAGTCAGGGTGCCATTGTCTAGCCTGCTGGGGTCTGTGCATCCATCCATGGATATGCCTCCCCAGACCATCACTGACCCACCACCAAACCGGTAATGCTGAATGATGTTACAGGCAGCATAATGTTCTCCATGGCTTCTCCAGACCCTTTCACATTTGTCACATGTGCTCAGGGTGAACCTGCTTTCATCTGTGAAAAGCACAGGGCACCAGTGGTGGACCTTCCAATTCTGGTGTTCAATGGCAAATGCCAATCGAGCTCCATGGTTCTGGGCAGTGAGCACAGGGCCCACTAGAGGATGTCGGACCCTCAGGCCATCCTCATGAAGTCTGTTTCTGATTGCTTGATCTGAGATATTTACGCTAGTGGCCTGCTGGAGGTAATTTTGTAGGGCTCTGGCAGTTATCATCCTGTTCCTCCTTGCACAAAGGAGCAGATACCAGTCCTGCTGATGGGTTAAGGACATTCTAGGGCCCTGTCCAGCTCCTATAGAGTAATTGCATGTCTCCTGGAATCTCCTTCATGCTCTTGAGACTGTGCTGAGAGATACAGCAAACCTTCTGGCTATGGAACATATTGATGTGCCATCCTGGAGGAGTTGGACTGACTGTGCAACCTCAATACGGTCCAGGTATTGCCTCATGCTGCCAGTAGTGACACTGACCTTAGCCAAATGCAAAACTAGTGAAAAACAGTCAGAAGAGAAGAGTAGGGAAAAAACTGTCAGTGGCCTCCACATGTAAAACCATTCCTGTTTTGGAGGTTGTCTCATTATTGCCCCTGTTGTTCATTTCAATCACACAAAAGCAGCTGAAACTGATTAAAAACCCCCTCTGCTACCTAACTGATCATTATCCCAGGAGTTTACTTGACTTGATGCTATACTCTGATTAAAAAGTGTTCCTTTAATTTTTTGAGCAATGTGTTTTTGTTGCATGCTTCCCTATAAGCAGGAGTCCACCATAGAAAATAATAGTGAGTCTTCTAAATGGAGGACATGCACAACAATAAAAACTTTACAGGTTCAAATCTTGGATTAGAGTCCAACTTAAACTTAAATTAAATGTGGGACCTTTCTATGTTAGGTAAGGGAAACAAAACGTTGTTTATCTTTACAGAATAAATTGTGGGCAGATGAAATGAGTAAGCAGGAAATTGCTTCTCACAATTTGATAATTGAGGTAAATATTCATATAATGTATTGTGGGAAGTTTCTCAACTAATTTAGTAAATCAGCCTCTTTTGACTCAGATGGGTACATTTACTAAGGCAAATAGGCTGTTCACTTTGCAAGTGCAATTGCACTCTGCAAGGGACTTATTCCCAAAGCTTAGTGAATGAATCGAAACTCTGCTGACTTCCATCATCCATTCACACGCAAGCAAAAATGTACTTTTTTTCCTTGCGTGTGATTGGTATTCTTTGAAGTGAAGCATCACCACATTTACTAAAGCCTGGGGAAAAAGCTCTTGCAGAGTGCATCTTTCCTTGCAAATTCAGCACTGTATTTGCCTGTAGTAAATTAATGCTTTAGCAAAAAAACGTAAGGGTTTATTTACTAAAGGCATGTAGCCTGTTCACTTTGCAAAGGAAGTTCCCTTAGCTTAGTGAATGTGGTGGCAATCCCCTTTGCAAAGATCACCCAAACACATGCAGTGAAAAAATTTAAATAAATAATAATAATAATTTGCTTGCACATCACTGTATGACGGAAGTCTGCAGAGCTTCAGCTCTTTGAATAGGCTAACAGTAAATTCCCTTGCAAAGTGCAAATACTCCCGAAAAGTAAACAACCTTTAGTAAATCAACCTCATAAAGTGCCAGGGAGATGAAAACACAAATTAGTTGGCAGTGCCTGACAATATAAAATGTATTTCCCATTCCACAATTGCAGAAACCTTACCTTAAAGAAAGAAGATAAAAACAAACAAAATGCCATCTGAGAATCACTGGGATACATTGACAGAAAGAGAAAGGAAGGGAAGCTAAGAAATAGGGAAAAGAAAACCTATGCAGATGTAGCACCTCTTAGAGTAGCATGCTGTGTAAAATGTGTTTTTTGCTCCTTCTGCAACCCAGGCAGCAGTGATCCTTAGCCTGGGAAACCCTGAACAAACCAGGACAAAGAGATGATTTCTTCCTCCTGCCTCTGGAAGAAGCTTCTAGAGCTTAGGGAGAGGGATGCATATAACCAGCCTGAATATTTATCATGCTTCAGCCAATCCCTGGAAAGGAGAGTCCAGAAGGGGGTTGGAAAGGCGATAAATAGTCTGGAGCACTGGAGAGCTGGGTCTCTTCTCCTAAGAAGTGTTTCAGAACCCTCAGCGGTGTCAAAGCTGAGGGCTTGGATAGATCTTCCTAGAAGCTGATTGCAGGACTTACTCACTGGACTGTTTCCAGAGGAAGCTGGAAGGTGGAAGCTTTCCTGAGGACTTGTGAATAAAAACCCTAAATCGATCCCTGTGACTGTGCAGTGTTCTACAAATCACATTGGCTACTAGGAGCTGTGCATAAGCACAAGTTAACCAGATGCCAAAGAAACTTGCCTCATGGTCCCCAGCTATGAGGCCTTAGACTGCGCAGAAAGTTACATCATGGTCTTCAGCTGCGGGGGTTTAGACTGTCTGACAGCCACGTTTACGCATTACTGTGTTATTGAAGCCGGTGTGAATGGGTTGGTGGTGGATTCCAGTGGTGGGCAGCCTTTGTACTTTTAGGAAAGAACTAGGTAATACCAGCAGGATAGCTCTGCACATGTTTGTTGACACCTACGCATGGGTTTTATGTAGGTGGTACTTGCTCTGAGATGTTTATCCTGGAATCTATTCACTACTTGCCATTGTGTGTTCTAATGGGTAATTGTAATTGTATGAGACCAATCTGTATTCAATTACCTGTATCATATGAGCTCCAAGACCCTTTTGAATAAAGAATTTAAAAAAATATGTCAACAAAACATATACTTTATTTGTGATTTTAATTTTGCAAAGCAGTATATACAGTTGTTTGTATACATAGTAGATTTTGGTTTCAATTAATTTAGTAGGGGAAATTCAATAAGTAACCTTGAAACTGTAATTGAAAAAGTCAGGGAAATGGGCACATGTAGACATACAGTGAAGACACAAGTGTATTAGCTACCTCTGCCGTGATTTAATTTACGTGAATGCACGCGTTCAAGTAAGCCCATCTGCAGTTCAATTTGGTGTGTTCTGGCCATCATAACAATTCTAGGAAGACTCAAACATGAGCATAATGACATTCACTCAAGAACATTTTCTAGGAAAAGAGCAATAATGCCGCCTCTTTGAAAACAAAAAACAGAAATCAAATGTTGGTGAGTTTTTAGGTTAGAAAATGCATTTCACTTAAAACAGTTTTTACTTAAAAATAAGCTTTTACTAGCAAATAATCAATGTAAGTGATTTCCTTGTTTCTGAGAAATGTTACATATTTAAGGTTGTTTTTTTTTTTTTGTTTTTTTTTTTTTTCGTTTTTTATTAAAAAAAAACTGTTCTAGCATTTATTTCAATGAATGAATACTCTTTAAACTGAGCTAAATGTAAATTATTTCAGCTCATAGGTTAGTTTGGAAGGTAGGTATGCATAGCTGTATGTATGTATGTATAATAATGATTTATTTTCTAGCCAAAGTTCACAGGAAGAAAAGGGAAAAAAAAAACAACATTTCTAAAAATATATATATATTTTTTACCCACAGTTAGATTCACTGTTTGTCCTGATGACTGTTGTCACCAGCTTACCAAAAGGAGATGAAGTTCAAACTTTTACATTTGACACTGACAAAAGAAGAAATATTTCAACAAAGGTACCTTTTTCAATGATAACAATCAAATGTGTGACTTTTCCTTACTTTGGTGAAATCTTGACTCACATGCAACAATAACTTTTCCTAAAAGTTGAATAAGGTAATACAAGAGAAATGTACAGGCAGTCCCAGGGTTACAAACAAGACTGGTTCCTTCAGGGTTGTTCTTTAGTTGAATTTGTATGTAAGTTGGAACAGTAACATTTTTTTAAGTGTAACTCCAGCCAAAAAAACGGAAAATTGTTATCAAATACTTACCGTAATTTTCCTTTCCTGATGGACTCCATGGCAGCATACGTTCGGGTAGGCCCCGCCTCCTCTCCTACCTCATAGGACCCCACTCCCATAAATCTTTGCTCCCTTTCAGCATCAGTGTTCTGTAACTAGCCTACTCAGGAATTGGGAGGGGACTCCTTCTGCCATGGAGTCCATCAGGAAAGGGAAATTACGGTAAGTATTTGATAACAATTTTCCGTTTTCCTGACAGACTCCATGGCAGCATACGTTCGGGAAATAACTCGCTATACACTCCCGGGTGGGAAGATGCTGAACAAAGAAAACTTTAATTGGCACTGTCAACTGACAAGACTTGAACGCCAAAATTAACGGAAGATAAGGCAGCAGGCTCAATACAATGATGGGAAAGGAAGGTATTGACAGACGACCAGGATGCTGCCTTGCAGATCACGTCGGGCGCGACGTGTTTGGAAGCTGCCCAAGACGTAGCGACGCTTCTTGTAGAGTAAGCTGTAATCGCCTCTGGAGGAGCCAAGCCCTTTGCTCTATACGCCCATTGGATAGCCTGAACAATCCACGCAGCCACTGCTCTAGAAGATGCACGCATACCCTTCTTTTTGCCATGGAGAAGAACGAAAAGGAAATCCGATTGACGGAAGGATGATGTGGCTTCTAAATATTGACTTAGAGTATTGCCCACGTCTAGAGGATGGACTGGAGATTCCTCATCAGTTCTGAAGGTGGGAAGAACTATCTCAGCATTCTCGTGGAAGACAGAGGTCACTTTTGGATTTGACCCCAGCATAGGGATTAGGACCACTCTGTCTTGAAAGAAGGTAAAAAAAGGCTCTTTGTAACCTAAATTGTGTATCTCAGAAACCCTCTTAGCGGAGGTAATGGCCACCAAAAATGCTGTCTTCAACATAAGCTCCTTGATTGACATGGAGGCAACTTCCTTTGAAGAAAAAAAGTCCAAAACTAATGGAAGATTCCATTTTGGAAATCTCGGCCTTCTCTGAGGCCTGAGCCTGACTGCGCCCTTAAAGAATTGCTGAATCAGGTGATGGCTTGCCCACTGAATTCCGGTGAAGGCTGAAATGGCGGAAACTTGCACCCGGAGAGAACTAACTGAGAGGGACAGATCCAGACCAGATTGCAAGAAACTTAGAATCTGCTGAATAGTAGGTGTACCTACTGGACCTGACCTCTGGGCCTGATGACTCATGAACCTGGCCCATATCCTCTCATATACCCTGTTGGTGCTAGGTCTTCTTGAACTCATGAGAGTCGGAATCACCTCTTCTGGACATCCGAGAGCTTCCAACCTCCCCCTCTCAAGAACCAGGCCCTGAGGTGCAGACAGGGCCGGCCTTTGGGGTGTGCGAGCTGTGCGGCCGCACGGGGCGCCATGGGCAACAGGGGGCACCGTGCGGCCATCACAGCTCTCACATGATCAGGCCGCACAGTGGGAGGTAAGCGGCGACGCGGCCTGGAGAGGGTTAACACAGGCTGCGGCCTCCACTTACCTCCCACTGTGCCTGTGTCTTCTAGCTGCAGTCTGAGCTGTGTATCACACAGCTCAGCCGCCCTCCGATCCAACGCCACTGACAGATCCCTCCTCTCCAGGGATGCCAGAGGAAAGATCGTCAGCTCCTCCCGCCCCTTTTTCCTCCTCCTCCCGCCCCTTCTCCTCGCGGTGAGCCTCCATACTAAAGGTAAGTAAGCTCTCTCCTGCATCAAATGTAAGGGGGGGCTCTGTGTGGGGGGTCTCATGTAAGGGGGGGTTCTGTGTGGGGGGTCTCATGTAAGGGGGGCTCTGTGTGGGGGGATCTCTCATGTAAGGGGGGCTCTGTGTGGGGGGATCTCTCATGTAAGGGGGGGGTTCTGTGTGGGGGGTCTCTTATGTAAGGGGGGGCTCTGTGTGGGGGGTCTTTTATGTAAGGGGGGGCTTTGTGTGGGGGTCTCTGATGTAAGAAGGGCTCTGTGTGGGGGGTCTCTGATGTAAGGGGGACTTTGTGTGTGGGGGGTCTTTGATGTAAGGGGGTGCTGTGTGGGGGGGTCTCTGATGTAAGGGGGCACTGTGTGGGGGGGGTCTCTGATGTAAGGGGGCTCTGTGGGGGGTCTCTGATGTAGGGGGGGCTCCGTGGGGGGTCTCTGATGTAGGGGGGGGGGCTCCGTGTGGGATCTCTGATGTAAGGGGGGCCTCTGTGGGGGTTTCTGATGTAAGGGGGGCTCCGTGGGGGGTCTCTGATGTAAGGGGGCGCTATGTTTGGGGTCTCTGATGTAAGGGGGTTCTGTGTAAGGGGGTCTCTGATGTAAGGGGGCACTGTGTGGGGGGTCTCTGATGTAAGGGGGCGCTGTGTGGGGGTCTATGATGTAAGGGGGGCCTCTGTGAGGGTCTCTGATGTAAGGGGGGCTCCATGGGGGGTCTCTGATGTAAGGGGGCCTCTGTGGGGGGTTTCTGATGTAAGGGGGGCTTCGTGGGGGGGTCTCTGATGTAAGGGGGGGCGCCACAGGATTAGCTCGCACAGGGCGCCTGAACACCTAAGGCCGGCCCTGGGTGCAGACGTGCCGGGCATGGGTGTAGAGTAGGACCCTGAGATAGAAGGTCCGGCCTGAGAGGTAGAGGAATTGGATCCCTGAAGCTGAGAAGGGTCAGCAAGGGAAACCATGGCCTGTTGGGCCAGAAGGGGATTATTGCCACAATCTCTACTTCCTCCATCTTCGGTCTCCACAGGAATTGGAGTACTATTGGTACTGGTGGAAAGGCATAAGCAGACTGGAAGTTCCATCTGTCCGTGAGGGCATCCACTCCGAAGGCTCGAGGATCTCTGAACCTCGTGTAGTACTTCCAAAGTTTCTTGTTGCGTGGACTCGCAAACAGATCCACTTCTGGTGAAATCCCCAGGGACAGGACCCAGTCGAACACCTCCTGGTGGAGGGACCACTCGTTGTTGTCTAGTTGGAAACGGGATAGGAAGTCTGCTTCCACATTCAACACTCTCGGAACAAAGACTGCTGAAAGATTGGCCAGATGATGCTGGGCCCATGTCATGATCGGCTCTGTTTCTTGGAGGAGAGACATGCTGCGTGTTCCTCCCTGCCTCTTGACATAAGCCACTGCCATGGTGTTGTCCATCCTTAGCAGGACTGAAGCCCCTTGCGTTAGATGGTGAAACGCCTGAAGGGCTTTGAAGGCAGCCCGAAGCTCTAGAATGTTGGACACCACTCCGTGACCAGGAAAGTTCCATCTGCCTTGTGCCACTTCGGACAGACAGTGGGCTCCCCAACCGGTACTGCTGGCATCGGAGGTTATCGTTATCCAGGAAATCGGAGCGATTGAGTGGCAGTTGGTCAGATTTGTACGGCGTAACCACCAGGGAAGGCATCCCTTCATGAATGGGGTCAGGTGAATAACTTGTGACAAGTTCTCTGTCGTCCACTGTTGGAGAAACCCCCTCTGGAAGGGTCTCAGCTTCCACATAGCCCACTTCACCATGGGAGAGGTGGCCACAAGCGTCCCTACTACCTTTAGACACTGACGAGCAGTGAGACGAGAGGCAGCGAGAGCGCTAGCCACCCTGCTCTGGACTACTGGAATTTTCTCTTCTGGCAGGGAAATGGTGCACTACACCGTGTTGAACAGTGCCCCAAGGAACACCAGCGACTGTGTAGGTACCAGGGGGCTTTTTTCTAGATTCAGAATCCAACCGAATTCCTGAAGTGTAGAGATCACTAGGTCCAGATGCAAGATTAACTGACGTCTGTCTTGAGACAGAAGGAGGAGATCGTCCAGATAATGATGCAATCTGACGCCTTTGGTCCTGATGAAGGCCACAACTGCCAGCAAGGTCTTGGAGAACGTGCGAGGCGAAGTTGAGAGCCCGAAGGGAAGACACGTAAATTGCATGTGAGCAGGACCTACAGCAAACCGGAGGAACTGATGATACTCTCTTGCCACAGGAACGTGGAAGTACGTGTCTTTTAGATCGATCGATGCCAACCAATCTCCTGGGAGAATTGAGTGCTGTATTGTGACTAGGGACTCCATTTTGAACCTTTCTTGATGTATAGACCTGTTGAGATATGTAAGGTCTATTACCGGGCGCCAGGTGCCGTTCTTCTTCTGGACGAGGAACAGAGGTGAATAGACTCCCAGACCTCGTTCTGCATCGGGAACTGGCACAACAGCTCGCTGAGCCAGTAAAGTGTCCACATAAGCGAGAAGAACCTCCTTTTTCTCTGCCGAAGGGGGAAGTGATGTTGCGACAAACCTGGGTTTGGGGACGTTGTCGAACGCCCACGAATGTCCCTGGGACACGATGTTTAACACCCAGGGATCCTGGATCGAGGCCGCTCAGACATCCCGAAATTGGAGCAACCTGGCCCCTACCGGGAAGGCCTGGACGGGCCCAACCTCAAAAGGATTTGGTGGCCTCCCGGTCACCAGACGAAGAGCCTTTAGAGCCTTTCTGGAAGGAGGATTGCCTTGACTTCCAACCTCTTCCGTAGGACTTGCCTGGTCTGTAGCTGCGTGCCTCCCTGGCACGATTGGTAGTTTGTCTTCTTGGGAAAGAGCGCTTCTGAGCGCCTGGGCGTTTATCCTGAGGGAGGAACCCAGATTTTCCACCCGTGGCCCGAGTTATGGCTGCATCCAATTTATTCCCAAAGAGGGAAGAACCCTCAAAGGGAATCCGGCACCACGCCTGTTTTGATGCAGCGTCGGCTACCCAAGAACGAAGCCAAAGAGCTTGTTTAGCCGTGACCGAAGACAGCAAAACTCGGGCCAAGAGGCGAATGGTGTCTATAGACGCCTCCCCCAAGAAGCCCGCAGCCATCTTCAATTTCTGTATTGGAGAACGTTGAAGAGTTTCTTCCGAGATACCTCTAAGAGTGTCATCCAGGGCGTTGATCCAAACTTCCATGGCCTTTGAAATTGTAGCCAGAGCCAATGCTGGTTTGCAGGCCATACCAGCTGAAAGATACGCCCGTTTGATCGGCGTCAATCCTTCTATCCAAAGGATCTCTAAAAGATACCGTATCCTCCAATGGAAGAATGACATGCTTAACCAGTCGCATCACAGCTGCGTCCACCAGAGGAGGGGACTCCAGGTTTTTTACCTCCTCCTGTTTAAATGGATACAGTTTTGCCATTTTCGTGGTCAAGGAATTTTTCTTTTCCACCTTGCTCCACTCTTCGGAGATTATATCTCCCAGTTCCCCTAAAAAGGGAAAGTTCAAATGCTCTTTGCACAACTGTTTAAAGAATTTTTTCTGCTTCGGGGAGGAAAGAGCCGGATCTTCCCATTCAAGGGCCTCTCTCACCGCCTTGACTAAAGGAGAGACAAGGTTGAACTCAAACCCAGTACCGGAGTCATCCGAATCAGATTCAGAATCCGAAGGAAGAATGGAAGGATGGTTGGGTTGAGGAGAATCAGACGGATCCTGAAATAAAAAATCTCTTTCAGGAGAGCGGGATGGTCCCGCAGCAGTACTTGGTCTGTGTAGCTCAGCAAGAGAGTCTTTTAGGACTCTACGCACAACTTCCTCGATATGTTGGTCCGACTTTTCCCGTTCACCCGTAGCTTGGGCATAGCAGGGTTTACACAAAGAGGATCCATCTGTTATTAGGGTACTACACCCCCAGCACTTCTTCCCATGTGGACGCTCTGAGTGGCCATGATGCTTGGAAGAAGACTGACCACTACGTCCCTTATCGCGGGGAGAGCTGCGTCTGGACCTAGACGAGGAGCGCCAGTGGTGCGATTTAGAATGTCTGTCTTCAATGCGTGCGTGAGGCTGTTGGTCAGACCTAGAAGGGCTGGAGACAGACATATAGGACAGGGAAAGACATCAGCTAAAGGAACCTGCAGTATCCCTACCCCCAAAAATTGCCCAGCGCATACCTTGTATGAGCGGGCTGGCCACTAGGGGGCGGAGAAGTATCCATACTCTTCAAAAGACAGAGCTCTATCAGCTGGTATGTAAAAAGAAAGGCAGGCTATTGGCTATAACATCTAGCAGAAAACATGATTAAAAATAATTTTATGTATGGCATCTTACCTCAAACGACAAAGCCAGAAACTGGAGGAGGCTATAACACGAACCGACCGTCCCACCAGTTTCTGACACATCTGCTGTTTAAATAGACTGCTCTGCGGTCCGTGAGCAGCACTGCGCATGCGCGAGTGACGTCACGCGTCATCCCGCGCACGCGCACCATCCTAACGCCGCCGGTGGCTAGTGCGCATGCGCAGACAACGGCGCAACCCGGAAGAGACGGCCGGGATAGCGGCCGCTGCCGATACCGGAAGAAAACAAGGTAAAAACGGAATACTCCCGGCGGATAAATAAATAAGGGGAAGACCACAAAAACACACCTATCAATATAAGATGACACAATACAATGCCTGACAGGGGAAGGAAGGCTACAATAATACACAACAGGGAAGTAAAAACATATAATAAAGATAGAAAATGGTCCCATAATAGGGCTTACCACCCTGCCCAGAGCAGAGACGGGTCCAGAGATGCACCACCAGCTGAATCTTCGGGCAATGATGGGCCACCCACCGCAGCTGGGCTCTCTCGGCCAGACCACAGAGCTCCCTGCAAAGGGTCTCTTCTATTGCCCCCTCCATACCCTGCTAATAGCCAGGGCTTAGCGGAGGCTCCAAGACCCAATCCTGCTTCCGTGTATATAGGACCGTATTTTGTAGGAACATCACATGTATGAATGAGGAGGACGAAAAAAGAACACTGATGCTGAAAGGGAGCAAAGATTTATGGGAGTGGGGTCCTATGAGGTAGGAGAGGAGGCGGGGCCTACCCGAACGTATGCTGCCATGGAGTCTGTCAGGAAAATGTTTTTTTGTTCAGAAGATTTCACCTCCCTTTCTGTCCCTGTGACATATGGATTTTGAAAATGTTGGGTTGTCCTGAAAAAATGGATTGGTGATAAAGCTTCAGTGAAGACACCTTTTTCTAACAATAACTCTTCCAGGAGTGAATTTCCCTTCTAAGGGGTAGCTTTCCTCTCACTTCCTGTTGTCTCCCTCCATTTGTAAGTATGAGTCATATGTAAGTCGAATGCTTGTAACCTGGGGACTGCCTGTATATGCAATTTATAAGTTACTACCTTCTCCCTGGTGAACAAGTCCAACTTAAAAAAAACCCTCTCAAGGTCTGTCTTGCTGTGCTTCTTTTTTGGTTTATTTTTATTTTTAACCACTTTACCACCGGAGGATTTTGCTGTCTTCCGTCCAGACCACTTTTTGTGCTTCGGCACTGTGCGACTTTAACTGACAATTGTGCGGTCATGCAATGTGGTACCCAAACGAAATTTACGTCCTTTTTTTCCCACAAACAGAGCTTTCTTTTGGTGGTATTTGATCACCTCTGTGCTTTTTATTTTTTGCGATATTAATATAAAAAGAGCGAAAATTTTGCAAAAAAATGACATTTTCAACTTTGTCTTTTAAAAAATATCCAATATACTCAATTTATGTCATTTTTTTTGGCCAAAATATATTTAGCTACATGTCTTTGACAAAAAAAAATTCAATGAGCGTATTTTTATTGGTTTGCGCAAAAGTTATAGCGTCTACAAACTTTGGTGTAAATACTGAAATTTTACGCAGCTTTAATTTCTGACTGCCTATCTCAATTCATGAAGTGCTAAAATGGCAGGGCAGTACAAGACCCCCCCAAATTACCACTTTTTGGAAAGTAGACATCCTAAGGAATGTTCTGAGAGGCATGTTGAGCTCATTGAATATTTAATTTTTTTGTCACAGGTGTTTGAAAAATGAATAAAAAAAAAAAATTTTTTTTAACACAAAGTTGTCACTAAAAGATAAATTTCTCACACATGCCATGGGTATATGTGTAATTACACCCCAAAATATATTCTGCTGCTTCTCCTGAGTACAGGGATACCACATATGTGAGACTTTTTGGGAGCCTAGCTGTGTACGGGACCCCGAAAATCAATCTCCATCTTTTGGTTTTCTAATGGCGTAAATTTTTGATTTTACTCCTCACTACCCAACACTGTGACAGGGAAGTGAAGGGGTTAAACTGGGGGAGATCAAGGGGTTAAACCTTTATAGAGGATAGATGGCAGGTGGCCTAAACCTATTCGGGCCTAGCGCAAGCGCAAATTAGGGTCACCAGTGACACTAAATACAGTGATCAGTAGTTATCTGATATACTGTATATATTAGTGCACTGTTTTATATGGAGTGAAGGGGTTAACTGGGGAAGATCAAGCGGTTAAAAGTTTATTAGGGAATAGGTGGCGGGTGCCCTAACCCTATATGGCCTTAGCGCAAGCGCAAATTAGGGTCACTAGTGACACTAAATACAGTGATCAGTATTTACCTATATACTGTATTTAGTGCACAGAGTAATAGGTAGTGAAGGGGATAACTGGGGCTGATCAAGGGGTAAAAACTTTATTAGGGGATAGGTGGCGGGTACCCTAACCCTATTTGGGCCTAACGCAGGCGCAAACTACGTTCACAAGTGACACTTATACAGTGATCAGTAAAATATCTGTATACCACTGTATATAGTGTTCACTGTGAGGGGTTTGGGGGTGATCAGGGGGTGATCAGAGGTGATGAAGGGGTTAAATGTGCCTATGTGAGGTGTGTCAGTGTAGTGTTGGTGGAAACTCACGTTTTTGGTGTGTCTCTGTCTCTCTCCTGGAACCGAAAGGACTTCAGGAGGGACAGTGACATCACTTCCCCTGTCTGTGTTTACATTACACAGACAGGGGACAGATTGCCATTGGTGGGGACCGATCTACAGACACTGACCAAAAATCATTGGTCAGTATCTGGTGATTGATCGGTTCCCTACCGAATGCCATCGGTATCGGGACCCGCGGCGCGCGGGAGCGCGCTCTGGAGCCGCGATCGCACATGACGTTAATACTACGTGGCTGAGCGGTATCGTGCCGCACTGCCGCATTAGTATTACCGCGCGCGGTCCTAAAGTGGTTAAATAATGCAGTTTATAAGTTACTACTTTCTCATCAGGGCTTAGGAAAGGAATTGTCTTTTTACACTTTAAAAGGCTGGGAAAACATCCTCTATACTGTAACTAGGTGCAGTAAAATAGCAATGGATTCAACTTCTATGTCTTATTGAAATGGTAAGCTGCATGTGAATGGTGCCAAGTGAGCAGTTGACCATACTGTCTGGACAGACTGGTTCTAAGGAGGTATGTCAATGTATTAAGCGCCATTGGAAACAGAAAAACACGGAAAATTGTATACTCACCTTTCCGGAGTTTTCCTTTCCTGGTGCATCTTCATGGCAGCACACACTTGGGTTGTGGCTCCGCCCCCACAACCTGATAGAACTGGTTAACGATAAATCAAAGACAGACCCGGCTCACAGAATTCTCTCTAACTCCCACCATTAGGGTGGGAATCTGTATGCTGCCATGAAGATGCACCAGGAAAGGAAAATTACGGAAAGGTGAGTATACAATTTTCCGTTTTCCTGGCACATCATGGCAGTACACACTTGGGAACTAACTCACCATACGGGAGGGTGCAAGGAAAATTTTGTAATGGTCAGTAGCATAGGTATGCATTTTCCAAATTTTACTGTCATGAGTCGGTTTCACCTAATAAAGTGTAATGAAGGGGATAGGAAGAGCCAAGTAGAAATGCCTTTAAAAGCACAGTGATCCCAGAGCAACAATGAGAAGAAGATAGGAAAAGCCCAGGTGAATGCCATAAAAGGGAAAACATACCTGCAAACAATGACCACATAAGCATCCAGCATGCATGAGTAGAGAGCTCCACCATGTATTGCCCAAAAATGCTATAAAACCATTTAAAACATTTTGCCATTAGTGATGATTTCAGTGCCTAAGCATGGTCAGATCGCTATCTTGGAAAAGGGCTAGCCAAGAAACAGGCCACAGGAGCCGCATCACTTCCTGTCTTTCATGCTCAGAGTATACTTGCACTGCTGCAGCCATCTTTGAAATGGCAAACGCCCACAAAAAGTGAAAAGAGGTGAAAGGCATATGGAAAGCAAAGGGAAAACACTGTCACTTACATCAAAGCTTGTTTAAAGCTTTCTTTAACAGGCCTGCTCCGCCAGAATGGGGCTCCAACCATATAGCTTATTCAGAGACTGTACAGGAAGGACTTCCACCCAGGAAAGGCTAAACCTGGCTGGGCGACAAACGGTAAGGGATACCTCGCGTCTCAAGTCCTGATCAGGTGAGAAGAAGGACAATGCTGAAAGCCGGGTCTGTCTTTGATTTATAGTTAACCAGCCCTATCAGGTTGTGGGGGCAAAGCCACAACCCAAGTGTGTGCTGCCATGATGCGCCAGGAAAGTAGGCTTTAAAAAATTTTCCTGGCAAATAAAGTCTAATAAAGAACTTCCAGTTAGAAAAAAAAACTATCTCAAGGTCTATCTTGCTGTGCTGCATTTTTTACTTATTTTTGATTTATTTAGGTGTGGGTATTCATTTATATAGTATTTGTGAGGAAAAGTAAATCGTATACTTATTTCTTTTTCATGGTCTTCTTGTATATTACTGGCCAAGAAATGCATATGGCTTATCTTGGCTAAAGTCATTATCTTTTTGCTGGTCAAGTTACCTGTACACAGACAGCAAACAATACATTTTGGGAAATAGTAGTGTATATTTTTCTGCAAACTACAGTGCCTTGCAAAAGTATTCACCCCCCTTGACTTGTTACTTATTTAGTTACATTACAGCCTTAAGTTCAATGTTTTGTTAATCTGAATTTTATGTGATGGATCAGAACACAATAGTCTAAGTTGGTGAAGTGAAATGAGAAAAATATATACATAAAACTATTTTTTAGAAATAGAAAACAGAAAATTGGCATGTGCGTATGTATTCACCCCCTTTGTTATGAAGCCCATAAAAAGCACTGGTGCAACCAATTACCTTCATAAGTCACATAATTAGTGAAATGATGTCCACCTGTGTGCAATCTTAAGTGTCACATGATTTGTCATTACATATACACACCTTTTTTGAAAGGCCCCAGAGGCTGCAACACCTAAGCAAGAGGCACCACTAACCAAACACTGCCAAGAAGACCAAGGAACTCTCCAAACAAGTAAGAGACAATGCTGTTGAGAAGTACAAGTCAGGGTTAGGTTATTAAAAAATATCCAAATCTTTGATGATCCCCAGGAGCACCTTCAAATCTGTCATAACCAAATGGAAAGAACATGGCACAACAGCAAACCTGCCAAGAGACGGCCGCCCACCAAAATTCACGGACCGGGCAAGGAGGGCATTAATCAGAGAGCCAGCACAGAGACCTAAGGTAACCGTGGAGGAGCTGCAGAGTTCCACAGCAGAGACTGGAGTATCTGTACATAGGACGACAATAAGACGTACGCTCCATAGAGTTGGGCTTTATGGCAGAGTGGCCAGAAGAAATTCATTACTTTCAGCAAAAAAACAAAATGGCACGTTTTGAGTTTGCGAAAAGGCATGTGGGAGACTCCCAAAATGTATAGAGGAAGGTGCTCTGGTCTGATGAGACTAAAATGTAACTTTTTGGCCATTAAAGAAAACACTGTATGGTGCAAACCCAACACATCACATCACCCAAAGAACCCCATCCCCACAGTGAAACATGGTGGTGGCAGCATCGTGCTGTGGGGATGTTTTTCAGCAGCCGGGACTGGGAAACTGGTCAGAGTTGAGGGAAAGTTGGATGGTGCTAAATACAGGGATATTCTTGAGCAAAACCTGTACCACTCGGTGCGTAATTTGAGGCTAGGACAGAGGTTCACCTTCCAGCAGGACAATGACCCCAAACACACTGCTAAAGCAACACTTGAGTGGTTTAAGGGGAAACATGTAAATGTGTTGGAATGGTCTAGTCAAAGCCCAGACCTTAATCCAATAGAAAATCTGGGGTCAGATTTAAAGATTGCTGTTCACAAGCGCAAACCATCCAACTTGAAGGAGATAGAGCAGTTTTGCAAGGAGGAATGGGCAAAAATCCCAGTGGTAAGATGTGGCAAGCTCATAGAGATTTATCCAAAGCGACTTGGAGCTGTGATTGCTGCAAAAGGTAGCTCTACAAAGTATTGACTTTAGGGGGGTGAATAGTCGTGCACATTGACTTTTTCTGTTGTTTTGTCCTATTTGTTGTGTGCTTCACAATAAAAAATATCTTCAAAGTTGTGGGTATGTTCTGTAAATTAAATTATGCAAATCCTCAAACAATCCATGTTAATTCCAGGTTGTGTGGCAACAAAACACAAAAAATGCCATGGGGGGTGAATACTCTTGCAAGGCACTGTACTTGCTTGGTTGCATTGTCATATAGGAGAGAGATGGCATGTATACAGACATTTGCTATAGTAATGAACTTTACGTGATTTTGGTGGCTTCTAAAAGGAAACATTATGAAGCTACATTTTCCACCAAGAGCTTGTAGTACTTTTACATGTTGCCACTATAATAGATAAAGGTAGGTCTTACTTTATGCTCAAGCAAGCGATATGACTCCTTTGACCAATCTATCCATTTAGCACATATGTAATTTGCAATATAATAACCTCCCATTTCTTATATACATTACTTATCTATTTACAGTAGCCATTCAGGCCTTTATGTTTCAAGATAGCGGGAGTCTCAATATAGATGTGAATATGCATACATGCATGTCTCCTCATTGAAACCCACAGAATTATTGTGCCAATCTGGTCGTATATTGAGTACTGCATCGTTACTGGTCTTGGATAATTTGGTTTCTTGGCCCATTTGTTTCTGCTTTGCCTGCCATGATCTGATTCGCATTGGGGTCAGTATTAAGCCACACATATAATTTATATTCTGATAGTTTAAAATATTAGTATGTCACTCTTAGTATAAGAAATAAATACTTAATGTTGTTGTTGATGTATTTATGTATTAACTATTATATATAATTTGCAGAAATATTGGTCTGTCTTGGTCTCTCTGGCCCTGAGGAAGCCTTGTGCGAAACGCGTCGGCTTGCTGGAGACCCTTAGACCGTGCTCCATCAGAGACCTTAACATCATCTGCTGATACTAAGTTATCGGCATTCCCATCTGGGAAGTATTTCTACATTTGCGTTTCTGTTGTGTTTGTTTGATTTTATATATGTCAGACATGGGAACTATTCCTGTGTGTTGTACTATTTTTAACTATGTACAATAAAGTTACATTTTAGACAAATTCTGTGTTGTATATGATCCTCCTCCTCCTATTGGCCCGCAAAGCCCCATCTTTTCTAAATTTGGTTGTATACTTGTAGTACTTTTCCCAAAGCAGACACAAACCCTTCCTACTCCAGTGCATTGGTTCGCTTCCACTCCAAATATCATGAATATTGTGCGAATCATGATTGTTCACTATCACAATAGTTTACTTCTTGTCTTACATAAGCTCATCATGAGGTAACAACATGTCATAAAGGGTTAGTAACGTAAGTCAAAGTAACTCCTCATATAGCACCCAGTATAATGTATTTGGAAGGATGGCTGTCAAAATTTCTATCAAGCTGTCCAGAATAAACAAACAAAAAAACTTTCTTATACAGACATGCCTTACAATGAACTGAACTTAATGTCTGTTCTAGACATTTTATAGATAGGCTAGGCAACTCCTATCCTCATTTTTATGTTTGACATTTTTCTCATGTTTTAGAATTTACAAGTTGTAGTGCCTGACCCTAAATTCATCGCACAACTTAACATAAAAAAATTATCTTTCTGTCTAGTATTATTTGTCTGTCACCCTTGATCCATCCTGTTTTAATAGATAGCTGTTTCTCAAGCTTATAAATCTGCATGATTCCTAATTCCTGTGGACTTGGTTACCCTGTTATCCATTGTGGATCCCTGTTCACTTTAACCATTTATCTAGGGGCTCAGTATAGGCAGAACCGCACCTTTCGGTACATATATTTTCTAGAGCTCCTCTCGCACTGGGCATTTTTGAGGGTCTCTTACCTTTTATTACCTTACTTAATTTAATGCCCATAATGACTGGCCAGTCTTTTTCTCTTCTCTACTTGTGCCTATACCCTCTTGCCTCTAAACTACTATTACAGCAGATGTTAACAGCACAATTCTTCCTTCTTTTTTATCTATACCACTCTGATGGACAGTTGACAGTGACGATATAACATATAACCACCCATCAATACAGTTGGATTAGCGGGAGAAAAATAGATACCATTTGCCCTGAAAATGCCTTACCGATCAAGGAAGTCTGATAACCCAAATGTATTCAAAGGGCTTACCTTAGCCAGGTGATTATCAGAATTTCCCGTATCGTCTCAAGGTCCTCGTTTCGGATTCTCAGAGTCACCTGTAAATTCCCTCCTAGGCAAGGCTCACCAACTGTTCTGGAAATTTTATAGATAGGCAACTCCTATCCTCATATTGATTAGTGGTTCCAAATTAATAACTATTGCAGTAGGGAACAGACACAAAAGATACACTCGGTATCTTTCCAAAATAACTGTTCTGTTTTTTTTTTACGCAATTGAAGATTTTTATGCACATGATTACGTAGGTATCACATTAATATTACAATTGTACTTTAATAGTGACAAGGGGCATAACATAGGCAGGCTAATTCTAATCAGGACTCAAAAGAATGCAAACATGTTAAGAAAACATTATTAGTGACGTGTGCACAATGAGTGCAGTGTGCAATACCTACGCAAACATACAAAATAGAATAATATTTTATACAGAATTTACAAATTTCCTTACAATGTTCTTAGGAAAGCACATACATCACATCTGTCTGACTACCTTGTGGTAATTCAAAACCCTTTAAGGTTGATTTACAAAATCATTTTTGTCTTTCTGCATTGTGACTAGACAGATCAGTTGATTTTGCTTTCTGATGATATGCTAAGGAATTCAGACTGTAAGGTGTGGATGTATAAGAAAGTTTTTTTATTATGTAATAAAGAGGTGCTTAGCAAGGTAGATCAGTCATGAACATAATACACAATTCAATAGTCACTTTGTATTGGTAAAGATAGTAATCACAAATATACTTAACCACTTTAGCTCTGGAGGATTTGACTGCTCAATGACCAGGCCCTATTTTGAGATTCGGCACTGCGTGACTTTAACGGACAATTGCGCGGTCGTGCAACGCTTTTTTTCCCACAAACAGAGCTTTCTTTTGGTTGTATTTGATCACCTGTGCGATTTTTATTTTTTGTTCTATAAACACAAAAAAGCAAACCATTTTGAAAAAATAACAATATTTTTCACATTTATTTATATGAAATTCTCAAAAAAAAAGTAAAAATCAAGTGTTTTTAACATTTTAGGCCAATTTGTTTTCTGCTACATATTTTTGGTAAAAAAAAATCGCAATAAACGTATTTTGATTGGTTTGCGCAAAAGTTATTTCGTTTACTAACTATGGGAAAGATTTATGTCATTTTTATTGTTTTTTTATTTAACTAGTAATGGCAGCGATCTGCAATTTTTTTTGCAGGACTGCGACATTGCGGCGGACAGATCGGACCCCTAACTGACATTTTTGACACTTTTGGGGGTACCAGTGACATTACTACAGTAATCAGTGCTATAAATATGCACTGTTACTGTAAAAATGACACTGGCAGGGAAGGGGTTAATATTACTGGTGATCAGTGGGTTAAGTGTGTCCCTAGGGGCGTGATTATAACTGTGGAGGGGCGTGGCTTGTGAAGTAATCACAGAGACATGCGATCCTATATAGCAGGATCACATAGCCTCTGTGATTACTTCAGGGAGAATGACAGACGGCTGTGTTTACATCAGCCGTCTGTCTTTCTCCCTCAGCTGCGGGAGATCGCGAGTGGCCGGCGGCCATCGGAGCCACCGGTCACACGCACTAACTTCCCGGCACTACAGCTTCCAGAGCGAGCGACGTAGAACTATGTCACTTTGCCCAGGAGCGCCTGCCTGCCGCAATAAAACTGCGGCGGCCGGGGTTAAAGTGGTTAATAGAAAATATTTGTGCAGTTCAATATACAGTATGATAGGTAATCTGCCTTCTCTGAAATAAAAATACTTAAAATCAAAAGGTTGTTAAATTACTTCTGATCCATGCACGTCCAGCCTTCAAAGTCCTGTTTTTATCCACAACACCAGGTAGGTTCTCATATTGCCTGATCATTTTAATGTTTTTACAATTCATTTGCAAATCTTTAATTTACAAGTTCCAATTTAATGGCTAAAGCTGAGATGTACCTTTTAATAGTTGCAACATTTCCAGCCAAACGTTTTCTTTATTGTAAATTGAAAAAGAAATACAATCATACAAAGAAAATATAAAGTATGGAAGGCAATAAAACTTGGAATCATAACAACATCAAAAACCGTTAAACTGCAGAGGTACAAAACAGGAGTACACACAAATTACAAGAAGTTGGAACCTGACGAGGGAGGAACTGTCAGTCCACAATCCATAGGAATAAACATAAAAATAACTCAACATAAATATTGAATCAGTAATATAAGCAACCCTAGTTAAACACATGTCTCTGGGGTCTGTAACCACCTGTCCCAAATTTTATTGAACTTGGTGGGACAACCTCTATGGGCATAGATGAGCTTCTTATATGGAATAGGGACATTGATCTCCCTCAGCCAATCACTAATACCAGGGGGGTTATCACGCATCCAGCTTCTAGCGATGAGCTTCCTAGCTGCAAACAGTGTTTCATGTAGGAATAGTGTGGGGAATTTGTCAAGATCTGTATCTGGAAAGATCCCCAAGAGACACGGCTTGGGGAGCAATGGCAAAGGGGAGCCCATGTTGTCATGTAGAAACCGTACAATCTGTTCCCAGTATCCCTGAACCCTCAGGCAACTCCAAATTAAATGGTGGAACGTTTCCGCTCCACACATGGGGCAGATAGCAAATCCACCTCCCCGGTACCTGGCCAACAAAAGGGCCGTGAGGTAGGATCGGTGCAGGTTAAACAACTGAGTGAGGCTATCCGACAACTTAGGGGAAACCAGTTTGCAAGCATCAAGGGCATCTTCCCACTCCTCGTCCTCCAGAGCACCCACCTCACCCTCCCAGGGGCATAGGCCCTCGTCGTGGAGTCGGGCAAGTGCAGCTCCGTGTAGAATATAGAAATGAGATGTTTAGGGTCAGAGCCTCTAACGATCTCAAGGATCGGGACCAGCTCCAGTCTGGGAGGCGCTTGTACAAACTGGGCCAAAAAGGCATGCCGCAACTGTAGGTAGCGGTAGTGCATATGACTTGGGACGCCATATTCAGATTGCAAGAGGGCAAATGTTCCCCGGTCGACACTATATGTGAGAGATAACAGATACTAAATCTAGTCCAGGCCTGGGGGGTCAGGCAGGGAGCAAAACTCTGGGAGTCCAGTATAATGCCACAGGGGGGGTGGAATCATGAAACTGCGGGAGAGCAAGCCTATCAGTCACCACATCCCACAATCTCCTGTAATGGTAGAGAAGCGAGTCACGAGCACCCTGTACCTCTGCCATCTGAAAACCACCTACAATAACTGTCAGGGGATCCCCGGAAGGCTGTGCCCAAGGAGGGCACAAGAGGGGCAGAAACCGCATCCTGTCAGTTTTATCCACGTGGAAAACGTGGGGGGTAAGGCAGGGAGCAAAACTCTGGGAGTCCAGTATTATGCCACAGGGGGGGTGGAATCATGAAACTGAGGGAGAGCAAGCCTATCAGTCACCATAGGACCATAGGTTATCCATGTGGAAAACCTGAGAGAGTTGCAAGGCTAAGTAATAAAGATTAAAATCAGGAAGCGCAACACCACCCAATTTCGTCAGGTTCTTGAGCTTGCGCCATGATAGCTTGTGCCTACCCGAACCCCACACAGGAGGGCCTCCATCTGCATAAAATATTTCAAGGGAAGATAAACCGGTGAATGCCAGGGGTTGGAGATTATCCACTACGTAGTTAGCCGGGGCACTAGTGACCAGTATACCCAAGTACTTAATCCGTCGCATTCTTTGCAGGGGAAGGTCAGTTCTAAAAGGGAGGGAGGAAACATCATCCAGTGGGAGAATCTGAGATTTGTCCCAAGTAATTTTAGGGCCCGAGAACGTGCCAAAGCATTCAATAAGGTCCAGTGCTGCGGATAAGGAGGCATCGGGGTCAGCCAAATACAACAGGGTGTCATCAGCATACATACTGATTTTTTCGATCAAGGAGCCTATGCGCCTATGCGCCACGCCAGGGTGCGCCCGAATGGCCATGGCTAAAGGTTCAGCTGCCAACGCATAAAGCAGCGGAGACAACGGGCAGCCCTGGCATGTGCCTCTAGTTAGGGGAAAACTATCAGAAGTCCAACCATTGGCCAACACTCTAGCCAACGGAGCCTGGTACAAAATTTTAATCCAGCGGATAAATTTGGGGCCCATGCTGTAGCATTCCAAGCACCTCCAGAGATAGAGCCATTCAACAGAGTCAAAGGCCTTGGCAGTGTCCAAAGCCACGACTATTCTGGTACCTGTATTGTCATGAGGAGCCTGCAAATTCATGTACAGGCGCATCAGGTTAAAGGAAGTGTTTCTGTCCGGCATGAAGCCCGATTGATCTGCATGGATCAAAGATAAGATCACCTTATTGAGTCGGATGGATAAGACCTTGCCCAACATTTTTATGTCTACCTGTAGGAGGGATATGGGACGATAAGATTCGGGTTTGTGGGGGTCCTTACCCGGTTTAGGAATAAGGACTATCAGCGCCTCACTCATCGAGGGGGGCAGGGTATAGGTGTCGAAGGCATGTTTGTATAGGGAAAGCAGTCGTGGAACCAGATCCTCGGAAAACTCTGAATAAAATTCCACAGGTAATCCATCAAGGCCGGAGATTTGGATCTGGGGAACCTGGCTAGTGCCTCCATAATTTCGTCCGCCTCTAGGGGGGCCTCCAGTTGTGCCACCTGGTCTGCTGTCAGCTGGGGAAAGGCAATGGTCTCAAGAAAGGCCCGCATGGCCGCTGGGGCTTCAGGGGCCGTAGAGGTATAAAGTTGTTGAAAAAATAACTTAAAGTGTTCCGCCACTAATCTAGGTTCAGAAATCTGTTCCCCATTAGGGAGGTGCAAATTAATCACCCCCGGGGGCTTGTCTTCACAATGGACCAGATAAGTTAACAGTTTGCCCGCCCGCTCCCCATGCTCAAACAGCTTTTGCTTCTGGAAGAAAAGTCGGCTCTGGGCCCGTTCACGCTCCAACTGGGTCACCACTCTGGTCGTTAACTTGAGCTGGGCAGCTCTGGGTGATGAAGGGTCCGCAATATAGGCCTGCTCCGCAACCAACTGCGCCTGGGAGGCCCGAACAAGGGCCGCCTCGGATGCAGTTTTCACACCCTTCATTTTGGACAGAAGCGTTGCCCTGGCGCCAAGCTTAAACGCCTCCCAGACTGCTAAAGGGGGCAGATTGGTCATTTTCCCGATAGAAGAGTGTCCAAGTAGAGGCCAGATCCTCCTCCTCAGGGATCAGAGTCAACAAGACGGGATTCAGCCACCAAGCAGGCCTAGGTTGCTCATGCAATAGCCTGAGAGATGCCCAATAGGGGCTATGATCAGAGAGCCCCCTGGCAGCGAAACCCACATTCAGGAGCCTGGAGGTCAAAGTGAGGGACACAAAAATATAATCAATACGTGACAGCAAATTATGAGTGGCAGAAAAACACAAATACGCCCTAGTGGAGGGGTACCTAACCCTCCAGGTATTGGCTAGGTTAAATTGTGCCACGAGCATTGGCAAACCTGGTAAGAGGTGGCGTAGGTTGTTGCTGTAACGGAGTGTGAAGCCTATCTAGACTGGGATTCATGGTATTATTAAAGTCCCCTAGCCAGAGCACTGGGGTATGGGGGTATTGCATCATAAAGTCTAAGCCCTCCATCAATATCGAGGAGGCAAAAGGAGGGGGGACATAAAATGCCATTATAAGGTAAGGTTCACCAAACAATAATGCACAGAGGAACACATATCTCCCCAAAGGGTCTACTAGGGAGCCCCAGAGCACAAAATGGACCGACTTGGCTATCAATACGGCCACCCCCCTAGATTGGGAGGTGTACGAGGAATGGAACGACCAGCCAATCCAAGGACGCTTGAGTGCCATTTGGAGTCAGCAATCCAAGTGGGTCTCCACCATGGCCAGAATATCGGCATGTTGCTTTTTGGTAAAAACTGCAGTCCGCTTTATCTTAACTCGGAGACCCCGAACGTTCCAGGTCAGCAATTTAAGGGAAGCCATGACAGTACCAACTTAATAGCTTGTGCGGGTGCTCCGGAGTTCCCGTTTGATCGCATATAACTGGAAAAGGGATATGTACAAAACAATCAACCCAACCCGAGTGCAATGTCAACCCCAGTGGTAGCATAACATGAAAACGTTGATACCAGCAGATAATTCTGTAGCCATACCATCAGCAGTAAGAGAATACATGACAATAAAGAAAGGTTAAAAAAAACAAACAAAACAAAGAAAAACAACCCCAATCCCCCCCCCCCACCCCGCCCTGCACCACCCCCAACTTGTGCGGGCAATGGAACCCGTTACCCATCCACACCGAGAGGAACAACAGCAGGTCCTGCATGCAGATGGTGCAGATCCGAAGATTACTGAATTATGATGAGAGACAAACAGCATAGGCCTCTGCCACTGGGACCAGTAGCAGTGTTGCCAACCCCCCGGAGGGAAATTTACTGGCAGAACGTCCAAAATTTACGGACAGCACCAATTTTTTACGGACACTGAAAAAAGTACCTAGAATAACAATTTTCAGTGCTAAACCGTGCAAATATCAATATTTTAACTATAAACATATAGCTAGTGCTATTAGCAATGTGTTAAAGTTAAACAAAAGTCAAAAAACATATTTCTCAAATTTACATGAAGGTTGGGTTACCATAACCCAGCCAGCACAGAGTTCCCCCTTACATCAGAGTCTGCAGACTCTGGTCAGACATGGTACAGGAGGTGGTCAGAGACGGTACAGGAGGTGGGCAGACACGGCAGACATGGTACAGGAGGTGGGCAGACATGGTACAGGAGGTGGGCAAACACTGCGGACATGGTACAGGAGGTGGGCAAACACTGCGGACATGGTACAGGAGGTGGGCAGACACTGCGGACATGGTACAGGAGGTGGGCAGACACTGCGGACATGGTGAAGGGGGTGGGCAGACACTGCAGACATGGTGAAGGGGGTGGGCAGACACTGCAGACATGGTGAAGGGGGTGGGCAGACACTGCAGACATGGTGAAGGGGGTGGTCAGACACTGCGGGCATGGTGAAGGGGGTGGTCAGAGACTGCGGCATGGTACAGGGGGTGGTCAGAGACTGCGGACATGGTACAGGGGGTGGTCAGAGACTGCGGACATGGTACAGGGGGTGGGCAGAGACTGCGGACATGGTACAGGGGGTGGGCAGACACTGCGGACATGGTGAAGGGGGTGGGCAGACACTGCGGACATGGTGAAGGGGGTGGGCAGACACTGCGGACATGGTGAAGGGGGTGGGCAGACACTGCGGACATGGTGAAGGGGGTGGGCAGACACTGCAGACATGGTGAAGGGGGTGGGCAGACACTGCGGGCATGGTGAAGGGGGTGGGCAGACACTGCGGGCATGGTGAAGGGGGTGGGCAGACACTGCGGGCATGGTACAGGGGGTGGTCAGAGACTGCGGACATGGTACAGGGGGTGGTCAGAGACTGCGGACATGGTACAGGGGGTGGTCAGAGACTGCGGACATGGTACAGGGGGTGGTCAGAGACTGCGGACATGGTACAGGGGGTGGTCAGAGACTGCGGACATGGTACAGGGGGTGGTCAGAGACTGCGGACATGGTACAGGAGGTGGTCAGAGACTGCGGACATGGTACAGGGGGTGGTCAGAGACTGCGGACATGGTACAGGGGGTGGTCAGAGACTGCGGTCATGGCACAGGGGGGTGGTGAGAGACTGCGGAGATGGTACAGGGGGTGGTCAGAGACTGCGGTCATGGCACAGGGGGTGGTCAGAGACTGCGGTCATGGCACAGGGGGTGGTCAGAGACTGCGGTCATGGCACAGGGGGGTGGTCAGAGACTGCGGAGATGGTACAGGGGGTGGTCAGAGACTGCGGTCATGGCACAGGGGGTGGTCAGAGACTGCGGTCATGGCACAGGGGGTGGTCAGAGACTGCGGTCATGGCACAGGGGGTGGTCAGAGACTGCGGTCATGGCACAGGGGGTGGTCAGAGACTGCGGTCATGGCACAGGGGGTGGTCAGAGACTGCGGTCATGGCACAGGGGGTGGTCAGAGACTGCGGTCATGGCACAGGGGGTGGTCAGAGACTGCGGTCATGGCACAGGGGGTGGTCAGAGACTGCGGTCATGGCACTGGGGGTGGTCAGAGACTGCGGTCATGGCACAGGGGGTGGTCAGAGACTGTGGTCATGGTACAGGGGGTGGTCAGAGCCTGCGTGGACAATGGAAGTGCCCTCCTCACCCCCTCACAGTAGTTTCTTCCTCTGTCCCCCTTACCTTAGCTCTCCACATCAGTGTCCTCCTCCTAAGTCCCCTTCACCTCTCCATAGCAATATCAGTGACATTACTGCAGAGTGAAGCTGTGTGACACTGCCTGTGGAGAGGTGAAGGGGGCACAGGAGCAGGACACTGATGTCCTCTGCCCCCTGACTCATCTCTCTACTACTTCAGTGTACTGAGTGTCTGAGCCTCGGTGGCTCAGAACCCCACTCACCAGACCAGTCCTCCTGCTCTTCTGTGTGCTCTCTCTGCCTCTGCTGTCGCAGCCTGTCTGCTCTATCCACTCCACTCCACCATCCATCCGTCCAGCGGCATCTTCTAGAGTTCTAGTTCTTGTCCACACTCCACAGCTGCGCTGGAGCACAGACTCCACTCCATACTGCTGGCGCAGCGCCTGGCGGCCGGCGGGAAAATTTAAATGACGGCGGGGGGCGGAGGCAGGGGCGGGCGCAGGCGGGCCGTGGCACTCGTCCGGCGACGATCATCATCCAGTGCGAGTCTGCATCTCTCTGCGAGTGCGAGAGAGCTCGGGGATCTTCGGAACTGCGCGCCGCGCACGCGCAGTTCTGACAGTGCCGCCGCCGCCATAGATTTACGGGCACTTTTCTCCTGCTACGGGCATTTACGGGCAGGAGAAAAGTGCCCTGTTTTTACGGGCTGTCCGTAAATCTACGGGCGGTTGGCAACACTGACCAGTAGTGGAGGAGAGATGGGTAAAACTGCCTATCTCAGACAGGCCTAGGGAGCGAAAATACGCTGGGCAGCTGAGCATACAGTGAAACAAATGCAAAAGTCTAACCGGGACTGTGAGCGAGATGGGGAGCTCCATCAGCAACAGGTGTGAGGAGGTATACCGTTCAAAGTACTTGCAAGGTGGCGGTAGCAAGGAGGCAACAGATCATAGCCAGGGGACCCCCAGTGCCTTCAGCTGGTATACGGCCGTTTGCAAAAGGGGGGTATAAAAACAGTACCAAGGCAGCTAAAATAACTGGTCCGAGGGTCCTGGCAGGTTATCACATCTAAGAAATGCCCCAGGCAAGTGGATAGGTGAAAAGGATCATATGTAGAGGGAGAGAAAAAAAAGGCAGAGGTCCGGCGAGGGCTCCCACATCACAGGAGGAGAACGGTAATCCAAAGTGAAGGGAGGTGAGACAAGGAAAAATCTTCCCTTAACCTCTAGCATCCTGTTGTTCCAGCCAAGCAATGACAGCCCCTGGATCTTCAAAGAAGTGGACCCTGTCTTCGCCTTCAACACGGAGACGCGCAGGAAATAACATTGCATATTTCACATGTTTGATGCGGAGTCAATAGTCGCAACATTTAATAAAAAATTAAAATTATTATTTTTTAAACCTTCTTTAAAAGAGAAGCATGGCCAAAGCTTTTTTTGCCATACATCTCTTGTGGGTCACAGGAGCGCACTTACTTTTGAGGTTGATTTACTAAAACTGGAGTGTCCAAAATCTGTGCAGCTGTACATGCTAATCATCTCCTAACTTCAGCTAGTTCAATTAAGCTTTGACAATAAAATATGGAGACTGATTGGTAAACTATTATAATACCAATGCCTTGGGAGCATTTGTAAATCCTATGTTCCAATGCTAACTAAGGACTAAAGAATGAGTCTTTCTCCAATGCTTAGAGCTGTGAAAAGTAAATAGATGGAGCCATGACTAAAAAAAAAAAAAAAAAAAAAAACACTGTATTTTATTCCTGATTTGATAAAACTGGTCAAAAAAGTTGGGATTTTCATTACTATTTCGATATTTCGAATTATGTATGTTTTTAAAGTTATGTGTTTGTTATGTTAACTCTTTTTTTTTTTTTTTGCATCTCACCAAACAGGTAAGTAGTTCGGGAACCAGTTTAAATAGAGAGAGATACTAGCCATTATGCCTATTGCACCATTGGGTGTTTCTAAAGAGATGGGGCCCTGTTTTTTTCATAATTATAATTTAATACCTTTTAAACACACAAAATAACAGAGCAGGAGCCAAAGAATGAGGTTGGTCCTCTGTGTCATTAACAGATGGTAGAATACTCTCTTCTAGGTGCAGGAATCTAGAAGTGTCTGCTAGAGAATGTTTGATGGTGCAAATGTTGCGAAGGGACCAGAATACAGGCAAAATGCAGAAACAAAAACAGACAGGTAGAAATAACAAATACCCAAAAACAGAGATAGATGTTGTAACAGCTAGGCAGATCCTAGTACAAAAAAACATATGCTGGCAGATCAGACACCAGCTGCTTGCTTGGCACTCTATTCAACTTCTACTGATTGAGACTAGCTGTGCAATTTGCTTTAAAAAAAAAAAACCCTTTCTGGACCTTTTCATGGATTCCAGCCAAATGCACATTTGTTTGGGAACCATGCATACCAAACCAGGCAAAGGACGAATGATAATGCACATAAAAAAAATCCTGAAAAAACATTGTAGTGACATGACAACAATAGTCATCATTCATAGAAAGCTTTCCAAAGCATAAATTCTGAAAAACGAGTTTAATTTATAATTTCTCAAAAAAACAATACATGATAATACCTCCTAGCTAAATGGTTCTTAGGTCTGTCCAGAATGTATCAAGCCAGGTAATATGGAAAATAGAGATATTTATTGAAGAAGATACAAGATACATTGTACATAGGACATAGGTAGCAGAAGCTGCTGAAAACATTTTGCAATGACACGTTTCATGCCAAGATCCTGGATCAAAATCTCGGTCACAGTCATTTTTAGAAGCCCCATTTCAGCTTGTAGTTCTCGCAACAGTCAGTCATTGATCTTTGTTGAGTGCAGCCCATACACATTCAAAATTCCCAAGTTTTCTGCTTGTTGCAGGCCTTCCAGAACATGGATCCCTTTCAACAGATTCTCAACCATCTTTGAAGCGTTTGTGCCACACTTTTATTTGCACTGCACTTGTATTGTCCCTGAAACCCTTCTGAATCATCCAAACAGTTTCTGTGGAGTAATATTCAAGCTTAACGCAAAATTTGATGCAGATTCGTACCTCTACTTAGGTATTTTGAATGTGATGGGCACACAGTACGCATGCTCACTCAATGACGTCTAGCATCCCCATTGAGATGGCATAGAACCTCAAGTTTTGGGGAGGCATAGACCCTAGCATCCTACAAGTGAAGTCATAATATGCTTTTTTGCAGGTCTCCAAACAAGAAAGGAGCATTTAGGCCAACCCACTGGCCTCAGGGTCACCCTTCTCATTCTGATGTCCTCTCAAATGTTGTCAGAAATTTCTTCACATCTTTGCAAGTAATTGTGAGAGAGTGATTGTACTGCTTTAGTAAGAGAGTTTATTTGTGCTGCTGCAGTTTCTTTCATGGTGGTTATCTGGGCCTCTGTTTTTCCCTACTTAGCCTCCATATTTCTCTGTAGTGCTATACTACTCGGGCATTGCTCCACATTAGCCTGCTGCTGTACAGCATTAGCCACTAGCTGTTGCTTTAGTATTTCCTCCACTTCTAAATCCATAGGAGGGTATGGCCCCTTTAATTTAAGTTTGTTTTTGAGCCTGCCCATACCCATCCTAGCACCAGTTGTACCATTTGGGGGATTAGTAGGATTGGTGGACACAGGCTTTTTGGAACAAGATAACCCTTTTTTTAACTAGTAACAGCTTGTTAGCAGAAAAACCAGCATCCATATCAAGAAAAGAAAACTCAAAGGCTTCTTGTCAGATTGACATAATCCAGGTAACATAACAGAAATAACCTATCTTAAGCAGCATACACTTCAAAGTAACAAAGTTCAAATCACAGAGGTACCAAAGGGCCAAGCCAGCAGTGAAGCTTTTGGACATGTCTGTCCATACTCCACAGCTGCAGCTATCAGTTCTCCAAACACACCCTATTTCTTACTTCCTACTGACATACCAGCCCTTTCATTTACTAAGCCCTATTGTGTCTCTCAAAGAGCCCATCACCTTCCACACAAAGAAAAGTGATACATACCTGCCATCCAGGACACCATAAATAATATTCCCAATGTACACATTACAATAAAAGTTAGAGTAAGCAGGAGATAAACAAGACGATGAAAGGATTTGTGTAGCAGAGCTTGGTTGTAGTTACTTGAGATTCAGGAAAGATAGATTTTTTATAAAATAGAGTAAATCATGAAGGATAGCCAACAATATTTATTTCAGCAGATATCTGGTCTTTTTTCTTTTTTGCTTAACTTGACCTATAGACTTTGAATTATTTACAGCTACAACTCCTCAGTCTATAGATTTATATGGATTCTTGCAGATATCCTTACCAGAGATGATATACATGAGTTAGTGCACATTGACCCAAGTATCTCTTGTGCTTGAAGCAGTTCAACCAAATGTGTTTGAAACAACCCATATAATTGTATATCCAAAAGTAATTAGGGACTTATAGAATAATTTAAAAAATAGGTTATTTTTATTTAAAATTTAAAATTGATACCTTTAAAATAAAAATGAGAAAAAAATGCCCCCCCCCCCCCCAAGAAAAAAAAACTATATATGAGGTACAACTGCAACGCAGGTTGGGTTATCAGCAAATACTCAAACCTCTAAGGTAGGTAAACTGCTATTCTTAACCTGACAAATATGTTTTTCCTACTCACCATGCTGCAAGCAAGGTTTAAACAAAAGATTGAACATTTCTAATTAAAAACAATTGGAATCTTTTTAGTAAAAGTTAAAATTCTCTCATTCACTAAAATAATCAGTCTTCCCCATTCCATGCTGCATCCTCTCTTCATTTCAAAACTCTAACAAGTGCTAAATTTTGGAAAGCAAAAGAGTTGTTTTATTAAAGCACTATGTTATAAATGACATTAACTTCCCCCATTAAAGTATTATATGAAAAAATAAGAAATAATTTAAGTATTATATGAAAAAATAAGAAATAATTTGCAGGGTCTTCGGTCTTCATGTATCATTTACCAGCATGTGCAGTCTATACATAAGCCCCTTGCATTTGATAGGTAAGTTACTTTGTTTAAAAGAAGAAAAAGCAGAACTACAAAAATACTAGCAAATCAACACTCTGAACTCTGTTTTATACGTGACTACATTAGAGAGAAATAAATCAGATTCCCTCATTCTGAATTCAGTAAGATTTTTAAACTGTGACCAGTTAAAAAAAATTTTGTTAGTTTAGGTGGTAACACATATAGTTTACTGAAGAAAACTAATATACCATGAAGTAACAGGATTATTATGGTGTGACCCCCCCCCCCCCCCCCCCCAGTGAATTAGACACACAAAAAACAATATTAAAACCAACTTCTGTCATTGATATGTATGAACAAAGCATCTGAGAAAATCTTTAGTATATGGTTAAAAAATAACCCAGAATAGCAATGTTCATTTCACCCATAAAGAGGCTTTACCAAAGGCCAGTTTGCAAACATCATCATAACAATTGTATCAAATCCATAGGTTTGTAGGTTTAGAACAAAACAAGACTCTACAAATGGTCACTTGGTCAACATGGCCTCACTCAACATGTTTTACGTTATTGTTTCCTCGGGAGTAGAGTGGTAAAATTAAAATAATAACATAAATATTATATTAGAAAACAAAAAAATTGTGTGGCAAATAGTCAACAAAGAACAGAGTGCACATTTATGAAGGTCTTAACTTACATGACAGAACCATATTGCTGTTTAACCTTCCTAGCGGTATTCCCGAGTGTGACTCGGGGTAAGATTTTTGAGCCAAAAGCGGTAACCCCGAGTCACACTCGGGGTAGCGCTAGGAAACTCGCTGGATCCTGGTGGAGGTTTCACTTACCTTTTCTCCGGGATCCAGCGATGTATGAGAGCGGTGTCCGGCGGCGGATGTTCCTCTCGATCGTCTGTAAGCCCCGGCTTCCGTCTCCGGCGACGTGACGTCCGCCGGTGGGGTGGAACCGGCGGCAAATTCAAAAAGTATAAACACCAAACACACTGACACACTGTAATCCTATTGGATTACATTCCCAAAATATAATATAATTTAATATAATAAAAAGTGACCTTTTTATGCCCCCCAGTGCTTTCTCCATTGCACTTCCTGCATTATTTCCATACTTTGTATCTGGATTATTGCAGAGTGACCATGGCCTCAAGCAAGCGTGCCGCAACATCAAAAGTGATGTATGACCTGCTGGGCTATAGCGACAGCGATCCCGAATCGCACGGAGAGTGGAGTGACAGCGATGCATGGGAAAGCTCATCATCCGATGAAAGTGAGTTTAGTGATGATGATGTGCCGAGCGATGTGCGTACTTGGTGCGTGATCGACTGCGGTACGGAGCACGTAGCGCCCCCAAGGTTCCCGTATACCGGAACGCCTGGTCTCAAAGTTGATGTTGAGGAGGATAACCCCTTGGCGTATCTGCAGCTTTTTTTGACTGATGAGGTCATCGAAAAAATTGTTGTGGAGACCAACCGGTACCAGCAACAACAAGCCGCAGCACATCGGCGGTTTTCCAGGAGCAGGATGTGGGAACCCGTTACCAGTGCGGATATCTGGAGATTCCTGGGCCTTATTATTCTGCAGGGAGTGGTGGGGAAACCCCTGCAGAAGTGGTATTGGACCACAAACAAATTATTGGCCACTCCTTTTTTTGGAACCATAATGTCGGAGTACAAATTTTCCCTTATAATGCGATATTTGCACTTTGCCAACAATGAGGATTTTGATGAAACATCTCATCCGGCTCCGAAGCTGAAAAAGATCTGGGACATTTATCAATTAATTTTGAAAAACTTCCAGTGGTCCTATGTCCCAGAAAGAGACATTTGCATTGACGAAAGTCTTATGGCGTATAAAGGGAGACTTAGCTGGATCCAATATATTGCGTCCAAGCGAGCACGCTTTGGAATAAAATCCTTTATGCTGTGTGAATCCAGCTCTGGCTATATTTGGAACTCGGTCCTATATACCGGAAGAGGAACTAAGTTCAACCCAAGGTTCAGCAGCTATGGGATGGCAACTGCTTCTGTTCTGACGCTGATTGAGCCTCTGCTGGATCAGGGGTATTGTGTCACTACAGACAATTTTTATACCTCCCCAGAACTGTTTGAGTTCCTCCTACAGCATAAGACGGATGCTTATGGGACCGTCAGAGCAAACCGGCGTGACATGCCCCCCAGCTTTGCCAAAAAAAAACTCAAGCCTGGAGAGTTAGTTGCCTGGCAGAAAGGCAAAATGTTGGCACTTAGATGGCGCGACAAAAAAGATGTCTGCCTGATGAGCACCATCCATAACACGGCCACTGTCATGGTCCATACAAAAGGGGGAAAAGATGTGCTGAAACCGCAACTGGCCCTGAATTACAATAACACCATGGGAGGTGTGGACAGAGCTGACCAGGCCAAGACCTTCTATCCAGCAATGCGGAAACAGCAGAAGAAATACTATAAAAAAAATTTCAGACACCTCCTGGAGCAGTGTTTATGGAATGCCTTCATTCTGCTGAAAAAGAAAAGTGACCGGCCTATGATCCATGCGGACTTTGTGTGGAAAATTGCGGAGCTGATTTTTCTCAGGCACCAGACACCAACTGTAAGTCGATCCGGACGCCGTGCGGCTGGTGTCGTGAACCCCGAACGACTGACCGGTCGTCATTTTATGGACCTCATTCCGCCGACGGAGAAGAAGACTGCACCCACAAGAGTGTGTGTGGTGTGCTGTTCCAAGCACGACGACACCGGGCGGAAAATAAGAAAAGAAACACGGTACTACTGTCCAGACTGTGATGTTGGACTTTGCGCTGTACCCTGTTTCAAAATTTTCCACACCCGGGACGTTTATTGAAGCAGTATGAAGAGTAATATTGCATCCTTTTTGGGAAAAAAAAAATATATTGCATCCTTGTTTGACAAAAAAAAATGTCAGTGTTTTTGATTACATGATTTACTATCATTTATTGAATAAAAAGTGTTATTTTTTGGAAAAAAAAAAGTGTTATTATTATATTATTATTTTATAGTTATTTATTATATTATAATTTAGGATTTTGTGTTTCAAACTTTATCATACTCGGGATGTTATAAAGAAGAACACACGGTAAAAAGAAATCATTAGTAAATAGCTGGTTTGGGCTGCTCATTCTCCAGAATTGCAAGCAAAATAATGGTACCGCTTTCAGCACCTAAAATCCGAAAGAATCATACCGCCAGGGAGGTTAAAGATTGTCAAAGAGATTTCAATTATCAATATACATCGAGAAAGCTCCCCAAAAGAAAGAACTCTGAAGGGTGTCAAAGGATAGGGAGGCACAGGGGGCCGTAAAGAGATGGCGTCACTGCAGCTCAATCCTACTTTCTAAGGGCATAAATTTCCCATTGAGCCCTCCAAAACCAAACAAATATATTCAAATACATTATAGCATATTGACCTCAGGACATACCTCTGTAAAAAACAGGGAAAACGATTTACACCATTAAAAAATAAAGAGAGCATGAATTGTGGATGAATAACTATCTAAAAAAACATAAATCAAAAATAATTACAATCATGATTTGCCTATTCGCCCCAGGAAAGTACAAAACTGCGATATTAATAATCCTCAAATATTGTGCCAGGTTACCTTCTAAACCTGTTGTTCACCAGCAGGACCTTTATTTCTTAATGGAGGGAACTGATGTCACCTTTGTAAATGCATTGCATGTCAAATTCCCCTTGGAAAATTACAAATTGTCATGTGTATATATGCATGTCAGGGGACCTTGAATTATGAGATCCTTGAGGGCAATGTGAATGTACAGTATGTACAAGTGTACGAAAATTTGTGGCACTATATAAATATTTGTAATAAATAAATGTACTAACTGTGTTTCATGTAGGGTGGTTTCCAAAAGACAGGTCTTGGTATCCTTTCTATCCGTTGTTAAGGCTGAATAAGAAAGCCACAGGGAAAATAATAGGGATTACCTAAATTGCATGAAATTACTACTATTATAGGACTGTAGTAATTTGGCAGATTGTTGTGGAAAAACGAACTGCTTGGTGGACAGTATTTGTTTTTTTAGGGACAGAAAGCAAAAAGAAGAAATGAAAGAGGAGATATATGGAAAATTACGTAGTGTGTTTTAAAAGAGATGTATGAGAATAGCAAAAAAAAATACCATACTCACCTACAGTAGATGTTTGCAGCACAGATCCCAGCTACAGCTATTCCCCGCTGGCTCTACCCCAAGAACTGAGCAATCAAACACCCCTAATCAGTCAGTTCTCTCCCTCCGGCGGGAGCGGCTGGCTCAGTTTCCTAGCGGCTCACTGAGAGGCTGCCGGGCCAGGCATATGGGTGGATCCCGACTGTAAAGTCAGGATCTTTCCTAAGCCTTGATCAGCTGCTGTCAGCTGAAAACAAAGAAGTATAGCCAAATAGCTTTGGTTATACTTCTCCTTACAGAAGTACTGGGGAATTGTTTTTTTTTTTTTTTTTTTAATAGTACACATTTTTAGAAAATTCTTTTTTAGTTTTGAATAGAGAAGGAAAGGGTTAGAATTACTGTGCCTGTCCCTATGTGACCTTGGTCACAGGGAGTGAAAACAAAGAAAAATATAACACTTTACAATTGTCACCAGACCATGAAGTGGGGAAGAAAAAATCTTTAAATTGGGTGTTCTGGTGACTAAAATGAGAATTCCCTTTAGGCTCGGTTCACACTAGTCTGACTCCAAACTCACACGACTTTCAGTGCAACTTTGGAGTCCAACTTTGATGTGAGTTTTTACACTCATTGAAGTTGTATCAAAGTTGGACCAAAGTAGTGCAGTAACCTTTTCCAAAGTCGGACAGACTTGGATAATATTAGTTAAGACAGCTCTCATTAGGGAAACATTGAATTTCACATGTCGTCCGACTTGGGGGTCTCACAAATTGGATTTTATGTTGCACCAGTGTGAACCGTGCCTTACTCTCATTTTCTGTTGTGTCTACAGGACAGGAAATACATGTAAATCTCCCAAGCTAGATAAATGCAGCAAACGTAACCTAACAGGGGTTTTACCTTTTGCTTACTATATCTACTATTATCTATATCTCTGGCTTCAAATACACTTGTATTCAGTAAATTCTTGTTGTCAGCGGTATTGTTCTTCAATTCAGTTGACAGCTCTGACCATACCCTTTTCTACTTTCAGTGTGTGACATTTTTTTCCCCTTTCACAATGTTAAAAAGCTACATTTTCTCAAGGCAACAATACAGTACAACTGCTCTCAATAAACGAACCTCAAGGCCAGTATAGTAACATGATTTAAATGATATCTAGTAGTTGTCTATGAAAGCTGGCAAGTACATAACAGCCACCAAGCTGTCCAGAATACATTAGATTTATTTCTTTAATGCTTGACACAGCCAAGTGTTTGTTGGGTAATGGATTAGCATTAGAAAGTGGATGAGTAAAACATTTTAAAACTGTATAATTGTAAAATGATATGTAGTGTTTTACTGTCTGTTAAGCAGTTCATTAAAATATTGGCTTAATCTGTAATTAATTTAAGACAAACTAAATAGACGGTTACTCATTGTTTGTTATTTGCAAGCACGTGTGCAATTACTTCATTAAGTAAGAGCGCTATGAAGTGAGGTTATTTCCATTTTCATGTTTGCTAAGGAAAGACTTTTTCCTAACTGCGCTGATTTACCAGATAATTACTGTGTTATTATTCCCTTCAGCTGCCATTTAAACCAGCGCCGCGTTGTGTCAGCCAAGAGCTGGAAAACTGCCATAGATGTAACTGCATAATCATCCCCATGTGTCTCCTTAGGCTTTACTTTAGGCTCATAACATGACGATGAAGCCTTCTTTAAGATGGGTATCAGCCCAGTTTTATGGAAGTTGGACAGGAAGCAGAAAGTGGGTACTGGTAACAAAGTTCTAACAAATATCTGTTCTCCATATGATTCCAGATCCAGTATCAAGTTGTTTCCTTTCCTAAAAATGATTGCTAAGTTTACAAACATGAATTATGTAAATTTCTCTCTACATTTTGAAGATTTCTGTGGCTGACATTAAAGATCTTCAACACTGGCCGATTATGTCAAAAGATAGTCATCTTTTAATCACAACAGAGAAAAGTCAAAATAGTTACTTTAATATTTTTCAACTCCCAAAAACTCTACCCAAAATCAGTCTAGATGTCAGCTTTGCTATGCAGTGCTCCTGTTTTCAGTTATTAATAGATAACTATACCTATATAATTATCTTGTGTATGGATGTCTACTTATTATGTGATAGCTATTACATAAAGCAAAGTGACTTAAAGTGGAATTTCACCCAATCAACACTGATTATTTTTAATCCTCATGCTGCTAGCATTAGTAAATAGGTAGGAAAGTATATCATATTTTTTTGTTTTAAACTTTTTTGTTTACATTTCTTCAGTTAATTTCTAGTTTCTTGCCTAGGCAAATTATGTCATACATCCCAGGAGTCTTCAGAGGAGGAGAGGCTTTCTCAGCTAAGCAAACTCTCCTGCATGCGTGAACTAAGGGCAGACGGATTCCAGGAAGTAAATGGTACTTACACCATCTCTTACTCAATATGGCCATGACCAGAAATGCTAGGGGGGTGTTTTTTTTTAAAGTGATTTCTCAACAAAAATAAGCATAGAGGCATGGATGAACGGTGGAGTTTGCTTTGAGTATTAAAAATGAATGAAATAGTGTTTTTGGCTTGCGGTGCTTATATGCAGTAAGAATCAGCTTTTAGGTGCATGTGAACTTTTCAATTTTTGGACAGTTCATTATACAACATGACAGTTGTAAAGGGGACAGGTTTAATTGGTATTGGCAGCAGTAAACCATGCACGAGATAGGACGCTAACTAAACTCATGTCCATTACTGACTCAGGGCAGCTAACAGGTGGGCTGTAAACCTAGAACTGAAGGCTTCATTGCTACCATAATTCTACAAAGTCTATAGGTTCCAGGGCCCAGATCAGAAGTTATTCAGATCGGAGAAACAGTTTGTTCCCTCCTAAGCATCTAGAAACCCTGGAGCTCCTTACCATGTGCAGGTAAGAAACCTAGATGGCATGTATACACTTTTGAGATTGTAAGCTCTAACGAGCAGGGCCCTCTGATTCCTTTTGTACCAAATTGTATTGTAACTGTAATGTCTATCTTCATTTTGTAAAGCGCTACGCAAACTGTTGGCGCTATATAAGTCCTGTATAATAATACACTTTCCTGCCAGTCATCTGCCTCACACCTTGTAGCTGCCCAGCTGGAACCTTACAATGTACCTTTAGGCCAGCAGAAATATTGAGATATTCCTGAAATGTAGGTAACTATTCATAAAAAAGATTAGTATTGCATTTAAAAAAAAAAAAAAAGGAAAAAAATTAAAACGTACCATATTCATAGGAAAATAAAATAATTTGGGATCATAACCTATTTCTACTACTTTTAAGGAATGTTTTAATTTAATTTTTACCTTCTGAGCCAACTGCTGTCTCTTCTCCACTTTTACAGGATTAAACAAGACATGGACATTAGGCACTGCATACTTGGCGAAATATTGGGAGTTGGACTGTTACAACATGACAGGAGCGTTAAGGTATTGGCTGGGTGAGTTGACATCATCCCAATAGTCTAGATAGGGGGAACTTTATGTTTTTCTATTACAGAACATGCTGGGCTTTCTAATAAGAATGCAAACACTAGTTCTTGCAGAGAGAAAATCTAGAAGGGCACTGTGTCTACTAGCAGGATAGTAATGTTATTTGATATTCTGCAGTCTAAAATATATTCTCCTTACAGGACAACATGTGTTTATTATTTTGTCTTTTATTGACTATTAAACACATATATAATAAAAAAAAAGCATGCACAGTGTAAACAGGGTTGTAGTTATATTTAATATATTTATGGGGCTGGCAGTTGCCCACAATCTGACATATCAGTGCTAATGTTTTTTTTTTGTTTTGTTTTGTTTTTTACTTTCTGGTATTGCCACTACAACAAATCCACAAGGGGATCACAACGGATTGTTAACTTCAGTGGAGGAAAATCTGTTCTGGGTTGTTTTTTCACGTGTTTCAGAGAACTATCACAATTATGAAAAAATATATTTGTTACAATTATTCTCAACTAACACAGGTCCTTCTTTTTGTAATATGTGATGTAAGAGCTCTTTCACTTAATTAAAATCCTATAAACAGCATAATATGCCATGCCTTTTTGCATGCATTGTGTACCAAGTAGAAGCCAGTGGTAATGGACAAATCTACCTGGGTTTGAATTGCTAAGGTGTCAGGGATACTGAATGCAGGCATATAGCAGTAGGGATAACCAGATCTGTGTAGCTACATTTAGAAAACTGAAATCAAACTGTATGATTTAAGCAAGTTTATTAACAGTGAAACAAAGCATATCCAAACACCAGCAAACCAAGTATACAGCAAACATAAAGATATAGGTGAACCATAACCAAAATTATAAAATACCTAACTACCAACCTTACTAAGTGACCAAATCTAGCTAACAAACTACCTTTATTACAATATATAGAGACAAAAGAGGAACATGGATCAACAGGGTAAAACTAGAGGTACAAGAAACAGTCAGGAAGGGGAACAAGGACTAGGAATCAGGAACAAGAGGGGCAGATGCAAGCCAGCAGGATACAAGGTACGGATAAAGGGAGGTAGCAGGATTAGGATCTAAGCTCAGAATAAGTCAACAAGCATAATCTGGCTATCAGGCAAAACACTGAAGCAAGAAAGAAACGTAGATGAGGGACTAAATACCCTCCCAGCATCCAGCATTAGGTTGAGACTGATTACTGGGATCCGCTGGCTGCAGGGAGACACCCGCTGGTGGACATATGGACCACAACCTTCCACAGTGCCACCAGCAGGTGATTCAGGTCCTGCCACAAGGGTTCAGTGAATCTTGTTCAAAGTTCAGAAAACACCATTAAAGCATGAGGGAGGGGGGCAAATCCAATTGTTATTTATGGACATTTCTAGGGCCAGTAGGCAAACGACTGCCAGGAAGGCACAAGAAGCTGGGCTCTGCCATGGGGGACACATACCAGTACAAAAGAAATAAGAGAAAAATATGGTGGGTGAGGGTATTTTCATGCAGCTTTGAGGGCAACATTGAAAATTATTCAAATAAAATGCTTGGGGGGTACCTTAACGCTGTATGTGGAGTTACGAAACTGTACAATTTTTGTAGACAGTAATAGCAACAGCATGCACTGACTGAGCATATTTGGCTGTGAAATTGATTTTTTACAATTAGCGTTGCATTCAAAAAGCAGCAACATCCCAATCTGCAGTTTGAAATAAAGTTTTTTTTAAAGTTGCTTTAGCGGCAAAACATGTTTCTTATCAAATGGTAAAAGATCGCATTGCTCATCAGATAGACATTAACCAGTATTTTGCTGCAGCTATCCCCATTGTTACTAATGCAAAACTGTCTTACCTCTGGCCAATTTCAAACTCTCATTAAGAATTTGAAGATTAGAAGTATAAAATTGGCCAGCAGTATGAGGGAGAATTTGTTGAAATACACTAGAGAAAAGGTGTACAGGCAGATATTAAACTAAATTAAAATAAGGAACCACAGATTCCACAGCAGAGTAAAAATGTCCAGCAGCAGGATAATTTTAAATAGCAAGGCTAGACCTAAATTTACAAGTTACAAATAGCAAAAAAATGGCATAATGTACTAAAGACTAAAGAGTGCAGGTAGGCATTTAACTACAAGAATTAAGAGACCAAAATTATAACAGTAGTGTAGAATTGCAACAAGACAATTTAATGAGAAATCATAGGCCCAAATACTAGAGAAAAGGAGCGCAAGCTGAAGTTTACTAGAAGAATTATGATACTGCAGAGCATACAGCTGTGTACAATTGGCCAACAACAGTTTTAATTAGGAATAGTAGGCCTAACTAGTATATGCCTAACTTGTATTTTATTTATAGAAATAGGGGGTGGTATAATGTGGTATAGGTACACAATTTTCTTGCAATTTATTTCTTTTTTCTTTCAGATGATGCAGTGGCATGCTGCAAGCAAAAGACAGCTCCAGATGGTCAGTAGCAAGTGAATACTCCATTGTGAGTACCCCAAGGCCCTATAAATATAACATAAAAAATCATTATACTCGAAAATAAATGAAAACCCCAAAATATCAATCCCAAAAGCAAAAGCCATTTTTTTTTTTTTTTTAAAGGGAAACCTTGTAGCAAAAAAAAAAAAGTTTGCAATGGATGGCAGATAAAAGTGACCTCTGACCTCAAATCAACCACAAAATCATAGGAAAGACAAAAAAGCCCCTAATAATTATTTTAATTAAGGCAGAAATGTGTTAATTGCCCAAAGAGTTAGCAATCAGAATCAAAGCACAGTTCCTTGTGCTGTCAGCTTTCCCTTTGCTTCCCTTGCAAGAGCTTCCAATGCACTGACACTATGGTTGCTCTGTGCTCCCCCCCCCCATTTATTTTACAGTGTGGGGGGTGGCTTAACTAAAAGCCACATTACTGACTCTTCTAAGCTTGTGGACCAATACCTAAAGGCCACACGATGTATTATGTTATTTTTTTTTTAAATCCTCCCGGTGAAGCTGCACATAAATTCACCCAGACTGTGAATCTCGATCCTGCAGGACTTATATCAAACCCATGAAGTTCCAAAGACTGCAATCAGTTTGGGGAAAGTAGACTTTATTCTTGGTTGTGGGTTTTATGATACAAAAATAGCTCATGTAGCAAAATTTTCACTTTGTCACACAAGTCCATCAGGCAAAAGTTGTATTCCTTATTGCCCTCTCTGGATAGTGGAGTGCTTGGCACATTTTACTGTCTTAGGGGTGCCTGCCTTATATAAATTTAGTTATATATGTGTTTTAAAAGTCAGGAAAAGTACTTTTTAAATCCTAAACAAAATACAGAAAAAAAAAGAAATCAGTATCAATAGGGCTAACAGCTGTATTATTCTCCACCTGGAACATAGCCTGTGAAATGCCAAATTCAGACCCTAAATTATATGTTTTCTATAAATGCATCAGTTAAAAGTCATTTTAGTGTATATATTTATTAAATCCCCATCTCTTTGTGATAGGTTAGGAGATATTTGTGTATATAATACGCATTACTAAATAATAATGTGGCAAAGCTCGTTTAAATCTAGGTTTAGACTTTAGAGGAACTTTCTAAATCCCTGAAATCAAACCTTGAGGTCGAAAATTACACTACCCCAGATATGCGTGGCATGAAAAGAACTGTTCTATACACACAATATTTTAAACATGTTTTTTTTTTTTTCCTGCATTTTTTTTTTTAATTTTAATTATTTTTTATTGTTTTCAAAGATAAACATACAGGAAAAAGAGATAAAAACACAGTTGTGACTACATGCATATCATCAATAACATATATGTCTTTGCATAGAGGTAATATATGGACATTTTAAACAGGTTGAGGTTATAAGTAATAATAGTGTCGGTAGCATAATATTGTGTATTTGCACATTTTATCGTCCAGATTTTCCAAGATTTATCAAAGGATAAACAGAATGAATAGTTAATAGCCAGTAAGCCTTCCAAGGTGTATTTTCTTTGAACCAACACCTTTACCTGTTTAAAGTTGGGGGGAAAAATTTTCAATACCAATGTGAAATATTGCAAGCGCTGGATTAGGCAGTGTTATATATCCAGTAAGATATGAAATGGAATATCTGGTTCCAAAAACTTTTTATACTAGGGCATCCCCAGAAGATATGTAGGAGATAGCCCCTCTGCCACAGCTGCGCCAGCAAAGAGAAGAGGTGTCTGGGAACATTTTACCCAATCTATGGGGGGTGTACTGCCATCTATTGTATATTTTGATCATCATTTCCCAGTGGATAATGCAATGGGAAGCTTTAGAAATTGCCTGGAAGGTCATCTTGCATTGGTTTGTAGTAAAGGTGGAATTTAGGTTCGATTCCCACTTTTTAAGGGATGTTGATTTGTGAAAGGACTGTTTCTCTTGCATAAGTTTGTAGAGGAGTGAGAAACCTTTAGTATTGGGTTCCAGGGATGTATAGAATTGCCATCATTTTGGGGGTAGGTGTAGGTCTGGAATAGGGCATGTGCCCAGAAAATGCAGTATGTGAGCGCTTGGCAAATGCATATTTCTAGGTAGGTCGTACTCAGTGATGAGTTGCTCTATGCTTTTTGGCCTAGAATTTACTAAGAAGTTTTCTAGGGTATTGATACCATAGGTTGGGTACAGTTAAGTGGATAGCATAGGGATTTTGGCTTCTAGCAGACCTAGTGGAAACTGGTATGCCACTTTTGAGGAATTGGATGTACAATGTGTGTGTGAGAACCTCCAGGCTTGTATGAATACTTGTAGAGAGGGGGAACTATGCCGGAGGTCCCATGGTTTCCAGAGATCACCTATAAGGTAGGTTTTTTAGATCTTTTTTGGGGGCTAGGGTTTCTCTACCTCCTATCCACAGTCATACATTTCTGAACCACCACCTAATTTGATCAGGTCTAACTGCCCACATGTAATCTCCTATATCTACTAGACCAGCACCTCCAACATGTTTGTGGGGGATGAGGTTTGAGCGCAAGCATCTTGCTCTTTTACTTCTCCAAATGTATTTCCACAGTTTCGACAGGGTTATAATGAAGTGGGAGGGGATGGGAATAGGTAAAGCACAAAATACGTAGAGTATTTGGGGCAGGATTATCATCTTAAATGCTGCTATTCTGCCTAGCCTGGTTATTCCTCATTTTAGGATCTCTGTGAGTTGGGTTTCTATCTTAGTGATTAAAGGTTTAAAATTGGTACTAGCTAAGGAGGAGATTGTGGTTGTCAGTTTTTTACCTAGGTACATGATGTCATATTTACTCCACATGTAGGGAGTGTTTGTTGAAGCCTTTGCTTGGTGGTTTTTAGTACTCCCAAGTCTATAATAAGGGATTTCGTGTAATTGACCTTATAGTAAGAACTATTGCCGAAGTCTATAAGGATCTTGTGGGTATGTGGGAGGGAAGTGAGCAGATCCGTCAAGAGAAGAATAACATCGTCCATAAATAGGTTAATTACTTGGAGTCAAATTGAAATCCCTTAATCAGAGCATGTGCGCAAATTGCCTCAGCTAGGAGCTCTATCATTAGGTTGAAAATGGACAGGGAGAGGGGGCAACCCTGTCAAGTCCCATTGGAATTGTTCAGAGTTTTGGATAGAAGCCCAGACATATAGACCTGTGCGGTGGGGCAGGAATATAGAGCCAAAATTGCATTAAGTATATGACCTTGAAATCTAAACTTGAAAAGTGACATCTTCATATACCCCCACTGTACTCCGTCAAACGCATTCTCTGCATCTATGGATAGTAGCAGAGAAGGCGTTTGGGTTTCTTTAGCATAGTGAATAACATTTATAATCCTTCTAGTAGCATCCAAGGTCTGTTTCCCCTTCACAAATCACATCTGGTTGCGTTGTATGAGAGGGGGGATAATGCTCGTTAGGCGCTTAGCTAATAACTTAGCGTAGACTTTGACATCAGGGTTAAGAAGTGAAATTGGCCTAAAGTTGGCCGGTGTGTTAGGATTTTTCCCAAGTTTGGGTAAAGTAACTATGTAGGCTCCCAGCATCTCAGGGGGAAAAGAAGCGGATGTTGCAGCTTTGGTAAAGACTTTTTGCATGTAAGGGGATAATACTTTCCTGAATGTTTTAAGATACTCTTGAGAAAAACCATCAGGACCAGGAGGCTTTTCGTTTGGTAGTGTACAAATTACTGATTCTATCTCAGAGGTTGTGAATGGGGCATTCAGTTCCTTAATGTGTGTTTCTGAAAGAGTAGGAAGATTTACCCTTTGTAGGAATTTTTGTATGTTCTCAGTAGTCAGTTGGGATATTGAGGGGTCGTTCTGTAAGTTATAGAGCGCTCTGCAGTAATTGGCAAATTGGTCTGCAATTTCTTTTGGGTTAATGATTTTGTGGTGTAGGGATGGATGGATAAGAAGAGCTATTCTAGTTTTGGTGCGTGCTGCCTTATTTCTTTTTGCTAAATATTTACCAGCTCTATTTGCATTGGCATAAGAATTCAGTTGTAGGCGCCTGAGATGCCTATCATACTGTGGAGGAAAGAGGGCTCTCAGACTCTCTCTGAGTGTGGAGAGGGTATTTGTGAGTGATATGTTGGGCGACGTTTTATTAAGAGATTCTAAAGTGTGAATTTCAGATAGTACAGAGTTGGGTTTTGCATTGAAACGTTTTTTCTCTCTGGCTCCAATTTGTATAAGTATGCCTCTCATGAATGCTTTGTGTGTATTCCATAATGTGTAGGGGTCTTCTACTGAGTCTTTGTTTTTGTGAAAAAAGTCCCTGAGATGCTGAGAAACCAATGAAATGGAGTTAGGTTCTTGTAGGAGTCTAACATTACAGCGCCAGATAGGGGAGGAAGGGGGAACATTATTTTCTGCAACTGATATGGAAATCGCAGCGTGGTGAAACCACGTAATGTCGTAAATGTGCGTGTGCAATTTTTTTTTTTTTAACATGCTACTTATATTTGCTGTATTGTGACGTTAAATGTAGCTTATAAGTTGGTGACAGCCATGATGATTGCTTATGACAAGCAGATTTCATTGAGATCAATTTTAATTGGACTAATTTATTAAACTCCAACATTGCTCTAACTTAATTGAAATTCCATAGTGTTTCATAGTGTTTGCTCTTGAGTATTTACTCTGTGTCATGCAGTCCTTTAACATTGGACAGAGGCTTTAGCTCACTATGCTCTGTCAAAGGTAGATTTGTTAAACCTAAACAAAGTCTCAAATGTCCTCTTTTGCATTGTAAAATGATATCTGAAATGAGAAATACATGGGATGCTTTGCTGTAAATTATTCATTTTTACAATTATTGGACACCTGGCAGAGTGAAAATGAGATGGCTGCTTTCTTTTCATGCATATTAACATTGATTGCCCACATAAGACACTGAAGAGCAAGCCAATTTTACTTTGTTAGCGCTTGACAAGATGTTGTTTTGTTTATCATGTAATATGTATATTATCATTATGTAAGAGCTCAGTGCACATTCGTTGTTAATTGGGGGCAGAGTCTATTAAGAAATTTTTCTTTATAACATTGTTTGTGTTAATATATGACTACCCCTAGCAAATTCATTAGAGGAATAAATCTCTCCTTCCTACCCTTTTTACATGACCATGTCGACTAATAAATTAAAGCCAATACTGAAAGTGTTACTAAACCCACAACAGTAAAAGTCTGTCTTTGCAGTAAAGCATGCTTGTTATACTCACTGTGGAACCTAAGTTAATCCTGTGTATTATGTAAAAAGGCTGTGTGATCCTGTCTCCTCTAATCCTCTCCTCCTTCCACTGTCCCCAATATATTTCCTGATAATACAGAGCCAGGGGACAAGCTGCACATGCTCAGTTTGGTGTGTATTGCTAGAGAGTTTTTTTTCCAGGAGGGTGCATGTGATCAGCTCAGGGCCAATCAGCACTGTCGAGATAGAGGGTCAGAGGTCCTGCATCCTGATAGGAGGGTCAGAACAGAATGAAAACTCCTTCTACAAGCTTTAACCAAACACTCATAGAAGTCACAAGACTGCGATATACTGCTGATTAGAAAAGGTATTTAGCAATTTACGGTATATTTACTAAAATAATTGAATTTCCATGTTCTGTGTACTGTGGGAGATAAGATATAGTGATTGCAGGGTCCTGGGTTTAGTAACACTTTAAAGCCCCTTTTACATGGGCGTTCCATCTGTCTGTTTTTTTATTCATCCCTCGACAAATTAAAAACAGACAGCAATTAATTTCAATGGGTAAACGGATGATCATCCATTTACTGTACATCCACGTCCATTCAGGTTTGTTTTTTTAAACAGACAGAACAAGTCTCCATCCACATCCGGACAGAAATGGATATTCACAGAGGTAAAACAGACAATAGTTTATTTTTGGATCTGTTTTGCATTGGCTGTTAGGATGGCAGCAAGCACCAGCTCCTAACAGGAGGGGGGATGAGTCATTGATCTCTAAGGAGCCATCACCCGCTGCCAAAAGAGCAAAACATTAAGTGCCGGTTCACACTAGGTCGCTCTGACTTAGGGGGCGACCTGTGAAGTGGCGTGCAGCGCGACTTCGGCGCGACTTGCACGGACATCATAAAATGAATGTCAATGCGAGTTGCCTCCAGGTCGCCCTGAAGTAGTACAGGACCCTTTTTCTAAGTCAGAGCGACTTGTGTCGCTCCTATTAGAACCGGTCCTGTACTACTCAATGACCGCGACGGTGCACGACTTGCCAGGCAGACCAAGTCGCCTGACAAGTCGTATTAGTGTGAACCGGCACTAAAAGAAAAAAAACCTTCATGAGTTTCCCCCCCCCCCTCATCTATATCAGACCTTTTGGGTCTTGAATGGACGAGGGGGACCTTGTAGGAGTGAGGTTCCCACACAAAATCCAGATCCTTACCTAAGCATGCAGCCTGGCAGGCCAGGAAAGGGGGGGGTGAACATGTGCCCCCCCAGAACCATAACGGGCCACGTGACTTTAATATGGGGTACCTTGCTGGGGGGACCCAGATACGTTTTTGAATATAGTTGAGTTACTTAGCCAAGTTTCCGTGTCCTTTGCATGAAAGCATTAGAACAGGGGTGCAGAAAAAAAGCAGCAGCTGCTCTTGACTTTTGTCCCCTCCCCCCCCCTTTCCTGTATTCTCAGATAAGGGTCTGGTATAGATCTTGGGGGATACCTCATGCCATTTTTTTTAAATTACTTTTTTGGTGTGAGGTCCCTCTCCAATCCATACCAGACCCAAAGAGCCTGGAAAGGATTGGGGGGACCACACACCATTTTGTTTTATTTTTGGTGTGAGGTTCCCCATAATTTGTACCAGACCCAAAGTGCATGGATGGGGGGACCTGCACATGTTTTTTTTTTTTTTATTTCAATGTCCGCTCTATTGTTTACATTTTGCTGTCAGTGGGAAATCCCCAACTGACAGCAGAGATTATATTGTTATCATGTTTGTTAAGGATGTAAAAACAGATGTAAAAATGCATGTAAACTGACGTAAACTGAACTAAACCTGTTTTGTCTTTTACTGCATGGATGATGCTCATTGAAAAGGGGCTTTAACCACTTATCGTGTATTTACGTCAGATAGCTGCCATAACCCCAGTATTTTTTTTAAATGGCGGGCGGTCCATTTTAACATAAGGGTGGTCCGACCGTCCCAGCGATTGATTCGCCGCAGGATCACCCTTATGGGTGTCAGGAGAAGGGTGTGTGTGTGTGTGAGTGTGTGTGTGTGTGTCCCGACGCTTCCCGGTCGTTTTCCTCGCTTACTTGACCTGCCGGTAGCGAGGAAAACGATCCCGTCTGCTCTCAGGCAGGAAGTCGACTGAGGGCAAGATGGCTCATACTCGACTCTATGGCTTTGGAGAACCGGAGCGATGTCATATGTCACTTCCTAGCAACGGATTAAAAGAGCCCATTTTTTTTCCTAGTCCGGTCATGCTCATTTCTATTACAAGGAATAAAAGTGATCAAAACATTTAAAAAAAAAAAAACTGTGTAAAAATAAAAATAAAAGATAAAATAAATAGGAAAAAAAATTAAAGCGCCCTGTCCCCAATAGCTTGCGCCCAGAAGCGAATGCACACGGAAGTCGCGCCCACATATGTAAACGGTGTTCAAACCACACAGGTGAGGTATCGCCACAATCGTTAGAGCAAGAGCAATAATTTAACTGGACCTCCTCTGTAACTCTAAACTGGTAACCTGTAGAGATTTTTAAAGTGTCGCCTATAGGAATTTTTAAGTACCGATGTTTCTTGCCATTCCACGAGCGTGCGCAGTTTTGAAGCATGACATGTTGGGTATCTATTTACTCGACGTAACATTATCTTTCACATTATAGAAAAAAAATTGGGCTAACTTTACTGTTTTCTTATTTTTCTCAATCACTAGTCTAGAGATTTTTTTCTGATGCTTTAATAAGAACTTGGATAGGTAGAGAGTAATGGTAGGATACTCCACTAACCATGAGTAACGATTTGAGGAGACTGAACTTTCTCTTCCTGTGTGTACCTCCCACGTATAGAATGGAAATGATGTGAGGGGGAGGTGTTCTGTAATTTAATAATCAAGTGAGTAGTCTATCTAGGGTGACAGTGCTGTTCCCTCACTAGATACAGTATGGCGGGTGAAAATGTGACTCTAGGACAGGAAGTTAGTAACTTGCAGACCTCCGGGTGAAAATAAAAAGAAAAAAGTCTGAAAAAATAAGAAAAAATGCAGCAGCCACATCAAAGGACTGATATACTGCAATATAACGGAATTTTTGTAAAATCTTACCGTAAAATTCCTTTCTCTGAGTCCTCCGACAGTCGCCGCCCCTTCATAATCTTCACCAATGGGTAATTGACCTTTGCTCCGCAGGAGTAGCTAGGCAACAAAATTTGTTAATATCAAAGCTTTTAGCATATCACACCCCTAGGGGGCGGTCCCCTCAGTCAATACCTCCCTGCTTCCAGCATTCTCAACTCAGTTTTGGTAGCATAGCAGTAGAGTACATAAACAAACCACAAAAGAGGGGCGGGGGCGGCGACTGTCAGAGGACTCAGAGAAAGGAATTTTACGGTAAGATTTTACAAAAATTCCGTTTTCTCTTACGTCCTCCGACAGTCGCCGCCCCTTCATAATCTTCACCAATGGGACGTCCCAGAGCAGTGTAGACATGAGGGGTGGGAAAAAAAAAAACGCAGCCGCGCATAAAGCAACGCAGTACCCACATCAGAGAAAGGAACCTTACCAAGGTAAGAGAACCAACCTGGCAACAGGAAAACGTGCTCAACAGGAGCAACAACCCAGGAAGAACAAGTAACCCAGGGGTAAAAACACCCCAACAGCCAAGGGCCCAAACAAGGGACCCTAAGGCACTGCCGCACTAAGAACTTTACGGCCAAAGGAAGCATCTGCCGATGCCTGAACATCCACTTTGTAAAAATTGGAGAAGGTGTGAACGGACGACCAAGTCGCCGCCTTACACACCTGGGCCACAGAGGCCTGATGACGAAAGGCCCAAGACGTACTCAGAGATCTGGTAGAGTGCGCCTTCACAGGGAAAGGAGGAACCTTCCCCCTCAAAGCATAGGCTTGCACAATCGTCTGTCTGATCCATTTGGCGATGGTAGCAGCCGACGCCGCCATGCCCTTCCGAGGTCCCTCTGGAAGAACGAATAGGGAATCCGATTTGCGAAAGGACTTAGTCGATGACAGGTAAACCCTGATCGCCCAAACAACATCCAAGGCATGCAAAGCCACCTCCTTCGGATGCTTAGGCTTCGCGCAAAGCGAAGGCAAGACAATGTCCTCATTCAGGTGAAACGCCGAGATCCTTTTCGGAAGAAAAGATGGGTTAGGTCGCAAGATCACCTTATCCTTGTGAATCACCAGGTAGGGAGAGCTGCAGGACAAAGCCGCCAGCCCCCCGACACCCTGCGAGCCGAAGTGATCGCCACCAAAAAGGCAACCTTTTTGGACAACAGAGACAACGAGATCTCCCTGATCTTTTCAAAGGGAGCCTGTTGTAACACGGACAGAACCAAGTTCAAGTCCCATGGAGGCAAAGGTTCCCCCCTAGGAGGGGCCAAATGTCGCACCCCCTGAACAAAGGTGCCAACCAATGAATTAGACGCCACAGGGCGTTGAAAAAGAACGGCCAGCGCAGAAATCTGACCCTTAATTGTGGCCAGCGCCAAACGCTGGTCCACTCCAGTTTGGAGGAAAGCCAACACTCTCAACACCGAGTATGAGCGAGGGGAATACCCCCTGGACTCACACCAGGCAAAATACGCTTTCCAAGTACGGTAGTAAATTTTTCCCGAAGAGGCTTTTCTAGCCTTGATCAAAGTGGGAATGACCTCAGGGGAGAGACCCCTATCCTTTAGGACCTGGCTTTCAACAGCCAGGCTGTTAAAGCCAGCGACTGTAAAGCAGGATGGAATATCGGCCCTTGAGACAGAAGGTCTTCCTGAAGCGGCAGGCGCCACGGAGCGTCGACTGCCAGATTTACGAGGTCTGCGTACCAAGACCGGCGAGGCCAGTCCGGTGCCACCAGAATCACCGCGTGCGGTTCCAAGGCCAATCTGCGAAGCAGCCTGGACAGCAGCTGAATCGGTGGAAAGACATACATCAGACGATACTGATGCCAGGGCGCCACTAACGCGTCTGAGGCGTCTGCCTGAGGATCGCGCGTCCTTGCCACGAACCTTTCCACCTTGTTGTTCAGACGAGACGCGAACAGGTCCACATCCGGAAGACCCCACTTCGCGCACAACTTCTGGAAGACATCCGGGTGAAGGGACCACTCCCCCTGGTCCAGGGTCTGGCGACTCAGAAAGTCCGCCTGCCAGTTCTCCACCCCCGGAATGTGCAAAGCCGTTATCGCTGGGACGTGCGTCTCGGCCCACGACAGAATGCCGTTTACTTCCCGAGCAGCACGGGCACTCCTGGTGCCCCCTTGATGGTTGATGTGGGCCACCGCTGTGGCATTGTCCGTCTGAACCCGAACCGGACGGCCCTGAAGCCGTTCCGACCAATGCAGAAGGCAAAGTTTTATCGCTCGCAATTCCAGAATGTTGATAGGAAGGGAGGATTCCTCCTCCGACCAAGTTCCCTGGGTGGAGAGAACGCCCAGAACACCACCCCAGCCCGACAGGCTGGCATCCGTGGTGATCACCGTCCACGACAAAGGACGAAAGGACTTGCCCCCCGACACCGCCGGGGACTGGAGCCACCACAAAAGACCCCGTCGGGTGTGGCGGCTCAACGAAAGCTGCCGATCCAGAGATTGCGGACGCCCGTCCCACTTGGCCAGGATCTCCGCCTGAAGACCCCGCGTGTGAAACTGGGCAAAGGGAATCGCCTCGAAAGCCGAGACCATTAGACCTAGACATCTCATACATGTCCGGAGGGACGAGCACTGAGTGTCCCTGAGGGACCTGACCTCGTCCTGAAGTGTCCGGAGCTTGTCTTCCGGCAGGAAGACCTTCGCTTGAGCAGAGTCCAGGATCATCCCCAGGTAGGGAAGACGAACCGATGGACACAACGTTGATTTTAGAAAATTTATCGTCCAAACAAACTCCTGCAGAGTCTGCATTGTGGTGGACAGGTCGTTCACCAGGCCCTGACTAAGCAAGATATCGTCCAGATATCCCAAGACAGAGACACCCTGGGCTCTCAATAAAGCCAGGACCGGCGCAAGCACCTTGGTGAAAACCCGCGGAGCCGAAGCGAGACCGAAGGGTAACGCCACGAATTGGTAATGATCCTCCGCAATGGCGAATCGAAGGTACCTCTGGTGACCCTCGAAAATGGGGATGTGAAGGTACGCATCCTTCAGATCGATGGAGGCCATGAATTCCCCCTTACTCAGGGCAGCCACCACTGAGCGCAAGGATTCCATGCGGAACTTGCGAACCCGCACAAAGCGGTTCAGAGCTTTCAAGTCCAGAATCGGACGTACCTTGCCCTCCTTTCTGGGCACAGTGAACAGATTGGAGTAGAACCCCCGAAATCTGTCCCGATGAGGCACCGGAACCACCACTCCCTGGGCCCGCAGGTCCCGCACCGCCAGGTGCAGATCCTGCAAACGTTCCGGAGACAGCTGAAGATTTGAGGGAAAAAATCTGCTCGCCGGCCGAGAGAGAAACTCGATCTTGTATCCAGATCGAACGATTTCCTGAACCCACCTGTCCTGAATGCGGGCCAGGGTTGAAGAAAACCGAGCAAACGTCCCCCCACCCCAGAACCGGGTGAGGGCGCCCCTTCAGGCCGAATTGGTATGGGCAGCGGACCCGGACTGGCCGGACTTCTGCTTACCTGCCCACGGCTTCTTCTGGGAGCCTTGGCCCTTGAAGGGCTTGCCCTTGTATTGCGATCGAAAGGCACGAAAGGACCCCTGAGAGGGCCTAAACGAGGTATTCTTCTTACCGCGAACAAACTTATTCTTGTGAGTGTGGGGTAAGAGAGTGCTCTTACCCCCGGAAATTCCCTTTATCAGAGTATCCAAAGACTCGCCAAAAAGGCGAGATCCCGCGTAGGGAAGATTAGCTAGAGTCTTGCGAGAGGATTGGTCAACCGACCAACATTTCAGCCATATCAGGCGACGGTTCAACACCGCTACACTGGAGAGGCGTGCAGCCAAAGGGACTAAATCCAAGTCCGCATCGCACAAATACATGACACCCTGATGAATTTGATCTACCATAGCCAATGTTGTCGGCGGAGCAGAGTCAGCCACCAGGGTGCGCCTGAGCACCTGCGTCCAATCCGCAATAGCTTGGGCTGCCATAATGGAAGCAAAAATAGGCTTCAGCATAGAGCCAGCAACCGTATAAGCATGACGGGCCAGAGACTCCAATCTCCTGTCCGTAGGGTCCCGGAACACCGGGGTATCCTCAGCAGGAATCGCAGTCGATTTATTCAAAACTGCCACCGCGTGATCCACCTGAGGCGGCACACACCAACGCTCATCAGTGGTGGGTGTAAATGGATAACGCAGCTTGAACTTACTCGGCACAGTAAAGGGCTTCTTCAAATTGCGCCATTGCTCATCAACAGCGCGCTGAAGTTCTGCAGGGCAGGGAAAAACCTGCGCTGATTTGCGTTTCCTTTTCGTCCCATAAGAGGACATCAAAGCAGGAGGACACGGTTCATCCTGCAGATGCAGTGTTTCCTTGATAGAAGTAATCAACTCATCCATGAGTGCAAGCTCTTCAGGCGAGCCAGGGGGAGAAGTATCAACTCCTTCTACCTCAGCCTCCCCCTCAGACCCCACAAGGTCCAGAGATGAACGAGACCCTGAGAAGGGCACTCCAGCCATAGCAGCCCCATCGCCCTCTGAATCAGGAAATAGATAACCTGGGCCGTTTTGCGGATCGATCAGCCATTAGCATCTGCACCTGAGAAGCCAAGTTTGCTACAACAGCAGCCAGATCAGCCCCCTCGGGGGATGCAGCAGCCCCTTGGCCCCCCACCAGGGTGGGAGGAAACTTGCAATCCTGAGAATCCATGCCCCAGTATCAACTGAAATAAAGGACTGCCCCTTTAAGACCGCGGCGAGCGCAGCCCACCGCACACTACTGTATGTACCGACCCCCGCAGGGATAAGGAACACTGAGCAAGGAAATACAGGATAAGGAAGGTAAAAACCTGGAGAGAGCACACAGTTGCTGCCACCGATCGCTGTTCCAGTGAAAAAGGAAGTGATGCAATGACTAACCGCCCTATATAGCCTATGAGGCTTCACAAACATGGCCGCTCAGCTGAAGGAATCTAGGCAATAAGAAAATGGCGCCGACATGTGCTTGCAGGAGCGATCGCCACCAAAATGGCGGCGTTTGGCGCCAAAACATCGCGCTGTACCACACAGGGCCGGTCACCACAGTTTGCCGAAAAAAATGGCGGGCCGCACAGCATGTCTGAGCCCAGTCTGCCCCATACATCTCACACTGCAGAGCGGGAGAGCCCCCCCCGCAGCCCACAGAAAGGCAGCTATCACAGGAATCTGACAGGGAGCTCAGCACTTACACAGACATGCGGGTCACACAGTCACAGACTGACACCCAAACAGACAGGTCCCCACATAGAAATTTACTTACCATTCCGGATGGCGTGGGGAGCCTTCTCTAGCGACCAAACCGCTGTACTGAGGACAGGGAGTGTCGCAGCCAGGACGCAGTGGACTGCGGTGCGAAACCGCAAATGGCGTCTGGTGAGGTAGCCACCTCACAGGCAGCATCCCTGCAGCGAACAGGGATGGGTCGTTCAATATGCCAGGGAAACCTGAGCTGAACGCTCGATGGCAGGCTGGGGAAACCCCTGGCTCTCAGCCCCCAGATCCAGGGTGGCCAGTCTGAGACCCAGCTCCGCATGATCATCTTCATCCGAAGAAAACTAAACTAATGCTGAGAAAAAAACAGCTAAGCAAAAGAAAGAGAAAAATACTTGAAATAAAATCAAAAAGAGGATAGAAGGCTGAGACTGAAAGCCCCAGCACAGGAACAGCCAGCTACTCCTAAGCTAGGCAATTGAAAACTGAGTTGAGAATGCTGGAAGCAGGGAGGTATTGACTGAGGGGACCGCCCCCTAGGGGTGTGATATGCTAAAAGCTTTGATATTAACAAATCTTGTTGCCTAGCTACTCCTGCGGAGCAAAGGTCAATTACCCATTGGTGAAGATTATGAAGGGGTGGCGACTGTCGGAGGACGTAAGAGAAATTTCATTTTTGTTCTTAGGGAATAAATACACATTAACATTTAAGACCAGTACTGAGTAAGATTTACAGGGACTGGGTGACAGAGGTCCTGCTAACTCTTGCTACATATACAAGTACTGGCATAAAAAATAAAAAAAATCTAGCTAAAAATTACAGGTTTTGGATACAGTATCATTTTTTTTTTTTGTTTGGTGGTGGTAGTGGTGGTGGATACAGTATAATTTAAAACTTAGTCCGCTTCTCTGCTTTATTAGCCAATGATGCTGCTCTGTTCTGCTCTCATAATATGCTATTATTTCTTATAAATCATAAATCAACCATTTTGGGTTTAGAATCTATCTGAGGTTTGCTTGGATTTTACAGCTCAGCTAGTAAAAATATATCTTGTGTTCCAAAAAAAAAAAAACATACAAAATGCAAATAAGATTTAAAATATAGGAGAGTTTAAAGAAATCATTAACATGGATTTTTATAATGTAAATCAAACATAGGCCGTGTAGTATTAAAATCTTTGGGTTGTGATGTGGTGATTCATTTAGATGCTATTCACTCTCATTTGTTAGTGTTGCCATGGCAATGTGCTCTTTTCAAGAACCAGGTAAATTGTTAAGAAGTACATCTTATTTTGATTATATGCCGCAGGCTCTTGTAAGTAAATACTTTATTATCATAGTAAACATTTAATTTGTTTTGCATAGTAGCATATCCATTAAAATCCAATTTTGCATTCCTTCTCCAAATAATTTGCACCAGACTGGATTTCAGCGGTCCAATTAAAAACTATAAAAAATATCCTTTATGAATACAAAGGGAGGCTTTTAAAAGCTTTTCAATCATCAGCCTCTGCATTTCCTCTTCTTACCACTACCATAGTTCTATGAGTAAAAGTCACGTCATAAAAATATAACGGCTACAGATTTTAAAAAGTCTAAAAAAACAACATTAAATTTCAGTTTTGCATGATTGCTGGCATGTTAAATTTCATGCTTGCTTGTTATCTGTTTAAGGTACTCTAAGGCCAGCCATACATGGTTCGAATCTCAGCCGGTTTGAACCGTTAATGAGCAGGCTGAATGTACCAAATTGATCGATCGATCAACTTGGGTACAACAACCCTGCCCTGTTCTCTTGCAGTCATCGCTAGCAGATGGTTGCCCCCCGTCCCCCCCCCCCCCCCATTCCACGCTGGGAAAAGACAATTGTCCAGCAGGAGGGATTCCCGCATCAACACTGTCTGTGGTGATGAAGGAATCATGTGAAGAGGCAGCTGTGTTAGCTTTTATTTTTTTTTTTTTCATTTATTTAGACCTTTTTCTTTATTCTCACCTGGTAGTCCTGCAAATAACACACTTCCTGTTTTAGGGTGGCTATGCTCCCTCACTTAGCTCCCAACTTTCCCTGATTTTGAGGGACTGTCCCTGATTTGGAACAAAGTCCCTCTGTCCCTCTTTCCTCCTCATTTGTCCCTAATTTCAGACCGATTTATATAATTGTATATAAAATGCACTTTTATCTTTCAAAAGGTGTTTCCCAAAAAGGTGTTAAACCTTTTATATTCTGAATTCCTGCATTTGTAAATTACAGAAGCCAATATAACAGAATAACAGAGGTAAAAAAAAAAAAAAAAGCAATCGTGGGTTTAACTAATCATTTTTTTTGTATAATTCTCTTTTAAGGGGACGTAGCAGGGGGTGTGTCTTATGCCTACATACTTTTGTTAATAGTTGTCCCTCGTTCCCACATCAAAAGTTGTGAGGTATGCTCTCATCCCACTGTATCTATGGAAGGACCCATGAGTGTCATCCAGGCTGGACTTTATGCCCACCCTTTCCACCCAGCTTTAGCATTAATAGAAGCCATACTACAGCTTCTGTGAATGCAAAGCAATCTATGAATGGAGGACGGGCGGTTGACTGAAAGATCACAGTATCAGAACACATAAGCAAAGCTGGAGTATTTCCCCATTCACATCAAATGTGTGAATGAGGGATTTGGATTTGAAAGAGAAAAAAAAAAAAAATGAATAATGTATAGGCTGCCCTTAACAGTCCAGTTTTTTTCCTACCAAACCATAAATTACATTTTCTGTTTTGTTATATAAATATTGTAATGTATCTGCGTGCTCTTACTGTATATACTAGAGCTGCACGATCCTGGATAAAATGAGAATCACAATTTTTTTGCCTAAAAAAAGAACACGATTCTCAATGTAACATCATCTTTCACATAATACAAAAAAATTGGGCTAACTTTACTGTTTAGTTTTTTGTTTGTTTTTTATTAATTGAAGTGTATTTTTCCCCAAAATATGGAATTTGAAAGAATGCTGCGTAAATGCAGTGTGACATAAAATATTGCAACAAACACCAATTAATTCTCTATGGTCTCTGCTAAAAAATATATATATATATAATGTTTGAGGGATCTAAGTAATTATCTAGCAAAAAATACTGATTTGAACTTGTAAGCAACAAATGTCAAAAAAAGTCTTAAGTAGTTAAACTGACCTCATTTACAGACTGAAGTTCATCCCTTTGATCTAAAACAACGAAATGATATGTTTCCATTTATCTCTCAGTGCTAAGCAATGCTGTGATAAACTTTGCCAGCTGTTTTTTTTTTTTTATTTGACAGCTCTAAGCAGAGAACGGCTCTGCACAGTTGAATCATGGAAATGTTGGATTAAGATCGTAATGGGGGTTGAATCGAGATCGCAATTGTTTGACAATTAATCATGTCGCTTTAGTATATACCCAACATGTTCTGTGTGCTTTGACTATTTGCTAGATTTATTTTTTGACTGCATGTGTGTTGAGTTTATGGTCTGCAAACTGTTACTGTGTTGTCTACATGCTGGTGTGTGTGTGTGTCAGCAGCTCTCTTCCTTCTCACTGGACACAGAGACAGCAGCAGGAGACAGAAGCTGGTCTGTGAGGAGGGAGTGGGGAGGGGGGCAGGGCTGGGCCACACTGTGTGTCAATAGACATACAGAGCTTGGCTCAGGATGAAGCCCACATGAATGCCCTTATTGAAAGCGGCTTACTATGTGGGGACTCAGAAAGGGGGTGGAGACGGGAGTCCAAGCGGGGGACCCCAGAAAAAGAGGATCATGCCTGTCCTGTTTAAAACTATTGCACAGAGCAGGTAAGTATAAAATGTTTGGTATTTAAAAAAAATCCCTTTATATTCACTTACATTTTGATACACATTGACAATGGAAATTTAATGAATTTTGCTGTAGCTTATAACTATGCTGTTGTAGTGGTATTTAACTAACAAAGCCAATGTTCACCTTTTATAGTATATTTGTGCATTATTCATTGTCAATCATATTTAACTATATTTAGCTACCTATGCTTCTGGATTTTCTTTCTTTTTTATTTTAACACTTATCCTGTGCAAGTTTTACTGGCTTGCCAGACCTGTACTATCAAGCATACATGGAGACATTTTTTTCTATTATTTCTTTTAGGCAGTTAAACCCAATTGAAGTCTCACAACTTTTTCTTCATAGCCCCATACCTCTGTATGTTATAAAAATTGAACTTTTTTTGTGCTCAAAAAGCCTAAAAATTGGATTTTTGACTTCCCGTAAAATCCATTTCTCTGATGTTCATTGACAGACACAGCTCCTGATTCTTCTTGACCATTGGGTTATACTGCTCCCTACAGGAGTAGGACACTAGGCAGGAAAAAGCTTGACTATGCCTATAGGCAGTCCCAGGGGGTATACACCCACACTCAGCTTTAGGCACTAAGTTTTTTTACAAGCAGTGTCAGAAGAAAGCCAACTCCACAATAGGGGTAGATGCTGTGTCCGTCAATGAACATCAGAGAAATGGATTTTACGGTAAGTCAAAAATCCCATTTTCTCTTTTATTCATTGACGGACACAGCTCCTGATTCTTCTTACCCATTGGGACGTCCCAAAGCAGTGTCAAACATGAGGGGGTGAGAAAACAGCAGAAAAAAATTCCAAAGGTTAACCATGCCCAACCAGGTATCATGGAGCTCACCCATAACAACTCACGAAAAAACAAAACACCCTCAAAGAGGACCAGGTCCCCCAAACAGCAGCCTACAAAACCTTGCAGCCAAAAGAAGCATCCGCACATGCCAACACATCCATTTTATAAAACTTTGTAAAAGTGTGCACAGACAACCAGATGGCCACTTGCAAACCTGCATTACTGATGCCTGATGACGGAAGAACCAGGAGGCACTAAGCACCCGAGTAGAATGTGCCTTAACAGGGAAAGGAGGAACCTGACCCCTAATTGAATAGGCCTGAATCACTGTCTGTCTGATCCATCTGGAAATGGTCACAACAGAAGCGGCCAACCCTTTTTGAGGTCCAACCTTGAGTACAAATAGTGAGTCTGACTTCCTAAAAGACTCTGTAGCTGTCTTCATTCAAATGGAAATCAGAGACGACCTTTGGAAGGAACAACAGACAGGGACAAAGGACAGCCTTAGCTCTGTAAACCAACAGGTAGGGTGAACGACAAGACAACGCCTCCAGCTCCGACACCCCGCAGGATGGAAGATTGGCCCTTGGGACAGCAGATCTTCCCTAAGAGAAAGTCTCCAAGGAGCATCTGTGACCAGCCGTACCAGATCGGCATACCAAGACCGGCGAGGCCGGTCTGGAGCCACCAGAAAGGCCAGAATCCCTTGCTTCCTTGATCCTGAACTGGAGTCTTGGTAGAAGTTTGAGAGGGGGAAAGGCATAAATCAGACAATACTGACACCAAGGAGCCACTAATGCAACTGCGGCATCGGCCAGAGGATCACGAGACTATGTCACAAACCACTGTTCCTTCCATGGAATGTGTACAGCAGAGAGGGCTAGATTGATCGTTCTGCCCCCCTTACAATGCAGGCTACTTCCAAATCCACCAGGACACTTCTTTTGCCCCCATGGTGATTGCCATAGTCCACGGTCGTGGCATTGTCCGATTTGAATTCGTACCGGACACCCCTTTTTATTTCATAGTTACATCATTTGTGAGGTTGAAAAAAGGCATCAGTCCATCCAGTTCAACCTATGATGTGTGCGTGTGTCTACTGTTAACCGCACATTGCATACCCCTGTATGTTGTGGTCTTTAAGGTGCCCATCTAATAGTTTTTTGAAACTATCAATGCTCCCTGCTGATACGACTGTTTGCGGAAGAGAATTCCACATCCTTACTGCTCTTACAGTGAAGAACCCCCTGCGTATTTTATGGTTAAACCGCCTTTCCTCTAGTCTTAGTGAGTGGCCACGTGTCTTATTGTATTTCTTTTCTCTGAATAGGTTTTTCCATATGCTAGGGTTGCCAGTACAATATTTGTACATTGATATCATATCCACCCTCAATCGTCTCTTCTCCAGAGAGAATAAATTCAGTGCTTGTAGTCTTTCTTCATAGCTGATGTCCTCCATTCCCCTAATTATTTTTGTTGCCCTTCTCTGGACTTTCTCCAGTTCCAGCACATCCTTCCTGAGGACCGGTGCCCAGAACTGGACAGCATACTCCAGATGTGGCCGGACCAGAGTCTTGAAGAGTGGAAGAATAATCTCTTTATTTCTGGAGTGAATCCCCTTTTTTATACATCCCAGTATTCTGTTGGCTTTGCTTGCAGCGGCTTGGTATTGCATGCCACTGCCAAGCCTGTTGTCTACCAATATCCCCAGGTCCTTTTCCATCCTAGACTCACCCAGAGGTTCCCCCCCCCCCCCCCCAGTGAGTACCTTGCTTTCTGGTTTCTGGCACCTAGGTGCATTACTTTACATTTTTCAACATTAAACCTCATCTGCCATGTAGTTGCCCACCCCATAATTTTGTTCAGGTCCGCTTGTAAGGTTTCCACATCCTGCCCAGAAGATATTGGCATGCTTAGTTTAGTATCATCCGCAAATACTGAGATTTTGTTCGATATCCCCTCCTCTAGATCATTTATGAATAAATTAAACAGAATTGGCCCCAGGACAGAACCCTGGGGGACCCCGCTTTCCACACCCACCCAATCTGAGTACTCCCCATTAATCACCACCCTTTGCAACCTCCCCTGGAGCCAGTTCTCTATCCAGGTACTCACCTTATTGTCCATACCTACCTTCCTTAGTTTGAACAGTAAGCGTTTGTGGGGAACGGTGTCAAAGGCCTTTGTGAAGTCCAGGTACACCACATCTACAGGCTTACCTTTATCTAGGTGGCAGCTCACTTCATCATAGAAGGTTAATAGATTGGTTTGGCAAGAATCCATGCTGATTACTACTAATAATACCGTTTTCATTACTAAAGTCTTGTATGTGGTCCCTTAACATCCCCTCCAAAATCTTGCAGACTACTAATGTTAGGCTGACCGGCCTATAGTTACCCGGGATATATCTCGGCCCCTTTTTAAATATTGGTTTAATATGAAGACGAATTGTCCAATGACCCAGACAAAGACTGTTCGCTCAGAGTTCCAGTACATTGACCGGCAGTCTGGACTCTTCTGTGCCGAGGACGCCTCCCCACCCGGACAGACTGGCATCCGTGGTGACCACCGCCCAGTACAGGTGGAGAAGGATTTCCCTATTGAAGTGCCGGAGAACGAAGCCACCTCTAGAGACTGTGGATTCTTGTCGCATTTCACCAGAATCTCTTTTTGCAGAGATTTCATGTGGAACTGTGCAAACGGAACTGCCTCGAAGGTAGACACCATCAGGTCCAGAACCCGCATGCAAGCCCAGAGGGATGACCCTCTGCTGGACAACAGAAGCTGAATTGCCTCCTGCAATTCTGGAGTTTTTCCAGAGGAAGCAACATTCTGGCTGAGGCTGAATCCACCCAGTCCAGTTTTGTGGACGGAACCAGAGCAGACTTCTGAAGGTTCAGAATCCAACTGAACTCCCTCAGAGTTCGCAGAGTAATCTCCAAGGCGGCCATCAGAGCAGTCCTACACTCTGCTCACAGAAGACGATTGTCCAGGTACCCCAGTACTGCGATCTCCACTGACGCAACAATGCTAGCACTGGGGCCAACACTGTGGGGTTGATTTACTAAAATTGGAGAGTGCAAAATCTGGTGCAGCTCTGCATAAAAACCAATCAGCTCTCAGGTTTTATTGTCAAAGCTTAATTGAACAAGCTGAAGTTAGAAGCCGATTGGCTACCATGCAGAGCTGCACCAGATTTTGCATTCTCCAGTTTTAGCAAATCAACCGCTTTGTGAAGACCCGAGGAGCGGAGGTGAGACCAAAGGTAAACGCCACAAACTAATAATGCTCCTCGCCCACAGCAAAGCGGAGGAAGCGCTGGTGACCGGCACATATTGTGAAGGTAGGCGTCCTTGATGTCAATAGAAGCAAGAAAATCTCCCAGATGTAGGGATGCCACTACCGTACGAATGGACTTTATTCGGAACTTCTGTACCCGCACAAGGTAGTTTAGTGCCTTGAGGTCCAGAATTAGACGTACCTTGCCTTTCTTCCAGGGAACTGTAAACAGGTTTGAGTAAAACCCCTAAAAACATTCCAAAGCCAGAACCGGGACAATCACCCCAGGAAGTAACTGCACTGCCCAAAAGTGACCCCGTAAGTGATCTGGGGACAAGTGCATGTTAAAAGGGAAGAACCTTTCCAGGAGGAAAAAACTGAAACTCAATCTTGTAGCCAGACCAAATTTATTTGTGGACCCACTTGACCTATACCAGAGAGGTCCAGGGATTCGTAAATGAGCAAATTTGTCCCCCCACCCCAGATACAGGTGGCCTCTTATGAGCCGAGAAGAATGGCCCATGTCTACTAATGATGTCATCCAAGGAAGCTCCAAATAGGCGACCCCCCACAAAGTGGAGATTAGATAAGGCCTTCTTAGAAGTCTGGTCCACAGACCAGCATTGTCAGCCAGATAAGACATCGAAGGATCACTGCTGATACAGGCAGCCTAAAATCAAAGGAGCCGCATCTAAAGAGGCATCACAAATAAACAGTAGCCCTGTAGCCCCTGGATCAACTGATCCGCAAGCCCTGCAAAGGCAGGGGGAAGCCGTTTCCCCTTCAGGTCCCGGCGCAAAAGTTTAGCCCACTTGTCAGGGTTTGGGACACTAGGGCAATAATAAATACCAGCCTAGGCCGAACCAGCCATAGTGAAACATATGGCGGGCCAGAGCCTAAATTTATGTGGATGCCCAGCCCCCTGGGCGCGAACCTCAGTGGAGCAAACCACCCAGGGGCAGCGGGGGGGAGGGTGGATGCCCAAACGGAGGGTAGTGGCTTCAGCCATCCTCCCTGGGGCGGCCCCCCATAGCTTCCGACCAGTAGGTCGCAAAGCCGCAACCTAAATTTGGGGCTGGATCTAGCCACATGAGGTGCAGACCCTTGAATGCCAAACCATCTGCTCCCCCAGTCAAACAACTGCAGCAGGGAGCCAAGAGGACATCCCTGCCCTAGTCACCAACCCCCAGGGTAGCAGGGGAACCCTGCTCAACCCCCCGTTGTGCACCAGTAAAACTCCAGTCTGCAGCAACGCCAAACATTCAAACAAGCCCCCCTTAGGAGCATGTGAAAAAATGGGGGGGAGTGGGAGATGGGGTGTGAGGCCTGAAGATCCACAGTGACCACCAAATTTTTACAGGGCTGGGTGGAGGGGAACTTGGGGGTCCCACCATCCCAGGGAGGGGCCCACGTCCACCCCAAAACCCTCCAGGGGTAGAGGGGGGACAGCTACTTCCCATACAAGAAACAGGGTGGTCACCGCTCCTGACAGACCCCCGCTCCATTGGGATGTGGATGGCTTTCATCCAAATAGGCGACCCCCCACAAAGTGGAGATTAGATAAGGCCTTCTTAGAAGTCTGGTCCACAGACCAGCATTGTCAGCCAGATAAGACATCGAAGGATCACTGCTGATACAGGCAGCCTAAAATCAAAGGAGCCGCATCTAAAGAGGCATCACAAATAAACAGTAGCCCTGTAGCCCCTGGAGGTCCCACCAACCCAGGGAGGGGCCCACGTCCACCCCAAAACCCTCCAGGGGTGGAGGAGGGACAGCTACTTCCCATACAAGAAACAGGGTGGTCACCGCTCCTGACAGACCCCCGCTCCATTGGGATGTGGATGGCTTTCAGCCAGGAGGAACGCTGCGACTCAGGCCGAGGCTAGGTCGAATGCGCCCTTGTGAAACAGTTAACTCGCAGGCTAGCCCCCTGTCCAGTGGGGCTATGTAGTGGCCGACCTAGCGAGGAGCTGAGGCCTCCTTGCGCTCACTGGCCAGACTGGGGAGACCCTCAGTATCTAGATTATCCAGTTTGTCGCCCAGTCTGGCAGTTGATAGTAGATTCTCACAGGAACAAAATAACAAAGATAGGAAAAATCTATTTAAAAGGAAAAAAAATTGCCAGAACCAGAGATCCCAGCAAAGAACTAGGTCCTTACTCCTGACTAGGCAGAAAAAAACTGAGTGCCTATAGCTGAGTGTAGGTGTATACCCCCTAGGACTGCCCAAAAGTGTAGTCAAGCTTTTTCCTGCCTAGTGTCCTACTCCTATAGGGGGCAGTATAACCCAATGGTTAGTAGTAAGTAGAATCAGGAGCTGTGTACATCAATGAACATGAGAGAAAATAATGTTATCTATTATAATGCACTAATTGCTCTCCCTTCCAGTACTCTATCCTTGCATACAGTAGATGAGTAATGGTCACAGCACTCAATAAAAGTGTCCTCACCCAGACTTACGTTGTGATAGAAGAGGGGGGTTGTGTCAATACAGAATGGTGCACTGGTCAATGTGTTCAAATTCTAGTGCATATTGCACTGCACAGTCATATCTAGACACACTGCGCAATTGCTATAACAGGAAAGTAAAAGCGAAACTATTACCCACTTTCCAAATGTATAACTTACATATATGGCAGCAAAGTTGCGCTGCTGCGCAGGATTACATACCTAGTTAGTGATCCGGCACTTCTGGATAGGGGGCATGCATGTGTGCCGCCGCCGGCCCACTACCACTGTGATTATACACAGCGGAAGCTGATTGGCAGGTACCACGGACTCGATGTCTTTCGAACAGAGGAAGAACGGCGGTCTGCCTATGTAAACAAGGCAGGTCATCGTTCTGTCAGTAGGGAAGGCATGGATCTTGTGTCTCTGCAAAGCAGGAACATGGATCCATGCCTTCCCCTAGTAAAAGCACCTCCCACAAAACACAAAATCACTAGCTAGGCACACAGATAACCCTTTGATCGCCACTGATATTAACCCCTTCCCAGCTAGTGTCATTAATACAGTGACAGTGCACATTTTTTAGCACTGATTACTGTAATAGTGTCACTGGTCCTCAAAAAGTTCAAAAGTGTCAGTTAGTGTCCAAATTTCCACCGCAATATAGCAGTCCTGCTATAAGTCGCTGATCGACGCCATTACTAGTAAAAGAAATAATATATATATTCCATAGGCCCCTTTCACATGGGCGCCTCCATTTTGTGGACTCCACTTTTTCAGCGGGGGATCATCCCGCTAATTCCCGCTGAGCAAGCGGATGGCAGATGCATTCCTGCTCTTCTCTAAGGGGAAATCAGGTGAAAACCGACCGCCTGTCCGTTTTCATCTGATCCTATCCTATTCAACCAGTCAGACAGATGGAAAATAGGACCACCATCCGACTGGATTTTGTAGACAGGATTGGATCAGATAGCTGCGGATGTCAAAGGACATGTGTCCACTGACATCTGCCGCTCCATAGGGGAGAGTTCAAGAACTGATCAGGTCCGCCTGGAAAACTGACCTGATCGGACATCCCTTGCGAATGGGGCCATAGTTTAGCAGACCCTATAACTTTTGCACAAACCAATCAATATACACTTTTTGGGATTTTTTTTTTTACCAAAAACATGTAAAAGAATACATATTGGCCTAAAATGATGAAGAAATTAGATTTTTTTTTTTCTTAACCACTTGCCGCCCGCCCGCCGTCAATTGACGGCGGAGCGGTGCAACCATTGTTCTGGGAAGACGTCATATGACGTGATCCCAGAAAAGCAGGGCAGGTGCGCGATCGTGTGCGCGCCGTCCTGCACTGCCGGTGTCGGGGTGTCCCCAGGACACCCCCCGTCACCGGCAGGGAGGAAACAGCCAATGGGCATGGCTGTTTCCCACGTGATCGGCTGTGTTCCAATGACACAGCCGATCACAATAGCGGAGCCCGGAAGATGACCGCGCATGTGCGATCGGGAGCGCGCAGCGCGGTCATGTCGGTGGCACTGTGTTCCGTAGGAACACAGCTGTCACCGGCACTAGTAAACAGTCACTGACAGTGACTGTTTACTAAGTGATCGGCTGTGAATCCATTCACAGCCGATCACAAATTGTAAACAAAGAGCAGTAACTCACTGTTACTAGCTCTTCCCCCCTCACACAGTTTCCAGTGTGAGGAGAGCAGAGCTAGAAATAGTGAGTTACTGCTCTGTGTACCTGTCACAAAGTAAAAGCACACAAATAAATGTCCCCACACAGTCCTCAGCCCCCCCCCCCCAATTGCACCTGTCACCCAACAGTCACCTCATCAGTGCCCAGAAATTGACACCCATAACTTTCACATGTGAGCGTAGCGATCGCGGGCAGAATCACCGCGATTCTGCCCGCGATCCGGAAATCCTTACAAATTGCGGGACGCCTGTGCGTTGCCCGTGATTTGCAATAGCACCCCAAGCGCTGTGCGATGCCGTGATTTCCACCTGCCGAATCGCGGTAACATCTCATGACGCCCAAAAAAGGTACAAGAGCTTCTTTGGGGCGTCATGCGTTGTTTGCGTGATGTTACCGTGATTCGGCAGGCAGAAATCGTGGCAACATCGCACAGCGTTTGGGGTGCTATTGCAAATCACGGGCAACGCACAGGCGTCCCGCGATTTGCAATGATTTCTGGATCTCGGGCAGAATCGCGGTGCTTCTGCCCATGATCGCTACGCTCACATGTGGACAGAGCCTAAAGTTCACCTGTCACCAGAGACTGCAATCAGTACCGCCGTGCACCATCGCCCATCACCTGTCACCCATCAGTGACCATCGCCCATCACCTGTCACCCCATCAATCACCGTCACCTGTCACCCCATCAGTCATCGTCATCTGTCACCCTATCAATCATCGTCACTTGTCACCCCATCAATCATCGTCACTTGTCACCCCATCAGTGATCGTCACTTGTCACCCCATCAATCATCGTCACTTGTCACCCCGTCAGTGATTGTCATCTGTCACCCCATCAATCATCCTCACTTGTCACCTCATCAATCATCGTCACCTGTCACCTCATCAATCATCATCACCTGTCACCCCATCAGTCATCATCACCTGTCACCCCATCAGTCATTGTCACCTGTCACCCCATCAGTCATCGTCACCTGTTTGCCATATACATGCAATCACTTACCGACCGCCTAACGACTATATGCGTCGGCCATTAAAAGCTAAATACTGGGGTTATGGCAGCAGATAGCTGCCATAACCCCGGTATTTTTTGAAACGGCGGGCGGTCGGCTTTCAGATAAGGGTGGTCCCAGTGGCAGGTTCGCCGCAGAATTACCCTTACGGTGCAGGGGAAGAGGTGCCCCCCCCTCCTCCCGCCCCCCCGGCAGCGGGGAAAACTATCCGGTCCCGGATCCTCAGAGACAGGAAGTCAAGTGAGGGCAAGATGGCCCTCACTTGACTCTATGGTCTTGGAGGACCGGAGCTACGTCAAAAGACGTTGCCTAGCAACCGGTTTAAAGGGCCGCTTTTTTTTTTTTTTCCTTTTTCAACAATTTTTTTTTTTTTCTTTTTTAGTGTAGTTGTGAGGTGTGAGGTCTTTTTGACCCCAGATCTCACAATAAAGAGGACCTGTCATGCCTATTTCTATTAAAAGGGATGTATACATTCCTTGTAATAGGAATAAAAATGATCAAAACATTTTTTTTTTTAAACTGTTTAAAAATAAAAAAATAATAAATAAAATAAATAGGAAAAAAAAATTAAAGCGCCCTGTCCCTGTTAGCTCGCGCGCAGAAGCAAACGCATACGCAAGTCCCGCCCACATATGTAAACGGTGTTCAAACCATACATGTGAGGTATCTCCGTGATCGTTAGAGCGAGAGCAATAATTTGAGCCCTAGACCTCCTCTGTAACTCTAAGCTGGTAACCTGCAGCAATGTTTAAAATGTTGCCTATGGGGATTTTTAAATACCAATGTTTGGCGCCATTCTGTGAGCATGCGCAATTTTGAAGCATGACATGTTGGGTATCTAATTACTTGGCGTAACATTATCTTTCACATTATGGAAAAAATTGGGCTAAATTTACTGTTTTCTTATTTTTTAGTTCAAAAAAGTGAATTTTTTTCAAAAAAATTGCATTGGAAGACTGCTGCGCAAATATGGTGTGATAAGAAATATTGCAACGATCTCCATTTTATTCTCTAGGGTCTCTGCTAAATAAAATATATATATAATGTTTGGGGGTTCTAAGTAGTTTTCTAGCAAAAAATGATTTTAGCTTGTAAACACCAAGTGTCAAAAATCGGCCCAGTCTTAAAGTGGATAAATGGACAACTTTGTGAAAAGTGCTACTTGGATGTTAGGCCTATGTATGTGGCCAGGCTGTGAAAAAGTGTTACACATGTGGTATCGCCATACTCAGGAGGAATAGCAGAATGTATTTTGGGGTGCAATTTTTGCTATGTACATATGCAATATATAATATTGCATAAATGGACAGCTTTGTGTAAAAAAAATGTGTTTTCATTTTCTTTCCACATTTTCCAAAAACTTGTGGAAAAAAATGACATATTCAAAAGACTCATTATGACTCAAAAATTATACGTTGGGGTGTTTGCTTTCCAAAATGGGGTCATTTTATGGGGGTTTCCATTGTCCTGGTGCTCCAGGGCCTTCAAAAGTGCGATAGGTTGTCAGGAAATTATATGTGTAATTTGTGCTCCTAGAATGCCGGACGGTGCTACTTGGATGTTAGGCCTCTGTATAGTTACATAGTTACATAGTAGGTGAGGTTGAATAAAGACAATAGTCCATCCAGTTCAACCTGTGTAGGTGTGTGTGGCTGTAATCATCTCGCATACCCCTGAATGTTCTGATCCTTGAGATGTACGTCTAGTAGTCTTTTGAAAGCCACCATACTACCTGCAGAAACCACCTCTTGTGGTAGAGAATTCCACAATCTTGTAGCCCTAACAGTAAAGAACCCCCCACGTTGCCTGAGGTTAAAACGCTTCTCCTCTAATCGCATTGTATGCCCCCCAGTCCTCATGCAATCCCTTCGACTGAACAGCTTTTTTTCTAAGCCTAGATCCCCATTGAGATATTTAAAAATTGCTATCATGTCCCCCCTCAGGCGTCTCTTCTCCAGGGAGAATAAATCAAGTGATTGCAGACGCTCCTCATAACCAAGGTCCTCCAATCCCCTAATTAGTTTAGTTGCCCTTCTCTGAAAACTCTCCAGCTCCAACACATCCCTTCTGAGGACAGGTGACCAGAACTGGACAGAATACTCCAGATGAGGTCGGACCAGAGTTTTATAAAGTGGAAGGATTATAGTCTTATCTCTGGAATACATCCCTTTCTTTATACATGCTAATATTCTGCTAGCCTGTGGCCAGGCTGTGAAAAAGTCTCACACATGTGGTATCGCCATACTCAGGAGGAGTAGTAGAATGTGTTTTGGGGTGTAGTTGCAAGTATACATATGCTGTGTGAGAGAAATAACCTGTTAATACGTCAATTTGTAAAAAAAAAAAAAAAAAATCTTCATTTTGCAAAGAGTTGTGGGAAAAAATTACAACTTCAAAAAACTCACCATGCCACTTATTAAATACCTTGGAATGTCTGCTTTCCAAAAAGGGGTCATTTGGGGGGTATTTGTACTTTCCTGACTTTTTAGTGTCTCAAGAAATGAGATAGGCCTTCAGTACATGAGGTGTGGTCAAGTGTGATCAATTTTCAATGATTAGCACCATAACTTGTGGACTCTATAACTTTCACAAAGACCAAATAATATACACTTATTTGGGTTATTTTTACCAAAGATAAGTAGCAGTATAAATTTTGGCCAAAATTTGTGAAGAAAAATTACTCATTTGATAAATTTTATGTCAGAAACAAAGACAAATGCGTTTTTTCACAATATTTTCAGTCTTTTTAAATTTATAGCACAAAAAATAAAAAACCCAGTAGTGATTAAATACCATCAAAAGAAAGCTCTATTTGTGTGAAAAAAAGGACACAAATTTTTTATGGGTACAGTGTTGCATGACTGAGTAATTGTCATTCAAAGTGTGAGAGCGCTGAAAGCTGAAAATCAGTCTGGGCAGGAAGGGGGTGAAAGTGCACTGTAGGCAAGTGGTAAAAATGTTACTGGAAGTGTTTTATAGCAGAAAGTAAAAAAAAATCCTTTTTTTTTTTTTTTTCAAAATTGTCTTTTTTTATTTATAGCGGCAAAAATAAAAACCTCAGAGGTGATCAAGTACTACCAAAAGAAAGCTTTATTTGTGGGAGAAAAAAAGAGCATAAATTTTATTTGGGTACAGCATTTCATGACCATGCAATTGTCAGTTAAAGCAATGCAGTACCGTATCACAAAAAATGGCCTGGTCATGAAAGGGGGTAAATCTTCCAGAGGGCAAGTGGTTAAAATGTAGAAATAATAAAGTGTAGCTCTACCCCTATATAAACAAAATGTATAATCAAACTTCAACCAAATAATATATATATTTATATACAGTATATATATATATATATATATATATATATATATATATATATATATAGTATCTCACGAAAGTGAGTACACCCCTCACATTTTTGTAAATATTTTATTATATCTTTTCATGTGACAACACTGAAGAAATGACACTTTGCTACAATGTAAAGTAGTGAGTGTACAGCTTGTATAACAGTCCCCTCAAAATAACTCAGCACACAGCCATTAATGTCTATACTGCTGGAAACAAAAGTGAGTACACCCCTAGGTGAAAGGTCCGAATTGGGCCCAAAGTGTCAATATTTTGTGTGGCTACCATTATTTTCCAGCACTGCCTAAACCCTCTTGGGTATGGAGTTCACCAGAGCTTCACAGGTTGCCACTGGAGTCCTCTTCCACTCCTCCATGACGACATCACGAAGCTGGTGGATGTTAGAGACCTTGCGCTCCTCCACCTTCCATTTGAGGATGCACCACAGATGCTCAATAGGGTTTAGGTCTGTTGACATGCTTGGCCAGTCCATCACCTTTACCCTCAGCATCTTTAGCAAGGCAGTTGTGGTCATGGAGTGTGTTTGGGGTCGTTATCATGTTGGAATACTGCCCTGCGGCCCCGTTCCTAAAGGGAGGGGATCAGGCTCTGCTTCAGTATGTCACAGTATATGTTGACATTCATGGTTCCCTCAATGAACTGTAGCTCCCCAGTGCCGGCAGCACTCATGCAACTCCAGATCATGACACTCCTACCACCATGCTTGACTGTAGGCAAGACACACTTGTCTTTGTACTCCTTACCTGGTTGCTGCCACACACGCTTGACACCATCTGAACCAAAATGTTTATCTTGGTCTCATCAGACCACAGGACATGGTTCCAGTAAACCATGTCCTTAGTCTGCTTGTCTTCAGAAAACTGTTTGCGGGCTTTATTTTGCATCATCTTTAGAAGAGGTTTCCTTGGGGGACGACAGCCATGCAGACCAATTTGATGCAGTGTGTGGCGTATGGTCTGAGCACTGACAGGCTGACCCCCCACCCCTTCAACATCTGCAGCAATGCTGGCAGCACTCATACGTCTATTTCCCAAAGACAACCTCTGGATATGACACTGAGCATGTGCACTCAACTGCTTTGGTTGACCATGGCAAGGCTTGTTTTGAGTGGAACCTGTCCTGTTAAATCGCTGTATGGTCTTGGCCACCGTGCTGCAGCTCAGTTTCAGGGTCTTGGCAATCTTCCTATAGCCTAAGCCATCTTTATGTAGAGCAACATTTTTTTTTCAGATCCTCAGAGAGTTCTTTGCCATGAGGTGCCATGTTTAACTTCCAGTCACCAGTATGAGAGAGTGAGAGCGATAAAACCAAATTTAACACACCTGCTTCCCATTCACACCTGACATCTTGTAACACTAACAAGTCACATGACACTGGGGAGGGAAAATGGCTAATTGGGTCCAATGTGGACATTTTCCCTCAGGGGTGTACTCACTTTTGTTGTCAGCAGTTTAGACATTAATGGCTGTGTATTCAGTTATTTTAAGGGGACAGCAAATTTACGCTGTTATATAAGCTGTACACGCACTACTTTACATTGTAGCAAAGTGTCATTTCTTCAGTGTTGTCACCTGAAAAGATATAATAAAATATGTACAAAAATGTGAAGAGTGTACTCACTTTTGTGAGATACTGTGTGTATGTATATATATATATATATATATATATATATATATATATATATATATATATATATATATATATGTGTGTGTGTGTGTGTGTATTTTTTTTTCAGGCTAGGAAATATGAAATATTGCATATCATTTCCATTATATGTAACCACAAAATGAGGCAAATATTTTATACACAATGTATTCACTATTTAAACAGTGCAATGGTACACTCAGTATCTCATACACCTCATCTGCTTTTTCTTTTTCAAAATATTTTTTTCCTTGTGATTGCTTTTTTTATAAGCCCGTACACTGCTGAACTGTTCACCATAACATGAAATCAGTACATTTAAGTTAATCACTTTGTAGATACAACTCTCCATTGATTGGCTATAAAATAAGTAGTGTTCCCATCAAGCACGACATATCTCTGGTACTTGTCTACAGCACTTAATCCACAAAAGGAACTACAAAATGCACTTACATAATTAGAGAAGTATATTTCAATTTAAGAAATACTAAAATTTTCCATACATTTTTTCAAACAGCAAAATGTTTATGTAAGTTTAGGATATACCTAACCATTTAATGACAGGAGGCCTTGTATTTCTAAAAAAAAAAAAAAAAAAAAAAAAAGCAGTTTAAATGTTAAACTCTGTATATGGCTAATATAAAATTCCTATTTGGCACCTTTGTTTAATACTTGAAAATTATTTATAAACCTTTTTCCTGACAGACTTCCATGGCAGCATACATTTCGGTAGCCCCGCCCTCGCTCCTACCCCATAGGACCCCACTCCCAAAAACTTTCAGGCTGAGCCAGAGACCGCGTTCCTTTTTTGTCCTCCTCACTCATGAAGACCATTTTGTATGAATTTTCCTACCTTTTGGAAGACGTGGCGACTGGGGTCTCACACGGGACAGCCGTGCGGATATTGGGAGCGTCCTGTGGTGTCCAGAAGTTCCAGGATGGCTCCAGGAGTTACCAAATGCCGGCTAACAGCAGAGTGGTGAATGGCACATATGCGCAAAAGATTGACCCTATAATAATGGAAGCTCTGCCAATGGTGAGCAGTTGTGCTAGGTCGGATGCCCTGCTAAAAGCAGGTGACCTCTAAAGTGTGCCCAGCAGGATGGTGTGCTCCGAAGTTCCTGGGATCCGGGTCGCCCTGCGCATGCATCGATTGCTGTGTGGACAAGGTCCAGGATAGGTGAGTATGTTTGACTTGAGGTCAGCAGAAGAGACCAGGTGCCATGCGGGCTGCTAGCGAGTAGTAACTCCACTTGTGTTAGAAAAGAAAAATAAATAAATAATAACCAAAATGAAAACGTATGGAGATGTCTATGCTCTGATGTGCATTGTAGCATTTTTATCAAAGTTTGGTGCAGTTGCTTTCTATCCTGAACAAATATCTGTTTGTTTTAACAAGGTTTTTCTTTCTGTGTTGGAGGATCTGTCTAAAGAAATAACCTGTGTAGAGAAGTCTGCTGTGGTAATATTCCTTTAGCAGTGGTTAACCCCTTAGGGTTTTTTTTTTCTCACCTAGCAAACAAACAACTGTTACTTTGTCTCTATGAACAGCTTAAGAAACTTCAGCAGCTGCAGTTTGTATTGGGAAGGTTATTTAACCACTTCCGTACAGTTGGATGTCATATGACGTCCAGGGCTTTAAGTGGGGATATCTGAATGATGTCTGCATTCGCTTGATTGTTCTTATAGGCAGCGGGAGGGGACATCCCCCCTCCCACCACCCTCCGGGGCTTCTACCGAGCCATGGAAGGAATCGTCCACCGGCGGAAGTACACCATATGGTCCCCGGCAGTCTCTATGACTCTCAGAGGCCTGGGCGCGACATGATGACGTCATGCCCGGCCTGGCAGTTGTCAATACTGCTGTGATTTTTTTTTATTTCAGGCTTTCCAGCCTGTAGGAGAAATCTGAGGTCTTATTGACCCCAGATCTCTCCATAAAGAGGACCTGTCATGCACTATTCCTATTACAAGGGATGTTTACATTCCTTGTAATAGGAATAAAAGTGATCAAAAAATAATAATTTAAGGGAAAGTGTAAGAATTAAAAAAATTTAAATAAACAATAAAACATTTTTTAAAGTGCCCCTGTCCTCACACAAGTGAGGTATCGCCGTGAACATTAGAGTGAGAACAAAAATTCTAAGACCTCCTCCGTAACTCTAAACCGGTATCCTGTTCCATGTTGCCTATGGAGATTTTTAAGTACCGAAGTTTGGCGTCATTCCACGAGCGTGCGTAATTTTAGAGCGTGGCATGTTAGTTATCTATTTACTCGTCATAACATCATCTTTAACATTATACAAAAAAATTGGGCTAACTTTAGTGTTTTTTTTTTTTTTTTTTTAATTCATAAAACTGTTTTTTTTAAAACAGTTTTTAAACATGTTTAGAAAATTTCTGCGCAAATACCGTGTGGCATAAAAATTTGCAATGACCGCCATATTATTCCCTAGGGGAAAAAAATTATATAATGTTTGGGGTTTCTGAGTAATTTTCTAGCAAAAAAATGATGAGTGCCAGAAATGGCCCAGTATGGAAGTGGTAATAAATTACTGCATGGCTTGAGCAGCAATTGTATATGTTAGAATATTTATTTTCTTAACAATGTGGAGTTCTCCCTTAAACTTACTGAGATTTGTTTATTTCTGCAACAAGCCCTCTGCAGCCTTATACCTCTATGCAGGTTATTGCTGGAGGGGGACAGTGTCTTCCTTACTGATACTGTTCCTGGATTGTCAGCCCTTCTGCGGGTCTGTTGAAGCTAGTCTATGGAAAGCTGACTAATGGACACTTGCTATTAAGCATCTCCAGATCTACATGTATTATGCACACCAGAAACTGGGTCTTTGCTGCTCATGCCTTGGTTGGTGAAACCCTACATGAATTTCCTGCCTTGTTCAGGCACCCAGGGAGCAAGATGACAGCGACCATCAGGTTGCCACAGGTAGTCAAGACACTCTAAAGGAGTCTGTTACAGCTCTCTCTGTGCAAGAATTCTCTACTCTGACAATGTCAAGCTTTTCCTTGCAGGATCAGTCATTTGGTCAATTGGCCAATTTAACTCTCTTCAAACAATTCCTAAAATGAATATGCAGCTGAGGAAGATCTTTGAGAAGGTTTTTTGTACCTCCTTTCGTAGGCTGCTAGGATGCCTAAAATGGCAGAGGTACCTGCAATGCAAGTGTTTTAGCACTTCCAAAGGAGTGCATTGCCTTTTTTCCTATGATGTTTAAGCTAGAAGATCATTCTTGAAGAGTGGTGCAAATTGAACAGGACAGAGCAGCACAATGTCTTAGTGGTCCGCACCTTGCAGTACTGGGTTGCTCAAGTTCAAACCCCAACCAGGATGTCATATTAAGGCACTTATGGGGAAGAGGTTTTCCAGCCTAATGAGTCACCTGTTTGGTTAATGTTGGCTATATCAGCTTAGTTATAGACATGGGGTCGTCATTAGCTGTCCTTCAGGGGTATACACAGTCAGGATGATTGGGTGTGTCCTTGGGTGGTGTAGCATCTTCTGGTGATAGCCTTGTGTTGGACTTGCCTCTAAGGGGTATATCTGTCTGCAGTTGCAGCCTGGGAGCCTGCCTGAAACCTTGCCTCTATTCCAATGCAATGGAAGTTGGGATGAAAAATATTCTATTCTCAATAATAATTCTGATATGTGGGACAATCTGGTCTGCATTGCAAGAGTTTATTCTGCCCCATTCAGGGGCTAGCTTAATCTTGATGGCAAATAGCTGGAGATAATTCTACAAGTAAAACATTCTTGTCTGCATTGCGAGAGTCTAAACAATCCCCTTAAAGAGCTAGCTTAATTTGATAGCAAACAGCTGGGAATAATTCTACAAGCGGGACAATCTTGTCTGCATTGCGAGAGTCTAGCAGTCCCCTTCAAGGGCTAGCTTCAGTGTTGGGGTAGTTACTCAAAAAATGTAACTAGTTACTAGTTACTAGTTACTAGTTACTTCTGTAAATTGTAATGAGATTACTTTACTAGTTACTGCATTTGAAAAGTAACTTCACTACTTATTACTTTACTTTCCTCTTTCTTAATTGACCATGTAGAACAGGGGTGTCAAACTCAATTTAATCGCGGGCCGCATCAGCATTATGATTGCCCTCAAAAGGGCCGGTTGGATCTGTAAGACTAGATGTCAAGAGCATCCCCTACCCTTATATAAGACGTCAATAGCCTCTCCACCATTAAAAGTTGAGTCCCCCACCCTCCCTTATATCACAGTGCACCTCCCTTACCTTGTGGTGCTGCTGGGAAGAAGCTGGAGGCATTGCTGGAAAGCAGAAAGTATAAGGTCTGGAGGAGGACTGGAGCTCTCCTGCAGCTACAGGAGAGGTGCGAGGGCCACATAAAATGGCCTGGAGGGCCGGATTTGGCCCGCGGGCCTTGTGTTTGACACCTGTGGTGTAGAAGAAGATACATGACACTCTTTCTGCATAGAGTTTATTGTATAAACACAGGCTTTGGGAAACATGAGAACAAAACCTGAAAAAACAGAATAAAACATAAAGTGCAACAAAAAGCCATAAACTTCATCCCTCTCTATTCTTCGAAATAACGATTGTATCGCACGGCTTGGGTAACGCAGGAAAGCACGTTCCTATAGCCTAGTAGTGTAGTTACTTCCTATAGCCTAGTAAAGTAGTGTAGTTACCAATATTAGTATTGTAACTAGTTACTTTACTTAGTTACCAAAAAAAGTAATGTAGTTACTGTAATTAGTTACTTTGTAACTAGTTACCCCCAACACTGGCTAGCTTCATTTGATAGCAAATAGCTAGGAATAATTCTACAAGTGGGACAATCATGTCTGCATTGCGAGAGTCTAGCAGTCCCCTTCAAGGGCTAGCTTCATTTGATAGCAAACAGCTGGGAATAATTCTACAAGTGGGACAATCATGTCTGCATTGCGAGAGTCTAGCTGTCCCCCTAGAGGGTTAGCTTTATTTGATAGCAAATAGCTGGGAATAATTCTACAAGTGGGACAATCATGTCTGCAGTGTGAAAGTCTAGCAGTACCCTTCAAGGGCTAGCTTAATTTGATAGTAAATAGCTGGGAATATTTCTACAAGTGTACAAGTGAGACAATCTTGTCTGCATTATGAGAGTCTAAACAGTCCCCTTCAAGGGCTAGCTTCATTTGACAGCTAAGAGCTGTGTTTAGTCTGGCCTCCTTCAACTCCAAAAAGGTTTTTTCCTGCAGTTCAGGCCTGGAGTTCAGAAAGAATTGAAGAGAGAGAGAGTCCTCAACCAAGTAGTCAGGAAAGAGCTCCACTTCTGGGGGAAGTGTCATTACTGGCTTACTGGCCTTTTTCATATTTGTGCCATCCATACAGTATGTACCTTATGAGTACCTGGTTGCTCCTCTTCTGATAGGAAGATGCAGCTTTGGTCTCAGACGGTTGGACCTTCAGGTCAAGCATTTCAGGCCATGTTAGTCAATCATCCACCTTCAAGCCTCTGGCTGCCAGGAGGAATCCTTTGCTCCAGCAACAATAAGCAAGTTCTGCTAGCCAACATGGTTCTTACCATCCCTAGGAGTACTATTGTTGCTCAGAGGGATGCCTTTTTCCAACTCCCAGAGCGGTCTTCTGACATACCTCTTTTTCTACATGGATTAAGACGTCATTCAGCATATATGTCTGCTGGCTGGGTTCTCGATCCACTCCTCCTCTAGACAGGAATTCCTGTCAACTATACGGAGGTAGTTCTCAGAACCCTACAAAAGATTGGCTGGCTAGTCTTTCAAAAAGGGTCTTGTGACTCCTATGCAAATCCTTATGTATCTGAGAGCTTAATCCATCACGGTTCGGGATACATAGTTTTTGCCACTAGAGCATACTGGTGGTAGCATGCTGGGTATTCCTCAGCTTCCTCCCTTCACCTTTCAGCGTCTCAATACCCAATGATAAGGACAATGGTCTCTCCCATCCCTATATTAAGGTGTGCTCAATGGAAAAAGCCTCCTGTCCAGAAAGTTTTTTTTTTCTCCAATGTTGATCATGCACCCAGCGATTCATTTCTTGCAAACAGGCAGATGAAGTCGTGGGTGCTGGCACAGTTATAAATCTTTTGTGCTGTTGAGTTTTTGCCAGTGGAACTCCTGTTGGGAAGTTGTCTTGCCAGTAGAACTACCTGGTTGGGAAGTTAGTTTGAACACTCTGGTTTTCTGGCCTGCTCTTTCATTCTCTCTTCACCTTTTGTCACCTAAAAGCAGGCTTTTTAGTCTCCATTGAGGCTGAATAACTTCACAGTGGTGTCCTACATAAGGGAGCAGGTCAGAACCTGCAGGGTCAGTCCACCGAGAAGAGGTAGAGATGACTGTGATCTGGGTGGAGTATAATGTTCCTTATCTCTTTTGAGTCTACATAGAATTTCTGGAAAGAATCCATATTCTGTGGCCCAATTGGGCAATAAGTGGTTCCTACATACAGGTCCAGATATCTCTGGACAAGATTTCAGAGTTAGATCTGGTAGCATCTCTTTACTGTTACAAGCTGGAAAGCTTTTCCCTAGGGGCCTGGACCAAGCCCTGGGTGCGGATGCTGTGTCAGATCAGGAAAGGTCTCACAAGCCCTATGCTTTCCAGTTCGATCCATATACAGTTTTTGTGGGGGGTTTGTTGCTATGATTGTGGTAATGTTTGCAGTAATTCCCTATTGGCCAAACAGGCCTTGGTTCCTGCCTTTGATACCGGGGTATCTGTTTTGATGAGATTTTCTGTCGTAAAGAGCAATATTCCATCTTTGTTCATCTCTTCCACTTTCTCATCCTAGCAGAAAGAGACTAATCAGGCTTGGCTGTTGTTTCTCTAAGCTAATATCTATAAATCCTACAAACAGATTTGAATAGAGCTTTTTCAGTTTGGACTGCTTTGTTTTCTTTGCTTCAGTTCTCTGGTCAGGTGCATTTTGGATTTCAACTGATCCTTAAGCTCTCCTAGAGGGCAGATCTCTGCAATCCCTGTCATATCCAATGTCCCCTGGGTAGACTATTCCTTACTCATCCAATATTTTGATGGGGGGCTGCATCTAAAACTTGAAGGAGAACCAAGACTTTCTAGGCAGGGTTTACTTCTTGCTCTGGACTTCCTTGCCGGCTCCAGATTAGATCATTTTGCAGTCCAGCATGAGTAAAGACTGAGCTATTAAGATGTGCACTCTAAGGGCTATGTCTTCAGCCATGAAGTTTGCCAAGATTACAGCTTTAGGCTAGGAAGGATCCTTAGGTGACTTACAGCTCCAGATGGGATCCACTCAAGTCCAGTTGGAGTAAGGTTTGAGCCATGATGTAAATTTCTCTAGGGCTACATCCTCAGCAGAAAGCTTGACCAGAATCAGGTCTCTTAAGGCCCCTTGACAGTTTGCTTCTCCAGATGGAATCTTTTTCAGTTCAGTTTTGAATAAAGTCTCAGTCATAAAGGTAGCCTTTCTATGGGTTATTTTCCTCAGTCATGAGATTTGCTGGGATCTGGGCCTTGTGCTTACAGGGATCCTTGTGGCTTTCTGCCCAGTATGGGTAGTGTTTATATCCATACTGGGTGGCAATCTTAGGTGGCTTCGGCATTCTATGAGAACCACGAAGAATAACTGGTTCCATGCCATGGATATTGGGATTCAAGCATGCTCTCAAGCTACTGTTTTGCTCAGAGTTTTAGGACATAGTTGTCACTCTCTCCAGCAAAATCTGCGGGACGGAGATGTCATCCAGAATTTTTGCTGGATGGGTCATTTCAGCTAGTCATTAGCCTTACAAAGCTTAGGGCTTGGTTCCTATGGAAGCATTAACCACACACTCATCCAGGAGTGTGTAGGCTTTGTGCGCTCCCTGTGAAAGGGCACCAGGAATAGTTGGAGGGTGACATGTCTTCCATTAAAGCTGTTCAGGCTCTTTGTGGGGTGTAGCTAACTTCCTTATGCTGTCAATATCTATCCATAGCGTTTGTTGGCTATGATTGAAATTATACTTTTCCAACATCCCACCCTTGTTTTTTGGGCTAGTTAGTCCCAAACATATGCTGCCATGAAAGTCTGTCAGGAAAACTGAACATTTACTATCAAATACTTACCATAAGTTTCCTTTCCTGATGGACTACATGGCAGCAAGAGTTCCCTCCCAGAGTCAAGAGTAGGCTAGTTACGGGACGCGGCCTCTGGCTCAGCCTGAAAATTTATGGGAGTGGGGTCCTATGGGGTAGGAGCGAGGGTAGGGCTACCTAAACGTATGCTGCCATGGAGTCCATCAGGAAGGAAAATTAAGTTAAGCCTTTGATAGTAAATTTTAGTAAAGTTAGATAGTAAAGTTTTTTCCAATCTTAAAGTGGTTGTAAAGGCTCAATGTTTTTTTACCTTCATGCATTCTATGCATGAAGGTAAAAAACCTTCTGTGTGCAGCAGCCAACTCTAATACTTACCTGAGCTCCCTTTCGATCTATCCAGTGATTTCCACAAGAGCCTTGCCTCTCTGGGGACTCTTGCTTCTGATTGCATTTTGGCAGCGGCGGGAGCCATTGGCTCTCACAGCCAGTGAGCCAATTAGGAGGGAGAGGGAGTGAGGCCAAGCTTGCTGTGGGGGCACCCAGCAGGAGGGAGGAGCCAGGAGCTCCGGCGTGGGACCCGAGAAGAGGAGAATCCGGGCTTCTCTGTGCAAAACCACTGCACAGAGCAGGTAAGTTACATAGTTACATAGTTACATAGTTACATAGTTAGTGAGGCTGAAAAAAGACACAAGTCCATCCAGTTCAACCTATGTGTGTGTGTTTGCTTTTAACCGTACATTGTATACCCCTGTATGTTGTGGTCTTTAAGGTGTCCATCCAATAGTTTTTTGAAACTATCAATGCTCCCCGCTGATACGACTGCTTGCGGAAGAGAATTCCACATCCTTACCGCTCTTACAGTGAAGAACCCCTTACGCACTTTAAGGTTAAACCGCCTTTCCTCTAGTTTTAGTGAGTGGCCACGTGTCTTATTGTATTCCCTTACTCTAAATAGTTTGTTCCTTATGCTCGGGTCGCCAGTACAGTATATGTACATTGATATCATATCCCCCCTCAAGCGTCTCTTCTCCAGAGAGAATAGGTTCAGTGCTTGTAGTCTTTCCTCATAGCCGATGTCCTCCATTCCCCTAATTATTTTTGTTGCCCTTCTCTGGACTTTCTCCAGTTCCAGCACATCCTTCCTGAGGACCGGTGCCCAGAACTGGACAGCATACTCCAGATGTGGCCGGACCAGAGTCTTGTAGAGTGGAAGAATAATCTCTTTATTTCTGGAGTGAATCCCCTTTTTTATACAACCCAGTATTCTGTTGGCTTTGCTTGCAGCGGCTTGGCATTGCATGCCACTTCCAAGCCTGTTGTCTACCAGTACCCCCAGGTCCCTTTCCATCCTAGACTCACCCAGAGGTTCCCCCCCCCTAGTGAGTAGCTTGCTTTCTGGTTTCTGGCCCCCAAGTGCATTACTTTACATTTTTCTACATTAAATCTCATCTGCCATGTAGTTGCCCACCCCGTTATTTTGTTCAGGTCTGCTTGCAAGATTTCCACATCCTGCATAGAAGATATTGGCATGCCTAATTTAGTATCATCTGCAAATACTGAGATTGTACTAGATATCCCCTCCTCTAGATCATTTATGAATAAATTAAACAGGATTGGTCCCAGGACAGAACCCTGGGGGACCCCACTTTCCACACCCGCCCAATCCGAGTACTCCCCATTAATCACCACCCTCTGTACTCTCCCCTGGAGCCAGTTCTCTATCCAGGTACTCACCTTATGGTCCATACCTACCTTCCTTAGTTTGTACAGTAAGCGTTTGTGGGGAACGGTGTCAAAGGCCTTTGCAAAGTCCAGATACACCACATCCACAGGCTTACCTTTATCTAAGTGGCAGCTCACTTCATCGTAGAAGGTTAATAGATTGGTTTGGCATGAACGATTTTTCATGAATCCATGCTGATTACTACTTATAATACCGTTTTCATTACTAAAGTCTTGTATGTGGTCCCTTATCATCCCCTCCAAAATTTTGCAGACTACAGATGTTAGGCTGACCGGCCTATAGTTACCCGGGATATATCTCGGCCCCTTTTTAAATATTGGTACCACGTTGGCTTTTTTCCAATCAGCTGGCACCATACCTGTCTGTAAACTATCCTTAAAGATCAAGAATAATGGTCTGGCAATCACCTGACTGAGCTCATTCAGAACCCTTGGGTGCAAGCCATCCGGTCCCGGGGATTTATTTATGTTAAGTTTCTCTAGTTTAGCTCTAAGTCTATCCTCTGTTAGCCATGGCGGCACTTCCTGAGGTGTATTATTTAGTTCGGCCTTACAAGCGGGGTTCATGTAGCCCCCCGATTCCTTTGTGAAGACTGAAGAAAAGAAATTATTTAACACTTACGCCTTTTCTCTGTCCTCAGTGGCCATTTTTCCTTTATCATCTTTTATGGGGCCAATGTGTTCTGGCCTCGCTTTCTTACTGTTTATATACTTAAAGAATTTCTTGGGGTTCTTTTTACTCTCCTCCGCTATATGTCTCTCGTGTTCTATTTTAGCCGCCCTGATTTCATCTTTACATTTCTTATTACACTCTTTGTAATGCTTAAATGCTGCCAATGACCCCTCAGTCTTGTATTTTTTGAAGGCCTTTTCTTTAGCTCTAATATACATTTTTATGTTGGAGTTTAGCCACCCAGGGTTTAGTTTTGCTCTTTTAAATTTATTTCCCAGTGGAATGCACTGGCCCACCCCCTTGTTAAGTATGCTCTTGAAGCACTCCCATTTTTCCTCCGTGTTCTTTGTTCCCAGGGTTCTATCCCATTTGATATTTTCTAGCAGTGAGCGCAGTTTAGGGAAATTGGCTCTTTTGAAATTCAGTGTCCTTATATTACCCTTGTGTTTCCTATTACTGTAATTAATACTGAAACCAATTGACCTATGGTCACTGTTCCCTAAGTTGTCCCGTATTTCTATATCCGTGAGCAGGTCTGTATTGTTGGTAATCAGTAGGTCAAGTACCGCATTGTTTCTTGTCGGTGCATTCACCATCTGACCCATGAAATTGTCCTGCAAAACATTTAGGAACTGCCGAGCCTTGGCTGAATGCGCGGTTCCTTCTGCCCAGTCTATATCAGGATAATTAAAGTCCCCCATTATAATGACATTTCCCATCCTTGCTGCCAATCCTATCTGTAACATGAGGTCCACCTCACCCTCCTCCCTCTGGTTTGGGGGCCTATAGCATACGCCCAATATTACCTTCCCCACCGTGCCTTTCCTTTGAAGCTCTACCCATAGGGATTCTGCCTCGTCCATAGCTCCATTATTAATATCATCCCTCATATTTACCTGTATACTGTTCTTAATATACAAACATACCCCTCCCCCTTTTTTACCCTCTCTATCTCTGCGATAAAGGGAATACCCCTGAATGGTCGCCATCCAGTCATGAGAGCTGTCAAACCAAGTCTCAGTTATCCCCACAAAATCTAAGTCCTCCTCAAACATCAGCAGCTCCAGCTCTCCCATCTTGTTGGCCAGGCTTCTGGCATTGGTATATAAGCCTCGTAAGTATAACATGCTTGTTATTAAAAAAAAAAAAAAAAGAAATTAATATTGTTTTAACCACTTGCTTATTGGGCACTGTTACCCTCTTCCTGCCCAGGCCAACAAAAACGTAATTTTTCTCCTTCGCTGATGTCCGCTGATGAGTCTGCACTGATGGGCTCTGATAGACGCCACTGAATGGCACTGATAGGTGGCACTGATGAGCACTGATAGGCACAGGTAGACGGCACTTATGGGCACTGATAGGCAGCACTCATTGGCAGCACTGATGGGCACTGATTGGCAGCACCATGTGATTGTAATATTGAGGCAACTTTTCTCACCACCATATAAAATTGCGCCCTTTATGAAATTATTAGACCCTGTATTGCATAGAGGTCAGATGCAGTTCAATTAGGTGAAAAAGAAAAATAACCACAACTGTAATACTCCTCCTCAGATCATCCACTCCACTCAATGTACCATAGATTCAAAGAGGAAACTGACCATACATAGTGTAATATTGCACAAAAAAAATCCTGTGTTTATTCATTCATAGATATATTCACAAGAAGCAATAGTATAAGATATGCATATTGAAAAATTTTGATGGACAACGCGCATGTTCTGTAAGTGATTAAGTCAGACACTGTGCCAATGGGTTTCCCTTAAAATATTACAGGTCAAGACTAAGGCTGGCCATACATGTTCAACTTTTGTTGTACACTTTCTGTTAGATTTACCACAAACCACATATTATATTGTAGCAGATTCCTATATTTTGTTATTCTGAAGAAGTCAGTGTGTATTTGTCTGTGTCCATGTAGGAAAATGAATCTAATGGGAGTGGTTTCATAATTATCAAACAGCTGCTGCACCTGCAGGGCTCTAATGGGGAAAGCTACTGGGTCTGCATGCCTTTAGACATGATTTCCTATTGGAAGTATGTCACCAAAAAAAGAAAATGCAGGACAAAGTCCAATGAATTAGTTTGCAGAAATGACAGCCTGCACAGAAAAAGGTGACAGCAAGGAAGATGAGAAGTGCTGTTAGATTCTTTATTTTATTTTTATTTTTTTAAAGAAGGATTAAATAAAACATTAAAACTGAACCTGAAGGAAAAATTAAAAATTTTCTATTAGATACTTACCATAATTTTCCTTTCTTGATGGACTCCATGGCAGCATACGTATGGGTTAACCCTCCTGTCAGAGTGCCAGGAAACCTAATTCACACAGCTTCTTTGTTATGTTGTGTCTGCTAATAAAGATTTTAGTGTATTTTTAGTGGAAATATTGTCTTGAAATATTTGGGGGGGGGGGGGGCTGCCACGTAGCCCCGTGATTTCTTACAGTAGCCCTGTAAAAGCAGCACTACATCCACTTTTTATTTTATATTCAACTTTGTCTATACCCTGGTAAGTGTTTAAGTGGAGGCAGCAGCTTTCTGTTCATATACTGTATATTGCTATTCATCCATAGTGCAGAACCAGTTTTCTATTGTGTCCTTTAAAACCAGGCCAGACAGGCAATCTACATATTTTTTTCTTAGCACAGGTTACTTTTAACCCTTTGTGATCAGAAATCATTAATCCAACTAGGAAAGCAAAGCACAAAGACAATGCTCACAACAGGGAACACACCTCATAGGTCAAGGGTGGAGTCCTTCACTGGGTGCTCTGGCTCAAATGACCTCCAGCCATTGAGAATGGAGCTCCAAGAAAGATGTAGTCGGCAACTTCAGAATCCCATGAAAATCTTTATTAGCCACATAAAGGTCAAGAATAAAACCAGCTGATGGGTTTCGGCATACAGCCTTGTTCACAGCATATTCAAGGAAAGTTGCACTTCTGGAACTGAACAGAGCTAAAGCAAAGTTATTAGAATTATTGGAAGAATATGCCTACAGACAGCAGCATTCAGGGCATATAGACTATATTACAGGTGGTGCCCCTATCCTTAATTGATTATTCAAATGGAAGGATTGGGAAAACAAGGATATTGAATATATTGTCAATATACTTTATATATCATTCTGTATGAAAATTGTAATCTTACCAACTGTGAACCGTATATACATTACCGTATGGACCTATTAGAGGCCCTTCTTAGTATGTAACACATGTCTGTTTGTCATGAGTTTTGTGATTTTATTTTTGAACCCTAAATAAAAAGTGTTTTTATTGATATAGTGTGCCCGAAATCCTTGTTTTCCCAATCCTTCCATTTGAATAAAGCAAAGTTATGACCTCGGGCATTCTATTACCATGCATACAAGGACAGTATGGATTTCTGTTTTTTCTTGCTTAGGACATGCACCTGCGCCATTATTCTCTATGTCAAATAAAGCTAATTATGAGTATTTTAACTGTTATTAAGCTGCATTTCTGATCACATTCCCTTAATGAGAGATGAGATGACCACTAGAGTAAGAATTTTCAAATGTGTACAGGAAATACATAAAGATATTGAAACACATATAATGTCCAGTAAGAATCAGCTTAGAAAAATTAAATTTGAGAAAATGTTACATTAGTAATATATGTATTTTCTGCCACTAAACTACAGTAATCCTAAAACTGTGAGGACATCAACACCCTTTAAGAAAAGAGTTGTATAAAATTGTAAAAGAAGTATGTTTCATTTATAACAATATGCCCAATTCACAAAGCTTTTAAACAGGATAAGGATCTGATACCATTTTAAATGGAACTGCGTATCAGTCCTATTTAATTATTTGTTAAAAGACATCTGACAAAAGGCAACACAATCACAATATTTTCTCATATGCCAAATTGTTCAGATACATTTCTCAAGACTTCAAGTAGCTCCACAAATTATATGATTTAAAGACCATTACCAAAAAAAGAGAAAGGCAGATTAGATCAACTGTTGATCCCTGGGTTGTGGAAAATAAAATAATATCCATAAGCACTGAGTACAAAATCAGTGATTTCGGTAAAATTGCACTGTTGCATATGAAATATGAGCTAATTATTCTAAAGTCATTAATCAATTTGTTAAGAACTCTTCAATGATAAGAACGTCTCATTACAGAAGTCACAGCTAGGCTTCTTGGTGGATAAATAAATAAAAAAGTACCTTGGACTTATTGGTTAATTTCAGAAAACATTTTAGAAGTGCTTGCGACTAAAAGGGATAGTAAATAAAAAAAAACAAAACAAAATCAGACTGAAAGCTGAAGTGGATTGATTAGGAACAATTTTGTTCTGTTTTATACAATAAAAAGAGATGAGCTATGCTCCCTGAGCCAATTTGCAGAGCAACCTCTTCTCGCTAATTGCTGCTAGACTAATGCAGAAGCACACTCCTAGGTAAGTAGAGAAATCCATTTACCAACCATGACATTTAAGCAAAGAACACAAATACTGGGGTTTTTTTCCATTACCCTCCATATTATTCCTAATATATTCCACCTGTGACCCTAGTTTTAAGAGGTGAAATGCTTTTCTATACAAATTCAGGTTTTTTTTTTAATAAAGGTGCACTTTACAGTAGTTCTGATTGCCTAAGAACATAAAAAAAAAAAATCTTGATTAGAAATATAACCAAATTCATTAGGTCAAAACAATGCTTTAGAAAGGATGAATATTTGACCAAAAAAGTATCAGAGGAAAGAAAGGAGTTGAATATTTGAACAGAGTCACAGTTGATGCGCTGGTTAGCATTCATTTAAAGATGCAATGACAGTAGTGCGCTTCAAAAAATATTAACATGAAACATAAACCAATGTGCTGAAAACAATAAATAAAGACACAAATAGTTAAAGTCTCTCAAAAAATAACTGCCTGCTTCAGCTTCAAAAACATATGTGACAGACAAATCCGTGCTGAAGTGATAACGTGACAACGAATGCAGACAACTGGTGCTTCAAACGAAACATTCAAATACTTGCTGTGCTGGGTGGCCTCTTACCGCAAAACAATCAAATAGTGACTTTCAGCGTTTCACAGTGGCAATAAGGTGAAATGGTGACATCCGGTGATAAAGATGGATTCTTACCAGATGTTAGGATGGTATGAGCTTGTAACTGTTAGGCAGAAGATCCAATATCAGAAGAGTATGGTATAGGACACTCTGGCTGGAATTCTCCTGGACCTATCCGCTCCACAAATATATGGGTCTGGTATAACTCAAGGCAAAATTGCCAAGGAGATAATTCCCAAGAGGAAAGAAAGGGGCTGATAGTAGGGATGCACCGAAATGAAAATTTTGGGCCGAAACCGAAACCGAAAATGCAGGATGCCCTTGGCCGAAAACCGAAACCGAAACCGAAAATGACTTTTTCCCCCAAAAAATTTGAAATGGATAGAACAGGGACATAAACCAAAAACAGGCAGTGACGTACACCTACACCTGTCGCTGCCACCCTGTCACAGTATATGTACTGTGATGGGTTGGCAAGAGGTTAATTTAATTACCAATGGTATTTGTATTATGAGGCATGAGGGGTTAATGTATTGTCACTGCTGGTCACTCATCTATTAGTGACTGACCAGTGGCAGGTAATTAACCCCTTTGTGCTGCATTAGTGCAACCAGTGTTAATTAACACTGACACTGGTTGCACTAATGCAGCACAAAAGGGGTTAATTAACTGCCACTGGTCAGTCACTAATAGATGAGTGACCAGCAGTGACAATACATTAACCCCTCATGCCTCATAATACTAATAGCATTGGTAAGCTGCCTCAGCTCCCCTCCCCCCTCCCCCACTGCCTCAGCGTCCTCCTCCTCGGGTGTCCTCTCCTGCATTCAAAAGTCCCGCCTCTGGCCGGCGGCACCGCCTCTCAATGATGTCCCTACTACTCTGTGCATTATGAATGGACATACTAGGCGGGGGGCGGGGCGAGCGGCCGCTATAGAGAGAACTATTGTGATCCTTCACTGTCAGCTCCTCACGTCTATGTATGAATGAGAACTGAACTGAGCTGACACCGGGCGGGGGGGCGGGCGGAGCGGCCGCTATTAGCTGTGACTATGTGAGAGCTTCTCTTCCTTGTCAGCGGAGATACGTGCCTGTCAGGGAAGTGAAACTCTCACATAGTCACAGCTAATAGCGGCCGCTCCGCCTGCCCCCCCGCCCGGTGTCAGCTCAGTTCAGTTCTCATTCATACATAGACGTGAGGAGCTGACAGTGAAGGATCACAATAGTTCTCTCTATAGCGGCCGCTCGCCCCGCCCCCCGCCTAGTATGTACATTCATAATGCACAGAGTAGTAGGGACATTATTAAGAGGCGGACGGCCGGCCAGAGGCGGGACTTTTGAAACCTGCCCTGCGCTGCGCTGCGCCCTCCTCCTTCCCCACGGCGGCCATTTTTATTTTCGGCACTGTTAACCCATTATCGGCCGAAATGAGAGAGGCTCATTTTCGGCCGATAATTTCGGTGGCCGAAATTTCGGTGCATCCCTAGCTGATAGTGCATTAAACTTAAAAAATTGTATTTATTTACAAAAGCTTAACACTTACAACAGCTCCGAATGAAGCAGGTGTAACAGTAGCTCTTTAAAAAATCACGGCCGCCTGCAGAACGGTCCGTGACATATGACAGCGTGGCTTGCTCCCTCCGACGCGTTTCCTCTTATGAGTCGTCTGCTGGGACTGGAGCTAAGCGCGTACCGTCATCCTCCCTAGTGAAATACCTGCTTGAATGGAACCTTCCGGTCTGGCCGTGGCGGGGTCCCGGAAGTGTGATGACGACATACTTCCGGTGGTAAGAGCCAACTAGCGCCGTGGAATGCGACCAGGAAATTAAAAACAACAAGGCAAATTGAGACACTAGAAAGAAATTAAAAAGAAAAAAGCTTCTCGCTGCTATCAGGAACCAAAATGTCCCCGCAGCAGTTATCCTGTTGATATATTAAAAAATGGCAAACATAACGGAAGCCATGAAAGGATAAAAACACATCCAAAGCTCAACAGAGATACACCAAAAGGTGTATTTATAGAGCGTGTGTAAAAACAGAAAGATACATATGTGTATAAGATGTGAAGATAATGTAGGTGGAAAGTAAACAGTGTTAAAAAAGTATGTGATGGATTGAAAATAGTAGATAAGTGAGTAAAAAAAGAAGAGAATGTGAATGAAATTACAGTGGGTACGGAAAGTATTCAGACCCCCTTAAATTTTTCACTCTTTGTTATATTGCAGCCATTTGCTAAAATCATTTAAGTTCATTCTTCTTCCTCATGAATGTACACATAGAACCCCATACTGACAGAAAAACACAGAATTGTTGACATTGTTGCAGATTTATTAAAAAAGAAAAACTGAAATATCACATGGTCCTAAGTATTCAGACCCTTTGCTCAGTATTTAGTAGAAGCCCACTTTTGATCTAATACAGTCAGGAGTCTTTTTTGGGAAAGATGCAACAAGTCTTTCACACCTGGATTTGGGGATCCTCTGCCATTCCTCCTTGCAGATCCTCTCCAGTTCTGTCAGGTTGGATGGTAAACGTTGGTGAACAGCCATTTTTAGGTCTCTCCAGAGATGCTCAATTGGGTTTAAGTCAGGGCTCTGGCTGGGCCATTCAAGAACAGTCACAGAGTTGTTGTGAAGCCACCCCTTCGTTATTTTAGCTGTGTGCTTAGGGTCATTGTCTTGTTGGAAGGTAAACCTTCGGCCCAGTCTGAGGTCCAGAGCACTCTGGAGAAGGTTTTTGTCCAGGATATCCCTGTACTTGGCCGCATTCATCTTTCCCTCATGGCAAACCAGTCGTCCTGTCCCTGCAGCTGAAAAACACCCCCACAGCATGATGCTGCCACCACCATGCTTCACTGTTGGGACTGTATTGGACAGGTGATGAGCAGTGCCTGGTTTTCTCCACACATACCGCTTAGAATTAAGGCCAAAAAGTTCTATTTTGGTCTCATCAGACCAGAGAATCTTATTTCTCACCATCTTGGAGTCCTTCAGGTGTTTTTTAGCAAACTCCATGCGGGCTTTCATGTGTCTTACACTGAGGAGAGGCTTCCGTCCAGCCACTCTGCCATAAAGCCCCGACTGGTGGAGGGCTGCAGTGATGGTTGACTTTCTATAACTTTCTCCCATCTCCTGACTGCATCTCTGGAGCTCAGCCACAGTGATCTTTGGGTTCTTCTTTACCTCTCTCACCAAGGCTCTTCTCCCCCGATAGCTCAGTTTGGCCGGACGGCCAGCTCTAGGAAGGGTTCTGGTCGTCCCAAACGTCTTCCATTTGAGGATTATGGAGGCCACTGTGCTCTTAGGAACCTTAAGTGCAGCAGAAATCTTTTTGTAACCTTGGCCAGATCTGTGCCTTGCCACAATTCTGTCTCTGAGCTCTTCAGGCAGTTCCTTTGACCTCATGATTCTCATTTGCTCTGACATGCATTGTGATCTGGAAGGTCATATATAGACAGGTGTGTGGCTTTCCTAATCAAGTCCAATCAGTATAATCAAACACAGCTGGACTCAAATGAAGGTGTAGAACCATCTCAAGGATGATCAGAAGAAATGGAAAGCACCTGAGTTAAATATATGAGTGTCACAGCAAAGGGTCTGAATACTTAGGACCATGTGATATTTCAGTTTTTCTTTTTTAATAAATCTGCAACAATGTCAACAATTCTGTGTTTTTCTGTCAGTATGGGGTGCTATGTGTACATTCATGAGGAAGAAGAATGAACCTAAATGATTTTAGCAAATGGCTGCAATATAACAAAGAGTGAAAAATTTAAGGGGGTCTGAATACTTTCCGTACCCACTGTATGTGTGCCAAATTAAAATAAATGTGAAAAACTATAAAAAATATAAAAAACTTTTCAAAAATGTAAAAAAATGAAAAAAAAAATAAAAAATATTTTTATTTATTTTTTATTTATTTATTTTTTCATTTTTTTTCATTTTTTAAAAAAAAATTCCTGATAGTAGCGAGAAGCTTTATTCTTTTTCATTTCTTTCTAGCTTCTCAATTTGCCTTGTTGTTTTTAATTTCCTGGTCGCATTCTATGGAGCTAGTTGGCTCTTACCACCGGAAGTATGTCGTCATCACACTTCCGGGACCCCGCCACGGCCGGACCGGAAGTTTCCATTCAAGCAGGTATTTCACTAGGGAGGATGACGGCGCGCGCTTAGCTCCAGTCCCAGCAGACGACTTGTAAGTGGAAACACGTCGGAGGGAGCAAGCCACGCTGTCATATGTCACGGACCGTTCTGCAGGCGGCCGTGATTTTGTAAAGAGCTACTGTTATATCTGTTAAGTCAGGGCTGTTGTAAGTGTTCAGCTTTTGTAAATAAATTCAATTTTTTAAGGTTAATGCCCTATTAGCCCTTTTCTTTCCTCTTGGAAATTATCTCCTTGGCAATTTTGCCTTGAGTTATACCAGACCCATATATTTGTGGAGCAGATAGGTCCAGGAGAATTCCAGCCAGAGTGTCCTATACCATACTCTTCTGATATTGGATCTTCTGCCTAACAGTTACAAGCTCATACCATCCTAACATCTGGTAAGAATCCATCTTTATCACCGGATGTCACCATTTCACCTTATTGCCACTGTGAAACGCTGAAAGTCACTATTTGATTGTTTTGCGGTAAGAGGCCACCCAGCACAGCAAATATTTGAATGTTTCGTTTGAAGCACCAGTTGTCTGCATTCGTTGTCACGTTATCACTTCAGCACGGATTTGTCTTTCACATATGCTTTTGAAGTTGAAGCAGGCAGTTATTATTTGAGAGACTTTAACTATTTGTGTCTTTATTTATTGTTTTCAGCACATTGGTTTATGTTTCATGTTAACATTTTTTGAAGCTCACTACTGTCATTGCATCTTTATTCTATAATTTTTTTTCTAGTGCTGCTTCTACCTTTTCTTATTGATTAGCGCACCCTTTAATTTCCATATTTATAGCATTCATTTAAAGCTGAACTCCAGGAAATCTAAATATTCTCCTTTGCCGTGTGGCTGCACCTGCATTCAAAGGGTCAGCTGCTCATTTTTGTCTAGGGGACTTGGTTAAACAATTTTACTTGCTCAATCCTCCAATCTTGCAGGCTCCTCTGTGTTGTTAGGCCAGTCCCAACAGTCAATTCTCCCTAATGCTCCGGTGGTCCTCTCACATTATCATGGCCAATGCAGGGATCATAGCTCTCTGTGAGGATGCTGAGTAACAGTCCACCGTGGGGGCATCTTCTGCTGTGGGAGCAAAGGATCAGGTAAGGCTGGCCATACATGGTTCAAATCTGCTGAACCGGCCAAGATTCAAATTACTGAGCAGGCTGAATTTACCAAGTTTCTCGATTAATCAACTTGTGTACAACCAGCCTGCCAGATTCTCTTGCCATTATCGCTAGCGGCTTCTATAGTAGCTAGCAATAATGACTGTCTTCACCCCCCCGCCGGGAGAAGGCAATTGCTGATTCCCCTGTCAACACTGTCTGTGTCAATGGGGGAATTGTGCAAACTACTTTCCTGCAACCACTGTGTATGGCCAGCCTAAGTAACAGTGCTTTTTTCCCCATAGACATAACTGAGCAATTTACCATTGTAGTGTGGGCATACTTCACTGCAAGGGAGGGTTTTTAGGTTTCCTGGAGTTGGGCTTTACACTTTGATCCTGTCATCGATAATTGTCAAGAATTCAGACTTTATAAATAATCCTAAAATCCTTTAGATAAGCTTTAATAAAGATTTAAACTTTTCGTGTGTGGCAGCAGGAGTTTTCAAACAAACTCCCAGTGGTTTAGCCAGTAGAAGAGTGTGTAAATCGGTTGCACACAAATCAAGGTAATGGTCACCCTCTGCGCACCCACCTGCCAGGCTCCGAACAACCGAGACCGGCATGGTGGGTGCCACCAAGTGGAGGGAAGGGAGATCAGCTAAGGTCTGTGCATATGAGCTTTTTTGTCCCCTGTGTAATGAAAAAAAGTAAAAAAAAAAAATGTACAAAATTCAAATTACACCCATGCACTTAACCCCCCATTTCCCATATTTTGTATAAATACACCTCTCACACATCCCCGACATACACATGTATGTATGTAAATGCATGTGTTGGGGTCGCCTACGCTCTAAAACAGTGTTTCTCAACCTTTACCTTTACTTTTAAGAAACCCCTGGAAAAAGTCTGATATCTCAGGAAACCCCTGAAAAAATGTTCATATCTACAGCTCACGGAACATTGATGTGATCAGCGAGCTGTAGATATAACAATTATTCCTAGAGATAGCATTAAACAATAGAATAAATACTAAAACTTACCTCCTTAAAGAGCAGCAACAGCCCCCCCCCCCCCCCAAATACTGTAACTGCTGACTTTCAATATTAGGACACTTTCCTGTCCAGGGATCCTGCGATTTTGGCACCCCAGCCAATTTTTCAATCCGCTCTCAGGTGCTGCCACTGCTATTCCTTGTAAGCATACTGCACTTTCTGAATGGCCCGACGGCGGTGGAAGGAGGATGGGGGCCGAACTTTCTGCGGACCTCTCGGCGAAGTCTCCCAGAAGTGGGAACAGGTATCTGTCAAAACCTGGTACCCACTCCCCCCTTGAAAGGTGCCAAGAATGGCAGCAGAGGGGGGGAGGAAGCAAACATGCAAGGCTTCCCCTTTTTGGTGGAGCACTAATGTGAAACTTGACCCAAATGCTCAATTCTGGATCAAACTTGAGATAAGCAGTGTACAGGGGGTCAGCAGGGCAGAGCACAGGGAACCCAGGAGGGAACAGTATAGGGGGCCTAAGAGAGCACAGCACAGCACAGTACAGGGGGGCCAGGAGGGAACAGTATAGGGGAGCCAGGAGGGAAGTCAGCAGTCACATCATCAATAAATACAAGAGAACCAGTTCCATTGGCAGCCATGCATGCCCACGCCATGACACTACCACCACCAAACTTCACTGATGAGGTGGTATGCTTTGGATCACGAGCAGTTCCTTTCCTTCTCCATACTCTTCTCTTCCCATCACTCTGGTACAAGTTGATCTTGGTCTCATCTGTCCATAGGATGTTGTTCCAGAACTGTGAAGGCTTTTTTAGATGTTGTTTGGCAAACTCTAATCTGGCCTTCCTGTTTTTGAGGCTCACCAATGGTTTATATCTTGTGGTGAACCCTCTGTATTCACTCTGGTGAAGTCTTCTCTTGATTGTTGACTTTGACACACATACACCTACCTCCTGGAGAGTGTTCTTGATCTGGCCAACTGTTGTGAAGGGTGTTTTCTTCACCAGGGAAAGAATTCTTCGGTCATCCACCACAGTTGTTTTCCGTGGTCTTCCGGGTCTTTTGGTGTTGCTGAGCTCATCGGTGCGTTCTTTCTTTTAAGGATGTTCCAAACAGTTGATTTCTCTCTGATGGGTTTGCTTTTTTCAGCCTAATGATGGCTTGCAACACTGATAGTGACAGCTCTTTGGATCTCATATTGAGAGTTAACAGCAACATATTCCAAATGCAAATAGTGCACTTGAAATTAACTCTGGACCTTTTATCTGCTCATTGTAAATGGGATAATGAGGGAATAACACACACCTGGCCATGGAACAGCTGAGCATCTAATTGTCCCATTACTTTTGGTCCCTTAAAAAGTGGGAGACACATCTACAAACTGTTGTAATTCCTACACCTTTCACCTTATTTGGATGTAAATACCCTCAAATTAAAGCTGAAAGTCTCCAGCTAAAGCACATCTTGTTTGTTTCATTTCAAATCCATTGTGGTGGTGTATAGAGCCAAAAAGATTAGAATTGTGTCGATGTCCCAATATTTATGGACCTGACTGTATTATATTACTGCCTTTGGATTGGTGCCATCGTGGACAAGACGAGAGAGGAAGTCCAATGGGGCTTTACAGCAATAACAGCCTAACAGACCCTTAGTCATTCTATCCAAAACATTAAAAAAAAAATACTTTGACTTGACTTGCAATGAATCAAGGCATATTATCTGAAAATGTTTATTTGAGATGTCACCTTTACCATATGAAATCTTATATTGCAGCTGAATGCATCAGGCTCACGTCCCTGAGTTGTAAGTACAACTGTTTTTGATGCTCATACAGGACATTACCAATGATGCACTTACAATTGAATTTAATGTATAGCCTGTTGTTGATTTTAAAATCATGCACAAAGATGTCTGCCTTTTCAAAATATTTCCTGCTGGGAAGGTATAATTTAGCCATATTATGTTCTGTCACTTCTACTTTAGCAGACACTGAGGACCCGCTGAGCAATTACTCCATAACCTTATAATGAAATGCGGCTACAAGCAACTAATTATATTCTGAAGTTGATTAACGTTCATTCTTTAAAACTGAACCACTCTCTACTCATCTGCATTGATTTCTAAAAACAATAAAAATGCAAACACATCTGAAGAGAAGATGCTGAAACGCTGGAAAATATGTGAATACTAAAACACTAATATGGGATTTATTTAAAAAACCTAGAGAAATTGCCAGTAATACGAGCCAGGTTTAATTTTTTTTTTTTTCCCCTAGATATACTAAACATGAAACATGTCACTTTGGACAACTTAAGTTCTTGTATCTCTAGGCTTTATACGTACATAGTCATATTTGAGATATGCAATACAAAATCACATCATAATTATCTCAAGATGGGTAAATGGCTTCTATAAGCACAATGGGGAGGGATGAGCAAATCTGCTCAACAATTTGCGGATAGTTTCGCAAAACGTGGGTAAAATTCAGTAAATTTAAACTATTGACAGAAAAGAGGCATAGAAAGTCAGGCACTGCCATGGAGGATATGCGCCAATGTCAAAGTAAACAAAAAAACTAAATCAAAGTACAGCAGGAAAAAGGCCTTTCCATACAGCTTAGATACACAAATCCTTTGGAAATGTGCTAAAGCTATACATGGTATTTAAAAGCTAAGTTCATAGACAGCCTCAGAGACACCATATTTTAGCAGTGCACATTTGGCTGTGGAATTGATTATTTTTCTTCTAGAAAGTAGCCTACATAAAGTAGCACCCCAATTTGATTCATTCAAGTAAAAAAAAAATAATAATAATGTACTGTAGGTGCTTTTATCAGTGACCCATGTGAAATTGAGGACAACAATGTCCTCCAACCGCTCACCTCCCCCCTTGTAAAATGCCCAGGTTCTGTGCAAGGGGGTATCATGAAATCAGTGGGCCCATGTGCAAAATCAGTGGGCCCTAGGCATCGACAAAAATAATGTGTGGCTCGAAGCATACCACAGCGAGAAGTGGACATGGTTTAACCACTTTACGACCAGCCACGTAGACCTACGTCAGCTGATTTTGCGTGGTTGTACTGGGGTGATGCCTCTAGCTAGAGGCATCATCCCAGTACCGTTTTTTAGAGCCGGCGGTCAGCTTTCTGGCGGTAATGACCGATGCGGCTCCGGAGCCGCTCGATCGTTAGCCCCCTCCCGCCGCCTTCCACGGCTCTGCCCGGGTCTCCCGTCCGAACGGAAGTGGCTTCAATCGGGTCTCCAATGACGTAACCTGGAGGCGGCGTCCACGACGTCACATCCGGGTTACTCGGCGGCTAAAGGCAGCAGTTTTAAAAAGTGAATGTATTAAAAAATGCAGTTTTCTGCTTTTGAATACATGGAAGTGTAATGGAGGGGTCAAGGGTCTTTTAGACCCTTGATCCCTCCATAAAGAGTACCTGTCACTGCATATTGCTGTCACAAGGGATGTTTACATTGCTTGTGACAGCAATAAAAGTGATCAGATTTTTTTTTTTTTTAAAAACCTGTGTTAAAATTAAAAAGAAAATCAAATAATTTGGAAAAAAAAAATTTAGCCGCCCCCGTCGCCGTTAGCTCGCGCACGAAAGAAAACTTATACTGAAGTTGCACCGCAAATTAAATCGCTGTTCAAACCACACATGTGAGGTATCGCCGCGATCGCCAGAGCGTGAGCAATAATTTAAGAAAAAGAGCTACACTCTAAACTGGTAACTGTTAAAAAATTTTAAAGCGTCGCCTATGGAGATTTTTATTGACCGTAGTTTGTCGCCATTCCGCGGGTGTGCGCAATTTTAAACCGTAACATGTTGGGTATCTGTTTACTCTGCGTGGCATCATCTTTCACAATATACAAAAAAATGGGCTAACTTTACTGGTTAGTTTTTTTTAAATGCAGTGAAATGGAATTTTTTGTGATTTTTCCAAAAAAATTGAGTTTGAAAGACAGCTGCGCAAATAGCGCATGACAAAAAATATTGCAATGACTGCCATTTTATTCTCCAGAGTCTTAATGTTTGGGGGTTTTAAGTAGTTTTCTAGGAAAAAATACTGATTTTAACTTGTAAACAAAAAGTGTCAAAAATAGGCTTGGGGCTAAAGTGGTTAACTTACCCTAAATACTGGGTGTGACTTAAAGAAGGTGTGGTTAAATAGATTCTGAGATAACTCAGAGAATGTAGTAATGTTAAATAGGGAATGTACACTGCGAAGTGTATGGAGGTGGGTGGTATGTGCAGAAGAGCGGTACGGAGTGTATGGAGGTGGATGGTATGTGCAGAAGAGGGGCAAGGAGTGTATGATTGTGGGTAGTATGTGCAGGAGAGGAGTGTGGAGTGTATGGCAGTGGGTAGTATGTGCAGGAGAGGAGTCAAGAGCATATGGCAGTGGGTAGTATGTGCAGGAGAGGAGTGTGGAGCGTATGGAGGTGCATAGTATGTGCAGGAGAGGAGTGCGGAGCATATGGAGGTGGGTAGTATGTGCGAGGAAGGAGTGTGGAGCTTACGGCAGTGGGTAGTATGTGAAGGGCAGGAGTGCGGAGCGTAAGTATGTCCAGGAGAGGGGTGCAGAGTGTATGGAGGTGGGTTGTATGTGCAGTAGAGGGGTACGGAGTGTATGGCAGTGGGTAGTATCTGCAGGTGAGGAGTGTAAGGAGGTAGGTAGTATGTGCAGGAAAGAAGTGCAGAGTGTATGGAGGTGAGTAGTATGTGCAGGGTATCAGTAGATGGTGTCAGTAGTTTTTTATTGGTATGTATGTGATAAATTTTTTTACAAATGTATTTATTTTTTAATTTAATTATTTTTTTCGCAATTCTTTTTTGGGGAGAGGGGGTAGGGGCAATGGATAATATCAGTAGGGCAGTGGATGGTTTCAGTAGCTTTTTATTTTTATTATTTAATTTTTTACAATTTTATTTTTGTATTATTTTTTTCACAATGCTTTGGCAGGCAGGGCAGTAGATGGTGTCAGTAGGGCAGTGGACGGTGTCAGTAGGGCAGTGGACGGTGTCAGTAGTTTTTTTTTTATCATTTTAATTTCTATTACTTTTTACAATTAAATGTTTTATTATTTTTTTTTAATAGTTCTTTTCACAGTGCTTCGGGTGGGGGGTGACAGTGGACGGTGTCAGTAGCGCAGTGGACAGTGTCAGTAGTTTTTTATTTGTATGTATTTAATTTTTACAAATGTATTTATTTATTTTTAATTCAATTTTTTTATTAATTATCAAAATTCTTTTTTGGGGAGAGGGGGTTGGGGCAGTGGATCATATCAGTAGGGAAAAAAATGCTTTTTTGGGCCCCGTGGATGATGTCAGTAGGGCAGTGGATGGTGTCAGCAGAGCAATAGGCAGTGTCAAAAATGTTTTCTTTTTATTTTATTTATTATTTTTACAATCTTATTTTTGAATTATTTTTTCACGAAGATATTTGGGGGGGCGGTAGATGGTGTCAGTAGAGCAGTGGATAGTGTCAGTAGTTTTTTTATTTATTTATTATCTTCACAATGCTTTGGGGGCAGGGTGCAGTGCACGGTGTCAGTAGGGCAGTGGACAGTGTCAGTAGGAGGAGACAAAGTCCTTCCATGCTACAGGTCCTGGGCCCTTGTGAATATACTGAAGGGGCCATTCCGACCACCTGGGAGCTGCCGGAACCAGAAGCAGTAGCATAGCCAGTGCTTTTTTTTCTCAGATAATAGGTGCAGGAACCCACCCTCCCCAGTATACTCTCCGCTCCCAAACCTGCCATTCCTGGGGAAAGAGAAAGCGGGAAAAGGTAGCTGAACTGTAAAAAACAGGAAAGGAATAAAAAAAGATATCCAAGGAATTGAGAATGCCAATTAGCAGTGTTCAAACTCTAATCAAGAAGTGGAAAAACTGGATTTTTGACTTACCGTAAAATCCTTTTCTCTTAGGTTCATTGATGGACGCAGTCCTCTAATGCATATCAGTAGGGTTACACTGCTCCCTACAGCAGTAGGACACTAGGCAGAAAAAAAGTTCTGGCTACACCTATGGGAAGTCTCAGGGGGTATACCCTCTCTCTTCTTGCATAGGATGTCAGTTTTGTATCAAAGCAGTGTCAGAGAAAACAATACCAACCCAACTCAAAATAGAGGGGTGGGTACTGCGTCCGTCAATGAATCTAAGAGAAAATGATTTTATGGTAAGTCAAAAATCCTGTTTTCTCAATCGTTCACTGACGTACGCAGTCCTCTGATGCACATCAGTAGGGACGTCCCAAAGCAGTACCACAAAAATGAGGGGTGGGAACAGCAGAAAAAAAAAACTCCCAAAGGCTAAACACAGCGCACACGGAACTCATCAGGACAGCAAGATGAGGCCCACCTGAAACAAACAGTAAACACCCTCAAGGAAGGCCAAAAAGCCCAATAAACAACAGCCTGAAAAACTTTGCGACGAAGACGACGTACAATTTTGTCTCTATGAACCACCATATAGAAAGAACGACAGGACAATGCCGCCAGTTCCAACACCCTGCGCGCAAAAGTGATAGCCACCAAGAAGGCCACCTTCTGGGATAGGGTAAGCAGGGGAATCTCCCGTATACTTTCGAAGGGAGGTTTCTGGAGAACCGACAGCACCAAATTAAGGTCCCAAGGTGGAAACGGAGGTCGCGCCGGAGGTACCAAGTGCCGCACCCCCTGGATGAAGTGCACCAGGGAATGGGTGGCCAACAGCCTTTGGAAGAAAATTGCCAAGGCCGAAACTTGACCCTTGATAGTACTCAAGGCCAACTTTTGATCAACTCCCCATTGAAGGAAAGCCAAGATCTGAGCCACCGAGTAAAAGCGAGGGGGAGCCCCAAGAGATTTACACCACGCAATATACGACTTTCACGTACGATGATAGATCTTCCTAGAAGTCGCTTTTCTCGCTTTAAGCAGAGTAGGACTTAATGAGGCAGACAATCCCCTGTCCTTCAGCACCTGGCATTCAACAGCCAAGCCTTCAAAGCCAGCCATTCGTAAAACAGGATGGAAGATTGGCCCTTGATACAGTAGATCCTCCCTGAGATGAAGTCTCCAAGGAGTGTCCATGACTAGTCTGACCAGGCTCTGCAAGGTCAGTCCAGAGCCACATGAATGACCAGAATCCCTTCCGCCTCGATCCTGCGCAGAAGTCTCCGCAGCAACTTGAGAGGAGGAAAAGAATACATCAGCTGATACTGACCCAACGGGGCCACCAGCGCGTCTGCCAGAGGGTCCCGGGAGTGGATCAAAAACCTCTGCACTTTCCTGTTTATTTGAGACGCCAACAAATCCAAGTCTGGAGTGCCAAAACTAAGGCACAACTGCTGGAAAACCTCCGGATGGAGGGATCATTCCCCTGCATCCAAGGCCTGTCGACAGAGGTAAGCTGCCTGACAATTTTCCAATCCTAGAATGTGAACAGCGGAGAGGGCTGGAACAAGGCGCTCTGCCCAATGAAGAATGCCTGCCACTTCCAAGGCTGCAAGGACACTCTTAGTGCCCCCTTGGTGCCCCCTTGGTAATTGACATAAGTCACGGCCATGCCATTGTCCGATTGAATGCACACTGGACAACCCCTCAGGTGCTCGGTCCAGTGGACTAGGCAAAGCTGGATCACGCTCAGCTCCAGGATATTGATCGGTAACCTGAATTCCTCCAGGGACCAGACTCCCTAAACAGAGAACCTGCCGAGGACTCCTTCCCACCCAGACAGGCTTGCATCTGTGGGGACAATTGTCCAGTAGATAGGGAGGAAGCATTTTCCTTGCTTGAGCATTGGGGACCAAAGCCACCAGATCAGGGACTCCCTGGTAACCTGGCTCAGCTGGATCCGAATATCCAGAGAGTATGGATTCTTGTTCCATTTGAGAAGGATTTCCCTCTGGAGGATCCTCGAGTGGAATTGAGCAAAAGGGACCTCCTCAACACCATCATCCCCAGAACTCGCATGCAGGTTCAAAGGGACGACCATTTGCTGGACAGCAACAGCTGAACCGCAGTTTGAAGTTTCAAGAGTTTTTCTGGAGGAAGAAACACCCTGGCTGAGGACGAGTCCAAACTCAGGCCCAGATAATCCAGTCTCATGGAAGGGACCAGGGATGACTTCGGAAGGTTCAGAATCCACCCGAACTCCTCCAGAGTTCTCATATGATTTCCAAATTCGTTGTCAGCACTGTAGGGGACTCCACACCAGGTAACCCAGGACCGATATCCCCCGCTGCTGTAGCAGCGCCAGGATCGCAGCCAACACCTTTGTGAAAACTTGAGGAGCGGCGGCAAGACCAAACTGAGAAACTGTTTGTGGCCTGCACAGATTGGGATGTGAAGGTAGGCATCTTTGATGTCTATGGAGACCAGGAATCCCCCTGATGTAGGGAAGCCACCACCGTACGAACCAATTCCATCTTGAATTTCTGAATTCGCACAGAACCATTCAGTGCCTTTAAGGTCCAGGATTGGACGCACCTTGCCTTCCTTACTGGGAACCGTGAACAGGTTGGAATAAAAACCCTGAAAATGTTCCACACACGGAACCGGAACTATCACCCCTTGTTGTACCAGGTCCAGTACTGCCCCGTAGAGCGCCAGCAAGCGATCCGGGGACAGTCGTACATTGGAAGGTAAAAACCTTACCAGAGGGACAGATCGAAACTCGATCTTGTAACCGGACCGTATGACCCCCTGAACCCATCTGTCTGGGATCCGGGCCAGCCACAGGTCCGAGAACCAGCAAAGACGTCCCCCCACCCCAGACACGGGTAAGGGTGCACCCTCAGGCCGAGGAGGTCTTGTACGCAGGTCTGGAGAAACTGGACTTTTGTTTGCCAGACCAGGGTCGCTTGGACTGACCCCGAGGAACGAAAAAACTTTTTGTGAGCCGAAAAGGAGGGACCCCGTCTGCAACGAGGGTCCTTACCCTTGTTAGCCTGTGGAAGAAAAGTACTCCTCCCCCCTGAAAGACCCTTAATAATGTCATCCAGGGTAGCACCAAACAGGCGATCCCCTTGAAAAGGGAGATCCGTCAAGGCCTTCTTAGAAGTCTGATCCGCAGACCAACACTTCAGCCAAAGTATACGCCGGATAACCACCACCAAAAGCGACAGTTGGCCCAATAAGGGAGCAGTGTCTAGCGCGGCATCGTAAACAAATTGCAGCACCTGCACTAGCTGGTCCAACAGCTCCCCAAAGGTAGGAGGGACTTGTTTTCCCTCCAAGTCATGACGTAGTAACTTCGCCCATTCAGTCAACGTCTGCGTGACAAGGGCAATCGTAAACACTGCTCTCAGTGCAGTCCCCGTCAGGGAGTACATATTGCGGGCCACAGCCTCCGCCTTCCTATCCTCTGGGTCCTTAAAGGATGGGGATTCCTTCACTGGAATAACGGTAGCCTTATTAAGTCTGGAGACCGGTGGATCCACCTTAGGTGGCACAGTCCACTTCTTTACCAGAGACTCCTCAAAAGGGTAGCGTCTAGTAATCCGCTTAGACACCCCAGGGGAACATCTTGGACGGTTCCATTCTTTCGTGAGCATGTTGGCAAATAAGCGGGAAAGGGAAAAATCTTTTTTGCTCTGGAAGGCTTGTGAGTGCCAAATGTAACCTGCGCCCCAGGTACAGCCGCAGTTGCGTCCTCGAATTTTAGGGTCTCGCGCCCAAAAACAACCAGTGCATCCCCCAAGCGCCTTATCTTGTGCGGCAGTGGAGGTAGAAATGTCATCCTCACTATCAGAGGAGACAGGGAGTGAAGTAGTAGACCAGGCAGGGAGACCCACGTCTGCGGTGGCTGAATCAAACTCAGAATCTGAGACATCAGATGAGGCAGGGGTAGGCGGAGGGCGTTTCTTAGCACCTCGCCCTTTAAAGGCCACCTCCACCCGGGACACAAACTCTTCAAGAACCGCCAAATTGCATCGGTAGACAGGGGGTCAGGTAGGGACACATGATCTGTAGGGTCCATGTTGCACCAGGGGAACCCGTCAGCAAAAGTTGAGAAAATGACAGAAAATTTTTTTTTTTTTTTGCAAAAAAATTCCCACTGCGCTACAGCGCCCCCCGAAGGCCAGGTAACGCACTGGAGACCCCCAGCAGAGAGAGAGAGACCCCCAGACTCACTGTCCCAAGATGCAGCAGGAGGCCCAGAACATCAGCACGTGTCAGCAATAGCTCTTCAAAAGGAAATGAGCTCAGAAACTGCCCAGGGTAAAGGGAGGGGCTCCACCCACAGAACAACGCCTCCAGGAACTCCCATACAGATTGCTAGCAGAATAATCCACCGCAAAATGGTCGAACCGGGTGTAACACAATGGTCGCCGATCTCTGCAGCACATGTGGCTACACGAAAATGGCGGCCCAGCGTGGCAAGCGGAGCAACCGAGGACTCTCAGCGGGACCCCCCAGACTCCACAACGTAATCGATCAGCAGGAAGTACAGACCGAGACCCCCCCCGCACAATCGTTCTTACACTGCCGCCAGCGCACCCCCCAATCCCCCCATTCGGCCTGAGGGAGTAGGCCCAAACAGCCCCCTGTGTGGTGGGGGGATATAAGAGGGGGTGCATGACAGGACAGAGGGGAACCCGGAATTGTGAGGGTCCAACCATCCCAGGGAGGGGCCCGCGTCCACCCCCAAAATCCGCCAGGGGGAAAGGAGGGAACATTTACTCACCATACCAGTAACACAGGCGGGCGCCACCTCCTGACAGCACCACTCTCCGCCAAAGTGGGGGGGGGGGCTGTCGGACAAATAGGAACACTGCAACTCTGGCCTAGACCCGGTCATGTGCGACCTGGAGAGACGTTTAATTCGCGGGGCCAGTCCCCGTCCGGTGGGAGTTTGTCATGGCCAACCCAGCACAGAGCTAAGGTCTGCACGCGCTCACTGGCCAGCTTGGGTGACCACTGGATGTATACATCCAGCCCGTCACCCAGATCCGGCATAGTTGTTTGTAGAACTCACAGGAAAAAAATCCGGAGAAAGCTAGCTAAAAAAACTATCTACATATAAAAAAACAAACACTTTTTGCCAGGACCAGAGATCCCAGCAAGGAACTAGGTCCTTACTCCTGACTAGGCAGATTAAAACTGACATCCTATGCAGGAACAGAGAGGGTATACCCCCTGGGAGACTGCCCATAGGCGTAGCCAGAACTTTTTTTCTGCCTAATGTCCTACTCCTGTAGGGGACAGTATAACCCTACTGATATGCATCAGAGGACTGCGTCCGTCAATGAACGATAGAGAAATGAGGGGTTCTGTTGAAACCAAACCAAGGTCAGGTAGACCAACTAAAATTTCAGCCACAACTGCCAGGAAAATTGTTCGAGATGAAAAGAAAAACCCACAAATAACTTCAGGTGAAATACAGGACTCTCTGAAAACATGTGGTGTGGCTGTTTCAAGCTGCACAATAAGGAGGCACTTGAAGAAAGATGGGCTGCATGGTCGAGTCACCAGAAGAAAGCCATTACTACGGAAATGCCACAAAGTATCCAGCTTACAATATGCCAAACAGCACAGAGACAAGCCCCCAAATCTTCTGGCACATAGTGATTTGAAGTGATGAGACCAAAAACTGGATTTTTGTAAGAACATACCATAAAATACTTTTCTCTGAAGTTCATCGACAGACGCAGCTCCTTAGCTTCATGACTAATATGGTTCTGCTTCTCCTTCTAGGAATAGGCACTAGGCAGGAAAAAAATATAAGGGCTGTCCCTGCAGGCAAAACCCCTCAGCCTCTGCTATCATCAAACAGTTTAGTTGAAAGCAGTGTTTACAAGACAAAAAACCCCATACCTTAGAAGTAGGGATGAGCTTCGAGTTTGAGTCGAAGCTAAGTTTGACTCAAACATCGGTCGTTTGATGACGAACAAATGTGCTTCTTTGCGGGAAATTCGAGATCCCATAATGCACTGCGCGCACGCCACGCGTGCATCACGTTATGTGATTGGCCAAAGCATGCACCCTGACCTCATGCTTTGGCCAATCAAATGATCTCTGCCATGATTGGACTTAGACAGGCTGCCTTTAGCCAATCATGGCTCAGGGGCCAAGTATACACCCCACACTACATAAAGGCTGCCCACGCAGCCGCAGCGTGTAGTGTGATTGTGTGGGCGAGGAGACAGGGAGAAGAATGCGTTTGAGGCATTCCTAGCAGTGTAGGGAGGGACAGGAACGTGTTTGAGGCAGGGAGAGAATCGTTTCTTTGCAGTTTGTCAGACAGTGCCAGTGAGACATTCCTAGCAGTGTAGGGATGGCCAGGAACGTGTTTGAGGCAGGGAGTGAATCGTTTCTTTGCAGTTTGTCAGACAGTGCAGTGCCAGTGAGACATTCCTAGCAGGGAGGGAGAGAGATTTGTGCTTTTTACAAAAATCAGAGATCAGATAGTGAGAAGAATATTCAGTAGTGCATACCATAGACCATATACCACACATAGATCTATATATAGGGCTATTGATTACATCATATCAGTGAGAGTATTGTTAATCGGTCACTTGCGTGCATCCTATAAGCAGCACAGCTTATCTATAGGGCTATAGATTACATCATATCAGGGAGAGTATTGTTAATCGGTCACTTGCGTAAATCCTATAAGCAGCAAAGCTCATCTATAGGGCTATTGATTACATCATATCATTGAGAGTATTATTAATCAGTCACTTGGGTACATCCTATAGGCAGTACAGCTCATCTATAAGGCTATTGATTACATCATATCAGTAAGAGTATTGTTAATCGGTCACTTGCGTATATCCTATAAGCAGCACAGCTCATCTATAGGGCTACTGATTACATCATATCAGTGAGCGTATTGTTAATTGGTCACTTGCGTACTTCCTATAAGCAGCGATTCTCATCTATAGGGCTATTGATTACATCACATCAGGTCATTGAGTATCTATTGGTCAGTTGCGTATACCCTATATTTATCTGCTTCAACATCATGTCCAAAAGGCTGACAAGGAGAGGCCGATGCTCACAGGCCACAAAAAGAGGGCAAGCAGCCTCTGTGTCCATTGTGAAAAGTGGTGGTCACAGTCGACATAGTGCATCCTCTGCAGGCGGGGCACGCCCATCTTTTATTTCCGGTGCTGCCGTGCTATTCAGCCACAACATGTGGAAGAGTTGGTGGAGTGGACCAATAAGCCATTCTCATCCTCCTCGTCCTCTGACACCCACGCTCACAGTAGTTTGCCTTCCACCGCAGCTGTGAAAGCAGCCCATTTCACAGGCTCCTTCTCCACAGCTACTGCTTCAGTTGCCCCACCATCATGCACGGAGGAGTCACCTGAACTATTCGATCATAGTGTCAGTGACATGCTGCTGGAGGATGTGCAGCAAATTTAAAGCTGTGATGTTGCTTCCCAGGTTGATGAAGGGAATAACGTGAGCCTAGAGAGAGGGGGTGACAATGATGGACAAGAAACCAGCAGTCATGTTGCCACAGCTGAAGCATATTGCCAAATTTGCTCCAGTGACGAGAAGGGAGGGGATGATGAGGTCACTGACTGTACTTGGGTGCCTGACAGGATAGAGGAGGAGGAGGGGGAGGATGAGGAGGACACACAACTCCAATGAGGCAGGATGTGCTCCAGGGGCCGCCATAGCAGTAGCCAACCTATTGCGTCACAGCACAGAGCTCCACAGGTGCAGGGCGCTGCAAATTCCCTGCGGACTCACAAAAGTTTATTAGTGTGGGCTTTTTTCAGCACATGTGCAGTAGACTGCAGCACTGCAACATCTGTCTAAAGCGGATCAAGCGTGGCCAGAACACCAGCCGCTTGGGCACCACATGCTTGACAAGGCATATGACGACCTGCCATGCAGTCCGTTGGCAAAAGCACCTGAAAGAGGCACCAGATCAAAAAAAGCATACATAACCTTGCTAGGGATAGACCAATGTGTTTTTTTCAGGGCCGATACCGATACTTTGGTCACTAGGTATCGGTATCGGCCGATATTGGCCGATATTTTGTACATTTTAAAGTTTTGAAAAAATAAAGACAATTTTTAACAAAAATCTGGTACTGAACATGTTAATGTTTGTTTATTAACATTTTTAACATTAAAGGCTCAATCTTCACACCTTACCTGCATGAAAACTGATAGGAAAACCGCACAGCTTTCACTTGCAGGTACATCAGTTTCACATCATGTGACTGTGATGAATGATGCATTAACTGCTTCAGTAGTGCACTCACTGGAATGGTTTTAAATCACTACTGCAGTCAGTGTAAAACTGATAGAAAAAAAGCTAGACAAAAGCTAGACAAAAGCTAGACAGTGGATTGGAGTGGACACTAGTACTACTACACTTTTCAATACTCCCAGTTAAGTAGAACAATATTATAGTGCAGAAAGCATAACATTTCAGCATGTTCACCTGTTAAATGGTTTCTGTTTTTTTTTCATATTTTGCTGACACTTCATTAACACGCTCATTTGGTAAAGGAAAGGAATGAGGAGTAGAGAGGTATCTTCAAGCATGAGAGGCAAGTCTTTTGTAGCATGCCTCATTTTCTTTCCACCACTGAAGAGGATGAATAGAGATAAAGTTCATCATCCAGGCTCAATGCTCATTATTGCAGATTCAGAAGAATCCTCCGCATGAGGCCCCAATAAAACACTGAACATGCCATTAATTTGACCACGAAGAAGAAGATTCTCTTCTGTTCGTGTGTTTTCTTTTTGGACATTTTTCTGTTTTTGCAGCATCCTGCTGCTCTTCCAGATTATAAAAATGCTGTTCTGGACTTGACTTTTTTGGCAGGAACCTCCTGCACCTCCTGTTGAATATCTTCTGTCAGCCATTGTTTTGCCTTGGCCAATACATCATCAGAAGAGAAAGCATGGTTCTTGTATCGAGGATCCAAAAGACTTGCCAGCACATTTTCAATCTGTTCATGCTTCTCAAAACATATATCAATCAAAGCTCTTTGGCTTGACAGACCATCATTTAGAAGTTGAAGGGTGTTGTGTGCTATGCAACTGCGGTCTGACACATCAGCAAGCTTCATTCCTTTCCGCATGTTTGCTCCGCTGTCTGAAAGGAGCACAAGCATCACTCTGTCTTTGTTGATTCCCCAGTCTTCAAGCATGTCTAGAAACATTTCTCTACTGTACTCAGTGTGGGATCCTTGCATCACTTTTGTATTCAACACCAATTGCCTTTTTGTCCATCCGCTGTCAATGAAGTGGCATGTAAGATTCATTAGTGACTCTGTTTGTCCTTACCAGCAGTCAGTCATGAATGATAGTGAGTTGCCAGCATTCTCTGGTTGGAGCATAGCCTTTACTTTCTTAACAACCTTTTGGTGAATCTTTTCTAGCATTTCGGTTCAATAATACCTCTAACTCTTCGGTGTGTACCTTGGCTCAACTATGGACATCAACCGCCTAAATCCAGAGCCAGACACCATTGTACATGGCTGGTTATCAGTGACCATCATCTCTGTGATTGCTCTGTCCAGCAGTTGGGATCTTCCATCTGAATTTATCCACCTGTTTTTTTCTGAAACATATCTCTTATTGTTGCCTGGGATAGTGGAGGAAGTATTTCACATTGTGATCGTGATTAATTTTGTTTCTGTGCTGCATGATATAATTCAACACGATGAACTCTTAGATGGGCCCAAAGATTTGGCGTATTTTTGTTTTATGCAGTTACTGATCCCATACTTACATTTTTGTGCATGTGTTGCACACTGCTGCTTTTCCTGGAGATGGTTGAGATGAAAAATAGTCCCAGATCTGCTGCTTTTCCTGGAGATGGTTGAGATGAGAAATAGTCCCAGATCACACTTTTACTTTTTCTATCTTCATCCATCTCCATTGCAATTTGAAAGAGACAATATAAGGTTAAAAAGTCTGCTGGCTGGCTGGTGGCACCCTGCTGTGGGTGGCTGTCTGTCACCCTGTTGTGGGTGGCTGGCTTGCTGGCACCCTGTTGTAGGGTGGGTGGCTGACTGGATGGCTGGCACCTTGCTGTGGCTGCTGGCCTACTGTCACCCTGTTGTGGGTGGCTTGCTTGGTGTCATCCTATTGTGGGTGGATGGATTGCTGGCATCCTGTTGTGGGGTGGGTGGTGGGTGGCTTGCTAGCACCCTGTTGCGGGGTGGGTGGCTATCTGGAACCCTGTTGTGGGATGGGGGGTGGCATCCTGTTGTGGGGTGGGTGGCTAGCTGGCACCCTGCTGTGGCTGCTGGCTGGCTGGCACCCTGTTGTGGGTGGCTGGCTTGGTGTCATGCTGTTGTGGGTGGCTGGCTTGCTGGCACCCCGTTGTGGGTGGCTGGCTTGCTGGCACCCTGTTGTGGGGTGGGTGAGTGGGTGTCTGGCTTGTTGGCACCCTGTTGTGGGTGGCTGGCTTGGTGTCACCCTGTTGTGGGTGGCTGCTGACACCCTGTTGTGGGGTGGGTAGCTGGCTGGCTAGCACCCTGCTGTGGCTGCTGGCTGGTACTCAGCTGTGGCTGCTGGCTGGCTGGCATCCTGCTGTGGCTGCTGGCTGGCACCCTGTTGTGGGGTGGGTGGGTGGCTGGCACCCTGCTGTGGCTGCTGGCTGGCACCCTGCTGTGGGTGGCTGACTTGCTGGAACCCTGTTGTGGGTGGCTGGCCTGCTGGCACCCTGTTGTGGGGTGGGTGAGTGTCTGGCACCCTGCTGTGGCTGGCTGGCACCCTGTTGTGGGTGGCTGGCTTGCTGGCACCCTGTTGTGGGTGGCTGGCTTGCTGGCACCCTGTTGTGGGGTGGGTGGGTGTCTGGCTGGCTTGGTGTCACCCTGTTGTGGGTGGCTGCTGACACCCTGTTGTGGGGTGGGTAGCTGGCTGGCTAGCACCCTGCTGTGGCTGCTGGCTGGCTGTCACCCTGTTGTGGGGTGGGTGGCTGGCTGGCACCCTGCTGTGGCTGCTGGATGGCACCCTGCTGTGGCTGCTGGCACCCTGTTGTTGGGTGAGTGGGTGGCTGACTAGCACCCTGCTGTGGCTGGCTGGCACCCTACTGTAACTGCTGGCTGGCACCCTGCTGTGGCTGCTGGAACCCTGTTGTGGGGTGAGTGGGTGGCTGACTAGCACCCTGCTGTGGCTGGCTGGCACCCTACTGTAACTGCTGGCTGGCACCCTGTTGTGGGTGGCTGGCTTGGTGTCACCCTGCTGTGGGGTGGGTGGGTGTCTGGCTTGCTGGAACCCTGCTGTGGGGTGGGTGGCTGGCTTGGTGTCACCCTGTTGTGGGTGGCTAGCTTGCTGGCACCCTGTTGTGGGTGGCTGGCTTGCTGGAACCTTATTGTGGGGTGGGTGGCTGGCTGGCACCCTGCTATGGCTGCTGGCTGGAACCCTGTTGTGGGTGGCTGGCTTGGTGTCACCCTGTTGTGGGGTGGGTGGCTGACTGCTGGCACCCTGTTGTGGGTCAGTGGCTGGCGGCTGGAACCCTGTTGTGGCTGGCTGGCTGGCACCCTGTGGTGGGTGGGTGGCTGGCTGGCACAGGGGCTGTGGGTGGCTGAGGCCAGGGCCTGTGGGTGGGTGGCTGGCGGCTGCTGTGGGTGCCTGGGTGGGTGGCGTGGACGCCTTCCGAGGTGAGGGAGGCGGCCTAAGAAGGAAGAACATGTGTAATAGGCCCAGCGCACGGAATCATGTCGAGCAACACAAGCAATGACTTTACTTGTGCACTGCGCACAATATCGGTAATATCGGCAAGTTCCGGGGCCGATATCAATATATCGGGGAAAGTGCATATTGGCCCTCCGATAATCGGCTTTGCCAATAATCAGTTGATCCCTACACCTTGCTCCTCTTCTGTGATCTCTAACCCTACTAAACCTCATGCCTTCTCAAATACATGCATTGAGAGATTGTCATCCTGTTGTGGGTGGCTCGCTTGGTGTCACCCTGTTGGGGGTGGATGGCTTGCTGGCATCCTGTTGTGGGGTGGTTGGCTTGCTAGCACCCTGTTGCGGGGGGTGGCTGCTGGCATCCTGTTGTGGGGTGGGTGGCTATCTGGAACCCTGTTGTGGGGGGTGGCTGCTGGCATCCTGTTGTGGGGTGGGTGGCTGGCTGGTACCCTGCTGTGGCTGCTGGCTGGAACCCTATTGTGGGTGGCTGGCTTGGTGTCACGCTGTTGTGGGTGTCTGGCTTGCTGGCACCCTGTTGTGGGTGGCTGCTTGCACCATGTTGTGGGTGGCTGGCTTGCTGGCACCCTGTTGTGGGGTGGGTGGGTGTCTGGCTGGCTTGGTGTCACCCTGTTGTGGGGTGGGTAGCTGGCTGGCTAGCACGCTGCTGTGGCTAGTGCAAAAGTATACCTGCGCTGCTATCAAATCAAATACATAAATAAATCCCAATAAATATGGTGTATAAATAATCTGTGTAAAGTGCTAGTGCTCAACTTCAAACACACATTACTATATCATAGATCCCAAACAATATATAAAAAATATTAAAAATACAATAAATACATATTTCATCATGTGTAAATAAATATCAAATAAAGTCTTTCAATAAAAGACGTGCTTCAATAGTGACAGTCTTAGTGCAAAACATAAGTCCAAAGTGCTGCGTGCTCGTAAAACAAGTGCTGGTGCTTTCTCTACACGAGTAGGTGCTCCCCTCCTGGACCCCTACTCACCAGAAGCCAAATAATACACCGCTTTCAGAATATCCTTAGATAGGACGAGCCTTAATGGACCATCAACTCAATCAGCTTTTCTGTAGGTCATATCATCCAGGTATTGCTCAAAAAATGAAAAGAGATGCTGGCATCGTGAAGTATGTAATCACTTTATTCGATGCACACAATACAAGATGCACTTACAATGTGACAAAGGTTAAAACGCCTAAAGAATCATCCCACGGGTTGCCAATCCAAACGGCTATACTCACTCCCCGTGTCCCCGTATGTCGGAAGGTGGATGTAGCCTGGCGTAGTACGTACTCGGACGAACAGCTTGACGCGTTTCGCTCCGCACACAGAGCGTTATCCTCTGAGGAGGATAACGCTCTGTGTGCGGAGCGAAACGCGTCAAGCTGTTCGTCCGAGTACGTACTACGCCAGGCTACATCCACCTTCCGACATACGGGGACACGGGGAGTGAGTATAGCCGTTTGGATTGGCAACCCGTGGGATGATTCTTTAGGCGTTTTAACCTTTGTCACATTGTAAGTGCATCTTGTATTGTGTGCATCGAATAAAGTGATTACATACTTCACGATGCCAGCATCTCTTTTCATTTTTTGAGCAATACCTGGATGATATGACCTACAGAAAAGCTGATTGAGTTGATGGTCCATTAAGGCTCGTCCTATCTAAGGATATTCTGAAAGCGGTGTATTATTTGGCTTCTGGTGAGTAGGGGTCCAGGAGGGGAGCACCTACTCGTGTAGAGAAAGCACCAGCACTTGTTTTACGAGCACGCAGCACTTTGGACTTATGTTTTGCACTAAGACTGTCACTATTGAAGCACGTCTTTTATTGAAAGACTTTATTTGATATTTATTTACACATGATGAAATATGTATTTATTGTATTTTTAATATTTTTTATATATTGTTTGGGATCTATGATATAGTAATGTGTGTTTGAAGTTGAGCACTAGCACTTTACACAGATTATTTATACACCATATTTATTGGGATTTATTTATGTATTTGATTTGATAGCAGCGCAGGTATACTTTTGCACTATACACTTTATAAAGGTACACCACCTTTTATACCAGCAGCAGCCCACTATACAGTGGTATCAGAAAAAATAGTAATCCTCAGCGCTAGCCTACAATCTTTACGCTGCTGTGGCTGCTGGCTGGCTGGCACTCTGCTGTGGCTGCTGGCTGGCTGGCACCCTGTTGTGGGGTGGGTGGCTGGCACCCTGCTGTGGCTGCTGACTGGCACCCTGCTGTGGCTGCTGGCACCCTGTTGTTGGGTGAGTGGCTGGCTGGCTGGCTTACTTGAACCCTGTTGTGGGGTGAGTGGGTGGCTGGCTGGCACCCTGCTGTGGCTGGCTGGCACCCTGCTGTGACTGCTGGCTGTCTGGCACCCTGTTGTGGGTGGCTGGCTTGGTGAAACCCTGTTGTGGGGTGGGTGGCTGGTACTGTGTTGTGGGTGGCTGGCTTGCTGGAACCCTGTTGTGGGGTGGATGGCTGGCTTGGTGTCACCCTGTTGTAGGTGGCTGGCTTGCTGGCACCCTGTTGTGGGTGGCTGGCTTGTTGGCACCCTGTTGTGGGTGGCTGGCTTGCTGGAACCCTGTTGTGAGGTGGGTGGCTAGCTGGCACCCTGCTGTGGCTGCTGACTGGCTGGCACCCTGCTCTGTTGTGGCTGCTGGCTGGCTGGCACCCTGTTGTGGGTGGCTGGCTTGGTGTCACCCTGTTGTGGGGTGGGTGGGTGTCTGGCTGCTGGCACCCTGTTGTGGGTCAGTGGCTGGTGGCTGGCACCCTGTTGTGGCTGGCTGGCAGCCTGTGGTGGGTGGGTGCTCCCTAAGCATTCAAGGGGCTACGCAAGCAGTCAGGCTAAGTTGGCCTGTCTAGGGGATAGGAGTCAAACCGGTGCAGAGATTCTGTCAGCTCTGCAGGGGCAGGCTTAGAGATGGTTGACGCCACAACAGCTTGAGCCATGAATGGTTGTATGCGACAATTGCACCAACCTTCTCTCTGCCCTCCGACAGGGACACTTGCCACATGTTCTGAATCTGGTGGTGCAGCGTTTCTTGAGCAGATACCTGGGCTTACAAGATCTCCAGGCCAGAAAAGTCTGTGGCCATTTCCGCCATTTTTTCAATGGCAGTGCTCACTTATCTTGTCATTCAACAGGAATTCAACCTTCCCACCAAACGTCTCATTTGTGACATGCCCACCAGGTGGAACTCAACGTTGGCAATACTGCAGTGGCTGCACACTCAGCAGAGGGCCACCAATGACTACCTGTGTGAGAACGGCACAAGGACAGGGTCAGGGGAGCTTGGCGTTTTTTCACAACGCCAGTGGCTTTTGATAAAGGATGAATGCATCGTTCTTTCACCATTTGAGGAGGCCAGAAGGACGATGCATGCATCAGTGACGCTATCCCTCTAGTCTACCTGCTGGAGCACACGCTGCGTGGAATCATGGACAGGGCACTTGAGACAGAACAGCGGGAGTAAAAGGGGGACTTCCTTTCCTCACAAGACCCCCTTTATGCAGATATCATTCCTACAGGGCCACAAAACACACAAGAGGAGGAGGATTTCGGCAGCATGGATGTAGAGGATAGCATACAGCAGTCTTCAAGGGATGGTTTTGATTCCCCAGAAACCCCAGGAGTTGTACGTGGTTCGGGAGAGGTTGCTCCGGCTGACAATGTCATCCTTAGTGACCTAGAGGACTGCGAAGCTCATGCCTCCTCCAACTTACGTTGCATGGGCTCCCTGATTCTACAAAGCCTGCAAAAGGACCCGAGGATTCGTGCTATCAAGGAGAGGGATGATTACTGGTTGGTAACCCTTCTTGATCCACGTTACAAGGGTAAAGTTGCAGAGCTCATGCTGCCTGCGCAGAGGATGAAACATCTTGAGGAGACCTTAAAAAAACAAATTGTGTACCCCCTTTCCAGACACTGGGAGGTCAACATTCTCTGGACGTGTTTTTGAGGCATCGTTCAGCCAAAGGAGGAGCGGTGGAGAAGAAGGCCAGCTGACCGATGCCTTTAAACAGTTCTTTAGTCCTCAGCAGCACCCGGGGCTGTTAGGTTTAAGCAACCATCTGCAGCGTCACCATCATATGGTGAAGGATTATCTAGGCGCAAGAGCAGACTAGGAGACCTTTCCAGCTGAGCATACACTGGGTTACTGGGTCTTGAGGATGGACCACTGGCCAGAACTTGCTCAATATGCAATGGAGCTACTGGCCTGTCCTGCTTCCAGCGTGCTTTCAGAACGGACGTTCAGTGCTGCTGGAGGTTTTGTGATGGACAAAAGAGTGCGTCTGTCCACACTGTCTGTTGACCAGCTGACTTATCAAAATGAATCAGTCCTGGATCAACAAGAGCTATCAAGCCCCTGATGCTGATGTAACTGATTGAATATGTTAGGGGTCTGCCATCCCTTGAAGACTGAATATGCTGCCTATCCTAGTCCTCTACCTTTATTCTGCTAGCTTCCAACAATGTTTTTAGTTTAGGTCACTACCAACCCCCAAGGCCTACTTTTTCTGCACTTGTATGACCGGTGAATACAATTTAAATGTCGTATGTCATTTTTAACAGCAGGCCCTGTCCCTGTGCCCTGCTAACTGTGAGGGGTTACAGTGCTCAGGCACGAACAACACCAAAGGCCCAATATTTTTGCGCCTGTATGACAGGTACATACAATTTCAAATTTGTATGGAACTCTTACCAGCAGGTCCCATTCCTGCATCCAGCAAGAGTAACTGCGAGGGCTTGGTTACGGTGTTTAGGCACCACCAACAGCAAAGGCCCAATTTTTGGCACCTGTATAGCACATGCAATTTCAAATTTGTATGGAATTTTTAGCAGCAGGGCACATTCCTGTGCCCAGCAAGAGTAACTGCAAGGGGTTTACGTTGTTCAGGCACCACCAACAACCAAGGCCCAATTTTTCTGCACCTGTATGACAAGTTCATGCGATTTGAAATTTGTATATGACATTTTTTGCTTCAGAAATGTCAGTATAGCTGCAGCAGGCTACATACATCGTAGAGATGCACTACTTTACAGGCACATTCAGGGGACGCCCCAGGCACGATATTTGAAGGAATTTTTCATTTTTATAGTTTCACTTTAAGCCTCATTAACCACTTGACGACCGCCCACCACAGATTTACTGCGGCAGGCAGCCGCTCCTGGGCAAACCGACGTAGTACTACATCGCTTGCTCAGGAGACTCTAGGGGGCAAAAGCGCGCCACCGCCAGCGCGCTCCCGCCCCTCTTCATCACCCGGGGAGCCAGTGCGTATGACAGGCGGCTCCAATGGCCACTGGCCACTCACGATTTGCCCCCGCTGACAAAGAAGGACAGACGGCTGATTTAAACACAGCCGTCTGTCATTCTCCCTGAAGTGATCACAGAGGCTATGTGATCCTGCTATATAGGATCGCATGTCTCTGTGATGACTTAGCAAGCCACGCCCCACCCACAGTTAGAATCATGCCCTTAGGGACACATTTAACCCCTTGATCACCCATACTGTTAACCCCTTCCCTGCCAGTGTTAATTTTACAGTAGCAGTGCATATTTTTAGCACTGATTACTGTAGTAATGTCACTGGTACCCCCAAAAGTGTCAAAAATGTCAGTTAGGGGTCCGATCTGTCCACTGCAATGTCGCAGTTCTGCAAAAAATCGCAGATTGCCGCCATTACTAGAAAAAAAGAAACAATAAAAAAATGACAAATCTTTCCCCTGGTTAGTAAACGCAATAACTTTTGCACAAACCAATCAAAATATGCTTATTGCATTTTTCTTTTTACCAAAAATATGTAGCAGAAAACAAAATTGGCCTAAAATGTTAAAAAAATTAGATTTTTACTTTTTTTTTGAGAATTTCAATTAAAAGAATGTAAAAAATATTATTTTTTTTAAATTGTGGCTCTTTTTTTGTTTATAGCACAAAAAATAAAAATCGCACAGGTGATCAAATACTCCCAAAAGAAAGCTCTATTTGTGGGAAAAAAAGGACATCAATTTCGTTTGGGTATAGCGTTGCACGACCGCGCAATTGTCTGTTAAAATCACGCAGTGCCGAATCGCAAAATAGGGCCTGGTCATTGAGCAGCCAAATCATCCGCTCTAAAAGTGGTTAAAATCAGTAAATCACTGCTCGTTTAAAAACTATGGTTTTTAAAAACGTTTTTATCATTGCTACATGTTCCCCAGGTCAGTACCCGGACCCCCATACACTTTTATGGGGCAATAACTTGCATTTAAGCCTTCAAAATTAGGCCGTTTGATTTTTGAGGTTCAATAGGGTTCATTTATTCAAACAAACTTTTCCTCTGTTCGCGGTGTTCTGGTGCGAACCAAATCAGGGAATGTTCGGCTCATCACTACTCAGAAGTAGAGAGGCGGGTGCTGCGTCTGTCAATGAACTTCAGAGAAAAGGATTTACGGTAAGTTCTTACAAAAATCCAGTTTTCTCTATCATTCATCGACAGACGCAGCTCCTTATCTTCATGACTCAAAGGGATGTCCCAAAGCAGTAGAATCATGAGGGGTGGGAAACAACGCAGAAAACAAAATGCAAGTCCCCAATGGCTAAACTTAGCCAACTAGGTAACGTGGAGCTCAACCAGGAACAACTGGAGCTCCCCCGGGAAAAATGTAACCCTCAAAGAGACACCAAAGTTCTAAAGTTCTCTTTTAAACTGCAGCCTGCAAAACCTTGTGGCCAAAAGAAGCCTCCGTGGATGACAACATTTATGAACGTATGCACAGACGGCCAAGTTGACACCTTGCAAACTTGTAGCACCGACGTCTGATGGCGAAAAGCCCAAGAGGCACTCAGCGCTCTCGTAAAATGAGCCTTCACTGGGAAAGGAGGAACCCGACCCCTCAGTGAAAAGGCCTGTACTACTGTCTGCCTAATCCATCTGGAAATGGACGGAGCCAATCCCTTACGAGGGCCATCAGTAAGGACAAAAAGAGCGTCTGATTTTTCTAAAGGACTCAGTGGTCTCTAAATAAACTCTGATCGCCTGAACCACATCCAAAGAATGCAAGGCATACTCCTTAGGATGCTGAGGCTCTGGGCAAGGTGAAGGCAACACAATGTCTTCACTCAGATGAAAATCAGAAACCACCTTAGGAAGGAACGACTGATTAGGTTGAAGTACCACCTTATCCCTGTGTACCACCAGATAAGGTGAGTGGCAAAACAATGCCGCCAATTCAGATATCCTGTGGGAAAAAGTGATCACCACCAAGAAGGCAACCTTCTGAGACAAAGACAGCAGCAAAATCCCCCCGAATTCTTTCAAAAGGAGGCTTTTGAAGAACAGACACCACCAGATTTATATCCCACGGAGGTAACGGGGACCGCCTCGGAGAACCCATATGGCGCACTCCCTGGATAGAAGTCCGCATTAGGACATGCGTGGTTAGCGGGTGTTGAAAATTTAAAGCCAAATCTGAAACTTGGCCTTTGATAGTGCGCAAAGCCAACCGCTGTTCAACCCCTTTCTGAAAAAAGGTCAAAACCCTAGCAATCATAAAAAAAAAAAAAGCAAGGGTGCAACTTCAGTGATTCACACAATGAAATGCACGATTTCCACGTATGATGGTAGATCTTCCTGGAAGTTGACTTCCTAGCCTTCAAGAGTGTAGGAATCAGAGTCAGAAAGACCCCTATCTCTCAACACCTGACTTTCAACAGCCATGCCGTTAAAGCCAGCGACTGTAAAGCAGGATGGAAGATTGGACCTTGAGACAGCAGATCTTCCCTAAAAGGAAGTCTCCAAGGGGTATCGGCTACCAGCCTTATCAGGTCTGTGTACCAAGACCGGAGAGGCCAGTCTGGAGCCGCCCGAATGACCAGAATGTGTTCCACCTTATGATTCAGAAGATAAGGAGCTGCCTCGGTCGATGAACGATAGAGAAAACTGGATTTTTGTAAGAACTTACCGTAAAATCCTTTTCTCTGAAATTCATCGACAGACGCAGCACCCACCCCTCTACTTTTGAGTTTATGTGGGTTTTTTGTCTTGTAAACACGGCTTGCATCGAAATTGCAATCTGAAGCAGAGTGTGTGGGGTTATGCCTGCAGGGACAGCCCCCATGGGTGTGGTAACGTTTTTTCCTGCCTAGTCCCTATTTCGGATTGGAGGAGCATAACCCAATGGTAATGAAGTTTTGGAGCTGCATCTGTCGAACTTCAAAGAAAAGGATTTTACATTAAGTTCTTACAAAAATCAAATTTTTTGCCACAACCATAAACGCTACATTTGGGGAGGAGTCAACAAGGCTTATGATGAAAGGTACACCATTCCTACTGTGAAACACGGAGGTGGATCGCTAATGTTTTGGGGATGTGTGACCTACAAAAGCACAGGAAATTTGGTCAGAATTGATGTAAAGATGAATGCAGTATCTTATCAAAAAATACTGGAGGAAAATTTGCATTCATTATCCCGAAAGCTGTGCATGGGACGTACTTGGACATTCCAACATGACAATGATCATAAAAACAAGGCCAAGTCGACCTGTCATTGGCTACAGCAGAATAAAGTGAAGGTTCTGGAATGGCCATCTCAGTCTCCTGACCTAGATATCATTGAGTCAATCTGGGGAGATCTCAAACGTGCAGTTCATGCCAGACAGCCAAAAATTTACAGGAACTGGAGGCTTTTTGCCAGGAAGAATGGGCAGGTTTATCATCTGAGAAGATAAAGAGTATCATCCACAAATACCACAAAAGACTTCAAGCTGTCATTGATGTTAAAGGGGGCAATACACGGTATTAAGAACTGGGGTATGTAAACTTTTGATCAGGGTCATTTGGGTAATTTCTGTTGTCATTATGATTTAAAAGGAGTAAACACAGTTGATAGATAATAAATGGCCTCAGCCAAACACTCACCATGAGTGAAAGAAAAGTTTTTGTGCTATTCATATTCTATGAAACATGGCAAAGAAATCCCAAATTCTGCCAGGGTATGTAAACTTTTGAGCACAATTGTACTTTACCAGAATTCTGTTTAAGGTTTAAGGCTTTCACACGGGCGATCCGATCCGCCTTGTCAGTTTTTCAGGTGGACCTGATCGGATGCTCCATGCAACCCTATGGGGCAGCGGGTATAAGCGGAGACACCCGCTGCTATCTGATCCAATCCTGTCCGTGAAATCCAGACGGATGGAAACCCTATTTTCCATCCGTCTGGAGGATTGGATCGGATGAGAACGGACAGGCGGTCTGTTCTCATCCGATCCCCCCATAGAGGACAGTGGGGATCTGACAGCTCCGTCTCTGCACACAGAGCGGAGACGGAGCTGTCATCCGCCTGCTCAGCGGGGATCGGTGGATCGATCCCCCGCTGAGCAGAATGGACTCCTCGGGCGGTGCTCCCGTGTGAAAGGGGACTAAATCTGATTAAAGGTGGGATGATTCAAACAAACACCAGAGTCGATCTGAACACCCAAATTAATTAGAAAGCATAAAGAGCTAGTACTTACTTTCCTAGAGCCCCTACACTAACAGTCCAATAAAGATTCCTGTGCAAGTTCAGCTAAGCAGGCTGGAACTTACACAAAACTGAGCACACTCACCCATTACGCATATGACAGCACTTGGGCAAAACATTTTTACCATGTTTAAGAATGATTGTTTGTGTAAAACAGGTCACTAAAGGATCATGATAACCCCTCTAAAGCCTGCACCTTTAAAAGGAAGCAACAAAAGCTTATTTGTTTCTGTCCTCACAGGTTCCCTTCAAGAATTTGCTATAGTTATTGGTTGAATTACGGTAGATGGATTTGTGTCTTTTTTTTTAGCCAAACTATGTAACTATGTAAAACGTATGCTTAAGGCAGCTGTCACTAATACATTTTAGGGAAACAAGTAATGATCTTCAAAAATCAGTACAAAGTTATCATAAAATTCATGCAGTTTACCTTTACTTTTTTTTTTTTTTTTTGAAAGCTCAGATTCAGGTCCATTATGAGTATAAAGATAATGGAACAGATATGATTTAGTAAGTGGAGAGCCATGTACAGAAAATGACTGCAAAAATCAAAAGGAATACAGAGGGCATGTATCTTTATTATGCGTATCTTTAATTTATACTGTATAAGGTATACATTTTTTTATATCTTAAAAAACAGTACAATATACTATCCATCAAAATAAAAAACAACTAGTGTAGAAAAACCTATGAGGCATAGGTAATCAAGATTAGTCCATTACACAAATTACTTTAGTCTGGAAGCTACGTATTATCAGGAGTCAAGTTTAACAACATCTGGCACTGATAACATCTTAAATTAAAATCCTTACTGTTTTTACACTATGTTTCATGCAAAATGTATTCAGAAATATTAATAGGTAATACTGTTTTTTTTGCATACTGCATAGTATAGGTAAAAAAATTTAAGAACAGCACCGTGCTCAACTAATTAAAACTAACAGATGTATAAATGGAAACTTATAGGTAGTGTGCAAATGTGTAACATTTCAACTACTCTACTTCTCAAAGAAAACCTGTACTTCAGGAAATATGGAAGCTTTGGGGTTTAACAGGTTTCCAAAGCAAACAATTGAAAAAAAATATTATTTAGAGCTTTCCTTTGTGAGAAAGTTGGTTTCAAACCTAATAGCTTTTAAATATTTTATGTGTTTCAGCAATTTAGTGCAGATGCCTGAACTTGATCCCATTTATAAAAACAAGTAATTTTATTGATAAGTATCAGGAAAGTTGTTTTTCTAACAAACCTAGTATAATGAAATCACAAATGTTAGGCACTAAATCTAAATTTGACAGCCTGGGCATATGTCCAATGAAGAGAAAAGAACATGATCAACAGTGCAAATCTTTGGCACAAGCATGTTCTTTACAAACAATTGAGTATATGTTAGGGTGCCCATAGAACTGGTTGACAAAAGCACACTGCAAGAAATTTGATACCCGTTTCTGATAAGGCCACATAGGGCTGAAGTGGGGTCAGCTTGGGGGCAGACCGCCTATATACATCTTTTCCAGTGGCTGTGGTTTTCTATCATCAGCGGGACGGAGACACTATGCAATTTTGGATTTGACTAGATATGTACTTTAATGTGAGTTGTTATAACATTTTTAATAAACTGCCCATTGCTACACTAGATGGCCCTTCGCTTTCTATACTGGGTTCTCACACACAGGAGCAGTGGGGGAAATTGGATGCGTTGCAGATAAAAATTGCACTGCATTCCTGTTCAAAATGTATGCAATTCTTTGCAGTGCGTTTTGCCCCCATTCATTTTCTATGGACGCAAATCGCACCGCAAAGTATCGGTTTCGGTATCAGGAGCATTTTCACGAGTACGCATACTCATGAAAATGCTCGATATTGGCATCCCTAATACACATGGTTTCTCCAACCTGTGAAAATTTTTTTCGGTTACTGATCATTTCCCTTTGTTATGGATATTACATTCAGCATACCTAAACAACGTTGTACTTTTGGCCAAATTGTTGAGAAAGCTCCAGCTTTAAGCCATAAAATTCAAGCTAGCCAAAATACAAACCGTTTTTTTAAAAAGTTGAAGATTTGACATATGTCCTATAAAGCAGGCCCTGCGCTGCATATTTGTTGGGAGTCAGCATACAATCAGACTGTAATGTGCATCTAGCTTTACGTACTATATAGATTATAAAAAAAAAAAAAAAGAAGGGCTACAAATAAAAGAAAAATACATTATGTGTTTAGCCGCCTTATTAATGATAATCTAGTTTCATCTGTGACATCCTCCAAAGCCACAACTGTTGGGGGTTTGCATGAAACAGTCATTATCCCACAGAAGTCAGTAAGTTCTGTCTGACATTTCAGAATTCCAGACTTAAGTCTACTCTGCTGTGTAGGATCCTTCTTAAGCTTTTTCATCTCAGGCACTGAAAACCCTATAAGTTTTGTAAGAACATCATTACTGATTTCAACATCCAGGTAACCAGTTCCATCAGATATTTTGGCCTTTACACTCCAAAATCCACCACTGCTTGTGAGGTTTCCAATAAGAGTTACAATAAAGGCCTTTAGCTTTATCTGTTTGCATGCATCACTTTTGTCATTAAAGAGAACAGACAAGTAGGTAAATGGAGGGCTATCCAGATTAACAGATACAGTCTGACTGGTAGATGGCACATTTGGAGTAATAGCTGTAGGAGTACAACGTTCTGAAGAGGCATCCTGATTTCTATTTATAGCCTCTGTGTGATCCATAGACATCTCTAATTCTCTCTGAATTTCTTCCTCCAAAAACAACTCATCGTCTAAATCATTCACTTCCTCAAAATAATCTCTCACAATAACCTGAGCAGGTTCATTATAAGTTGGAACATAGGACTGTCTTGTGCTTGGCATATGTAATTCCTGGTCTTGCAGTGAAACACTCGTGATGTAACTTGAGCTATCACTTCTACTATGATACCCACTTTCAGGAATTGTGTTGTTGTTGAGTGTTAATTCATCATTATCATCAAGGCTTGCTAACAAATCTTCATCTGATAATCCTAGTGCTTGCTCTATTTCATCCTGTTGCCTTACTGCACTATGAGCTTGCCCAGATGCCCTCTGTGTCACAGTGTTTTCCTCTATTCCAATCAGTCTTGAAAGAACCTTTGCTTGTGAATTCTCCTCTGAAAGAGCTTCTACTTCTCCTCCAAGCACTTTCACATTATCCGGTTTAAGCAGCAGGACGCCCAGGCGACAAAAAATAGTACCCTGTAGCAATATTTTGGTGCCTGGTGGAAGCCCAACATGAAGAGCTGGTACAGACTGATATTCCATCCCTTGAACATTTTGTGTTCCATCAGTCAGCTGCAGCATGAGCATCCGGGTTGGTTTGGCTTCCCATGGCTGCTGTGTTACTTGTGTTTTAGCAGTGACCTGCTCATTTCCATTGCCTTTTCCTCTTAAATTTTGAAGTTGTGAATATGCAGGTAGGCTGACATCAACCAAGGAGTCTAATTGTAAGGCATAAAACCCACTCAGTTCAAATTTTAGAGAATCCAAGATACCAGCGGGTAACACTGGGAAATCCAAATCTCTTAAGTCTGCAAGAAGCCATTGCTCAAAAACTTGTTTATTAATCTCAGCCTGAGAAAATGAAGAACCACCATTTTCCTCCTGAATCCAGTTAATGCAAGCTTCTAACCAGGGATCTGGAACTTTAACATGCCAAGTAGATGACAGCCATGTTTTGACTCTTGAAGCATATGTGCTCATTTTTATTGAAAACCTAGAAAAGGAAAATGAGATACAGTGTTAAAACTACACTTCAACATATCAGCAATCAGGAATGTGATTATTCTGCAAATCAGGAAAATTACTATTTTTCTATTGGTGGTATACTATGGATAAAAGAGGTACACTAAGTTTGTCATCTCCTGGTATTCGCCATACATCCAAATAAACAGAAGCCTAGGTACTAGTTATTGGTTGTTTTACCCCCCAGCTTTACTGTGAAGCTACAGTGCATTTAAAGCCAAAACATTTTTAGTTATGGATAGACTAGGTAAGGGTTAGAACCTCTGTTACCAAGTACCCGAGTCCCTGCTAAGGAGCTTTACCCTCTCTGTTTGTCCTGTTGACTACTGTCACTTGGAGTGAAAGTGAGAGAGATTCCAATATTTGGAGATTACACCGTTACAAGAACAGAGGGAAGATCTTTAGACGGGGACACCACTGTAAGAGAAGACTTGCCTTAAAGCGGTATTAAGCCCAAAACAAAAAATGTAATCTATTGCAGCTAACCTATCATATGTGGTGGGAGCATTTGTTTTCTTTATTAGGCTTTTTTTACCCTTTGTTTTTACCTGGTGATCTGGCCAGTAATACACGTCCTGTATTAGAATGCCTCTACTCTGGATGAAGGAGCATATTTGGACAGCAGCATTGCTAATCTGGGAGGGGGCGAGTGTTAGATTTAAATACACTAGCAAACTACAGCTGAACTCCAGCTAACACTTTATAATCAGTTACAGTAAACACTTTTGCAGTACCTGATCACCGCCACACCAGTTACACTGACCCTAATCGCCGCCACACCAGTTACAGTGTCTGCTGTCCTGGTGGCTTGGGGCCTCCAAAAAATGTGACAGGTAGTCTGGAAATTAGATGTGTAATTTTATGCTCCTAGAACTCCTGAAGGTGCTCCCTGGATTTTGGGCCACTCTTTGTGGCTAGGCTGTGAAAAAGTCTCAAATATATGATATCTCTATACTCAGGAGTATTATTTTGTGTTTTGGAGTGTAATTATAAGTATGCCTATACTGTGTGTGAGAAATAAATGACAACTTAAAAAAAAATAATTTATTTTCCAAAAAATTGTGAAAAAAAATTACAACTTAAAAAAAAAAAAAAAAAAAAAAAAAAAACTCACCATGCCTCTATTACTACATACCTTGGATTGTCTACTTTCCAAAAAAAGGGTAATTTAGGAGGAATTTGTACTATCCTGGCATTTAAGAAATGAGATAGGCAGTCAGTTCATCAGGACTAATTGATTTTTAAAAATATATACCATAGATTGTAAACTTTCACAAAGACTAAATAATTTATACTGATTTGGATAATGTTTACCAAAAAATGTAGCTGGATATATTTTATATTTTAGCCTAAATGCAGGACAATTTTATAACAAAAACTATGAAAAACATTTTTTTTTCAAAATGTATACTTTTATTTATTAAGCAAAAAAAAAAAAAAACCCCAGTGGGAATAAATGACCACCAAAAGAAAGCTCCATCGGTCTCAAGAAAAAAAAAAATTGCCATACAAATTGGTACAGTGCTGAATGTTTGAAAATTGGGCTGGATTTCAGGGGGGGTGAAAGTGTCCAGACTGGTTAACTACTTCCATACCTCTGAATGTCATATGACGTCCTGGGCTTTCAGTGGAGATATCTGAATGATGCCTGCAACTGCAGGCATTATTCAGATAATTGGATTTTTGTCTTACTGTAAAATCCTTTTCTCTGAAGTTCATTGATGGACGCAGTCTCTGTTCTTCCTAACAGTAGGGTTATACTGCCCCCTACAGGAGTAGGACACTAGGCAGAAAAAAAGTTCTGGGTACACCTTTGGGCAGTCCCAGGGGTATACCCTCTCGTCCTGCTATAGGATGTCAGTTTTGTATCAAAGCAGTGTGAGACAAAACAATACCAATCCAACTCAATATAGAGGGGCGGGTACTGCATCTGTCAATGAACTTCAGAGAAAAGGATTTTACGGTTAGACAAAAATGGGCGGCACAGTGGTGTAGTGGTTAGCACATTCACCTAGCAGCAAGAGGGTCGCTGGTTCGAATCCCAACCAAGACACTACCTGCCTGGAGTTTGCATGTTCTCCCTGTGCCTGCGTGGGTTTTTGCATGTTCTGTACCTGCCTGGAGTTTGCATGTTCTCCCTGTGCCTGCGTGGGTTTCCCCCGGGTACTCCGGTTTCCTCCCACACTCCAAAGACATGCTGGTAGGTTAATTGGATCCTGTATAAAAAATTGGCCCTACTGTGTATGTATGTGAGTTAGGGACCTTAGATTGTAAGCTCCTAGAGGGCAGGGACTGATGTGAATGTACAATGTATATGTAAAGCACTGCGTAAATTGACAGCGCTATACAAGTACCTGAAATAATAAAAAAAAATAATACAATCCAATCCTCTCTATCGTTCATTGACGGAAGCAGTCTCTGTTCTTCATAACAGTAGGGACTTCCCAAAGCAGTGCCTTCAAGATGAGGGCTGGGAACAGCAGAAAATAATTCCCCAAGGCTAAACATAGCCAAACAGGCAACATAGGACCCATCAGAACAACAAGACCAACCTGAAAAAAACATTAAACACCCTCAAGGGAGACTAAAAACACCCTTAAACAGCAGCCTGCAAAACTTTGCAGCAAAAGGAGGCATCTGCAGGTGCCAGCACATCCACCTTATAAAACTTTGTAAAGGTATGAACAGAGGACCAGGTAGCTGCCTTGCAAACCTGAACCACAGATGCCTGATGGCGAAAAGCCCAGGAAGCACTAAGCGCCCGAGTAGAATGCGCCCTTAACAGGGAAAAGTGGAACCTGACCCTTAATTGAATAAGCCAACACAACCGTCTGTGTGATCCATCTGGAAATAGTCGCAGCAGACGCAGGTAGCCCTTTCCTTGGTCCATCTGTGAGTACAAAGAGTGAATCCGACTTCCGAAAAGATTAAGTAGTCACCAAGTACACCCCGATTGCCCAAACCACATCCATAGTTACATAGTTGGTGAGGTTGAAAAAAGACATCAGTCCATCCAGTTCAACCTATGATGTGTGTGTGTTTGCTTTTAACCGTACATTGTATAACCCTGTATGTTGTGGTCTCTAAGGTGCCCATCTAACTGTTTTTTGAAACTATCAATGCTCCCTGCTGATACGACTGCTTGTGGAAGAGAATTCCACATCCTTACCGCTCTTACAGTGAAGAACCCCTTACGCATATTAAGGTTAAACCGCCTTTCCTCTAGTTTTAGTGAGTGGCCACGTGTCTTATTGTATCTCCTTTCTCTGAATAGTTTGTTCCTTATGCTAGGGTCGCCAGTACAGTATTTGTACATTGATATCATATCCCCCCTCAGTCGTCTCTTCTCCAGAGAGAATAGGTTCAGTGCTTGCAGTCTTTCCTCATAGCTGATGTCCTCCATTCCCCTAATTATTTTTGTTGCCCTTCTCTGGACTCTCTCCAGTTCCAGCACATCCTTCCTGAAGTCCGGTGCCCAGAACTGGACAGCATACTCCAGATGTGGCCGGACCAGAGTCTTGTAGAGTGGGAGAATAATCTCTTTATTTCTGGAGTGAATCCCCTTTTTTATACATCCCAGTATTCTGTTGGCTTTACTTGCAGCGGCTTGGCATTGCATGCCACTGCCAAGCCTGTTGTCTACCAGTACCCCCCCAAGTCTTTTTCCATCCTAGACTCACCCAGAGGCTCCCCCCCTAGTGAGTAGCTTGCTTTCTGGTTTTTGGCCCCAAAGTGCATTACTTTACATTTTTCAACATTAAACCTCATCTGCCATGTAGTTGCCCACCCCGTTATTTTGTTCAGGTCCGCTTGCAAGGTTTCCACATCCTGCATAGAAGATATTGGCATGCTTAATTTAGTATCATCTGCAAATACTGAGATTGTACTAGATATCCCCTCCTCTAAATCATTTATGAATAAATTAAACAGGATTGGTCCCAGGACAGAACCCTGGGGGACCCCACTTTCCACACCCGCCCAATCCGAGTACTCCCCATTAATCACCACCCTCTGAACTCTCCCCTGGAGCCAGTTCTCTATCCAGGTACTCACCTTATGGTCCATACCTACCTTCTTAGTTTGTACAGTAAGCGTTTGTGGGGAACGGTGTCAAAGGCCTTTGCAAAGTCCAGATACACCACATCCACAGGCTTACCTTTATCTAGGTGGCAGCTCACTTCATCGTAGAAGGTTAATAGATTGGTTTGGCAAGAACGATTTTTCATAAATCCATGCTGATTGCTACTAATAATACAGTTTTCATTACTAAAGTCTTGTATGTGGTCCCTTAACATCCCCTCCAAAATCTTGCAGACTAACGATGCTAGGCTGACCGGCCTATAGTTCCCCGGGATACATCTCGGCCCCTTTTTAAATATTGGTACCACGTTGGCTTTTTTCCAATCAGCTGGCACCATACCCGTCTGCAAACTATCCTTAAAGATCAAGAATAATGAACTGGCAATCACCTGGCTGAGCTCTTTAAGAACCCTCGGGTGCAAGCCATCCGGTCCCGGTGATTTATTTATGTTAAGTTTCTCTAGTTTAGTTCTAAGTAGTGTTGAGCGAACACGGACTGTATTATTCGTGTTCGTACCGAATAATTGGATTTTTTGTACCCGAACACGGACACGGACACTTTACTGTATGTTCGGGTAAAAATCCGTGTTCGGTCGTTTTATTTCCGGGTTTTGCATGCTTTGGCGCTCTTTTCATGGCGGGCTTTCAACAGCCAATCAACAATCGTTTAACTGGTGTGCCTTAAGCCATCCCAGCCATGCCTGCAAATGTCTCAGTAGCTGTGATTGGCCGTCTGAAGCATGTGACCAAGTCTTTATAAGTTCGAGGCAGCCGCAGCGGCGTCATTATGCTGCTTAGATTCAGGGACAGAGAGCACACATCAACGTGCTGGCTGCTGATTAGGGAAAGATAGGCAGGAAAAAACCATTTGTGTCCGGATAGAATTGAGGGACAGGTCGGAGTGTTTAGGCAGGGCGAGTTGTAGGCATTTTAGGGATAGAGTCTGCTGAATTATATAGGGTCAGTGTCTTCTACAAACTACAATCGATATTGCTGTGTGGGGGGTGGGGTGAATCTGCACTCAATCCTGATCTACGATCTCTTCTCAATCCTGTTAGGGACAGAGTCTGCTGAATTTTAGGGAAACTGTGTTCTACAAACTACAATCGATATTGCTGTGTGGGGGGTGGGGTGAATCTGCACTCAATCCTGATCTACGATCTCTTCTCAATCCTGTTAGGGACAGAGTCTGCTGAATTTTAGGGAAACTGTGTTCTACAAACTACAATCGATATTGCTGTGTGGGGGGTGGGGTGAATCTGCACTCAATCCTGATCTACGATCTCTTCTCAATCCTGTTAGGGACAGAGTCTGCTGAATTTTAGGGAAACTGTGTTCTACAAACTACAATCGATATTGCTGTGTGGTGTGGGATTGGAGATAGGCAGGTGTCAGTGATCCACATCCATTTTTCTGTGTGTGAGCTGCAGTGAACACAATCTTTTTGGGCTGCAGTGAACACAATCTTTTTGGGCTGCAGTGAACACAATCTTTTTGGGCTGCAGTGAACACAATCTTTTTGGGCTGCAGTGAACACAATCTTTTTGGGCTGCAGTGAACACAATCTTTTTGGGGTGCAGTGAACAAAATCTTTTTGGGGTGCAGTGAACACAATCCTTTTTGGTGTGCAGTGAACACAATCTTTGTGGGGTGCAGTGAACAAAATCCTTTGTGGGGTGCAGTGAACACAATCTTTTTGGGGTGCAGTGAACAAAATCCTTTTTTGGGGGGGCAGTGAACAACATCCTTTTTGGGGTGCAGTGAACACAATCTTTTTGGGGTGCAGTGAACAAAATCCTTTGTGGGGTGCAGTGAACAAAATCCTTTTTGGGGTGCAGTGAACAAAATCCTTTTTGGGGTGCAGTGAACACAATCTTTTTGGGGTGCAGTGAACACAATCTTTGTGGGGTGCAGTGAACACAATCTTTTTGGGGTGGAGTGAACAACATCCTTTTTGGGGTGCAGTGAACAACATCCTTTTTGGGGTGCAGTGAACACAATCTTTTTGGGGTGCAGTGAACACAATCTTTGTGGGGTACAGTGAACAGAATCTTTGTGGGGTGCAGTGAACAAAATCTTTGGGGGGTACAGTGAACACAATCTTTGTGAGGTGCAGTGAACACAATCTTTGTGGGGTGCAGTGAACACAATCATTGTGGGGTGCAGTGAACACAATCATTGTGGGGTGCAGTGAACTCAATCTTTGTGGGGTACAGTGAACACAATCTCATACTGAAGGTTTGAGGGTGCTGCCTGTTCCATACTCCCCCTACTCCTCATCTAGCCTTTTAGGGGTACAAACAATAGTAATTGGGGCCTAGTGTGGTTGTGTACGTGTGATATACATACACTTTTTTGGGATCATATTTTCTATTCCGCTATTTAATCAAAAACCTTTGGGGATCAGTTAAATTGGGGGATAGTCTGTGTTGGTACGTGTGAGAGAGATCCACCTTTCCAAGTTGTTGGGGTTCATCTCATACTTCTGAAGGTTTGAGGGTGCTGCCTGTTCCATACTCCCCCTACTCCTAGCCTTTTAGGGGTACAAACAATAGTAATTGGGGCCTAGTGTGGTTGTGTACGTGTGATATACATACACTTTTTTGGGATCATATTTTCTATTCCGCTATTTAATCAAAAACCTTTGGGGATCAGTTAAATTGGGGGATAGTCTGTGTTGGTACGTGTGAGAGAGATCCACCTTTCCAAGTTGTTGGGGTTCATCTCATACTTCTGAAGGTTTGAGGGTGCTGCCTGTTCCATACTCCCCCTACTCCTAGCCTTTTAGGGGTACAAACAATAGTAATTGGGGCCTAGTGTGGTTGTGTACGTGTGATATACATACACTTTTTTGGGATCATATTTTCTATTCCGCTATTTAATCAAAAACCTCTGGGGATCAGTTAAATTGGGGGATAGTCTGTGTTGGTACGTGTGAGAGAGATCCACCTTTCCAAGTTGTTGGGGTTCATCTCATACTTCTGAAGGTTTGAGGGTGCTGCCTGTTCCATACTCCCCCCTACTCCTAGCCTTTTAGGGGTACAAACAATAGTAATTGGGGCCTAGTGTGGTTGTGTACGTGTGATATACATACACTTTTTTGGGATCATATTTTCTATTCCGCTATTTAATCAAAAACCTTTGGGGATCAGTTAAATTGGGGGATAGTCTGTGTTGGTACGTGTGAGAGAGATCCACCTTTCCAAGTTGTTGGGGTTCATCTCATACTTCTGAAGGTTTGAGGGTGCTGCCTGTTCCATACTCCCCCTACTCCTAGCCTTTTAGGGGTACAAACAATAGTAATTGGGGCCTAGTGTGGTTGTGTACGTGTGATATACATACACTTTTTTGGGATCATATTTTCTATTCCGCTATTTAATCAAAAACCTTTGGGGATCAGTTAAATTGGGGGATAGTCTGTGTTGGTACGTGTGAGAGAGATCCACCTTTCCAAGTTGTTGGGGTTCATCTCATACTTCTGAAGGTTTGAGGGTGCTGCCTGTTCCATACTCCCCCTACTCCTAGCCTTTTAGGGGTACAAACAATAGTAATTGGGGCCTAGTGTGGTTGTGTACGTGTGATATACATACACTTTTTTGGGATCATATTTTCTATTCCGCTATTTAATCAAAAACCTCTGGGGATCAGTTAAATTGGGGGATAGTCTGTGTTGGTACGTGTGAGAGAGATCCACCTTTCCAAGTTGTTGGGGTGCATCTCATACTTCTGAAGGTTTGAGGGTGCTGCCTGTTCCATACTCCCCCTACTCCTAGCCTTTTAGGGGTACAAACAATAGTAATTGGGGCCTAGTGTGGTTGTGTACGTGTGATATACATACACTTTTTTGGGATCATATTTTCTATTCCGCTATTTAATCAAAAACCTTTGGGGATCAGTTAAATTGGGGGATAGTCTGTGTTGGTACGTGTGAGAGAGATCCACCTTTCCAAGTTGTTGGGGTTCATCTCATACTTCTGAAGGTTTGAGGGTGCTGCCTGTTCCATACTCCCCCTACTCCTAGCCTTTTAGGGGTACAAACAATAGTAATTGGGGCCTAGTGTGGTTGTGTACGTGTGATATACATACACTTTTTTGGGATCATATTTTCTATTCCGCTATTTAATCAAAAACCTTTGGGGATCAGTTAAATTGGGGGATAGTCTGTGTTGGTACGTGTGAGAGAGATCCACCTTTCCAAGTTGTTGGGGTTCATCTCATACTTCTGAAGGTTTGAGGGTGCTGCCTGTTCCATACTCCCCCTACTCCTAGCCTTTTAGGGGTACAAACAATAGTAATTGGGGCCTAGTGTGGTTGTGTACGTGTGATATACATACACTTTTTTGGGATCATATTTTCTATTCCGCTATTTAATCAAAAACCTCTGGGGATCAGTTAAATTGGGGGATAGTCTGTGTTGGTACGTGTGAGAGAGATCCACCTTTCCAAGTTGTTGGGGTTCATCTCATACTTCTGAAGGTTTGAGGGTGCTGCCTGTTCCATACTCCCCCTACTCCTCATCTAGCCTTTTAGGGGTACAAACAATAGTAATTGGGGCCTAGTGTGGTTGTGTACGTGTGATATACATACACTTTTTTTGGATCATATTTTCTATTCCGCTATTCAATAAAAACCTTTCTAGGGCAAGATCTTAAATTACAGAAATATGAGGAGACCGTCAAATAAGGGCCGTGGCCTGGGTCGTGGTGCTGCTGGTAGAGCTCCTGTTGCAAGGAGAGGACATGGTCGATCTGTGCCAGCTACACGCACAAGTGAAACACCTTCCTCAAGTGTGAGTAGGCGACAGAACCTGCATCAGTATTTGGTAGGGCATCAAACGCCCCTAGAAGTGATGAGGCCAGAACAAGTTGAGGCGATAGTAGATTGGTTTGCTGCTGACAGTGCCTCCAGTTCCTTCACATTGTCTCCCACCCAGTCTACTGCAGAAAGGTCAGAGTTGGCACCTGCAGCCAATGTCCAACCATCTTTCACCTCACCCCCTTGCAAATCAGGCCAGCAGTCTGAGCCCCAAGCCATACAGCAGTCTCTTATTCTTTTTGAGGACTCTGTCAGCAGGGTTTCCCAGGGCCATCCACCTAGCCCTGCCCCAGAAGTGGAAGAGATTGAGTGCAGCGATGCCCAACCACTTATTCCTCAAGATGAGTACATGCAAGGATCATCGCAGCACGTCTCCGATGATGACGAAACGCAGGTGCCAACTGCTGCGGCGTTCAGCATTGTGGAGACCGACAAGGAGGGCAGGGGTGAAGACTGGGTGGAAGATGATGTGGAGGACGATGAGGTCCTCGACCCCACATGGAATGAACGTCATGCAGGTGAACTGAGTAGTTTGGAGGAAGAGGCGGTGGTCGCACAGAGCCACCAGCACAGCAGAAGAGGGAGCAGGGTGCAGAAGCGGAGCGGCCGTGCCCTAGACACTACGCCCGCTACTGCCCAACGCAGCAAGGGAACGAGCGCACCAAAGTCAGCTCAAAGGAGTTCTCTAGCGTGGAAGTTCTTTAGAAAATGTGCTGATGACAGGACACGAGTGGTTTGCACCCTGTGCAATCAGAGCTTGAAGCGAGGCATGAACCTTCTCAACCTGAGCACAACCTGCATGATCAGGCATCTAAGTGCAAAGCACGAGCTGCAGTGGAGTACACACCTTCAAAACCAAGAAATGTCTCTGGCTCATCCTGCTTCCTCTTCTGCTGCAGTCTCGGCCGCTCCAGCCACATCTGTAGTGATACCGGCACCTGCCACCCCGCAAACAGACGATCTGTCAGCAACACCACCACCTGGGTCACCAACAACCATCTCCACAATGTCCCGTGGAAGCGTTCAGCTTTCCATCTCCCAAACACTTGAGAGGAAGAGGAAGTACCCCCCTACCCACCCGCGATCCCTGGCCCTGAATGCCAGCATTTCAAAATTATTGGCCTTTGAAATGCTGTCATTCCGTCTGGTGGAGACGCACAGTTTTAAAAACCTTATGTCGGTGGCTGTCCCACAGTACGTCGTGCCCAGCCGCCACTACTTTTCCAGGCAAGCCATCCCTTCCCTGCACAACCAAGTGGGGGAAAAAATCAGGTGTGCACTGCGCAACGCCATCTGTGCCAAGGTCCACCTAACTACGGATACGTGGACCAGTAAGCACGGTCAGGGGCGTTATATCTCCCTAACGGCACACTGGGTAAATGCAGTGGCGGATGGGCCTGAGGCGGATAGCAATTTGGCGCATGTCCTTCCACCACCGAGGATTGCAGGGCGCTTCAGTTTGCCTCCTGTTCCTAACTCCTCCTACTCCGCTTCCTCATCCTCTACCGCCTCCTCATCCGGACAGCGTAACACCTTCACCACCAACTTCAGCACGGCCAGGGGTAAACGACAGCAGGCAGTTTTACAACTTGCCTGTTTGGGGGACAAACCACACACCGCGCAGGAGTTGTGGAGGAGCATGGAACAGCAGACAAATGAGTGGTTGCTGCCAGCGAGCCTCAAGCCCGGCCTGGTGGTGTGCGATAACGGGCGAAATCTCATAGCAGCTCTGGGCCTAGCCGGTTTGACGCACATCCCTTGCCTGGCGCATGTGCTGAATTTGGTGGTGCAGAGGTTCCTTAAAAACTACCCCGATATGTCAGAGCTGCTGCAGAAAGTGCGGGCCGTTTGTGCGCACTTTCGGCGTTCTCACCCTGCTGCTGCTCGCCTGGCAGCGCTGCAGCGTAACTTCGGCCTTCCCGCTCACCGCCTCATATGTGACGTGCCCACAAGGTGGAACTCCACCTTGCACATGCTGGAAAGACTGTGCGAGCAGCAGCAGGCCATAGTGGAGTTTCAGCTGCAGCACGCACGCGTGAGTCGCTCTGCGGAACAGCACCACTTCACCACCAATAACTGGGCCTCCATGCGAGACCTGTGTGCCTTGTTGCGCTGTTTTGAGTACTCCACCAACATGGCCAGTGGCAATGACGCCGTTCTCAGCTTAACTATCCCACTTCTATGCCTCCTTGAAAAAACAATTCGGGCGATGATGGAAGAGGATGTGGCACAGGATGAGGAGGAGGAGGAGGATGAAGAGGTAACATTTCCAAGGCTTTCAGGGCAGTCATTCGCAAGGGGCTCCGAGGGTGGGTTCCTGCACACGCAAACGCCAGGGACGCAATTGTCCAGCAGGGGCACAGTTCTGGAGGATGAGGAGGATGAGGAGGAGGAGGAGCTGGAGGAGGAGATGGAACCATGTTCACAGCAGGGTGGCACCCAGGCCAGCTCATGGCCATCACTGGTGCGTGGCTGGGGGGATACAGAGGACACGGACCATACACCTCCCACAGAGGACAGCCTTTCGTCGCCTCTGGGCAGCCTGGCACACATGAGCGATTACATGCTGCAGTGTCTCCACAACGACCGCCGAGTTGCCCACATTCTAACTTGTGCTGATTACTGGGTGGCCACGCTGCTGGATCCCCGTTACAAGGACAACGTACCGTCCTTAATTCACTCACTGGAGCGCGATCGCAAGATGCGCGAGTACAAGCGCACGCTGGTAGACGCCATGCTGCTGGCATTCCCATCTGACAGCGGGGCCACAGTGGAAGCACAAGGCAGAGGAGGAGGAGGAGGAGGTCGCCAACGCAACCAGGGCACCGCCAGCACCTCAGAAGGCAGGGTTAGCATGGCCGAAATGTGGAAAAGCTTTGTCAGCACGCCACAACAAACAGCAGCACCAGCAGCTCAGATGGAACGTCTTAGCAGGAGGCAGCATTTTACCAACATGGTGGAGCAGTATGTGTGCACACGCCTACATGTAGTGAATGACGGGTCTGCCCCCTTCAACTTCTGGGTCTCCAAATTGGGCACATGGCCTGAGCTTGCCCTTTACGCCTTGGAGGTGCTGGCGTGCCCTGCAGCCAGTGTATTATCTGAACGGGTATTTAGCACGGCTGGGGGCGTTATAACAGACAAGCGCAGCCGCCTGTCCAGAGACAATGTGGACAAGCTCACGTTCATTAAAATGAACCAGGCATGGATCCCACGGGACTTTTCCGTACCTTATGCAGAATAGCAATGGATACCGACCTTACCCACCCATTGTTCCATTTTTGCTCTTTCTCACTCTTTTGGGGTGTACCCTCATTTAAAATTTGTGAAAAGAAGCAGTGTTGGCTACCTCGTCCTCCTCCTCAGGGCCAGATTAATGTAGGGTCTATTGGAGCTGCAGCTCCAGGCCCCTACCTTTTATATAGGCCCCGGGTTGGCCATATTCACTGTTACCGCTCTTCTGTCACTTGTAAACACAGAAGTCTGGCTTCTATGCTCGCTTCCCCAGGCAGCACCCTCAGAACCTCCCCACACAGCGTGAAGGCCGGACAAGGAGGGACAGTTGGCGATGCATGGATGTGTTTATGGGCTTCAGAGACAGCATCCCATGTTGAATTAGGCATGCATGGCTGCACCCTTCCTCCTCTGGGTGCATGGCAAGGCACGGCCCTAAGGCCCTTCAAAATCCTCAGCACCAAGCCCATGATGCTGTTAATCCGGCCCTGGTCCTCCTCCACCGCCGCTTCCACCTACACCGCCCATAGGTGTGCGCAGCCTATTGCATTAAGGTGTGCACCCCAAAGTTGAAATACACATGCATGTGTTTGCCAGCAGGGAGAGTAATGTATCGGGGCCATGTACCTGTAGGCAAGGAGAAATAGAGCAGAGCAGGTCCCAGGGAGATCTTTCCCATCTCCTCACTGGCAATGCTATGTGCCCTAGGTGATTAGGGTGTGCCCAGGCACACCCAGCACACCCTGTGCGCACGCCTATGTCACCGCCACATCCACCACCACCTCAACCTCCCTCCTACTCCATATGGGCCTCGTCCTTCAGAGATGAAGAAGAACATTGTTTTATTTTTCTGTTTTTTTTTGTTGTTTTAAGTTATTTCCCTATCCACATTTGTTTGCAGAGCACTTGCCATGCTCTTAATTACGTTTTGCTGCCATTTGCAGCACTCTAGCCCTTTCCTTTGGTGTTTTAGAGCCATTTTAGTGCCTTAAAGTTCGGGTCCCCATTGACTTCAATGGGGTTCGGTGTCCGGGAAAAGTTCGGTAAAAGTCCGGGACACGGACCCGGACTTTTTTTTAAAGTTCGGCCGAACCCGTCGAACACGGACATCTAGGTGTCCGCTCAACCCTAGTTCTAAGTCTATCTTCTGTTAGCCATGGCGGCATTTCCTGAGGTGTGTTGTTTAGTTCGGCCTTACAAGCTAGGTTTGTGTAGCCCCCCGATTCTTTTGTGAAGACTGAAGAGAAGAAATGATTTAACACTTCCGCCTTTTCTCTGCCCTCAGTGGCCATATTTCCTTTGTCATCTTTTATGGGGCCAATGTGTTCTGGCCTCGCTTTCTTACTGTTTATATACTTAAAGAACTTCTTGGGGTTCTTTTTACTCTCAAAGTGAAAAGCAAAAAATATTGCGCTAACCATAAAAAAGCTGCTACACCAAACAACTGACAAGAAAATTGTGAATAGCAAAATGTGGAAAAAAGTGCAGCGCTAATAAATACTAGCAATATAAACGTGTATATATATAAACCAAGAAAGGTAAATACAAATAAATAGCAAAATTAATAAAAGTGAACATCAAATCAACAGTCCCATATGTGAAGTGAAAAAAACAGTCCACAACGGTGATAATTGAAGTGCTCACTGGATCCCAACACCAACAAGATATAGAGATATAATGTGCTCACCAGAACGATAGGACTCAAAATGCCATATAGCATATGAGTCAAATCAGCTTGTTGTACAATGGATGGATAATCCGAAAGGGATGACTGAGGTCACTGATGTTGAGGTGAAGAGGTAATAGCAGATATGAACCGTCACACCAGAGAGGCTCTCACTCCGTCAGATGGCCAGAAAGGAACCAAAAAACAAGGGAGCACAAAATAGTGTAACACTGCTAAAATTTTAATTAAATAAAAATACACCAAATTGCACTTACAAACATCTCGTGGTAAAGAGCGTATACAGATGCAAAGGTAGGCTGTCAGCAGCGTGGCCTTGACGCGTTTCAGCATAAATGCTTTTTTCAAAAGATAGTGCCAGCCAAACACCCACAAAAGCCACTTATTTATAATCTAAGTAGTAATAAGTCACCCAATGAGAAGATGCCTACTGTGCAGACACACCAAGCCCAAAATGGCGTCGGCTTGCACTCCAAGCCTCGTTTTCAATGTGGCTATGGATGCCTATTGTGCAGACAAACTGAGCCCAAAATGGAGTCGGCGTGTGTTCCAAGCCTCATTTTCAATGTGGCTATGGAGCACAACATCACTTCCGGGTAAACAGGAAGTGCATCATATGCGGAAGTAACCACATTCCAAGCCTCATGTTCAGATAAACCAGAGGCACAGCATCACTTCCGGGATAGACAGCAAGCAGCATCATATGAGGAAGTGCAGCCGTGCCATACAGAGCAAACAGGATGTGACAACGCAGAGAAAGCACCAATTCAATCAGGGGACAGAGCCAAAAATACTGTATAAAGCACAAATGCAATGCAAATATAAATTAAAACAATACTTAATAAAGGACAATTGCAATGCAAATATAAATTGAATATAACAACATTTGAATAGACAGAGATATACTAAATAAATAATATATCATGAATGAATTAAAACGGTATATATAAAAAAAGGATAAAATGCAATGGCAAGAATATATAAATGCCATAAAATATAAAAACAGTAAAAATATTTTAAAAGCAATATGAAAAATATAAAAATGCCAATTAATTATGAGAAAGAGGATAAAATATCTTGTAGAAAAATAGAAAAAAGGAGATGGTGTGTATAGAACGAGCAAATAGAGGGGACAGTAATAGAATCAATTTAAGATGTATTAATAAAAGCGTTAATGTCCCACTCTATATTAAGTCCGTGAGGATGGTAAGACCGTAATGTGTAGATCCAATAGGTCTCACGTTGTGAAACCCCACGGATCTTAGAGCCACCTCTCCAAGGAGCAGTAAAACGATCAATAACTTGAAAAAGTGTCCCTTTAGGGCTTTTTTGGTGATGTAATAAATAATGTTTATAGACATTATGTTTGTCCTTCCCTTTAATTATTTTAGTGATATGTTCGTTTAATCTAACGTAAAAGGGTCTAATGGTTCGGCCCACATATTGTTTATGGCAGGGGCAGGTCAGTAAGTAAACAACATGAGTGGTGGTGCATGTGGCAAAGAATTTAATTTCATATATGCAACTGGTCACTGTAGATTGAAAAGACAGGATTCTTTTGCTCTGATTGCAATTACACATGCACACCCTGCATTTACGACAGGGGTAGTAACCAACAAGATCCAGAAAAAACTTTGGTCTTGTTGGTTCATCTACCACATTAGGGGCCAACTTATTTCTAAAGGATGGGGCACCTCTGAATGTGACAACTGGCTTATCAGGAAGTACAGGATTCAACACCCGATCATTTTTAAGGATGTCCCAGTGTTTTAGAAAAATCTTTTTAATGGCCTTATGTTGGGTGGAATATTCTGTGAATAAGGACCATTTTGTAAAACCTGGGTCATCTTTTTTAGCAGTGGAACCATTCAATAATTGGGATCTGTCTGTTCGTAATACCTCTTTAATAGTAGATTCTAAAGAGCCCTGTTCATAACCTTTGGTCAGAAATCTCTCTTTAAGGACCTCTGACTGTTGGAGGAATTCATCGTCACGAGTACAATTTCGCCGGAGCCTAATAAATTGGCTTTTGGGTACACCATTCAGCCAAGCCCTATGGTGGCAGCTATCTATCGGTAAGTATGAATTACGGTCGGTGTCTTTGAAGAATGTACTCGTGACAAATTGGTTATTAACCAATCTAATGTTTAGGTCTAGAAAATGAATGGTATTATTACTAGACTCATAAGACAGATGAATGCCCCTTTCATTGGTATTTAAAAGGGACATAAAGGAGTCTAAAGATACAGAATCCCCCTGCCATAGGAGGAGGATGTCGTCTATATAACGAATCCACAAAACCAACTCAGGCCTATTTTGTGGATAGACAACATCCTCCTCCCATTTGGCCATAAATAGGTTGGCCAGGCTAGGGGCAAATTTTGCCCCCATAGCAACACCTCTTTGTTGCAGGTAAAACTGATTGTTAAACCAAAAGTAGTTATGTCCGGTAGCGAACAATAACAGCTCCAAAATAAAATCACGTTGTAATGGTGATAGAGATAAATCATTTTTTAAGAAGTGTTCCACTGCTTCAAGCCCTAGATTGTGTGGGATACAGGTATACAATGATGTAACATCTGCCGTTACCATAAGATGTTCACCTTCCAACTTGATGTTATTTAGGATGTTAATTACATCACGAGTATCTTTGATATAAGATGGAGTTTTGTATACCAAAGGCTGTAGGTAAAAGTCAATATATTTACCTATGCGAGAAGTGATGGAATTAATCCCGCTTACAATGGGGCGACCAGGTGGACGAATAGGATCTTTATGGATTTTCGGAAGGTAATACATCACTGGTATACGAGGGGCTGTAGGGACCAGGAATGATTTCTCTTTTTTGTCCAAAATATGATCTCTATATCCCTTATTGATTATTTTGGCCAATTTCCCCTTAAACTGAGACGTGGGGTTATTGGGCAATTGTGTATAGGTGTCCTGATCGCTTAAAATCCTGTCCATTTCCTGATAATAGTCCTGTTTGTGCAACACTACAATTCCGCCCCCTTTATCAGCGGGGCGGATAACAAGTTGCTTCTTTTCACATAAGGATTTTAGACCAGACCTCAATTGAGGATGTGAGTAAGGTCTTTTGATTGGCAGATCTGCAAGATCTTTTAATACCAAGTCCTTAAACACTGTGACAGAGTGTTTCTTAATATAGAGTGGGACATTAACGCTTTTATTAATACATCTTAAATTGATTCTATTACTGTCCCCTCTATTTGCTCGTTCTATACACACCATCTCCTTTTTTCTATTTTTCTACAAGATATTTTATCCTCTTTCTCATAATTAATTGGCATTTTTATATTTTTCATATTGCTTTTAAAATATTTTTACTGTTTTTATATTTTATGGCATTTATATATTCTTGCCATTGCATTTTATCCTTTTTTTTATATATACCGTTTTAATTCATTCATGATATATTATTTATTTAGTATATCTCTCTCTATTCAAATGTTGTTATATTCAATTTATATTTGCATTGCAATTGTCCTTTATTAAGTATTGTTTTAATTTATATTTGCATTGCATTTGTGCTTTATACAGTATTTTTGGCTCTGTCCCCTGATTGAATTGGTGCTTTCTCTGCGTTGTCACATCCTGTTTGCTCTGTATGGCACGGCTGCACTTCCTCATATGATGCTGCTTCCTGTCTATCCCGGAAGTGATGCTGTGCCTCTGGTTTATCTGAACATGAGGCTTGGAATGTGGTTACTTCCGCATATGATGCACTTCCTGTTTACCCGGAAGTGATGTTGTGCTCCATAGCCACATTGAAAACGAGGCTTGGAGTGCAAGCCGACGCCATTTTGGGCTTGGTGTGTCTGCACAGTAGGCATCTTCTCATTGGGTGACTTATTACTACTTAGATTATAAATAAGTGGCTTTTGTGGGTGTTTGGCTGGCACTATCTTTTAAAAAAAGCATTTATGCTGAAACGCGTCAAGGCCACGCTGCTGACAGCCTACCTTTGCATCTGTATACGCTCTTTACCACGAGATGTTTGTAAGTGCAATTTGGTGTATTTTTATTTAATTAAAATTTTAGCAGTGTTACACTATTTTGTGCTCCCTTGTTTTTTGGTTCCTTTCTGGCCATCTGACGGAGTGAGAGCCTCTCTGGTGTGACGGTTCATATCTGCTATTACCTCCTCACCTCAACATCAGTGACCTCAGTCATCCCTTTCGGATTATCCATCCATTGTACAACAAGCTGATTTGACTCATATGCTATATGGCATTTTGAGTCCTATCGTTCTGGTGAGCACATTATATCTCTATATCTTGTTGGTGTTGGGATCCAGTGAGCACTTCAATTATCACCGTTGTGGACTGTTTTTTTCACTTCACATATGGGACTGTTGATTTGATGTTCACTTTTATTCATTTTGCTATTTATTTGTATTTACCTTTCTTGGTTTATATATATACACGTTTATATTGCTAGTATTTATTAGCGCTGCACTTTTTTCCACATTTTGCTATTCACAATTTTCTTGTCAGTTGTTTGGTGTAGCAGCTTTTTTATGGTTAGCGCAATATTTTTTGCTTTTCACTTTTTGGTTATTTATGACTTTTATCTATTGCTGCTTCCTAATTTTATTTTAATTGTATCACTGGTCTCCACATTATGGATATCTTTGATTACAGAGCAGCCAGGACTTTCACCTCGGATGGTGTATTTATTTCCACCAGTTCCGAAACAGAGGTTGGGGGTTTGTTCTTACGCCTTAAAAACCTCATGGTATCTGAACTGCACTGTGAATGGGACATTGCATTTTTGGAGCATTACACTTCCAAATCAATGGTCCCCAGAAGCCTCAGGTGGGAAGTCTCCCCTCAATCAGGAGACCTTGCCCTTGACGCTTGGTATGCGTACTTTAATGACGCAGGAGTGAAACTTTTAAATCATCTTATTGAGATCAAACGTAAAAAATTGATCTCCCTTGATCGTGAAATCAAGGAGATGAAAGATAAGGTTTCCCCTTTTAACATGACTGCAGAGTATAAAACTCTATCTGCCAATTTACAACAATATTTAGAAAAAGAGGATAGGGATCAAAAGATCAAAAAACAGAAAAAATATAACAGGGATATCTCTGATTATAACAATAAGATAGTCTTTAAATGGCAAAAAAACCTTGCTGACAACACTTGTGATGATCCAACTGCAATGGACCAATCAGATGGCGACAGAGAGAACAATATTACTCACTCTTCCTCTGTTCTCCAACCATCTTCTAAACCTATTAAACCCAAATCTAAGGGCCCTCCCCCCAAGAAGGGCCCTAAAAAAGGGAAGGGTAACAACCAAAATTATGGATCTCAGAAGGGTGGATGGTTTCCTCAGTATTCGAATTCCCCTAGAGGTAATTGGAATAATCGTGACTACCATCAGAGGGGTTTTTCTCCCCCTCCCCAGAGACCATATTATCAACAGGTACATACTCCACAACAATTTCATAATCGTTATGGTGTTAATACTTATAATAGGTTTTCCCCTTTGAGACCACCGCCACCACATAGGGATGAAGATCCCCGTTATACAGAGGAGACACATGACCAGAGAAATATGTCTCCCTTTGACTATAATCAACCACGCCCTGGTCCAAGTCACAATTGGGATTTTCCCCGAGAAACCAACAAAGGGAAAAGGGGCCCCGAGTCAAGAGAGGCACCAGAGGGGGGTGGCGGATCCAGAGGAAAAAAACAAAAAACATAACTGGTTCCGGTATCTTTAACCTTAGTAAGGTGGAACTCACTAAAGAGGAGTTATACACCTTAGATAAAGGCTTAAAGTACGTTCCATCAAAGCCTATGAACAAATTTAATACTTTTATCGACGTTCAGAAATTTGTTCGTAGGATCAATGTACAACGGTACATTCTTTCTAATCCTAGATCTACTTCCTATACGGAATACTCTAGTATTAGACACTCTGGATTGTCAAATCCTTCATTATTTAATCCTCCTGGCCCCATGGCCCCTTCTGTCACAGTGTTTAAGGACTTGGTATTAAAAGATCTTGCAGATCTGCCAATCAAAAGACCTTACTCACATCCTCAATTGAGGTCTGGTCTAAAATCCTTATGTGAAAAGAAGCAACTTGTTATCCGCCCCGCTGATAAAGGGGGCGGAATTGTAGTGTTGGACAAACAGGACTATTATCAGGAAATGGACAGGATTTTAAGTGATCAGGACACCTATACACAATTGCCCAATAACCCCACGTCTCAGTTTAAGGGGAAATTGGCCAAAATAATCAATAAGGGATATAGAGATCATATTTTGGACAAAAAAGAGAAATCATTCCTGGTCCCTACAGCCCCTCGTATACCAGTGATGTATTACCTTCCGAAAATCCATAAAGATCCTATTCGTCCACCTGGTCGCCCCATTGTAAGCGGAATTAATTCCATCACTTCTCGCATAGGTAAATATATTGACTTTTACCTACAGCCTTTGGTATACAAAACTCCATCTTATATCAAAGATACTCGTGATGTAATTAACATCCTAAATAACATCAAGTTGGAAGGTGAACATCTTATGGTAACGGCAGATGTTACATCATTGTATACCTGTATCCCACACAATCTAGGGCTTGAAGCAGTGGAACACTTCTTAAAAAATGATTTATCTCTATCACCATTACAACGTGATTTTATTTTGGAGCTGTTATTGTTCGCTACCGGACATAACTACTTTTGGTTTAACAATCAGTTTTACCTGCAACAAAGAGGTGTTGCTATGGGGGCAAAATTTGCCCCTAGCCTGGCCAACCTATTTATGGCCAAATGGGAGGAGGATGTTGTCTATCCACAAAATAGGCCTGAGTTGGTTTTGTGGATTCGTTATATAGACGACATCCTCCTCCTATGGCAGGGGGATTCTGTATCTTTAGACTCCTTTATGTCCCTTTTAAATACCAATGAAAGGGGCATTCATCTGTCTTATGAGTCTAGTAATAATACCATTCATTTTCTAGACCTAAACATTAGATTGGTTAATAACCAATTTGTCACGAGTACATTCTTCAAAGACACCGACCGTAATTCATACTTACCGGTAGATAGCTGCCACCATAGGGCTTGGCTGAATGGTGTACCCAAAAGCCAATTTATTAGGCTCAGGCGAAATTGTACTCGTGACGATGAATTCCTCCAACAGTCAGAGGTCCTTAAAGAGAGATTTCTGACCAAAGGTTATGAACAGGGCTCTTTAGAATCTACTATTAAAGAGGTATTACGAACAGACAGATCCCAATTATTGAATGGTTCCACTGCTAAAAAAGATGACCCAGGTTTTACAAAATGGTCCTTATTCACAGAATATTCCACCCAACATAAGGCCATTAAAAAGATTTTTCTAAAACACTGGGACATCCTTAAAAATGATCGGGTGTTGAATCCTGTACTTCCTGATAAGCCAGTTGTCACATTCAGAGGTGCCCCATCCTTTAGAAATAAGTTGGCCCCTAATGTGGTAGATGAACCAACAAGACCAAAGTTTTTTCTGGATCTTGTTGGTTACTACCCCTGTCGTAAATGCAGGGTGTGCATGTGTAATTGCAATCAGAGCAAAAGAATCCTGTCTTTTCAATCTACAGTGACCAGTTGCATATATGAAATTAAATTCTTTGCCACATGCACCACCACTCATGTTGTTTACTTACTGACCTGCCCCTGCCATAAACAATATGTGGGCCGAACCATTAGACCCTTTTACGTTAGATTAAACGAACATATCACTAAAATAATTAAAGGGAAGGACAAACATAATGTCTATAAACATTATTTATTACATCACCAAAAAAGCCCTAAAGGGACACTTTTTCAAGTTATTGATCGTTTTACTGCTCCTTGGAGAGGTGGCTCTAAGATCCGTGGGGTTTCACAACGTGAGACCTATTGGATCTACACATTACGGTCTTACCATCCTCACGGACTTAATATAGAGTGGGACATTAACGCTTTTATTAATACATCTTAAATTGATTCTATTACTGTCCCCTCTATTTGCTCGTTCTATACACACCATCTCCTTTTTTCTATTTTTCTACAAGATATTTTATCCTCTTTCTCATAATTAATTGGCATTTTTATATTTTTCATATTGCTTTTAAAATATTTTTACTGTTTTTATATTTTATGGCATTTATATATTCTTGCCATTGCATTTTATCCTTTTTTTATATATACCGTTTTAATTCATTCATGATATATTATTTATTTAGTATATCTCTGTCTATTCAAATGTTGTTATATTCAATTTATATTTGCATTGCAATTGTCCTTTATTAAGTATTGTTTTAATTTATATTTGCATTGCATTTGTGCTTTATACAGTATTTTTGGCTCTGTCCCCTGATTGAATTGGTGCTTTCTCTGCGTTGTCACATCCTGTTTGCTCTGTATGGCACGGCTGCACTTCCTCATATGATGCTGCTTCCTGTCTATCCCGGAAGTGATGCTGTGCCTCTGGTTTATCTGAACATGAGGCTTGGAATGTGGTTACTTCCGCATATGATGCACTTCCTGTTTACCCGGAAGTGATGTTGTGCTCCATAGCCACATTGAAAATGAGGCTTGGAACACACGCCGACTCCATTTTGGGCTCAGTTTGTCTGCACAATAGGCATCCATAGCCACATTGAAAACGAGGCTTGGAGTGCAAGCCGACGCCATTTTGGGCTTGGTGTGTCTGCACAGTAGGCATCTTCTCATTGGGTGACTTATTACTACTTAGATTATAAATAAGTGGCTTTTGTGGGTGTTTGGCTGGCACTATCTTTTAAAAAAAGCATTTATGATGAAACGCGTCAAGGCCACGCTGCTGACAGCCTACCTTTGCATCTGTATACGCTCTTTACCACGAGATGTTTGTAAGTGCAATTTGGTGTATTTTTATTTAATTAAAATTTTAGCAGTGTTACACTATTTTGTGCTCCCTTGTTTTTTGGTTCCTTTCTGGCCATCTGACGGAGTGAGAGCCTCTCTGGTGTGACGGTTCATATCTGCTATTACCTCTTCACCTCAACATCAGTGACCTCAGTCATCCCTTTCGGATTATCCATCCATTGTACAACAAGCTGATTTGACTCATATGCTATATGGCATTTTGAGTCCTATCGTTCTGGTGAGCACATTATATCTCTATATCTTGTTGGTGTTGGGATCCAGTGAGCACTTCAATTATCACCGTTGTGGACTGTTTTTTTCACTTCACATATGGGACTGTTGATTTGATGTTCACTTTTATTCATTTTGCTATTTATTTGTATTTACCTTTCTTGGTTTATATATATACACGTTTATATTGCTAGTATTTATTAGCGCTGCACTTTTTTCCACATTTTTCTTTTTACTCTCCTCCGCTATATGTCTCTCGTGTTCGATTTTAGCCGCCCTGATTTCGTCTTTACATTTCTTATTACACTCTTTGTAATGCTTAAATGCTGCCAATGACCCCTCAGTCTTGTATTTTTTGAAGGCCTTATCTTTAGCACTAATATACATTTTCATGTTGGAGTTTAGCCACCCAGGGTTTAATTTTGCTCTTTTAAATTTATTTCCCTTTGGAATGCACTGGTCAATCCCCTTGTTAAGTATGCTCTTGAAGCACTCCCATTTTTCCTCCATGTTCTTTTTTCCCAGGGTTCTATCCCAATTGATATTTTCTAGCAGCGAGCGCAGTTTAGGGAAATTGGCTCTTTTGAAATTCAGTGTCCTTATATTGCTTCCTATAACTGTAATTAATACTGAAACTTATTGACCTATGGTCACTGTTTTCTAAGTTGTCCCGTATTTCTATATCCGTGAGCAGGTCTGTATTGTTGGTAATCAGTAGGTCAAGTACTGCATTTTTTCTCGTCGGTGCATTCACCATCTGACCCATGAAATTGTCCTGCAAAACATTTAGGAACTGCCTAGCCTTGGCTGAGTGTGCGGTTCCTTCTGCCCAGTCTATATCTGGATAATTAAAGTCCCCCATTATAATGACATTTCCTATCCTTGCTGCCAATCCTATCTGTAAAATGAGGTCCGCCTCCCCCTCCTCCCTCAGGTTGGGGGGCCTATAGCATACGCCCAATATTACCTTCCCCACCGTGCCTTCCCTTTGAAGCTCTACCCATAGGGATTCTGCTTCATCCATAGCTCCATTATTAATATCATCCCTCATATTTACCTGTATACTGTTCTTAATATACAGACATACCCCTCCTCCTTTTTTACCCTCTCTATCTCTGCGATAAAGGGAATACCCCTGAATGGTTGCCATCCAGTCATGAGAGCTGTCAAACCAAGTCTCAGTTATCCCCACAAAATCTAAGTCCTCCTCAAACATCAGCAGCTCCAGCTCTCCCATCTTGTTGGCCAGGCTTCTGGCATTGGTATACAAACCTCTTAATTTTGTCCGGTTACATATATCCTCATTTGATGTTTTTAGGCTGCTCTCCTGATTTTTCCCCATACCCACCCTGGGTATAGGAGCTCCGAACACCCTACCGCTAATGCCCCCATTCCAAAGTATGTAGTGCAAATTCCTTGGGATGTTGAGGCTTAGGACACAAGGAGGGCAACACAATGTCCTCATTTAAGTGGAAACACCTTTGGAAGGAAGGACGGATCCAGACGAAGCACCACTTTATCCCTGTGAACCACCAGATAGGGAGAACGATAGGACGAAGCCCCCAGTTCCGACACCCTGCACGTAGAAGTAATAGCCACCAAGGCCACCTTCTGGGATAAGGTAAGTAGGGGAATCTCCCGAATATTTTCATAGGGAGGCTTCTGGAGAACCAACAGACCCAAATTAAGGTCCCAAGGTGGCAACAGAGATCTCACCGGCGGTGCCAAGTGTCGCACCCCCTGGATAAAGTTACCCACCAGGGAATGGGTGGCTAGTGGCATCTGGAAGAAAATTGCCAAGGCCGAGAACTGACCCTTGATAGTACTCAAGGCCAATTTTTGATCAACTCCCCATTGAAGGAAGTCCAAGATCCGAGCCACCGAGTAAGAGCAAGGGGGAACCCCAACAGACTCACACCACGCAATATACGACTTCTACGTACGACGATATATCTTTCTAGAAGTCGCTTTTTTTGCTTTAAGCAGAGTGGAAATCATTGAAGCAGACAATCCCCTGTCCTTCAGTACCTGGCTTTCAACAGCCAAGCTGTCAAAGCCAGCGACTGTAAAGTAGGGTGAAAGATCAGCCCTTGAGACAGTAGATCCTCCCTGAGAGGAAGTCTCCAAGGAATATCTGCGACTAGCCTGACCAGGTCAGCGTACCAAGCTTGGCGAGGCCAGTCCGGAGCCACAAGGATGACCGGAATCCCTTCTGCCTCGATCCTGCGAAGAAGTCTTGGCAGCAACTTGAGCGGGAGAAAAGCATAAATCAGCTGATACTGACCCCACGGATCAACCAACGCGTCTGTGGCTTCTGCCAGAGGGTCCAGAGATCGGGCCACAAACCTCTGCACTTTCCTGTTGATCCGAGATGCCAATAGATCTACTTGTGGAGTGCCCCAACGGAGGCATATGACTGCTGGAACACCTCAGGATGGAGAGACCATTCCTATGGATCCAAGGTCTGCCGACTGAGGTAATCCGCCTGCCCATTTTCCACTCCTGGAATGTGAACGGCGGAAAGAGCTGGAACAGAGTGTTCCGCCCATCAAAGGATGCTCACCACCTCTCTAAGGCCGCAAGAACACTCTTATTGCCCGTTTGGTGATTGACATTAGCCACAGCCATGACATTGTCTGATTGTACTCCGTCCAGTGAAATAGGCAAAGCTCTCAGCTCCAGAACATTGATCGGTAACCTAGATTCCTCCAGAGACCAGACCCCTTGAGCAGAAAGCTTGCCTAGAACACCTACCCACCCGGAGAGACTGGCATCCGTGGTGATCACTGTCCAATATAGGGGGGGGGAAGGATTTTCATAGATTGAGCGTCGGGGACCGAAGCCACCATATCAGTGACCCCCTGGTCCCCCGGCTCAGCTGGGTCTAGTTGTCCATGGAATTTGGATCTTTGTTCCATTTGAGAAGGATTTCCTTCTGGAGGATTCTCGTGTTTAATTGAGCAAAAGGGACCGCCTCAAAGGACGACACCATCAGTGCCAGTACTCTCATAGTCCAAAGGGACGACCGTTTGCTAAAAAGTAATAGCTGAATCGAAGTCTGGAGCTTGTGAAGTTTTTCCAGAGGAAGAAACACCCTGGCTGAGGACAAATCCAAAGTCAGGCCCAGATAGTCCAGTCTCATGGAAGGAACCAGGGACGACTTCTGAAGGTTCAGAATCCACCTGAACTCATCCAGAGTTCTCATGGTGATCTCTAAGTTTGTCAGCAGCACCGTGGGAGACTTTGCACGGAGAAGCAGATCGTCCAGGTAATCCAAGACCGATGTCCCCCGCTGGCATAACAACTCCAGGACCGGAGCTAACACCTTTGTGAAGACCCGAGGGGCAGAGGCGAGACTAAATTGTAACCCCACAAACTGACAGTGACCCTTTCCCAGGGCAAAACGGAGAAACCGTTGATGTCCTGCACATATCGGAATGTGGGGGTAGGCATCTTTGATGTCTATGGAGGCCAGGAAATCCCCCTGATGTAGGGAAGCCACCACCATGCAAATGGATTCCATCTTAAATTTCTGAATTCGCACAAAGCAATTCAGTGCCTTTAGGTCCAGCCCTGTAAGACCATAATGTCATCAAGGGTAGCCCCAAACAGGCGATCACCTTGAAAAGGCTCAAGTATACGTCGGAGGACCACCGCTGCAACCGACAGTCGGGCCAATATCTGAGCAGCATCCAGCGAGGCATCGCAAACAAATTGCAGCCCCTGCAGCAACTGATCCGTCAGCTCCGCAAAGGAAGTTGTACCCCCTCCAGGTCACGACATAGTAACTTAGCCCATTCAGTTAAGGTTTGTGACACAAGGGCAATAGCAAACACCGGTCTTAGTGCAGACCCCGCCGCCGCCATAGAGACTCGAGGCAGATGCTTTTCTCCAGGACATAACACCTAGCCCTGCATCCAGGCTATTTGGGAGTAAATTCCATGGATATCTCATATATATGGGCTTGACCAGACATACATACTTTGACAGGTCTGGTAGTTCTAGGGGGGGCTGAACCGGAGGGTCAATTAAACCAGTCTTCTGTACTAATTGGAGCCCAAGATGTTGGCCAGAATATATACTCCATGTACTTAAAAGGTCTGGCAACTCCTAAGAGATTCACAATATTACTCCCCTTCCTGGATTGCGGACAATATATAGGCTGTCCTGTCTACCATCATATTCATTACTGCAGACATTTTGAGGAATACATTCTTGATTTAAGGATTTACTGATCCTGGGTTTGACTTACCTGTTCAACCCTATTCAACTTATTTTTCACGTGAATACTCACATAAAAATGAAAAGATCTATTAGATTTGTTTGCTCTGCCTCATATATCCTCTCTCGCGCATTCTATGTCCACTCGGGAGACATTGGCTACACCCAGTTACAGAAATCTCTGATGTAAAATTGTGGTCCTGAAGAAGCACACTGTGAAACGCGTTGACCCAAAGATCAGATATAATTATATAATATATACTGTACTCCAATATTGTGAAATTATTAATAACCCACACATTTTTCCCATTGTCTTGTGACTATATGGGTAAAAATAGTTTGGGGTTATTCGATTTTAACACTGTCTATATGTATGGTATGTCCCAATGAGGAAATATGTTCGTTTGTCCTCATTTTTATGTTGGTTGTAATCAATAAACAAACTTTAACTATATGATTCGCTATGATTCATTCTATGATGTGCCTTAAAAAGTCCAGTCATATGTCCTTGAGAAGAATCAACTGTGGTTGGGTTTCTCAACCCACGATCCTTCACAGTTCCTTTTTTTCTTCCTAGTGTCCTACTCCTGTAGGGGCAGTGTAACCCTACTGTTATGAAAAACAGAGACTGTGTCCATCAATAAAGATAAATCATTTTTTTCTGCCGGCGATTTCTTGCACAGCAAAAATAATCACAGCTGCCTGATTGTTTTTACAGTCGGCGGAAGTTTACCATAGAGCTGATCAAGGACCAGATGGTCCCTGGTCATCTCTAAGACTCTTGGAGGCAGGGCGCGACATTACGACATCACGTCCAACCCTGGCAGTTGTAGACACTGCCGTTTGTTCAGCTGAAAAGCTTGAGATCTTTTTTTTTTTTTTTTTGATCTCAGACTTTCCAGCCTGGAGCAGAGATGTGTTTTGCAACCTTTTTTCAGTCAAGGCACCCTTTAAATTTATATACAGTCACAAAGCACTCCTTTCTAAAATGTAAAGATCTATTCTAATAGTTTTAAATAATGCAGCAACATCCACACAATTAGGACACCCAACGTTAGAGGTGATTTTTTCTTCCAAAGCAAATACACTTTTGCACACTGGTATTGACTAGTATACCAATGTTTCATTCAGCTAATGTGACCCCAGTGCTGAGGGAGAGAGGCAGAGGAAGGTCATAAAAAGGATGCTATGGAGGCAACAGACATCAACCTTATTAACGGACATCATTGGTTGTTAGGATGCCAGTGTCTAGAAAGTCATAATGGTGCATAATGAAAACCTGGGCTTTGTGTAAATAAAAGGCAGGCTTTATCCACCTCTGCTGGCTCGTATACAATTTTTGATAAATTTTTAGGCATTTTGCCAAGGTACCCATATAGATGCCTCAAGATCTTTTCATAAAGAGGACCTGTCTTGCCCTTACCTATTACAAGGGATGTTTACATTCCTTGTAATAGGAATAAAAGTGATAAAAAAAAAAAAAATTTAAAAGGGAATGTAAAAAAAAAAAAAAATTAAAGTGCCCCTGTGCCCTCATGCTCGCAGGTAGAGGCAAACACATATGTAGGTCACGTCCGCATATGTAAACGGTGTTAAAACAACACGTGAGGTGTCGCCACGAACGTTAGCAATATTTCTAGCACAAGACCTCCTCTGTAACTCTAAATTGGTAACCTGTAAAAAAATTTAACGTGTAGCCTATGGAGATTAAGTACTGAAGTTTGGCGCCAATCCACGAGTGTGCACAATTCTAAAGTGTGACATGTTAGGTAACTAATTACTCGGCGTAACATCATCTTTCACATTATACAACAAAGTTGGGCTAACTTTACGGTTTCATTTTAATTTATGAAAGTTTTTTTTTTCCCAGAAAAATCGCATTTGGAAAACTGCTGCGCAAATACCGTATGCCATAAACAATTACAATGACCACCATTTTATTCCCTAGGGTCTCCGCTACAAAAAAAATGGGATTTTGATTTACCGTAAAATCCATTTCTCGTATGTTCATTGACGGACACAACTCCTGATTCTTCTTAACCATTGGGTTATACTGCCCATAAAGGACCAGGACACTAGGCAGGAAAAAACGCTTGACTACGACTATGGGCAGTCCCAGGGGGTATACACCCACTCTCAGCTATAGGCACTCAGTTTTGTTACAAGCAGTGTCAGAAGAAAGCCAACTCCACAGAGAGGTGGATGCTGTGTCCGTCGAACATCAGAGAAATGGATTTTACGGTAAAACAAAAATCCCATTTTCTCTTTCGTTCATTGATGGACACAGCTCCTGATTTTTCCTAACCATTGGGACCTAGCAAGCAGTGTTAAACATGAGGGTGGGGGAAAAAAAAGCGGAAAAAAAAAAGCGGAAAAAAATTCCCATGGCTAACCATAGCCAACCAGGTAACATGGAGCTCAACCATAAACAACTGGAGGTCACCTAAAAAAACAATACACCCTCAAAGAAGAAGACCAGGTCCTCTAAACAACAGCCAGCAAAAATGTGCGGCCAAAAGAAGCATCCGCAGATGCCAACACATCCACTTTATAAAAATTGTGTAAAAGTGTGCACCGACGACCAGGTGGCCACCTTGCAAACCTGCGCCACTGACACTTGAGGACAGAAGCCCAGGAGACACTAAGCGCCCTAGTAGAGTGCTCCTTGACAGGGAAAGGAGGAACCTGGTCCCTGATGCAAAAGGCCTGAACTACTGCCTGTCTGAACCACCTGAAAATGGTCGCAGAACAAGCAGACAACCCTTTGCGAGGTCTCTCTGTGAGCACAAAAAGAGTCCGACTTCCTAAAACACTCGTAGCTGCCAGGTACACCCTAATTGCCCAGACAACATCCAAGACAAGCAAGGTAATTTCCTTCAGATGTTTAGTCTGGGACACAAGGAAGGCAACACAATGTCTTCATTCAAATGACAGTCAGAGACCAACTTAGGAAGAAACGACAGACAGGGGTGAAGCACCACTTTATCCTTGTGAATCACCAATAAGGCGAAAGAGGAGATAACGCCGCCAGTTCCGACACGTGCAGGCAGAGGTGACAGCCACCAAAAAGACCATCTTCCGGGCAGCGCAAGCAAGGAAACTGTCAGGGAATCAATACCCTGCGCAGGCGCACTGGCGCCGCTAACCGGCGAATGCCTATGCGCATGCGTGTACGAAGAGACACCTTGAATAGCTGGAGGCTACCTTGCAATGGTCAGAGGCTACCTTGCAATGGTCAGAGGCTACCTTGCAATGGTCAGAGGCTACCTTGGAATAGTTTGAGGCTACTAAATTGGCGCCAAAACAGCCTATTTAAACACAGCAGTCACTCCAGGTAATTGCTGTGTTATCATCAGCTCTCCTGTATCCTGTGCCTGTTTATATTCTGCTGTTCCTGTTTACCTGACCCGGCTTGTCTTTGGATTCGGACACCCGTAAGTGATCTGGGGTGAAGTACAGGTTGTAAGGGAAGAACCTTTCCGGAGGATAAGACCGAACTCGATCTCGTAGCCTGACCGAATAACTTCGTGGACCCACGTGTCCTATACCAGGGAGGTCCATGGATTCGGAAACCAGAGAAGACGCCCCCCCTCCCCCACCCTAGATACAGTGAGGACGCCCCTTCATGCAGAGGCAGCTTTGTCTGCAGGTCTGAAACAGCCCATTCGTGGCTTGCCAGACCAGGTCCTCTTGCAATCTCCGGTGGAGGCCCTAACTTTTGATTCCTTGTCTTAAGACCCTGAGGGACAAAAAACCTCCTCTTAGCCGAGGAGAATGGCTCACGTCTACGACAGGGCTCCTTGCCCTTGGTAGCCTGCGGAAGAAGAGTACTATTCCCCCCCTGTGAAACCATACAAGGGGGAGATCAGATAAGGCCTTCTTAGAAGTCTGGTCCGCAGAGCAGTATTTCAGCCAGATAATACCCCGAAGGACCACTGCTGATACAGACAGCCTAGAAATCTAAGAAGCCACATCAAAGAGGCATCAGAGATAAACTGTAGCCCCTGGACCAACTGATCTGCCAGCTCCGCAAAGACAGGGGGAAGCTGTTTCCCCTCCAGGTCCCGACATAAAAGTTTAGCCCACTCGGTCAGAGCTTCCGACACCAGAGCAATGTGCCTAACCAGCCACAGCGAACATATGGCGGGCCAGAGCCTCTGCCCTCCTATCAGCTGGGTATTTAAAAGCCAGGGACTCCTCAACCCGAATGACGGTATCTTTATTTACCTGGAAACCGGCGAGTCCACTACAGATAGGACCGTCCACCTTTAACGCAGTTAATCCTCATAAGTACACCGCAAGCAAAAAGTGCTTAGGAACCACTGTGTTTTGGACAGCCCCACTGTTTTGTGACAAAGTTGTCAAAGTAAGCGGAAAAGGGAACACTCTCGCCGCTTTGGAGGGCCTGTGGGTGCCAAACAGGACCGGCGCCTCCGACGCAGCATCAGCCGCAACCTCCTTTTTAAAGTGTCACGCACTGATACAAACAGTGCATTCACCAGAGCCTTTTCATGCCCGGCTAGAGGAGCAGAGGAATTATCTTCACTATCTGAGCATTAAGGGTGTGTGGACGGAGACCCAGTAGGGTCGCTATATACTAAGCTCACCCTGAAAACATAACAAGTAGGGGAGGCCGCCGACCTCAGTCCTGCAAGGAGACGCCGGCCAAAGGTCTACAAAAAGACCACCTAATAGGAGGACATAATAGGACATAGCCCCCTTGAGGGGGGGCTCGCCGTGAAGCAGACGAGCAGGCAGAGTACCCTCGCCCACACAATAATAGCTGCTACACAGTCAGTAAAAATAAAGTAAAAATGAAGCGAATGGGGGTGCTGCGGGCCAGAGGTACGCCGCAACTCAGGTCGTGACCAAGGCTGAGCATCCTGTCAAGATGTTTAACTCGCCGGCCAGCCCCTGTCCAGTGAAGCTAGGTCGTGGCCGACCTAGCACGGGGCCTCGATCAGGTCACGCTCGCTGGCCGGACTGGGGGGAACCTAAGGATCTAGAATATCCAGTGCATCGCCCAGTCCGGCAGTTAATTGTAGTTCTTACAGGAACAGAAAATATTAAGAGAAAAAAAAATCCATTCAAAAAGAAAAAATGCTAGGACTGGCGATCCCAGTAAGGAACTAGGTCCTTACTCCTGACTAGGCAGAAAGTGGGAGTATATCCCCTGGGACTGCCCCATAAGCATGGTAAAGCTTTTTCTTGCCTAGTGTTCTACTCCTGTAGGGGGCAGCACAACCCAATGCTGAGGATGATTCTGGAGCTGTGCCCGTCAACGAATGGAGGAGAAATCCAATTTTCTCTTTCGTTCATTGACAGACACAGCTGCTGATCTTAACCATTGGGACATCCCAAAGCAGTGTTAAGCATGAGGGGTGGGAAGAGCAAAAAAAAGAAATTCCCAAGGCTAACTATATCCAACCAGGCAAACAGGAGCTCAACCAAAACAGGAGCTCACCTGAAAAAACAGTACACCCTCAAAGAGGACCAGATCCTCTAAACAGAAACTTGCAAAAACCTTGCAGCCAAAGGAAGCATCTGCAGATGCCAACACATCCACTTTATAGAACTTTGTGAAAGCTGAAAACACTGCAAAGCATCCTAGTTAACCAAAAATGTGTGTCACCTACCTTACAGCAGGTGTGTAAACATTTGTATTTAACCACTTGCTGACCATCCTATAGCAATTTTACTGCTACAGGGTGGCACCTTTGCCCTGGATCACGCATATTTACTCGATTCTGGTCTTCCGCCTACAGAAGGGGCGCTGCAGCTGCACCGCTTCTGTTGTAAATATTCACAGAAGCCGATCTGTGGGTGTCGGGCACTCGATGCTCGATCGTCGGGCAGAGACTCAGAACGAAGCTCTGCCTATGTAAACAAGGCAGCGTTCCGTTCTGACAGAGGGCAAGGGGTGGATTCTGTGTTCCCGCAAAGCAGGGACTCAAATCCATTTCTTCCCTTAGTAAGAGTAGCACACATAATAAACACAAAAACTAGTTAGGCACAGATTTAACCCTTTGATTACCCTTACCTGTTTAACACCTTCCCAACTAGTGTCAGTACAATGACAGTGCATATTTTTAGCACTGACCAATGTATTCGTAGGGTCACTGGTTCCTGCTAAGTGTCAGTTTGTTTCCGTTTGTCTGCCACAATATTGCAGTCCCGTTATAAATCGCTGATTGCTGCCATTATTAGTATACAAATAAATTTATAAAAATTCCAGTATATATCCCATAGTTTGTAGACACTATAACCTTTGCATAAACCAATCAATCTACGCTTAATGGGATTTTTTTTTTCTTTTAGCAAACATGTAGTAAAATATACACTGGCCTCAATTTGAGAAGACATTTTATTTTATATCAATTTTTTTGGATAGGTTTATAACAGAAAGTAAACAAGATTTTTATTTTTTTTCAAAATTGTTGGCCTTTTTTTGTTTATAGCGCAAAAAAAATGTAAAAAAAAATGCAGTGGTGATCAAATACCATCAAAAAAAGCTCTATTTGTTGGGAAAAAAATGCCAAATTTTATTTGGGTACAGTGTTGCATGACTGCACAATTGTCAGTTAAAGTAACTGTAACATGGGGGTCCATTAGCTCTAGTGGTAGATACATTTTCAAGTGATTCACTGTAGCCAGGAGCTATATTTTAAGGGCCTGGTGTGGTAGCCCATTTTTATTAAAAGGCAAATAAAAAGTTTGTAGCATATAGGTTTCCCACACAGTGGTTTTTCTCCCGGTAAATATACAACAGAAAATGCTAGCCCACCTGGCTCTTTATGCTGTTCAGCACGACTATAGGTGCTTCTGTGCAGACCGCTTTACTCTAGCGTACACAGCTCTGCTCTGGCATTAGTCCTAAGGCCGTTTACTGCCTCTTGCAGATACACACACTCTGGCTGACACCTGCAGCCTCCGACTCCTGGAGAGGATTGGAGTCCTCTGGACTCCCCATGAACAGACCTCCTGTCTGTTGGGTTGCGCAGTCTCAAACTGGGAGCCCTGAGGTATTTCTAAAACTCCATTATAAGACCTTTGTGCACCAGAGCACACACCCTGCTGGTCATAAACAAAACCTGGACACAGGGTTGGAGAGTCCATACCACCCAAGACACTACTGAAATCTCCCTACAAAGCCCCATCCAGGTATACCAAAACCTGGAGAAAGCTGCAAAAGAAGTTTTCTCCACTCCACATCTACACTCTATAGTCCTGCACTGAGCCAATGTGGACACCCTGTGTCTTTGAACCAACCATTTTAACCTTGACAGCGTCTTGTCCTGTCACATAACACAGTGCCGTATTGCAAAAAAGTGGCCTGGTCATGAAGTGGGGTAAATCTTCTGGAGGTCAAGTGGGTAAATTATGTGCTTGCCTGGAGTTACACATTAAGCCCCCATTCACACTAGGGCGACTCACGAGGCGACTTGTGTCGCCCCAGGTCGCCCCAGGTCGCTTGACATGACCAAACCAATGTAAATGAATCAGTGCCGTCTTAATTGCCGCTATTAAGGTCGCTCCGACTTCAGAAAAGGGTCCTGTACTACTTTCAGGCGACCAGTGATCCGACCTGTCCCATATACTTCAATGGGAGTCGCCTCCTTATCTTAATTGAAGCGACCTGTAATCCGACTTGTCATCCGACTTTGCTAAAAAATGGTAGTGAACAAGAAAAGAGCATAATTTTCTTGCAGGCATTAGCGGTCATTTTTTTAGGCAGGTATGTCATTTTTTGGATTTCGTTTCTGGGGGGTCTAAAAAGTGTCCCTGTCAAGTTTCAGCTCTGTAGCATGTCCAGAACCCCTAAAAAAAAATCATTTTTCTTTTAATTTTTTGTAGTGTCTTTACCAGCTGTCGTTTATTCTTGCTGGCATTCATCAGCGGTCATTTTTTTAGGCAGGCATGTCATTTTTTGGATTTCGTTTCTGGGGGGTCTAAAAAGTGTCCCTGTCAAGTTTCAGCTCTGTAGCATGTCCAGAACCCCTAAAAAAAAACCATTTTTCTTTTAATTTTTTGTAGTGTCTTTACCAGCTGTCTTTTATTCTTGCTGGCATTCATGAGCGGTCATTTTTTTAGGCAGGCATGTCATTTTTTGGATTTCGTTTCTGGGGGGTCTAAAAAGTGTCCCTGTCAAGTTTCAGCTCTGTAGCATGTCCAGAACCCCTAAAAAAAAATAATTTTTCTTTTAATTTTTTGTAGTGTCTTACCAGCTGTCTTTTTTTCTTGCAGGCATTTAGCGGGCATTTTTTTTAGGCAGGCATGTCATTTTTTGGATTTCGTTTCTGGGGGGTCTAAAAAGTGTCCCTGTCAAGTTTCAGCTCTGTAGCATGTCCAGAACCCCTAAAAAAAATCATTTTTCTTTTAATTTTTTGTAGTGTTTTACCAGCTGTCTTTTATTCTTGCAGGCATTTAGCGGGCATTTTTTTAGGCAGGCATGTCATTTTTTTGTATTTAGTGTCTGGGGGGTCTAAAAAGTGTACCTGTCAATTTTCAGCTCTGTAGCATGTCCAGAACCCCTAAAAAACAGCATTTTTACTATATTTTCAGGGATACGGCTTCTCTGCGGCTGGCTTTTTTTCTTGCAGGCATTTAGCGAGCATTTTTTTAGGCAGGCATGTCATTTTCTGGATTTAGTGTTTGGGGGGTCAAAAAAGTGTCCCTGTCAAGTTTCAGCTATGTAGCATGTCCAGAACCCCTAAAAAAAATAATTTTTCTTTTAATTTTTTGTAGTGTTTTACCAGCTGTCTTTTATTCTTGCAGGCATTTAGCGGGCATTTTTTTAGGCAGGCATGTCATTTTTTTGTATTTAGTGTCTGGGGGGTCTAAAAAGTGTACCTGTCAATTTTCAGCTCTGTAGCATGTCCAGAACCCCTAAAAAACAGCATTTTTACTATATTTTCAGGGATACGGCTTCTCTGCGGCTGGCTTTTTTTCTTGCAGGCATTTAGCGAGCATTTTTTTAGGCAGGCATGTCATTTTTTGGATTTCGTTTCTGGGGGGTCTAAAAAGTGTCCCTGTCAAGTTTCAGCTCTGTAGCATGTCCAGAACCCCTAAAAAAAATCATTTTTCTTTTAATTTTTTGTAGTGTTTTACCAGCTGTCTTTTATTCTTGCAGGCATTTAGCGGGCATTTTTTTAGGCAGGCATGTCATTTTTTTGTATTTAGTGTCTGGGGGGTCTAAAAAGTGTACCTGTCAATTTTCAGCTCTGTAGCATGTCCAGAACCCCTAAAAAACAGCATTTTTACTATATTTTCAGGGATACGGCTTCTCTGCGGCTGGCTTTTTTTCTTGCAGGCATTTAGCGAGCATTTTTTTAGGCAGGCATGTCATTTTCTGGATTTAGTGTTTGGGGGGTCAAAAAAGTGTCCCTGTCAAGTTTCAGCTATGTAGCATGTCCAGAACCCCTAAAAAAAATTTTTCTTTTAATTTTTTGTAGTGTTTTACCAGCTGTCTTTTATTCTTGCAGGCATTTAGCGGGCATTTTTTTAGGCAGGCATGTCATTTTTTTGTATTTAGTGTCTGGGGGGTCTAAAAAGTGTACCTGTCAATTTTCAGCTCTGTAGCATGTCCAGAACCCCTAAAAAACAGCATTTTTACTATATTTTCAGGGATACGGCTTCTCTGCGGCTGGCTTTTTTTCTTGCAGGCATTTAGCGAGCATTTTTTTAGGCAGGCATGTCATTTTCTGGATTTAGTGTTTGGGGGGTCAAAAAAGTGTCCCTGTCAAGTTTCAGCTCTGTAGCATGTCCAGAACCCCTAAAAAAAAATCATTTTTCTTTTAATTTTTTGTAGTGTCTTTACCAGCTGTCGTTTATTCTTGCTGGCATTCATCAGCGGTCATTTTTTTAGGCAGGCATGTCATTTTTTGGATTTCGTTTCTGGGGGGTCTAAAAAGTGTCCCTGTCAAGTTTCAGCTCTGTAGCATGTCCAGAACCCCTAAAAAAAACCATTTTTCTTTTAATTTTTTGTAGTGTCTTTACCAGCTGTCTTTTATTCTTGCTGGCATTCATGAGCGGTCATTTTTTTAGGCAGGCATGTCATTTTTTGGATTTCGTTTCTGGGGGGTCTAAAAAGTGTCCCTGTCAAGTTTCAGCTCTGTAGCATGTCCAGAACCCCTAAAAAAAAATAATTTTTCTTTTAATTTTTTGTAGTGTCTTACCAGCTGTCTTTTTTTCTTGCAGGCATTTAGCGGGCATTTTTTTTAGGCAGGCATGTCATTTTTTGGATTTCGTTTCTGGGGGGTCTAAAAAGTGTCCCTGTCAAGTTTCAGCTCTGTAGCATGTCCAGAACCCCTAAAAAAAATCATTTTTCTTTTAATTTTTTGTAGTGTTTTACCAGCTGTCTTTTATTCTTGCAGGCATTTAGCGGGCATTTTTTTAGGCAGGCATGTCATTTTTTTGTATTTAGTGTCTGGGGGGTCTAAAAAGTGTACCTGTCAATTTTCAGCTCTGTAGCATGTCCAGAACCCCTAAAAAACAGCATTTTTACTATATTTTCAGGGATACGGCTTCTCTGCGGCTGGCTTTTTTTCTTGCAGGCATTTAGCGAGCATTTTTTTAGGCAGGCATGTCATTTTCTGGATTTAGTGTTTGGGGGGTCAAAAAAGTGTCCCTGTCAAGTTTCAGCTATGTAGCATGTCCAGAACCCCTAAAAAAAATAATTTTTCTTTTAATTTTTTGTAGTGTTTTACCAGCTGTCTTTTATTCTTGCAGGCATTTAGCGGGCATTTTTTTAGGCAGGCATGTCATTTTTTTGTATTTAGTGTCTGGGGGGTCTAAAAAGTGTACCTGTCAATTTTCAGCTCTGTAGCATGTCCAGAACCCCTAAAAAACAGCATTTTTACTATATTTTCAGGGATACGGCTTCTCTGCGGCTGGCTTTTTTTCTTGCAGGCATTTAGCGAGCATTTTTTTAGGCAGGCATGTCATTTTTTGGATTTCGTTTCTGGGGGGTCTAAAAAGTGTCCCTGTCAAGTTTCAGCTCTGTAGCATGTCCAGAACCCCTAAAAAAAATCATTTTTCTTTTAATTTTTTGTAGTGTTTTACCAGCTGTCTTTTATTCTTGCAGGCATTTAGCGGGCATTTTTTTAGGCAGGCATGTCATTTTTTTGTATTTAGTGTCTGGGGGGTCTAAAAAGTGTACCTGTCAATTTTCAGCTCTGTAGCATGTCCAGAACCCCTAAAAAACAGCATTTTTACTATATTTTCAGGGATACGGCTTCTCTGCGGCTGGCTTTTTTTCTTGCAGGCATTTAGCGAGCATTTTTTTAGGCAGGCATGTCATTTTCTGGATTTAGTGTTTGGGGGGTCAAAAAAGTGTCCCTGTCAAGTTTCAGCTATGTAGCATGTCCAGAACCCCTAAAAAAAAATTTTCTTTTAATTTTTTGTAGTGTTTTACCAGCTGTCTTTTATTCTTGCAGGCATTTAGCGGGCATTTTTTTAGGCAGGCATGTCATTTTTTTGTATTTAGTGTCTGGGGGGTCTAAAAAGTGTACCTGTCAATTTTCAGCTCTGTAGCATGTCCAGAACCCCTAAAAAACAGCATTTTTACTATATTTTCAGGGATACGGCTTCTCTGCGGCTGGCTTTTTTTCTTGCAGGCATTTAGCGAGCATTTTTTTAGGCAGGCATGTCATTTTCTGGATTTAGTGTTTGGGGGGTCAAAAAAGTGTCCCTGTCAAGTTTCAGCTATGTAGCATGTCCAGAACCCCTAAAAAAAATAATTTTTCTTTTAATTTTTTGTAGTGTTTTACCAGCTGTCTTTTATTCTTGCAGGCATTTAGCGGGCATTTTTTTAGGCAGGCATGTCATTTTTTTGTATTTAGTGTCTGGGGGGTCTAAAAAGTGTACCTGTCAATTTTCAGCTCTGTAGCATGTCCAGAACCCCTAAAAAACAGCATTTTTACTATATTTTCAGGGATACGGCTTCTCTGCGGCTGGCTTTTTTTCTTGCAGGCATTTAGCGGGCATTTTTTTAGGCAGGCATGTCATTTTCTGGATTTAGTGTCTGGGGGGTCAAAAAAGTGTCCCTGTCAAGTTTCAGCTATGTAGCATGTCCAGAACCCCTAAAAAAAAATCATTTTTCTTATAATTTTTTGTAGTGTCTTACCAGCTGTCTTTTTTTCTTGCAGGCATTTAGCGGGCATTTTTTTAGGCAGGCATGTCATTTTTTTGTATTTAGTGTCTGGGGGGTCTAAGTGTACCTGTCAATTTTCAGCTCTGTGATTGGCCAAATAAAAAGTTGCCTCGCGATTAGGTCGCGTCAAAGTCGCGCTAAGTCGCGCCAAAGTCGCGTCAAAGTCGCGCCAAAGTCGCGTCAAAATCGCGTCAAAGTCGCGCTGGAAGCGACGCTACTTTAGTGGTAGCGGCAGTGTGAACCAGCACTTAAACATTACTATTACAAAAAATGATTGCAATCCAAAAAATTGTAAATGTTTAATACATGTAATAACAGTTTTCAATATTTTTGTTATTATTTGACATGCCTTTCTTAATACCTTTCCACATCACACGCATGACAAACAGGCCATAAAAAGTGAAAATTATGGGGATTGGGACAAACAATATACAAAATAACTACAGGGGCACTTACAACGGTTACACAAATTACTTAAGGGAGTTTTGCTTCAACTGCTCAAGCAATCCAAACAATCTTATTGTTTATTCCACTCCCAGTCCCATCAATTTTTGCCTGCATATAATTTGGGAGAAACAAATATAAATAAATGCATGCATGTTTAAAAAAAAATTAAAATAAACACCACAAATATACAAAATAACACACCAGAAACTGTGTGAACCCAGCCTAACTGGATGCAAATATCAACCAGAGATTTCAGGATAGTTGTCCTTTAGGGCAGTGCTCCCCAACCTTTTTATAGCCGCGGACCGGTCAACGTTTGATAATTTTTCTGTGGCCCGCTGAGGGGGGGCGACGTCAATGCAGAGTGCCACAGCGTGCCCCCAATCAATGCACAGTGCCCACAGCATGCCCCCAATCAATGCACAGTGCCCACAGCATGCCCCCAATCAATGCCCAGTGCCCACAGCATGCCCCCAATCAATGCCCAGTGCCCACAGCATGCCCCCAATCAATGCCCAGTGCCCACAGCATGCCCCCATTCAATGCACAGTGCCCACAGCATGCCCCCAATCAATGCACAGTGCCACAGCATGCCCCAATCAATGCACAGTGCCACAGCATGCCCACAATCAATGCACAGTGACCACAGCATGCCCCCAATCAATGCACAGTGCCACTACATGCCCCCAATCAATGCACAGTGCCACAGCATGCCCCAATCAATGCACAGTGACCACAGCATGCCCCCAATCAATTCACAGTGACCACAGCATGCCCCCAATCAATGCACAGTGCCACAACATGCCCCCAATCAATGCAGAGATGCCAGCGTGCCCCCATTCAATGCAGAGAGACCAGCGTGCCCCCTTTCAATGCATAGATGCCAGCGTTCCCCCCGCGAGACCAGTGCACTTACCTCACGGCAGCTTCTCTTCAGTCCCCGCATCTCCTCGAGTCCTCAGTCCTCCCGCCACCTCCTCGGCCAATGGCATAAGTTTTGCCTTTCGGCCAATCAGGAAGTGGGAGGACCAGCTCCCTGATTGGCCAGGAGGAGGATCCGTGTGACAATAGCGAATTTTCATTCGCTATTGTCACACAATGGGCGGGCTCGGGGTGCAGAGTGCTCTGGGCCCCGGCCGCCACAGTAAAATAATTTAAAGTTCCTCGGGCGGCCCGGTACCGTTTGATCCACGGACCGGTACCGGTCCGCGGCCCGGGGGTTGCGGAACACTGCTTTAGGGCACAAAACGCATCATATTACCCAATTTTTTTGGTAACATATAAAAGATGAGGTTGTGCCACAAAACACATTCAAAATATGTCAAGCCTTAAAGTTGCATGCTTCCCTGAAATGGTGACAAATTTCAGTACCCTAAAATTTTCATAGGTAACGCTTTAAAGTCCCTACAGCCAATCAGTTTAGCGTTAACCTTGAAAAAATGGTCCTAGAATTATTCTTCTCACTCTGATATGGGGAAAGAAGAGACCAGAAACCAGAAGTTAGGTTATACATGTTGCATCCGGGACCTTACCAGGAAGAGGATAATCAGTGAACACATGTTAAAGTGTTTTTTTTGGGTAACAAAGGATCCTGTTCCCTTAAAGCATGTTATACAGCACAGTGCTTGTGCTGTGTAATTTGGCCCTTTGTATAACGTAAAATACCTGGCGGATCCTGCCTGGGGCTGCCCTCCCCCCTTTATATCTACCACGGTTTATCATGGCTGCTGAGCCCTGACACCGTGATCAATTTACGTGCCTCCTTCATCCGCAGCTCTCCTCTGCCCCCCCTGCCTGTCAGCTTGTGACGGTGCCCCCCGCATCCTCCTGCTGCAAATAAAACTATATTATGATAGCACAGTTCCCTTTGTTAAGTAAGGACGTGCCCCACTGCATGTGTTTTATAAAAAAAAAATATGCCAATTTCTAGCTGATTTCAAAGCACCTCCCTGTGCTCATGTGATTGCTCACCGCTCTCCCTCTCTTATCCCCGCTGAAGTCAGCAGGAGTTCTCAGCCCTGCCCGCTGGAGCTGTCAGCCCTGCCCGCTGGAGCTGTCAGCCCAGGGCAGGAGAGTGGCAAGCAGTCACATGAGTGATGGGAGGTGCTCTGAAATCAGGTAGAAATCTGCATATTTTTTTATAAAACACATGTAGTAGGGCACATCCCCTTATTTAACAGAGGGGATTATATCATCAAGTTGGACAGCGGAGCCCAGGGCGCATAGCAAGAAAGGCCACACTCAAGGGGGTCAATAAAAGTATTCGGGCAGTTGTAGAGCCCGCTGCCACCATGGTATGCCATACACTTATGGCAGGAAAGCCTAGCTCTTTTAAAAAACAAGAAAACCTTCCCATCTCCTCTAGCGGATTGCCTAAAAAAAAAAAACATTTTTTTTCTTAACGTCCTTTATCACCTAAAGTTGCAGAACCTTGATGTTTAGGACCCAAGTCCGATCCCCTTTTTTTTACATCCAGTAGGTCCTTCCTCTAGGTGTACATGTCACTATCTGTTCGGTCAGGACACTTACCATTGGTGGAGGTGCAAATTCAAGCAAACGAGGGTCCTATCGCAGAGGCTTTGTAGGCAGAAGAACAAGGAGGCTAGGGGGAAGCTAATGACCAGGCAAAACAATCTGGTCCCAGGAAGGATCTGGTTCCAGATAAAGGAAGATGTGAGGATTGACGGTTTTATCATTATTTAGGCAGGACAATGCGTTTGCAGAACGTATCCAGGAGAAAGGCAAATTGTTTACCATTTACAGTTACAATTAGATTTTTGCCCAGAGTGGAGCTTTAAGCTGGGAAGTTAATCACATTCCACGTTTAATGGGGAAACATTCTTATGACATCTAAAATGTAACACAATCAATGCAAACAAAAACTGTTAAAAAAAGTTATACACATTCTTACAGCTTAAACCATATGCAATAAATATAAAAGCATAAATTAACCCATGTGCTTGGAAGAAGTCTAAATTCTAAACATAATGGAAGAAACGGTATACATGTCAATGACTGCCCATATTCAAGTAATATGAGCTGTAATAACAAAAGGGAAACAGATTACGAATAATGCAAGCAAGTAAATTATGTTATCATCCTACAACATATGTCCACCCTCAGGAATTACAACAGACCTGTAACATGAATGGGAATCAATCTGTGTAATGTCTGCAGTCAAACTAGGTTTTACCAACAGAGTAATTAGCATGGTAGTCACTGGCTGGACAAAGTGTACGCAAAATCTGAACAAAGCTTTCCAAACAAACCAATAAGATGCGCATCTCAAAGATTTGTTTGGAGCTGGCCAAGTAGCACAAAGCTGAAAAGCGAGTAACAAACAAAAAAAGCAAAACAAGGGATGCATGACAAATCACCATAGCCAGGTTTACCATCAACCTGAATATCCTTGCATCAATTTGCACACAAACTGTAAACCTAGGAAATAAATTAAATATTTCAATGACTTAAGAGAAAGATAGATTCATAACACGTCCAAAAAGCATTCACCAAAAAAACAAAAACAAATTGTATATGATACAACTTGTGCAAAGACTTAAAGGGGGAAAAGGCAGAATCAATCTTCAACCACAAATGTAATTTTCCAACATTACAAAAAAGCAAACGTTGGTTCTTTAAGAAATACAGTATGTTTTCACGCTTTATATACAAGTCCCATTGTGCAAACTGCAGTAGGTGTGGTTTCCATAGTAATTAGACCTCAGTGTTTAGCAATCAAATGAAAGATTCTATAGGTTAGTGCACAATAATGCTTTTGGTTCCACACAATCTAAATGCAGACCAAAGTTTTCAATGTGCCTGTATACATAGTCGCGTAAACTTGCAATGCATATAGTGAAGAAAAAAAAAATCTCTCTATATATATTTTTTTTTTTTTCACACACACAAATCTGAGTTGACCGTCAGTATTTTATGCACAAAAAAACACAATGTAATTTTGAAGGGGTTAAAATTCCAAGCAGTGTCAGAAGAATTACAACTCCATAGAGGGGTGGGTGCTGTGTCCGTAAATGAACATGAGAGAAATGGATTTTACGGTAAGTCGAAAAATACAATTTTCTCTTTCGTTCATTGACGGACACAGCTCCTAAAACTTCATAACCATTGGGACGTCCCAAAGCAGTGTTAAACATGAGGGGAGGGAACGGCAAAAAAATTCCCAAGGCTAAACAGTAGCCAACCAGGCAACAGGAGCTCAACCAAAACAACTGGAGCCCACCTAAAAAATCAAAACACCCTCAAAGTGATCAAGTCCTCTAAAGAGCAGCCTGCAAAACCTTGTGGCCAAAAGAAGCATCCGCAGATGCCAACACACTTTATTGAACTTTGTGAAAGTGTGCACTGAACTTTGTGAAAGTGTGGCCGCCTTGCAAACCTGCGTCACTGACCCCTGATGACGGAAGGCCCAGGATGCACTAAGTGCCCGAGTAGAGTGCGCCTTGACAGGGAAAGGAAAAACCTGACCCCTGATGGAATAGGCCTGAATAACTGTCTGACCCATCTGGAAATGGTCGCAGAGGAATCGGACAACCCTTTCCGAGGCCCATCAGTGAGCACAAATAGTAAGTCTGCCTTCCTAAAAGACTCCGTAGCTGCCAGGTACACCCTGATTGCCCAGACCACATCTAAGGCATGCAAGGCTATTTCCATGTTTTGGCCTGGGTCACAGGGAAGGCAACACAATGTCTTCATTCAAATGAAAACCAGAGAAAACCTGTGGGAGTAACAACGGACAGGGGTGAAGAACCACCTTATTTCTGTGAATCAGCAAGTAAGATGACCGACAGGATATGGCCACCAGTTTTGACAGACTGAGCGCAGAGGTGATAGCCAACAAAAAAGCAACCTTCTGACACAGAGTAAGCAAGTGAATCTCCTGAAGTTTCTCAAAGGGAGGCTTCTGGGGGACCAAAATGAGGTCCCAAGGCAGCAGCAGAGACTGCACTGGAGGAACCAAATGTCAGACACCCTAAAGAAACATATGCACCAGGGAGTGTGTGGCCAAGGGTCATTGGAAGAAGACCATCAAAGCAAACACCTGGCTCTTGATGGTACTCAAGGCCAATTTCTGTGCAATCCCCACCCCCCCCGAAGGAAGGTCAAGATCCGAGTCACCGAGGAGTGAGGATGAACGTGAAGAGACTCACACCACGCAATGGACGTCTTCCACGTACAATGCTAGATCTTCCTAGAAGTAGATTTTATCAGCGTTGGAATCACCGACTCAGATAAACCTCTATCCATCAGCACCTGGTGTTCAACAGCCAAGCTGTCAAAGCCAGCGACTGTAAAGCAGCATGGAAGGTTGGTCCATGGGGCAGCAGATCCTCCCTGAGAGGAAGCTTCCAAGGAACATCAGTGACCAGCCGCACAAGATCGGCCTACCAAGCCCGGCAAAAAGCTTGAGAGGAGGGAAACTGTAAATCAGACAATACTGATCCCACTGGACCACCAGCATGTCTGTGGTGTCTGCCAGAGGATCCTGTGACCGAGCCACAAACCTCTGCACCTTTCTGTTGAGCCAAGACACCAACAGATACACCTCGGGGATGCCCCACCAAAGACACAACTGATGAAACACCTCCGGATGAAGGGACCACTTACCTTGGTCCAACGCCTGCCGGCTGAGGTAATCCTCCTGACAGTTTTCCACCCCAGGAATGTGTACGGCAGAGAGGACAGGAACGAACCGATCCGTCCACCTTAGAATGCCGGCTGCCTCCAGGACACTGTTTGTGCCCCCTTGGTGATTGACATAAGCCACGGCCATGGCAATGTCCGATTAAATGCGCACTGGACATCCCTGAAGACGATCCATCAAACATTCCAGGCACAGTCTGATCGCTCAAAGTTCCAAGACATTGATCGGTAGTCTGGACTCTTCCAGTGTCCAGATCTCCCAAGCAGAATATTTTCTGAGGAGGCCTCCCCAGCCGGACAGGCTGGCATCTGTGGTGACCACTGTCCAATACAAGGGGAGGAAGGATTTACCCAGCCGAAGCGCCAGAGAATAAAGCCACCATATCAGGGACTCCTTTGTTCCCTGGTGCAGCCGGATCTGATTGTCTAGTCCTATTTAGCCAGAATCTCCCTTTGCAGGGACCTCGTTTGGAACTGTGCAAACTGAACCACCTTAAAAAGGTAGACACCATCAGACCCAGCACCCGCATGCAAGTCCAGAGGGATGACCATCTACTGGACAGCAGGAGACGAATTGCAGCCTGCAATTTCTGGAGTTTGACCAGAGGAAGGAGCACTCCGGCTAAAGCCAAGTTAAGAGTCAGACCCAGATAGTCCAGTCTTATGGACGAAATCAGAGCAGACTTCTAAAAGTCAGAATCCAGCCAAACTCCCTCCAAGTTTGTGATAGTGATTTCCAGGTTTTCCACCAGAGCAGTAGGGGACTCTGCTCGCATAAGGTTGTCGCCCAAGTAGCCCAGTATCGCGATCCCCCATTGGCATAACAATGCTAGCACTGGGGCTAACACATTTGTGAAGACCCGAGGAGCAGAGGCGAGACCAAAGGGTAACGCCACAAACTGATAATGCTCCTCTCCCATGGCAAGGCTGAGGAAGCGCTGGTGACCGGCACATACTGGAATATGAAAGTAAGCATCCTTGATGTCGAGGTCAGCGCCTTGAGGTCCAGGAATGAACGCACCTTGCCTTCCTTCCTGGGAACTGTAAACAGGTTTGAGTAAAAACCCTGAAAAAGTCAGAACCGGGACAATCACCCCTTGAAGCAACAGGTCTTGTACCGCCCCAAACAGACCCCCTAAATGATCCAGGGGACAGGCGCAAGTTGGAAGGAAAGAACCTTGCCGGGGAACAAGAGTGAAATTTGATCTTGTAGCTGGACAGAATGACTTCATGGACCCACTTGTCCTGTATCAGGGAAGTCCATGGGTCCAGAAACCAAGCAAGACGTCCTCCAACCCCAGATATGGGTGAGAATGCACCTTCAGGCTGAAGGAGCATTGTCCGAAGGTCTGGAGAAGCCTGCTTTTGGCTTGCCAGACCAGGTTCATTTGGATCCTCCAGGAGGCCCTGAAAAGCTTCAAGCCCTTGGATTGGTTCCGAAAGGCACGAAAGGACCCCTGAGTGGATCTAGGCGAAGAACCCCGCTTTCCTCGAAAGGACTTGTTCTTCGGGTTCTGGGGCAGCAAAGTGCTCTTGCCCCCCGTGACGCCTTTCACCAGGGTATCCAACGCCTCGCCAAAAAGGCGAGAGCCAGCATAGGGAAAATCAGCAACTGTTTTCTGCGAGTCCATGGGATCCCAGAAAACCAGGGAATCCTCAGAAGGAACCAAGGTAGCCTTGTTTAACACGGTCACAGTGTCATCCACCTGTGGAGGCACACACCATCGTGATTCCGTAGCCGGTGCAAAAGGATAAAGCAATTTGAACCGACTAGGCACCAGGAATGGACGTTTTAACGTGCGCCACATTTCATTAACAGTGTAATGAAATTCAGCTGGGCAGGGAAAAACCTGCGCCGGCTTGCGGGTCCTGTGCGTCCCAAACGAGGACACAATGCCCGGAGGATTGGGCTCATCCTCCAAATGTAGTGTTTCCTTAACAGAAACAATTAATTCATCCATGGTCGCCCGCTCTTCAGGCGACCCCGGGGAGGAGGTATCAACCTCCTCCACCTCTGCCTCCCCCTCAGACCCCAGCGGGTCTAAGGATGAGTGAGACCCTGAAAAGGGCACGCTCGCTGCAGCAGCCATATCACCATCTGAATCAGAGGAGAGAGACAATCTGGGTCTCTTTTTAGCAGCACGTTCAGCCATCAGCATTTCCATATTTGACACCAAAGTCGCCACTACAACGGCCAAATCAGGTCTCAGAGGGGCCACAGGAGAACTGGGGACCCCCACCAGAGCTGGGGGGAATTTTCTGTCCTGAGAATCCATTGCTCAAGGTTACAAAACAACAGTGCAAGAAAGTTTGTACTGCCCCTTTAAGATCGCTGCGGAGTGCGCAGCCCACCGCTACAGCTACAGTGACAAAGACCCCCAAACAGGAGAAGAAAAAACTGAGCCAGAAGCGACAATACAGAAAGATATTGAGAGCGATAACCTGCAGAGCCCCGCAGAGTGTTGCCACCGATGTCCTGCTTCAGAGGAAAAGGAAGTGCTGCTAGAGTAGGCTGAATGACTCGACATGCGGTCGGAACGATCGTTCTGCTACCGCAAAATGGCGGTGGATGGCGCCAAAACAGCATGTAGTATTGCCCATAGAGAAGCCAAACATGCCTGCCCATACCTAAAATGGCAGACCGCGCGGATTTACCCCGCTGCGGCCGCCACACACACAGTCTGCACCTCCAAAAAGCACCGAAGTGACACAAGGAAGGGGACCCCCAAAAACATACAGCACCGCAGCGCATGCACCAACGATCCCCGCAGGGACCGCATCAGGGAGTCACACAGGCACAGACATGGGGGACACACAGCAACACAGGACTGCCACCCCAGACAGAGGCCCCACACAGAAGTACTTACCTGTACCAGATGGCGTGGGGTGCCTCTATGAACGGAAAGTCGCTGTCCTCATCTGACAGGGAGTGCCATTAGCCAGGGACATGACACTGCAGCATCGCAGATGTGTCCTGTGAGGTATCCACCTCACGGCTGCATCCCTGCTGCGAACAGGGATGAGTCGTTCATAGTGCCAGGACGAACCACGGCTGAACGCTCGATGGCAGGCTGGGGGTCCATCTGACCCTCTGCCCTGGAGAACCAGGGCGGTCAGTCCGAATCCCAGCACCGCATGATCTATCTTCTTCCGAAGAATCGACTAAAAACTAAAAGCTGACAAAATAAACAGCTAGTAAAGTAAGAAAAAACTGACATTTTCAAAGAAAATCAAATAAAAGATTAGATAGGCTGAGACTGTAGCCCCAGCACAGGGAAGCCTAACTACTCCTGACGCTAGGCAGAATGAAACTGAGTTGGGAGTGGTCACTGCAGGGGGGTATTGACCAGATGGGACAGCCCCCATGGGTGTGTATATGCAAATGCCTTTGTTCTTTTGACTAAGTCTTTATGCCTAGCTACTCCTGCGGAGCGGAAGTCAATACCCAACAGTGATGACGTAGAGGCGGCGGCGACTGTCGGAGGACGTAAGAGAAAGTACTATTTCACTGTGTGAGAATTTTAATGATGTCATCCAGGGTACCCCAAACAGGCAACCCCCTTGAAAGGGGAGATCAGTCAAGGCCTTTTTAGAAGTCTGGTCCGCAGACCAGCATTTAAGCCAAAAGACCGAAAGACCAACGCCGAAACAGAGAGCCGCGCAACTAGGGGAGCCCCATTCAAAGAGGCATCACAGATAAGCTGCAGCCCCTAGACCAGCTGGTCCGCCAGCTTAGAAAAGGCAGGGGGGAGCTGTTCTCCCACCAGGTCACGGTGTAAAAGTTTAGCCCACTCGGCCAGCGTTTGCGACACCAGGGCCACGGTGAATATCGGCCTCAGTGTGTTCAAATACCACAGCCTCCGCCTTCCTGTCAGCCGAGTCCTTAAAGGCCAGGGACTCTTCAACCAGAATTATGGTTGCCTTGATCAGCCTGGAAACCGGAGGGTCAACCCCCGCTGGAAAGTCCACTTTTTAATGAGGCACTCCTCATAGGGGTAACGCCTAGTAGATCGCTTAGGGACCCCAAGGGGACACTTTGGTCGTCCCCACTCTTTAGCGACAATTCTGTAAAATAGGTGGGGAAAGGAAACACCTTTGCTGCTTTGGATGGCTTGTGAGTGCCAAAGGGAACCTGCGCCTCCGTCGCAGCTGCAATCTCAATCCTCATGGTCTCACGCACAGATACTATCAGTGCTTCCATCAGCGCCTTTTTGTGCGCGGTTGCAGATGTGGAGGAATCATCCTCACTATCTGGAGGATTCCAGGCATGTGTTCGCAGACCCAAAAGGGTGACCCACGTCCGCGGCGGCCGAATCAGATTCAGGATCTGATGAGACAGGGAAAATGGGGGAGGGGGCGCTTTTTGCTAGCCTGTCACCTGAAAGCCACCTCCACAAAAGGACTCCAGGGCCGCCGCCAGTGCATCAATGGATGGTTGGGACCCGGAGGGCCCCGCAGTCCCAGAGAGGTGGTCAGGTGGGGAGATGTGCTCCAAAGACTCCAGGAGTCACCAGGGGAGCCACAAAAAGTGTAAAACACTGCAAAGGGACAACCCCCACCGCGCTGGCAGCACCACCCGGTCGCCAGGCACAAAGCACCAAGCGATCCTCAGCAGAGAGAAACCCACCAGACTCACAACCCAGCAGAAACTGGCTTCTGCAGCCACCAGGATAATCTGCACTCCACGTGCGGCGATCAGGAAGTGAAAAGATCCAGGAGTCAGCACCAGGGGATTAGGGGCTCCCACCACCGAAATCGCCACCCACAGGGCTCCACTGTCATGGCCGTTCCTTTTTTCAATGGCAAACCACTGCAAAATGGCCTCCGGACTAGGCAAACATGGCCGCCGTATATAGAAACACACAGGGTACAGCAAACTGCACAGCACCACGAGGCTCCCAGGGACCCAGGAGGAATCCCTAGGCCTCAAGGGCAGGCTCAGGTAGGACGGAGGGCCCTGGCAGAAGCCCCGACCAGGTACATGCCGTTCGCCTGTCCAGCATTGTGGACTACAAGAAAATGGCCGCCCCGTGCATTCCTATGGGTAACTAAAAAAAAATAGAAATTTTTGTAAGAACTTACCGTAAAATTATTTTCTCTGAGTCCTAAGACAAAAGATTTTGTTAGAAAACATTCACAAAACCTTTGTATAGACACACCTACAGGGGGCTGTCCCTCTGCTCCAATACCCCCAGCTAGCAGCATTCCCAAATCAGTTTGATAGCAAGCAGTATAGAGATCCATGAACCCCAAAAGAGGGGTGGGGGGGGCGGCGACTGTCAGAGGACTCAGAAAAAATAATTTTACGGTAAGTTCTTACAAAAAATTCTATTTTCTCTTACGTCCTCTGACAGTCGCCGCCCACTCATACAGTCTGCACTTCTGGGACGTCCCAAAGCAGTGTAGATGTGAGGGGTGGGAAACGTAACCGTCAAAAAGGCAACGCAGCACCCAGTTCAGAGAAAATAACCTTTTCTGAACTGAAAGGTAAACACTAGGTAACAGGAAAGCTCAACAGGAGCGAACAAACCCAGGAAAGCAAAATAACCAAGGGAAAAAACCCCAACAGGAGGAACAGGCTAAAAACCGCCATGTCTCCCCTAAGGCACTGCCGCACTCAGAACTTTGCGGCCAAAAGAGGCATCTGCCGATGCCAGAACATCAAGTTAGTAAAGGTATGCTTGAACGACCAGGTCGCCGCTTTGCACACCTGGGACACTGACGCCTGATGGCGGAAGGCCCAGGACGCACTAACGGCTCTGGTAGAGTGCTCCGTGACAGGGAAAGGTGGAACCTGCTCTCTAATTGAATAGGCCTGTACCATCGTCTGTCTGATCTATTTGGAAATGGTTGCCGCAGACGCAGCCGTACCCTTCCGAGGTCCCTTAGGAAGGACAAAAAGAGAATCCGACTGTCTGAAGGATTCAGTAGACGACAGGTAAACCCTGATCTCCCTCACCACATCCAAGGAATGCAAGGCAAACTCCTTAGGATGCTTAGGCTTCGCACACAGCGAAGGCAAGACAATGTCCTCGTTGAGATGGAAATCCGAAACCACTTTCAGAAGAAAGGACTGATGAGGTCGCAAGACCACTTTGTCCCTATGAACAACCAGATAGGGAGAGCGGCACGACAGAGCCGCCAACTCCGACACTCTGTGAGCAGATGTGAACGCCACTAGAAAAACAACTTTCTGTGACAGCACCGGAATCTCCCGGATGTTCTCAAAAGGAGGACGTTGCAAAACAGACAAAACCAAATTCAGGTCCCAAGGAGGCAAGGGTGCCCTCCTAGGGGGAGCCAGGTGATGCACCCCTTGAATGAAAGTGCGGATCAAGGAATTCGACGCCAGAGGGCGTTGAAAAAGAATGGCCAGCGCAGATAACTGGCTCTTAATAGTGGTCAGCGCCAGACGCTGCTCCACACCAGTTTGCAGGAAAGCTAACACCCTCGCCACCGAAAAGGAGCGGGGATGGAACCCCTGGGATTCACACCAGGCGTAATAAGTCTTCCAGGTACGATAATAAATCTTACCTGACAAGGCCTTCCTAGCCTTGAGTAAGGTAGGAATGACCGCTGACGAGAGACCCCTGTCTCTCAAGACCTGGCTTTCAACAGCCACGCTGTCAAAGCCAGCGACTGTAAAGCAGGATGGAAGATTGGCCCCTGAGACAGAAGATCGTCTCGTAGTGGGAGCTGACAGAGAGGTTCGACGACCAGTTGCATGATGTACCATGACCGGCGCAGCCAGTCTGGGCCCACTAGAATCACCAACCTCGGTTCCGAGACCAACCTGCAAAGGAACCTGGACAACAACTGAATCGGGGGAAAGGCATAAATCAGGCGATACCGATTCCAAGGCACTACCAACGCGTCCGAGGCAACCGCCAGAGGGTCGCGAGTTCTTGCGACGAACCTGCCCACCATGTTGTTTAGCCGAGACGCGAACAGATCGACATCCGGGGATCCCCACCCGCGCACACAGCATCTGAAACACCTCCGGGTGTAGGGATCATTCCCCCTGGTCCAGGGTCTGGCGACTAAGATAGTCCGCCTGCTAGTTCTCCACACCTGGAATGTGAACTGCCGGAATTGCCGGGACCTGCGTCTCGGCCCAAGACAGAATCTCGGCCACTTCCTTGGCCGCCCGGGGACACCTGGTGCCCCCTTGGTGACTGATGTAAGCAACCGCAGTTGCATTGTCCGTCTGCACACGCACAGGGCGGCCCTGAAGACGATCCGACCAATGGAGAAAACAGAGCCTGATTGCTCGCAGTTCCAAGACATTTATCGGAAGGGAGGACTCCACCTCCAAACAAGTGCCCTGGGCAGACAGATTGCCCAGAACGCCACCCCAGCCAGACAGGCTGGCGTCCGTGGTTACCACAGTCCATAGCAACGGTCGAAAGGATTTTCCTTCCTTCAGAGCTGGAGACTGGAGCCACCACAGACGATCTGATCTGACTTGGGGGCTCAAAGAGATCCTCCTGACCAAGGAGTGAGGATGCCTGTCACACCTGGTCAGGATCTCCGCTTGCAGAGATCGTGTGTGGAACTGTGCAAATGGTACCGCCTAGAAAGCCGACACCATCAAGCCCAGGGACCGCATGCAGGTCCGGAGCGAAGAGAACTCGTTGTCCCTAAAGGGGCTTGACCTCGTCCTGCAGAGTCTGGAGTTTGTCCTTCGGAAGAAAGACCTTCGTCTGGGCGGAGTCCAGAATCATCCCCAGGTAAGGGAGACGAACAGAAGGGGACAATGTCGACTTCTGAAAATTGATGGTCCACCCGAACTCCTGGAGCATTTGAACCGTGGTTGACAGATCGCGCAACAGAGTGGCACTGGAACTCGACCTTAAAAGGAGATCGTCCAGGTACCCCAGGGTGGCAATCCCCTGTACCCGCAACAAGGCAAGAACAGGAGCCAACACTTTGGTAAAAATCCTTGGAGCCGAAGCGAGGCCGAAAGGCAACGCCACGAACTGATAATGCTCCCCCGCAATTGCGAATCGGAGATACCTCTGATGACCCTCGTATATAGGGATGTGTAGCAAGGCATCCTTGAAGTCGATGGAAGCCAGGAAATCCCCTGGACTCAGGGATGCCACCACCGACCGGAGGGACTCCATCTGGAATTTCTGGACCCGCACAAGGCGGTTCAGAAACTTTAAGTCCAGAATCGGACGCACCTTGCCCTCTTTTTCTGGGCACTGTGAACAGATTCGAGTAAAAACCCCCGAAACCTGTCCCGATGTGGCACCGGGACAACCACCCCCTGGGCGAGGAGATCCTGAACCGCCCGATGGAGATCTCGGAAACGATCTGGGGTCAAATGAAGATTTGAGGGAAAGAATCTGTCTGCTGGGTGTGATCGAACTCGATCTTGTACCCTGACCGAATGAGTTCTTGAACCCACCTGTCCTGAATCTTGGCCAGCCAAGGTTCGGGAAAACAGCGCAGACGTCCCCCCACCCCTGAAATGGGTGAGGGCTCCCCTTCAGGTCGAGGCCGACTGGGCCGCCGTGACAGTGTGGGCGGCTTTAGGCTTGCCCGCCCAAGGCTTTTTCTGGCCACCAGAGGCCTTGAAGGACTTACCCTTGTCTTGTGCCCTGAAGGCACGAAAGGACCCCTGGGTAGGTTTAAATGAAGGGCCCCACTTACCACGGAAGGATCTTCACCTGGACACCAGCGTGCTCTTACTCCCAGTGACCCCCTTCACCAGTTCATCCAGAGAGTCCCCAAAAAGACGACTCCCTGCATAAGGGATGTCAGACACCATCTTCTTGGAAGACTGGTCGGCCGACCAGCTTTTCAACCAAACGATGCGACGAATCGTCACTGCAACTGCAGACAGGCGTGAGACTAAAGGGGCCTCATCCAAGGCCGCGTCACACAGGTATAAACAGCCTGAATAATTTTATCCACCATCTCCAGAGTAGCAGGAGGGGCGGAGTCAGCAATAAGGGTGCGTTTAAGCACCTTGGCCCACTCCACAACAGCCTGAGAGACCATTACGGAAGCGAACACGGGTTTCATTAAGGAACCCGCTACCATGTAGATGTGGCGGGTAAGAGTTTCCACCCGCCTGTCCGTCAGGTCTTTAAACACCGGAGAATCCTCCGCGGGCATTAAAGTGGCTTTATTTAACCTGGACACAGTGTGGTCCACCTTAGGAGCCACAATCCAGCGCGAATCCACCGTAGCGGCAAAGGGATAACGGTACTGAAATCGCTTGGGCACCACAAAATTGCGCTTTAAATTGCGCCATTGGTCATTCACGGTCTCGTGAAACTCAGCGGGGCAGGGAAAAACCTGACCCGACTTCTGGGCTTTGCAGGTCTCAAAGGAAGACCGCTTACCCGACAGGTGGGGCTCATCATCTAAATTTAGCGTGTCTTTCACAGAGCTAATAAGCGCAGACATTGCAGCGCGTTCTCTTGCTGAACCGGAGGTGGAATCCTCCTCCTCCACATCCGACCGAGAAGACTGAGACCCCTCAGGGGGTACACTGTCCGTGGCAACCATATCTGGCTCTGAATCAGAAGACTGAGAAAGCCTAAGCCTTTTCCTAGAAGCCCGATCAGACATTAACAAATCCACTTTTGACGTTAAAGTCGCAAGCGCAGCAGTAAGTGAGACTATAGCAGAGGATTCAGGGGTACCTGAACCCTCCACCAGAGCAGGGGGGAATTTGCTATCCTGGGACTCCATCATAGCACTTCAGAATTTAAATGGCGCTGGCCCTTTAAATCGGCGACTACCACGGTTCCCACCGCAAATGCACCGCAATGAAGAACTAAGCCTGTGCTACTAAAAACTGCAAAAGAATGAATGCCAGCAGGAATGCAGCCCAGTAAACACCATAAAATCCCCTAAAAGTGTGCCTATACCTTGCCACACGCTGTCAGCTTGATCTGCATGTGAGAAGAAGGAGAAGAAGTGACCTCACGCCACTAGAGGCAGAACACAGCTCTGAGCCACAAGAAAATGGTTTCCAATACAAGTCTATGGAGAAGGCTCTGGGAAAATGGCCACTGTTCACATAAAGAACATAGTGCCCACACTAAAGATGGCGGCGCCAACAGAATTGCAGAAAATGGCTGCTGCCCTCACAATGAGGCCATACAGCCTGCCCACACCTAAAATGGCGGCCCCCGTGGTTTTACACCAATTGCGGCCCCCACACACCATGTCTGTGCCCCCAAAACTTTGCTGAAGCACCTCAGGGACATAAGGGAACCCCGTAACCCCCCACACAGCGGTAGAACCGCCACAACGCCCCCGCAGGGACCGGGAAGGGACACACAGGGACCGCACTGACAGACATGTGGGGGATATTACAGATCCATGTGCACTGCCATCCCCATAAACAGAGGGCCCACCTACACACCCACACACAGACAATGCCATAGACAAAGGGGTAGCATAGTACTCACCGGTCCAGCGAAACGTGGGTACCGCTCTGTGACAGGAAGCCTCCCACTCTGAGTGGTGGTGCCGTCAGCCGAAAAGGACGCTAGCAACACGCGGCGTACCGCAGTTGAGACATCCCAGCGAAGTAGCCACTTCGCAGGCTCGTCCCTGAGGACAGGGACATGGTCGTTTGTGAGGCCTGGGCGTACGCATAGCCTGCTAACGCTCAATGGCAGGCTGGGATTCCATAAGGCCCTAGGATAACCAGTGCGATTCCTAGCCCGCAAACGCTGTAGTCTTCCGAAGTCCGACTAACTAAGCGCAGGAACAAATAAAAAGCTATTATTGTAAAGAAAAATCACTTTCTCAGAGAGAAAAAATAATAAGAAGTAAAAAGGCTGAGACTGCAGCCCCAGCCAGGGAAAAGCCAGCCTACTCCTATGCTAGGCAAAGACAAACTGATTTGGGAATGCTGCTAGCTGGGGGTATTGGACCAGAGGGACAGCCCCCTGTAGGTGTGTCTATACAAAGGTTTTGTGAATGTTTTATAACAAAATCTTATGCCTAGCTTACTCCTGTGGATAAGACCAATACCTAGAAGTGCAGACTGTATGAGTGGGCGGCGACTGTCAGAGGACGTAAGAGAAAAATGGCTGCCCATGCAATTCAATGGGAGAATAAAAAAGTATGAATCTACAGCAAAATGGCAGGCCCCACGGCACGCCATGCGGTCTCCCGAACCTCCCAAAGTGGTCCCAGAAAAGAGGCATCAGAGAGGCCCTAGAAAGGAACCCCACCAGGACAAGACCACCCCCAGAGTAAAAAGCCGCTGCGGCCGCAATTTTTCCGCCCTCCCTGAAAGTAGGACCTACTATGGGTAGGGGAAAAGTGGGGGGGGGGGTAGGCCCAGTATCCCAGAGGAACGTAGGGAGCCCCGAAGGTCCGACTATTCCAGGGAGGGGGCCCACGTCCACCCCCGAGACCGCCAGAGGATGGGGGGGTACAATATTAATCACCATACCACGGTACCAGGTGGGCACCACTCCGCACAGACCTCCCACCTGGGGTGGGGGTGCTGCAAGCCAGGGAGTACGCTGCGACTCAGGGCGTTCCAGGTCGATCGTGTCCCAGCGAGACTTGTCCACTCGCAGGCTCGTCCCCATCCATCACGGCTCTGAGGTGCGGAGGCCTAGTTCTGGACTATAACCTGCTCACGCTCGCTTTCCAGGCTGGGAGACCATAAGGATCTAGAATATCTAGTCCGAAACCACAGCCGGCTGTTCTCCAGGAACTCTAACTAGTGGAAAAAAAAAAATCCCAAAATAACAAATTTCCCTATTATAGTTAAGACCGAAGTCCCAGCAGGGAACTAGGTCCTCTTCCTAAACTAGGCAGAAACAAACTGGCTGCTGTAGCAGAGTGTGTGGGGTTATGCCTGCAGCCCCCATAGGTGTGGTAAAGTTTTTTCCTGCCTAGTGCCTATTCCTGATTGGAGGAGCATAACCCAATGGTCTAAGAAGATATGGAGCTGCGTCTGTCGATGAACGATAGAGAAATGGCCATTGCTGCTTTTTGACATTCAGTTCGCGTTTATTACAACGTGGTTCAGATTTAAACTTTAGCCCTGCTGCAAACTAAACACATATACATTTGGCTCATCACTAACTACCAATTAAAGTAATAGTAAACTTTTCTTTTTTTTTTTTTTTTTAAACAACACAAACATGGTATACTTACCTGCTCTGTGCAATGGTTTTGCTCAGAGCAGCCCTGATCTTCCTCTGCTCGGGTCCCTTACCGGCTCCCCTCCCTACTGAGTTCCCCCATAGCAAACCTGTTGCTGTGGGGGCACTCTTGTGGGCTCGCTCCTGAGCAATGACCTGTCCATTGACACAGACATAGTGCGGCTCAGCCCACTCCCTGCTCTCTCCTCACTGGCTGTGATTGACAGGAGCAGGAGCCAATGAGGTGTATGACACCTTGAGGACTTATCTCCTTTGCTTACATCTGACAAGCTTATAGAACTTCCTAAAGACAGCTGGCTGTAGTTCCTGGAGCTCAATGCTGGAACTTCTGGTCTTGACATCTTTTACAGCAGGGTTACCGCAGCTGGTATGTCCGCCCCTCCCTTCCTCCTGCCCAATCACAGAAGCCCTCATATTATGAGAACTAATTCACAAAACACAAAGGCTCCTCTCCTTTCACAACCCATAGCCATAAACCTGTCAGATATAAGTAATAAAGACAAGTCCAGGAGGTGGCATGCACCTCAGTGGATTTAACCACTTGCCGACCGCCGCCCGACTATATACGGCGGCGGTCAGCGTGTGACTATATACGCCGCCCGACTATATACGGCGGCGGACGCGTGTGACCGGCGGACCCGATGTCCGCCGGTCAATAGCGATCGTCGGGCAGAGAGGGAGAAAGGTAGGAGGCTAGTGTAAACAAAGCCGCCTGTCATTCTCCCCTGTGTAAAAACACAGATCACTCGGTCCTGCTATGTAGGACCATTGATCTGTGCTATTACACCACTAGCCACATCCAATGACAGTTAGAAACACGCCCCTAGGGACACACTTAACCCCTCCCTCTCCAATAAAGTTAACCCCTTCCCTCCCAGTGTCATTTTTACAGTAACAGTGCATATGTATAGCACTGATTACTGTATTAATGTCACTGGTACCCCCAAAAGTGTCAAAAATGTCAGTCAAGGGTCCGATCTGTCCGCCACAATGTCGCAGGACCGCAAAAAAAAAAAATCGCAGATCGCCGCCATTACGCGTTAAAAAAAAAACAAAAATGACAAAAATCTTTCCCTTAGTTAGTAAACGCAATAAATTTTGCGCAAACCAATCAAAATACGCTTATTGTGATTTTTTTTTACCAAACATAGGTAGCAGAAAACAAATTGGCCAAAAATGTAAAAAAATTTTGATTTTTACATTTTTTGGGGGGGAATTTCATATAAAAAAATTTGAAAAATATTGTTATTTTTGCAAAATTGTCGCTCTTTTTTTGTTTATAGCGCATGATCAAAAAAAAAAAATCACACAGGTGATCAAATACCACCAAAAGAAAGCTCTGTTAGTGGGAAAAAAAGGACGTCAAATTAGTTTGGGTACAGCGTCGCACGACCGCGCAATCGTCCGTTAAAGTCACGCAGTGCCGAATCGCAAAATACCCCCTGGTCAGGAAGGGGGTAAAATCTTCCGGGGCTTAAGTGGTTAACTCATCATGTGCCTGCACTTTTTACAAAGTGGCTGAATGTCTGGAATTCCTTTACTAAGGTTCCCCATAGGCCGGAAATGTATTTAGAGATCTGTGTGTTAAAAGGGTTGAGAAAGGCAGGTAAAGACCCTATAACCTGGTCCTGTAAAATGGACATAAATATGTATAATTGACAATGGTCAACATAACTATTCTTCAGTATGCATATGAGATAGCTATAACTATACATACATTCATATCAATTTCCTAAAAGATAGTTTCAAAAATAAAATAAGCAAAAAAAAAAAAAAAATCCCAAATGATGCACAATAAAGATTAATAAAAAAATACTGGTGATAGATCTAGAACAGAAGAGCTTTAAAAGAAAAGACAATATTTTCTGGTGAAGTAACTGTATGTAATAAGTATGGTGAAAATAACATTTTCTTGTTTCTCACAGGTTACTCACTCACCAGTGCTCAATGTGCAGTGCAATGGATGCCTCATGCCTTTTGAACAAATGCAAATTCTTGCATTGTGCCTCACAAATGTCTACCAGTTCTGCGAAACAGTGATTATAAAATACTGTTGCGTGGGAGACATAATAAAGATGGAATGTTTAAAGCAACAATTTATCCTAGATTTCAATATGATTAAATGTCAGTGTCAAGCCAACAATGCCTGTTTTATGGAAATTACTTTATGATCACGTCTGAAATCCTTTTTGGTCACATTTTCAAAGCATTCTAAACTACTATGCTGTTGCTATGAGTCATAACCTTGTAAAATGTAGGTTACCTTTATTAAAACATACAAAATTTTATAGATGCCTAGATTTCTCTTCAGCCAATACCTGTGAAGCACCTAAGCAACAGCAACCAAGGCAGGCAGCAGACAAATGAACTAAAAACAGATTTTTGTAGATGTCTGGTACATTAAATTGTGTGCAAATTTTGGATAGAGTAGGGAATGGTTAAAACCCCTATCAGTTTATTTTTTGTTGTGTCCATTTGCAGCTTTGTTAACACACTGTTGTATTTTACTTATATATGATCTATTGATTCAAATTTATCAGTACTATACGAAACGATATAGTGCAAGGGCCAACCCAATCAGATACAAGTTGAACAGACCTCCTAGTGGGCTATATCTATCCATCAAGTCTTCAAATTACAAAGCAGAAAGAAGAGCCAATTTTATGACCGACTTTCCTCTACTGTACCAAAATCAGGTTTTTGTCCAGTGCTGGTGACCCATTGAGGAAATTTCACTTCACTTCCTGTCCCATAACCAAACAGGAAGTGAGAGGAAATCACTGCAATTTAGGGAATTCCTTTGGGGACCCCCAGGTCACCAGAACTAGTGAGACATCCCCTCTATTACTTTTCGGGGACAACCCAAAAATTTGGGAATTTTCTTTCACTTTCAATGATAATGGTAAACAGGACAAATAGAGAGGGTGAATCTCCCTAAAGGGGGCACAGACAGCAATAAAAACTGAGAAGCTGCAAGCAGTCATAGCCAACTGCCCGGTTAGTATGCCAATACCAGGGACCAAAGCACGGTGAAGGACATTGCTGGGGCAGGTGAGTGTCCTATTATTAAAAGTCAGCAGCTACAGTTTTTTTTAGCTGCTGACTTTTATTATTAGAACTTTAGACTAGACAGACACTTAAATATAGAAGTGATCTGAGCAACTCTACAGCTGCCCAATCACTTCTATAAGGCGCAAAGGGCAAGGCGCATGAGGACAAAGCAACAGGTTCACCTAATCGCTGCCCTCCCAAGCTGCACATACTTTCCCTTAGTTCCCCTGTAGCTAGGTAAAAAGATAAATACCTGACATATACTACTCTTCTTCCCATGGGACATGCCTGGGACTTAGCCACTTAGGCACCCAATGTTATCAAATAGGTCCAGTTACCCTCCCTTTGCTCTTGGCAGCAGGAAAAATAGAGGACCTTAATAATGTTCAGCCATTGACTGCAGCATTTACGTGAACCTTTTGATTTGCCCTGCATGGGCAAAGCATGTGTTGACCAATTAAAAGGACCGAAAAAGATACTTACATTTAGTTGACTCGGCAACAAGCATGACTTTACACTTTTGATGCAGAGAGAAGTATAGGTCTAAGTGCCGGTTCACATATATGCGAGGCGGGAACATTGCATTCAAATCGCAGGCAGTTAACACTGCCATATGCAAATCGCTGGGGGTGTCAATACAAAGTAAATGACACCCCCAGATCAGTTTGCATATCGCAGTGTGAACTGTCAGTTCGGACATGAATCGGATGTGAACCACCATGAGATCCGAATCTGCTGCAGACCTAAAAAAAGGTTCCTTTGGGTCCTGAATACGCATCGCACAGACATCGCATTCGATTTTCAGAGCAGTGAGTTCCGAATCACATGCGATGTCTGTCATTGCACTAATGTGAACCAGGGCTAAGAGACAAACTGGCTTTTATTTACTAAAGCTTGAGAGTGCAAAATGTAGTAAAGCTCTGCACTGAAACCAATCAGCTTCCAGGTTTTTTCCATCAAACCTTAATTGAACAAGCTCAAGTTAGATGCCGATTGGCTACCATGCACAGCTGCACCAGATTTTGCCCTCTCCAGTTTTAGGCCCCATGCACACAGGGCATTAGAAAAAACAAGCTGCAAAGCCACTATTACCGTCACTACCAAAGCGGCTGTAAAAAGGCACGTTTAGCAGCGTTCGCTTTTAGCTGCGTTTCTCTGCCTCTATTCAAAATCAACGGATGTCTTAACTGATTCAACTTTCAGCCCATTGATTTGAATGGAAGTCGCATCTAAGTCGGATCATGATGATCTGACTTGTGCTCTGAGGATCCTAAAGGGAAACCCCAAACCGGAGTAAGAATTTTAGGTTTTACTATCATTTAACACACACAGATCATACCTTTGCTAGAAGTTCGTGCATATTCCTATTATGTACTAACTGAAGTACAGTTGCAGGGATACCTACTAGGGATGCACAGAAATTTCGGCCACCGAAATTATCGGCCGAAAATGGGCCAAAATGAATGGCCGCCGTGAGGTAGGAGGAGGGCGCAGCGCAGGTTTGAAAAGTCTCGCCTCTGGCCTCTCAATGATGTCCCTACTACGGTACTACGATCTGTGTATGAATGAACTGACACACCGGGCAGGAGGGCGGGCGAGCGGCCGCTAATAGCTATAACTATGTGAGCGCTTCACTTCACTTCCTTGTCAGCGGGACGATGTGCATGAATGAACTGACACACCGGGCGGGAGAGCGGCCGCTAATAGCTATAACTATGTGAGCGCTTCACTTCCCTGTCATGCGGTATCTCCTCTGACAGGGAAGTGAAGCGCTTACATAGTTACAGCTATTAGCGGCCGCTCACCCGCCCGGTGTGTCAGTTCATTCATACACAGATCGTAGTAGTAGTGACATCACTGGGAGGCAGGCCGCCGGCCAGAGGCGCATCTTTTGAATGAAGGACACCGGAGGAGCACTCAGCAGAGTGAGAGTAAGGAGATTGAATCGTTGGGATGGGGAGGGACGCTGAGGCAGAGGGGGGGAGGGTGTACTGCCGAGGGGGACGCTGAGGCAGTGGGGGGGGGGGGGAGCTGAGGCAGCTTACCAATGGTATTAGTATTATGCAGCATGAGGGGGTTAATGTATTGTCACTGCTGGTCACTCATCTATTAGTGACCGACCAGTGGCAGTTAATTAACCCCTTTGTGCTGCATTAGTGCAACCAGTATCAGTGCAACCAGTGTTAATTAACACTGATACTGGTTGCACTAATGCACCACAAAGGGGTTAATTAACTGCCACTGGTCGGTCACTAATAGATGAGTGACCAGCAGTGGCAATGCATTAACCCCCTCATGCTGCATAATACAAATACCATTGGTAATTAAATTAACCACTTGCCAACCCGTCACAGTACATATACTGTGACAGGGTGGCAGCGACAGGTGTCTTAAAATTATTTTGGGGGAAAAAGTCATTTTCGGTTTTCGGCCAAGGGCACCCTGCATTTTCGGTTTCGGCCCAGAATTTTCATTTCGGTGCATCCCTAATACCTACCATCAGTCTAGAGCAGTGGTCCTCAACTCCGGTCCTCGGGGCCCACTAACAGGCCAGTTTTTAAAGCGGTTGTAAACCCTAAAAAAAAAAACCTGCAAGACAAAGGCATAATGAGCTAGTATGCATCGCATACTAGCCCATTATGTGTAACTTACCTTAGAACGTAGCCCCGACACGGACCCCCGGACATCGCTGCGGGCGCTACCATGATCCCTCGCCGTCTCTTCTGGGTTCGGCGGCTCCGGTGCGGTGATTGGCCGGAAGAGACGGCTCCGGCGCGATGATTGGTCGGAGCCGTGATGACGTCACTCCCGCGCATGCGCGCGGGAGTGATTTTCCGGCAAGCTCCCGGCAAACAAATTGAAGGTCCCCCCGGACCTTCAGAGCACATGCGCCGCTCGCGCGAGCGGCTGCATGCACTGTAAATATCTCCTAAACCATGCCGGTTTAGGAGATATTATTTGTACCTACAGGTAAGCCTTATTATAGGCTGCAATCACTGAGCAGCAAATGAGATCACCTGTGATGTAATTTAGTTATCTTGCAAACCTGACCTGTTAGTGGGCCCCGAGGAGCAGGGTCCTCAACAGATGTCCTCAACTCCGGTCCCCGGGGCCCACTAACAGGCCAGGTTTGCAAGATAACGAAATTACATCACAGGTGATCTCATTTGCTGCTCAGTGATTTCAGTATTCTAGTCTGCATCTCCCCAAGGTAATACTTAAAATCTGGCCTGTTAGTGGGCCCCGGAGCCCGGAGTTAAGGACCACTGGTTTAGAGCAGCGCCATAACCCATTCAATTCAAATTTTGCTACCAACTTCCTCTGGGGGAAGGAAACGGGTGGGCAGAAGCTCCATTAATATCACTATTATTTTAATTTTATTTGTGCATATATTTAGATTTTTATATCCATACCTTTTGCGTGGGAGTAAAATTAAATTATTTATGGGGGAGGGGGGGGTGTGCTTCAGGGCGGGGGGAGGGGGGGCAGACTCTACTCCCCCTACCCGAAAGCACCTTGTCCCCATGGGGACAAAGGCCTCTTCCTGACAACTCTGGGCGGTGGTCTACAGGCAGGGGTCTTAACGGAACCTGAAAGATTCCCCCCCATGTGGAGTATGGGGCACATTGTTACCCGTACCCATTCACCCCAGAAAAAGGCAAGAAAAATTAAGACAAGAGACGGTTTTGAGAAGTCCTTTATTAAAAATCTTCCTCTGATCTTCTCCGCCGTCAACACGGTTCTCCTTCAATGCAGTCTCCCGTTGTATTGCCAGCTCCGCTCTCTGCTGGTTTCTATATAGCCATGGGGCGTGGCCATTTGGAGATCCCACCCCTTGTGATGTTGCAATAGGCAGGGCCTCATGGTGACGTTACCCGATGGCTACACCCCCTATGGATATACAAGGACCGGCAGAAAGCAGAGCTGGCATAATGACGGGAGACAGCGCCGGAGGAGGACCGGTTCAGCAGCAGAGAAGACTGGAGGAAGAACACCGGAGAAAGAAGATTAGAGGAAGAGGCCCCGAGGGAAAAGATCGGAGGAAGATTTTTAATAAAGAACTTCTCAAAACCATTTAGTTTTTATTTACACTACACTGCCTTTTTTTGGGGGATGAATGGGTAGGGGTACAATGTACCCCATACTCATTCACATGGGGGGGCATGGATCTGGGAGCCCCCTTGGTAAAGGGGACTTCCAGATTTCGATAAGTCCCCTGCCCACAGGCCCCCACAATCACTGCCCAGGGTTCGGGCAGAGGCCCTTGTCCCCATCATATCTTGAAGGGAAACCCCGTGCTAATATGCAAAAAAAAATTTAAAAAAAAACGCCGTTTCAAGATCCATGCCAGACTCAAAGGGCCTGAAATGGATCTTAGGAAGAGCGCCGTTTTTTTTTCTGCATGGGGTTCTCCTTTAAGATCCTCAGAGCACAAGTAGTGCCACAAGTCGGATCATCATGATCTAACTTGGATGCAACTTCCATTTAAATCAATGGGCTCTCATAAAGAACTATTGATTTTGACATGTCAAAAAAAAAAAAGCTGTATCCAGCATCAATAAACCGTGTTTAGTAGCGTCAGACCTTTTTAAAGCTGCAACGCCGGTCCTCAGAATGCGCTGGCTCTGGGTTTCTTTTTAAAGCTTGAAAACGCATATGCCACTTACAGCTCCTAAACTCCTTTGTGTGCAAGAAGCCATAGAATAACAAGCAGAGCTGTTTTTAAGCTGCAAAAAAAACGCCCTGTGGCATGGGACCCAAGTAAATCACCTAACCCCAAACTGTACTATGCTCACATGATCTGACTGTTTACATGGACGTAAAGTAAACAGATCTTTTAGCATTCATTTCTCAATAAAGGCTTGTGTACTTGGCATTTGGGATCTGCAATTTGTTTATGACTTGAAAGGATTTCAGGCACAGTGGTTTGTTTGAATTTGAATTGGATATTAAAGTGTAATGTAAGAGGGATCTTTCTGTGGCTTTTCCTTTCAGTTGCTTTGCATATTTCTAGATGCAGCCAGTCCCATTCAGATGTATTCCACCAGTTTCTTTTTGTATTGTACTGCTTTCAAAAAGAATGCATTTAAAATTCATGACAGGCATAGCATGTATTTACAATGTTTTTGCCACCAAGAGTGTGCAAAGACTACCAAAACATTTGTTTCGAAGTCATATTAGTGCACTTGCAACAAAAGCAAATAAGCAAGGTCTGTGATCCCTTTTTTTTTTATTTGCATGAACATCCAAATTTTCAGAACAAGCTTACTGGGTGTATCCCCTTCTTCATGGTCCAAATATTGCATTAGTTGGTATTAGTACTGCTTGGACCTTGATGAAGGGGTTTATGCCCAGAAAACTTGTCCTGAAAATGTGGATGTTAAACAATACATATAACTTAACTAATGCATGCCCTGTCTCCAGAAGATGCCAGAGCATGCCTGGTACAGCAGAATTTAACCAATGCCACAACTGTCAGTTACTGTACATTCATGTTCGTCTCATTATCTAGTTCCCGACTGCCCACCACATACATACTGCGGCTTTGCACAGGATCACGTACCTAGTATGTGATTTGACACTTCCGGGTCTGGGACATACATGTACGCCACCGGCAACCCGCTGCCACTGTGATTAGACACAGTGGGTACCATGGACTCAATACCCGCCGATCATTACGCAGAGAGCCAGAACGGCGGCCTGCCTATGTAAACAAGGCAGATCGCTGTTCTATCAGTAGGGGAGGCACTGTGTTCCTGCTATGGATCAATGCCTTCCCCTAGTAAAAGCACCTCCCACATAGTGAGAAAACATGTTAGGCACACAGTTAACCCTTTGATCGCCCCTGATGTTTATCCCCTTCCCAGCCATTGTAATTAGTACAGTGAATATTTTTAGCACTAATCACTGTATTAGTGTCACTGGTCCCCAAAAAGGATAATTTAGTGTCCTGGCTGTCCACCGCAATATCGCCGCCATTACAAGTAAAAATATTAAAATAAAAAAATAAAAATATCCCAGTTTGTAGATGCTACAACCTTTGAGTAAACCAACCAATATACGCCTATTGGTATTATTTTTTTAGAAAAATATATAGCAGAATACATATTGTACTTCATAGGTACTTCACCCACTTCCCTCTCGGACATGCTCTTTTGAGGTGCATTGCATTCGTATATTTTCCAACCGCCTAACAGTTACCCGTAGAAACCTCCGCCACCTCAACCCTTCTATGCTTTAATCTGCTACTGATCATCTATATGAAAAAATCTCACCCCGTCATGCCTCATCTATAACAGCTCACTGTCATGCACCCTAGACAAGCTCACTCCCCTCACTACACGCAGAATTCGGCCCCGACCACAACAACCCTGGCAAACAGACAACACCAGAAGTCTCAGCCGTAGTCTTGAGCGCCTGTGGCGTAAGACTTCAACCCATATAAATCTGCCCTCCTAAAATACTATTCCTGCCTCCTCACTGCCAAGCAAACCTATTTTATCACGCTCGTCCAAACATCCTCATCTAGTCCCCGTCATCTCTTCTCTACCCTTAACCCTCTACTCTGTCCTCCACCAACTCCACCCTCTAACTCACTCACTGCCCAGGACATCACCAATCACTTCAAAAATAAGATTGATAAAATTCGCAAGGAGATCTCCAATGTGCAGAAACCTCCCCCACTTAACAACCCATATCCACAGGTATAATCATTACTTCCCTCATTCCACCCTGCTAGTATTAATGAGGTTGCTTGACTTTTATCTAACCCCTATCTAACCACCTGCCCCCCTGGCACATGCTACGCTCACCCTCTGACTCTATTCTGCACTCTCTAACTCACATCTTCAACCTCTCCCTCTCTTCTGGCATCTTCCCTAATTCTCTAAAACACACGCTAGTCACTCCCATCCTTAAAAAGCCCTCACTGGACCCCACCAATCTTCACAATCTACGCCCCATTTCCTTACTCCCCTTCTCCAAACTCCTTGATTGATTGGTCTACAACCGACTGAGTGACCATCTGACTAAGAACAATCTTCTTGATCCCCTTCAGTCTGGATTTCGCCCTCAACATTCCACTGAAACTGCTCTCCTTAAACTCACAAACGACCTACTAACAGCAAACACCAATGAACACTATTTTGTACTACTACTCCTTTGCCTTTGACACAGTAGACCACCCCCCCCCCTCCGCAAAAAAAACTCCACTCCCTTGGCCTCTGTGACTGTACTCTTCACTGGTTCTCATCCTACCCATCTCAACGCACCTTCAGTGCTACTTAAAAACTACTACCTCCTCTTCTCTTCCTTTCTCTGTCGGGTTGCCCCAAGGTTCTGTTCTTGGACCACTCCTTTTCTCAATCTACACCTCCTCCCTGGGTCAGCTGATTGCCTCCCATGGCTTTCAAGATCATCTCTATGCTGATGATACCCAAATCTATCTCTCCACCCTTCAGCTCACTCCATCAGTCTCCTCTCGCATTACCAGCTTACTAACAGACATATCAGCCTGGATATCACATCACTTCCTCAAACTCAACCTATCCAAAACCGAGCTCATGGTATTTCCTCCCCCACATTCCTCTTCCCCTGATTTCTCTGTCAACATCAACTATCAACCCGCCCACCCATGCCAAGGTCCTAGGTATAATCCTGGACTCTGAACTATCCTTTCGGCCACACATCCAGTCACTGTCCAAAGCTTGCAGCCTCAACCTCCACAACATCTCCAAAATACGCCTCTTCCTAACCAATGATACCACAAAGCTTCCAATCCACTCCCTGGTCATCTCTCATCTCAATTACTGCAACTCCCTTCTCATTGGCTTGCCTTTAAAAAGGCTATTTCCCCTTCAGTCCATTATGAATGCTGCTGCCAGGCTCCTCCACCTTACAAACCACTGTGTCTGCTACCCCTCTTTTCTAATCCCTCCATTGGCTGCCACTCAACCAACAAATTAAATTCAAGTTACTAACCAAAAATTACATCCATAACTTAGCGCCCAGCTACATCACTAACCTAGTCTCAAAATACCAACCAACTCTTCATTCCTCCCAGGACCTCCTGCTCTCTAGCTCCCTTGTAACCTCTTCCCAAGCTCGCCTCCAGGACTTCTCCTGAGCCTCTCCTATCCTCTGGAATGCTCTACTCCAATCTGTCCGACTGCCTCGTACTTTGTCCACTTTCAGACGATCTCTGAAAACACATCTCTTCAGAAAAACTTATCTGGCAACCACCTGGCAACCACCTAACAACTGTACTTTTATTTTCTCCATCAGCCAATCCCCTACAGTTATTAACTCATATCTCTTGACCCTCCCTCTTAGATTGTAAGCTCTAATGAGCAGGGCCCTCTGATTTCTACTGTATTAAAGTGTATTGTACTTGTACTGTCTACCCTCAAGTTGCAAAGTGCTGCGGAAGCTGTTGGTGCTATATAAATCCTATATAAAAATAATATTGACCTAAATTGATAAAGAAATTCCATTTTTTTAATTTTTTTTAATTGGAAATGTTTTGTAGCAGAAAGTAAAAAAGATTATTTTTTTTTTCAAAATTGTAGGTCTTTTTTTATTTATAACGCAAAAATAAAAACCGCAGAGGTGATCAAATACCACCAAAAGAAAGCTCCATTTGAGGAGAAAATAAACATAGGGCATAAATTTTGTTTGGGTACTGCATCGCACGACCGCGCAGCTGTCAGTTAAATTAACACAGTGCCGTGTCGCAAAAAATGGCCTGGTCATGAAGGGGGGTAAATCTTCTGTAATTAAATTAAAAAAGTGAAACTCTTATTTTATATGGATGCGTTCCACACAGAGTGAAATATTTCAAGCATTTCTTACTTTTAATATTGATGATTATGGCTTACAGCTAGTGAAACCCCAAAATTCAGTATTTCAGAAAACAAGAATATTACAGAAGGCCAAAAAAGGATTTTTAATACAGAAATGTGGGCTTACTGAAAAGCATGCCAATGTACAGTATAGTATGCAGTGCACTCAATACTTGGTCGGGGCTCCTTTTGTATGAATTACTGCATCAATGTGGCATGGCATAGAGGCAAACAGCCTGTGGAACTGAGGTGTTATAGAAGCCCAGATTGTTTTAAAAGCAGCCTTCAGTTTATCTACATTGTTGGGTCTGGTGTCTTCCATCTTTCTCTTGACAATACCCCACAGATTCTCTATGGGGTTTAGGGCAGGTGAGCTTGCTGGCCAATCAACACAGTAATACCATGACCATTAAACCAGGAATTGGTACTTTTGGCAGTGTGGGCAGGGTGCCAAGTCCTGCTGGAAAAGAAATCAGCATCTGAATAAAGCTGGTCAGCAGAGGGGAGCATGAAGTGCTCTAAAATTTCCTGGTAGAGGGCTTCGCTGACTTTGGACTTGATAAACCACAGTGGACCAACACCAGCAGATGACACGTCTCCCCAAATCATCACCGACTATGGAAACTTCACATAGGACCTTATGCAACTTGGATTCTGTGCCTCTCCATTCTTATTCCAGACTCTGGGATCTTGATTTTCAAATGAAATGCCAAATTTTCCATAGTCTGTGATTATTTTTTTATCAAGTCCAAAGTCAGCGCAGCCCTCTACTAGGAAATTCTAGAGCATTTCATGATTCCTTCTGCTGACCAGCTATATGGAGATGCTGATTTCATTTTCCAGCAGGACTTGGCACCTGCCCACACTGTCAAAAGTACCAATACCTGGTTTAATGATCATGGTATCACTGCACTTGATTGGCCAGCAAACTCGCCTGACCTAAACCCCATAGAGTATCTTGTGGGGTATTGTCAAGAGGATGAGGAGACACCAGACCAGACCCGACAATGCAGATGAGCTGAAAGCCGCTATCAAAGCAACCTGGGCTTCCATAGCGCCTCAGCCATGCTACAGGCTGATCGCTTCCATGCCATGCAGCATTGATGCAGTAATTCATGCAAAAGAAGCCCCGACCAAGTAAGAATTGAGTGGATACTATACTGTACATGGACATACTTTTCAGTAAGTCAACATTTCTGTATTAAAAATCCTTTTTTTTATTGGTTTTATGCAATATTCCTATTTTCTGAGATACTGAATTTTGTGTTTTCACTAGCTGCAATCCATAATCCTCAAAATTAAAAGAAAGAAATGCTTGAAATATATCACTGTCTCTGTGTGTAACACATATATAAAATATATGAGGTTCGCTTTTTGAATTATTACAGAAAAAAATTAACATTTTGATGATATTCTAATTTTATGAGATGCACCTGTATGGGATATAAATATTGGAGCAGAAGTAAAGTTTACATTTAAACGAAATAAAGTGGTCTGGTATGGGTTTTAAGGAGAACCCCACGTCAAAATAAATGTTACAAAAACCAGCGTGAGATACCCCCCAAAATCCATACCAGACCCTTATCCGAGCATGCAGCTCGGGTTATATAAACCTTTCCTAAGCAAACTGGCACAGTTACAATAATGTACGCCTGAATATTCAGATTCTTGCCTAGGCCAATGTATGTCTACTGTACTTCCCATCAACAGTATTTTAACTTTTTATTCTGGTAAGCAGAGCAGTGAAAGAATACATTTGTTTTGTTAACAATGATTTTAAACTTATTTATAATGCCCTTCTTAAAGGCCCTGTTCACACCTGAGAGTTTTTTTAGCTCGTAAAACGCTCATCTCTAACTTCTCAAAACGCCCAACAAATAAAATCCTATTCATTTCAATGGCCCCTGTTCACATATGAGCATTTTGTTGCCTAATGCCAATCGCCTGAAGCTCAAAAAGGTACATGAGCTTCATTTTTAGCAGATTACAGGTGTTTTTGTTACATCTCAGTGCCTGCCTCCAAAAGACGTCAGAAAAAACCCCCCAAAAAAAAAGCCCAAAAAAACACCTGAAAACAATACGTTCAGGTGTGAATGGAGCCTAAAATGTTCAGTTCCCTCAATGCCATGGAGATCAGCCCTGAACTCTCTAAAGCGAAGTATGGAATATTCAGAGACTGCACAGTTTCCAAAGTACTTGCAGGGAATAAACATATTCAACTGTACACAACAAACGGTGCCTCTTGGCTTGTCACAAAAAGAAAAAAAAAAAAACAACTGTACAATAAAGTATAACCAGCTAACAAGACATTGAATACTCGCATCTCCTGCTACCTAAACTCTGCAGTGGTGAAGACAAACCACTGGCTGAAGAGCCTGCAGAATTTGGCACATTTGGGAATGTCTGCTTCCTGGTCACTGGCTGCTATTAGTGGCTTGGTCTGCTTGCCCTGTGACTGACACGGTGGCAAGATTTTGCAGGATCTTTCATCAGGTGGTTTTGCATTATTACTGTAGAGATCAGCAATCTGGGCAATAGAAGTGAATATCCAATGTCTAATTTGCAGGTGCCACTTTACTGTAAATCTACTACTAGTGGTAGAGTTTGTTGTGTTCAGTTCAGGATGCTCAAATTTACTCTCAGCAAGAGCTGTGGAGTGCAACCACAAAATATTCCACAGTTAAGATATTGTCGTCATTTCCCCACTGGAGATCCTGGCCCTCCTGCCTATGTGACTCCCTCTAATAATAATAAAAAAAAAAAAAGAAATGGTGTCTCTGGGATAGAGTAAATAACAATAGAAAGAGATTGGAAATCTCATCAATGCGGACACAGCACTAAAATAGCCAACCAATGATTTAATTCTTCTCTGCTATATCAAAATGAAAAAAAGAAAAAGGAATTATGTAAAGGAAGGTACAGAGGCTGCCACAGCTGATCCCCACAGTGACCAGAGTCTCTGGCTTCAATACAAGGGTGGACATTCTACTTTTTCAGACTGTGCAGCTTCACAAGAGCCTACTTGGGTTCAGAGGACCCATTCATACTAGATGTGAAGTGACCCATCACTCTTTTAAAGCGGAGTTCCACCCTGGGAAAGCTTTTTTTAATTAAAATACCCCCGGGACAGTCAGGGCTAGTGCATTCCACAATGGATAGCCTCTGATCTGTCCCAGGTTGCACTTACCTTTTAGAAGAAATACTTACCTTGAAAAAGTATTGTCCAGCGCTGCCATCTCAGGTGTGGGCAGCTTGAAGCCAGCGCGATCCTCTTCTATGTCCTCTTCCGTCTTCTTCGGTCCCACGATGCCCGGCACCGGCCCCGCCGTCACTTCCAGGGCTGCAGTGTCATCCCTGCACAGCTTCTGGGCATGCCCAGAAGCTGTTTAGCAAGGTATGACGGCGCCTGCACCGGAACTGACGTCGGGGCCGGTGCAGGCACATTGATTCCTGGGAGCGATGACGTTCGGCTCCCAGAAATCATTGCAAGCCAGGAAGTGACGAATCGCCGTGGCCACTGAGGGGAGGAAGAGGAAGTAAGGTATTTTCTTCTAAACCAGGTAAGTAAAAAAAAAAAAAATTGCGATTATACATTTGTTTTTCAGGTGACCCCGGGCATGAAGATAGAAGTTTAATTTTAGGGTGGAACTCCGCTTTAAGGAAATCTGGAACTTCTAGAGCTAGCAAGGAGGCGACATGCTTTCTGATGCCCAAACTGTTCTCCTGGTTTGCTCTATTCGTATTCTGCATGTTGATTTAGAGGTTTTTAGTATAGGAGCAGAATCAGGCATTTTTGGCCCCACAGACTTTTAAAGCAAACTCCGTGTTTACTGGGACTTTAAATACTTCTTTTGGGCCAAGCTAGCCCAAAGATACTACTTCCCTCACTAACAGATGTGCCAATTGTATAAACTGTGTGCAGCACTGTGTTCCAGCAGCAGAATGGAGACTTCCTGTCCCACTCCTGGGACAACATCAAGTTTGGCAGAGCACTGCTCAACCGCTCACAGGAAGCTTTGTATTTTATGAATGCAGACAAGGCTTCCTCTGATTGGCTGAGGTGGACGAATGTCGTACAATTTCCACCTCAGCCAATCAGGCTGTGTATTCTTTGACAGAATACAAAGTTTCCTGTGAAAGCATGATCAGCGCTCAGCCCAACATGATTTTGTTCCAGGAGTGGGACAGGAAGTCCCCATCTTGCTGTTGGAACACAAAACTGAGGCTATACAGCACTGACAACTGATGCATCTGTTAGTGAAGTGAATAGTTTATTCGGGGTAGCTTTGACCAAATGAATGGTTAAAAGTCACAGTAAACATGAAGTTAGGCTTTAACTAGGAGTGCCAAAAAAAAAAAAAATATGCCTTTTTCAAGCACTCATATTAAAGCCTGTAGGACCAAAAACAATTGTGCCTGAAAGAAGCTCACGTACTTTTTCGAGCTTCAAACCACACAATGCTCAGGTGTGAATTGGCCCATTGAGACTAAAGGGATTCTTCAAGTATGGCTGCACTTTAAGAATCATGCAATAAAACAATCAGGTATGAATGGGGGTTTGCTCTCTGTTTGTCTGAAGCTCAAGAGCAGAATTGATTGTGTTAACCTATTACCTCTTTGACACTATTTTGCATGAAAAATGAGTACAGGCAGTCCCCGGGTTACAAACAAGATAGGGAGGTCTTGTAGGTTTGTTCTTAAGTCGGATTTGTTTTTAAGTCTGAACAGATACATTTTTTTTTTAAGTGTAGCTCCATCCACAAGTTTAATTTTTTTGTTTTTTTTGGATAGCATAGGGAAGGGTTATCACCCCTGTACCATTTGTTTTGCTCTCTGTACCCCTGTTCAGAAGATTTCCCCTCGCTTTCTGTCCCTATGACAACTGTATTTTGAAAATGTTGGGTTGTTGTGGAAACAAGGATTGGTGATAAAGACATAGAGACACTTTTTCCCATGAGAACTCTTATAGGTGTTAATTTCTCTTCCTAAAGGCCTGTACACACGTGACATAAATCGGACAAAATATCCTCCGATTTTTCTCTCTCTTGCTCAGCATTCATAACCGTTTTTAGTTGACAGTGCATAAATGTTCACAAAATTTTTCATCCGATTTTTTGGGACATTTGTTCCTAGACTTCCGAGTCGTCAGCAACTTCAGATCATGCGCGGTCTTTCGTATCCGATTTTTCACAGACGTACTGCATACACATTAAACTAAAATTGGTCGTCTGGGGGGGGCGTGGCCGGGATGTGAAGCGGAGCGGTCGCACTGTGCTTGAGCTCCGGTCCTCAGTGATCTTTATCTTCTTCCAGCCTCTCTTTTTCCAGCTCCGGCACCCCACTTACCTGCACCCTGGGTTCCAGAAGACGGGGGACATCCACGCGGCTTCCTCCGCTGTCTCCGGGGAAGCTCCGCTCCGGTAAGAACTGCGGTGCTTCGGGTCCTGTCTCCAGCGCGGCCATCTTGCCCACGAGGTCCTCCATCTCCAGGATGGCAGCTGGCTCTCAGCAGGCTCCTAGCTCAGGGGCGAGCAAGGATCCGTCCCCATCCGACATTCTGGAGGCCATTAAAGCCTGCAAAGACACACTAATGCCCCGTACACACGTGCAGATTATCTGCAGACTTTTGTCTGCAGACTTACCTTTTCTATGTAGTGCAAGGGCCTGCCGGATTGCATACAAATTGAAAGTGTTTAGGTTTGACCTCATATTATATGGTTTTGGTAAGTCTGCAGACAAAAGTCTGCAGATAATCTGCACGTGTGTATGGGGCATTACAGTCAAGACGGACTACATGGCGACGGATATCAGCTTGATCCGCCACGACTTAGATAAATTTCGGTCCAGAATGTCGGAGGCGGAGGACCGTATCTCCCAGTTAGAGGATTCGACCCGGGCGGACTCCAGGGATCTTCATGCCCTCCAAATGCAGGTCCGGGCATTGCAGGATCGGGCGGAGGACACCGAAAATCGGCTGCGGAGGAATAACATCCGGATCCTGGGCCTACCACAGCGGGCGGAGGGCTCCCGCCCTGCGGAGTTCGCTGAGCAGTTTCTCACCTCCTTGCTGGATTTGGGGGATATGCCTCCGACGTTCGTGGTGGAGCGTGCACATCGGGTTCCCCCGGCGCCCCCGATCCCGGGAGCCCCCCCCCGCCCGTTTCTGCTCCGACTTCTGAATTACCGGGACCGAGACCGCATCCTCTCCGCTGCCAGGACGAAGCCGGATCTCCGCTTTGAAAATGCCAAGGTCATGTTGTTTCCCGACTATTCCCCGGAGGTCCAGCGAAGACGGCGTATGTTTACAGACATCCGCAGGCGGCTGCGGGAGAAGGGGATCAAGTTTAGCCTGCTTTACCCTAGCCGATTGCGGGTGATAGATGGAGATCGCACGCGCTTTTTTGAGGATCCGGAGGTGGCGGCTGCCTGGCTTGACCTCCCTGCTTGATCTCCCCCGGGAGTCCTGTACCCGGTCGCGGTGCTCCTGATCCCCTGGATGCCTACACCTGCAGGTTTGACCACCTTTCTCCTTTTTGTTACCCGGGCTTGTGACTGTCCCCCCCCCCCTTTTGATCCTTCCCCATGTCCCGGACTGAGACTGGTCGTCGATTGCTCCTACATCCGCAAATCTCCTTGAACTGGCACGGTCCCCCCCCCCCCTTCCCACTTCCTCCCCCCTGTTGGTCGGTGCCGGCCGTTTCTTTTTTTTGCCCTATAGCACGGGATCCTGTCTTGCTACGGATCGGAGCCCTGCCAAGGACTGACGTCGGGAAGACTCACCGAGAGTGCCGCTTCCCTCCTGGGATCTTTTTGAACTGACGTTGTTGGGGGTCCCCTTGGTGGACTGTCGCAGACTGACCCCCCTCAGAACTCTGGCCGGGCCTCTGCTCCCGCTCCCACGAGGGGCTTGGCTGGTTGATGGCTGAGCCTGCTCGCACCATTTTCTCTTGTTCAGGGTTCAAACTGTCCCCTGTCCCCCCCACTGTTAGGAGGGGGCTGGGGTACAGTAGGGTAAAGATGCTATGTTGGGGTGTTTTGTTCTCCCCCCTGGAGAACTGCTTGTTTTTGTCTTTTCTTTATTCTTTTTTTTTCTTTCTGTTTTGTATGTGTTTATCTGGTACATGGTCTGCTAGGCCTTGCTGCTCCCTGGGTGCCTATCCTGATTGGGTTCCCTCGGGGGTGCTCGCATTCCACGTGTTACATGATGGCGCCTTCTAGATTATCCACTTTCTCTGTGATTTCGTGGAATGTTAGGGGCCTTAATTCCAAATTCAAGAGGGCTCTCCTATTTCAATACCTGCAACGTTATAGCCCCTCCATTCTGATTCTGCAGGAGACTCATCTGGTGGGCAGCAAGCTTCTCTCACTAAAAAGGCCATGGGTACAAAAGTCCTTTCATGCCTCTTACTCTACGTATGCCAGAGGGGTCACCATTCTGATTCGGAAATCCTTGCCCTGCGAGGTGGAGGCGGTACATACCGACCCCTCTGGTAGGTATGTGGTATTGGTGCTCACGATGTGGAGACAGAGGTATGTGGTGGCGGGTATCTATGTGCCCCCGCCGTTTAAAGCTGAGGTCCTCTACACCGTCCTGGAGAGAGTGTTCAAATACTGTCCGGCCAAGGTGCTTCTCCTGGGGGATTTCAATGCCATCCTCTCCCCGGACCTGGATAGACCTGTGCCACCCAAGACCTTCTCCGGGGACCTTCTCCGTTGGGCTGAGGCCGCGGGGCTTCAGGAGGTTTGGAGTTGGAAGTACCCTCAGGAGCGAGCCTACTCCTGTTTTTCGGCCACTTACAAAACGGCGTCCAGGATTGACTATGGTTTCGCCAATCCGTCGATGTTGCTGGATGTGGAGGGGGTCTCTTACCTCCCCAGCGGCTTGTCGGACCATAGTCCCCTGCGGGTCGTCCTGCGGACGGGGTGTGCTCGTGACGGCTCCATGTGGCGTCTCGGCGCCCACTGGGTCGAGCACCCTGATATTGTGACTCAGACCCCGTCCGTGATTCGTGAGTATTGGGACATCAATGCGGATACGGCCTCTCCCGGGATGGTGTGGGATGCCTTCAAAGCAGTTACAAGAGGTCATTACATGTCGACCATCAAAGCTGTCAAGCTGCTCCAGGCGCTTACGGTGACGACCCTGGAGTCGGCGGCTGAGGAGGCCTCCGACCGTTACGTTCGGGACCCCTCGGCAGTCAACTTTGAGGGGTTGCAGGCAGCCAAACGGGACCTGCATCTCCACTTGGCTGAGGTCGCCAGGCTGTCCATGTATCGTGCTAAACAGAAGTTCTTTGAGCACGGGGACCGAAATGGGAGGCTGCTGGCCACCATGTCTCATCATGATACCCCCCTCACATTGGTGCCTGAACTTACCTCCCCTACGGGGGAGGCGATCACCTCTCCGACGGGGATACTGGAGGCGTTCCGGACTTTCTACTCACGGTTATAGGATACTACCCACCCGGCTGACCTCGGCCCGGAGGTCCTGCAGGGGCTCCTGGACCCCGTGGCTCTGGGCTGGCTGTCTGACTCGGAGCGTGTGGGTCTGGTTCGGCCGGTCACGGCGGAGGAGGTGGAGGTGGTGATTAGGTCCATTCCCAGGGGCAAAGCCCCAGGCCCTGACGGGTTACCTATTGAATTTTATGGGACTTACGTGGGGGTTCTGGCCCCTCTCTTGGCAGCCTTATATAATGACTGTCTGGAGATGGGCTCTTTGCCACCCTCTATGGCAGAAGCCCATGTCATCTTAATTCACAAAGCCCCTAAAGATCCTAAATTATGTGCTTCTTACCGACCGATCGCCTTACTTAATTGCGATCTAAAAATCCTCACCAAAATCCTAGCCTCCAGGCTTCGGCCTATCCTCCCCTCTGTGATTGACCAGGACCAGACTGGGTTTATGGCCCGTAGGTCTACGGACATTAATCTGCGCAGGTTGTTTACGAATCTACAGACGCAGCATCTGAACGCTGGCACGAGGGTGGTGGCATCTCTAGATATAGAGAAGGCATTCGACTCGGTGGAATGGCCCTTTCTGTGGGAAGTGCTGAGGAGAATGGGATTCCCCCTTCTGTTCATCCGGTGGCTACAAATTATATACCGTTCCCCCAGAGCGGCGATCCGTCTTGGGGGCCGGTTGTCTGCCCCCTTTTCACTGTACAGGGGCACGCGGCAGGGCTGCCCGCTCTCTCCGGCCTTGTTCGCCATCGCCATGGAACCTGTGGCTGAGGCACTTCGGACCTCTCCGGAGGTTCGGGGGTTGCGTGTGGCGTGGCTGGAGGAGAGGGTGGCTCTGTACGCAGATGACCTTCTGTTGTTCCTGCAGGACGCTGGTCCCTCCCTCCGGGGGGCCCTGGACATCCTGGATGGTTTTTCCAGGGTCACGGGCCTGCGGGTGAACTGGACCAAGTCTCAGCTGCTGGCGATCGATGGGGCTGCACGTGCTGCCGCCCCGTCGGATCTCGAGCTTCAGTGGGTTGATAGTTTTGTGTATTTGGGGGTGAGAGTTTCCAAAGATCCCACGGCCTTTATCTCACTGAATCTTGACCCTGTTGTGCGGGATATCAGGGCTAAACTGAAGGCATGGGAGAACCTCCCTCTGTCCCTGCAAGGGCGGGTGAACCTGGTGAAAATGAAAATCCTCCCCAAACTGACGTATCTCTTCCGCCACTCACCACAGTGGATCCCCAAAGCTTTTTTTTGCTAATCTCAATAAGCTCTTTTCCTCCTTCTTGTGGGGCTCCCGCCCTCCCAGGTACAAATTCTCCACGCTTATGAGACTTCAGTCTCAGGGGGGTCTCGCCTTCCCAGATTGCCACAAATATTTTTTGGCCTCCCAACTGGTCACTGCGGTGTGGTGGTTGTCTCCTGACGCCTCCAACTCCGCGGTGGTGACGGAGGCTGCGGTGCTGGGGTCAGTGGAGGCGTTGACACACTTGCTTTTCAGGGGTCTCCGGGCTCCATATCCTTTGACTTCCTCCATGCGGACGACGATTAGAGCCTGGCGCCAGGGCCTGGCCCTGGAGGCCTACCCCGACACCGCAGTCTCCCCCAATGCACCACTGTGGATCAATCCTACCTTACCTCACCTCTACTCTCTGCCGGATCCGGCCGCCTGGACCAAGTTTGGTATTAAAAGGGTCTCGGACCTGTCCTCAGACCTTTCCCTTCCCACATTCTCCCGCCTCCTTGAATCTCACGGGTTGCCCTCATCCCACTTGTTTCGCTACCTGCAGTTGTCCCATGCCTTCAGGGCCCAGTTTCCGCAGGGGGGGCGGTGCAGTCGGACTTGGAGCGGGTTCTCCGGTTTGACTGTTCTGACCGAGCGGCTTCCGTTCTGCATGCTCACCTCCTTCGGGTGTTCTCTCCGGAGCTCACGGGTCTCCGGGAGCGGTGGACCCAGGATGTTCCGGAGTTGGATGCGGAGGACTGGCAGCAGATGTGGGATTCCCCGTTCAAGATCTTGATCTCACTCAGGGACCGTATGGTACAATATAAGATTGCACATCGGGCGTATCTTACCCCTCATCGCCTGCATAAGATTCATGGCTCTAACTCCCCGGAGTGCTGGCGCTGTGGCAGCACCCCTGGGGACTTTATTCACATCTTTTGGACATGCCCGGCCCTGGCGGACTATTGGTCGCGGGTGTTCGCAGCGGCCAGAGAAATATTGCAGATATCGATCAACCCCACTCCGCGGTTGGCCCTCCTGGGCCTGCTGGATGATCTGCTACCCCGGGTGGCGGACCGCACTCTCCTGGGTCTCATACTATTCTACGCCAGGAAAAATGTTGTTCTTCACTGGAGACAGCGGTCCCCCCCCCCCGCTTCGGCGGTGGAGGGCGCTGGTGGATTCAGTTATACCATTGTATAAGGATACGTATACTCACAGAGGTTGCCCCAAGAAGCATGATAGGGTCTGGGCCAAGTGGCTGGCGGACTCCGCAATCCCGATCCTTGCTGAATGCCTGGGTGGGGATGCCCCGGCCGATGGCTAGTTGCCAGGGGGACACGGCGGGGTCCCCTCGTTTGGAGCATGGTGGGTCCCCTGTATTGGTGTATAATTTGTTGTACCTTAACGTGTATTACGTTATGACTGCTGTTTCGGTGATTGCTTTGCCCCTGCGTGGGCGCCCCCCTCTGAATGTATTTCTGTTTCCAGCGCATGCCGTGTGTGGCGAGGCTGGTTGGTGGACCTATTGTACCAGTGTTTGTCTATGTGTTGTTAACTTGTTTAAAACAATAAAAAGATTTTCAAAAAAAAAAAAAAAAAATTGGTCGTCTGGGGACGGACGATAAAAATGTTGGTGTTTGTCCCTCCGCTTTTTTTCGTTGAAAATGTCAGCATCGGCTGCTGAAAGTTGTGTACACACTAGCCGAAAATCGTACGATTTTACCTTGGACAGGAGTTTTCGGCAGATTTTCTACTAGTGTGTACACCACTTAAGGCTAGATTTCTACTCACTTCCTGTTGTCTCTCTTTGTTTTTAAGTCAGATGTTTGTAACCCGGGGACCACCTGCAATTCCCTGTCTAATCCTAGTTGTATTTGAACCACAGGGGGGAATTTGCTAAAACTGGAAAAGCTGTGCATGTCAACCAAGCAGCTTCTATTGTCAGCTTGTTCAATCAAGCTTTGTGGGTAGGTTCATGGTAGCCTGCAGGCTAGTGTCAGTATCGGCCCTGGTAGGGAGTGGTGCAATACACATTTTTTAACTTTATTCGAAGCATCAAAAAACAGACACTTCATTTACATCTCTGCACAGTAGGGCGGTGAGTTTCAGTGAGGTGGTGCTATCCACTGTGCTGTGGAAAAATACAGACATGCTGCATTTGTCCAAACTGTACATCACACCAGCATCATGATGTGGACAGGGCACATCTAAAACAATTGTGCCAATATGTGACCTAGGAGTGAACTACAATTATCCAATGTGAACAAGCCCTAAATAACTGATCAGTTGCCATAAACAGCTGCTCCAGATCACTTATGCAGGCCATACACACTTTGGTAAATTATCAATTTCCTTTCTGATCGGAAAATTCACAATGCAATTCAATGTCTCTCCTGCAATAAAATACACCTGCCTGCCTGCTTGCGTAGCTCAGCTTACATTGCTGGTGCAGTCCCCCTGTGCTAGGATAAATCTCTCCTGCGCATGCATGAAGACATCCTGTGCTGGCCAAAGAAGATGGCTGAAGACTGGCACACAGAAGAAGTTGGCGGTGCCACCAAGAAACAGGGACTATTGAAGAAAAGGTATGCTTAGCTCTGCTTTAACTACTTTTCACCTGCCCACAGTAGTTTGACTGTGGGCTAGCGGCACAGGCAGGCCAGACCACGTACCTGTATGTCGCCAGCTTACGCCCAGGTGCCTATCCCCTACTGACCCGTGTTGTGAATCAACACAGCACGTGTTTGGCAGATGATTTCAGCCAATGATTTTGGTTGGTCAGCTAATCAGCTGTGTGCAATCACACACAGAGTTTGGTGCTTACAAAAATACAGAACTCTGTGTACTGGGAACAGCGATCTGGCTGTTGCAGGAATAAGAGAAAAAAAGCCAGATAGTAAAGTAAATGCAGCACACATTACATATTGTTAGGCACAAAATTAATTCCTTGATTGCCCCTAGATGTTAACCCCTTCCCAAACAGTGTCAATGTACAGTTTTATCACTGATCACATATTAGTGTCACTAGCGATGTCAGTTGGTGACCCTCACAGATAGTGTGTGTTAGCTCCAGATTACCTGCCACCCTATCATAATCCCACTATAAATGATTGATCACGTCATTACAGTACAGGGTCTATAGCTGCATAAATTCAGTATATATACACCTTAGTTTGTAGACGTCATAACTTTTGCACAAATCAATATACACTAATTTGGACTTTTTTTTTTGTACCAAAGACATGTAACAATACATTTTGGCATAAATTTATGAGAAATTTTGATTACTTTTTACCTGATCTGTTTTATAACAGAAGGTAGAAATTGTTTTGTTTTTCAAAATGGTTTGTCTTCTTTAGTTTATATAATAAAATCCCAGAGGTGAATATGCAGAGTGATCCCGCATCGCATCTGCACCTCTGGCAGTTGACACTGCCATATGCGATACGCAGGGGGTGTCAATTAAAAGTTAACGACACCCCCAGTTGCGATCGCACATCGCAGTGCGATCTGCAAGTTCGCACAGAATCAGATCGCACTAGTGTGAACCACTATGCGATCCGATTCTGCTGCGGATAAAAAAAAAAGTCCTTATGTGCGTGTTTATTGCGGATGCAGTGCAAATTCAGCCATACAAAGTGTATGGCTGAAATTCGCACCGCACAGAGATCGCATGTAATTTAGGAGCAGTGAGCTTCGAATTACATGCAATCTCCGCAATCGCACAAATGTGAACCGGCACTTAAAGTTGCGCAGTGCACAATAAAAAAAATGGCCTGGTCATGAACAGGGTAAAACCTTCCGGAGGCAAAGTGGTTAAGATTTATTTGCAAGTTAAAGTAGAAGTATTATCAAAACTTTTTTTTTTTCATTTTGGATAGAGCGAGGAAGGTTATAACCCGTCAATTTCCCCCCCCCCCCCCCCCTTTGTGTCCAATTGCAGAGATTTCCCTTCACTTCCTGTCCCATAGCCAAACAGGAAGTATGAGGAAATACCTGCAAATTAAGAGAACTCCTTGGGGACACCATTGGAAGATTTCACCTCTATTACTTTTTTGGGGAAACCCCAAAATTTAGGATTTTCCTTTACTTTCAATGATAATGGTAAACAGGACAAATAGACAAGGTGAATCTCCATAATGGGGAAACCCATAGCAATAAAAACTGACAGGGGTTCTAATCCATCTTCAATCTTTCCAAAACGATAAAAAGGTTTGCCTTTAGTTATACTTTAACCCATTGCATTTCTGTTTCTACCAAGCAATCCTATTGATCAAAATGCAAAAGTATTAAAGAGGTTGTAAACCTAAAAATAAATAAAAACATGAAAAGACAAAGGTATAATGAGCTAGTGTGCATCGCCTACTAGCTCATTATGAAATACTTACCTTAGAAAGAAGCCCCTCCAGCGGCGCCTGCTCACCGCTGAGACTCCCGTCTTCTGGCTGTCTGATTGGCCAGAGCCACGACAACGTCACTCCTGCGCATACGCAGGGGAGCCGCCGTTCACGGCACAGAGCTTTGAAGGAACAGCACTGATGGCCGTTCTTTTAAAGAGGAAGTAAACCCTCCTCTGTAACTTGTACCTATAGGTAAGCCTATGATAAGGCTTACCTATAGATACTGTAAATATCTCCTAAACATGTACCGTTTAGGAGATATTTACCTTACATGCAGCCAGTGACGTCACTGGCGCATGCGCTCTGAAGGAACGGCCGCTCTTGCCGTGACTGTCGGCGCGTGCGCGGGAGTGACGTCACCGCGGCTCCAGCCAATCAGATGGCCGGATGCCTCGATCCTGGAAGACGGGCGACTGGACATGTCGCCCGTCATAGAGGTGAGTGAGCGGCACTGCGGGGGCTCGTTCTAAGGTAAGTATTGCATAATGAGCTAATATGCGATGCATACTAGATCATTATGTCTTTCTCTTGCAGGGTGAAAAAAAAAAAATATGCGAGTTTACAACCTCTTTAAGAGCGCATGTGCCAGTGATGTCATTGGCTGAATGTAAAGTAAATATCTTCTAAATGGTACATGTTTAGGAGATATTTAGAGAACCTATAGGTAGGCCTTATCATAAGCTTACCTATAGGTAAAAGTTGCAGAGGGAAGTTTATTTCCTCTTTGATGAAGAAAGTATCTTGGGGCTACCGACTGATGCAAAACAACTGACAACACTACACCATGAGCAATTGACTCAGTTTGATCGAACCTGATGATTACAATTCAGTCTAAATTGATCAGAAGACAACCTATGGCTATTTATCATTTGCAAAGTTGATCACTTTGTTCAAAATCACACATCAACAAAAAATGTTTAAATCACACATCATAAAAAAAAAAAAAAAAAAAAGTTCAACTCACATATTAATCAGATTAAAAAAAAAAAAAAGCTTCAAATCGCACATTGCTCAGATAGTTAGAAAAAGTGTTCATCTCGAATATCAATCAGAAAAAAAAATGCTTAGCTCACACATCAAAGAGATAAAAAAAAAAGTTCAACACACATCAATCAGACACAAAAACACACATCAATGGAATAGCGTGTGGTGACCATTAGTAAATTCCCTCTATAACAAGTTTTGAATTCTTCAAAGACTATGTGACTGCTTCCATACCTTTCCTTACAGAGTGCACAAGGCTGGGTTCACGTGTGCACTGCGTTCTTGGCGTGCTGCGTTTTACACGTGCTCCCATAGAACTGTGAGTTTTCATGCAAGGGAGTCACAGTCCTGCATGTTGCAACTTTGACGTGCTTTCATAAAAACACGTTCTAGAAGAGGTCAATGGGAATGCACCTCACCAAAAACACAGCGCACACATATGAACACAGCCTGACCCCTGGGTTCACATCTATGGGGGTGGTTGCAGATGTGTGAATTGCAGCATGTCCCGCACCCAAAACAAGTTGTTTAAAAACGCACAGGGCTACCATTCATTCTGAATTGCAGCCCCACGCATCTAAAAATGCAGCACGTTTGCAGGAACCACAGGGGAATCGCAGGATACAAAAGCTTCCTGCGATTTCTTGGTTTATGCATTTTTAGAATGGTGCAGGAACCTTTTTTTTGTGGAAAACGTGGGCTGCCTTGCCTGCGCAAACATGGCCCGCAAACCTGCAAATGTGAACTAGGCCTAATGCCTGGAACATGAAATGAGATTATCAGACAAATTATTTTATTTTTTTTGCATGCTAGTCTCATATCGAAAATTAACTCATAACTAAAAATTAAGAAAATTCTCGTATAATAAAATGAATAAAGTGATGTAATGGGTTGTAGTGTATTTGTATTGTACTTTCAGACAACTGTACTGATTAAATGAAACACGTACGAACCTGTTATTGCACGAGAAACATTTTCGTGCTTATCCCACCTGATAATATCTAATGAACAGTCGTTATCGGCTCTCGAAGGCTCTGTACTAATGATCAGATTATTGAACGATCGCTTTGAAAGCGGTATTTTTCCTACGATCATCTGATTGGGTGTACGGGCTAAAAGACTAGGTTCACACCTATGAGGGATACTTTTTCTTGTGCGGCGTTTGACATGCATTTTCGGGAGGTGTCTGTTGTCACGTGGGAGATACCAGCAAGAATGCAAGCACTGCATTTTTGATGCGTTTCAATTAAAGTCTATGGAATCAAAAACGCAAAATGTGGGCAGAAAAGTCCCTGCGCCTGGGTTCACACTATTGCGATGCGGGAACTAGCATGATTCTAGTGTGGGTTCCCACATCGCATCTCCCCTGGAGGCAGTTCACACTGCCCTCTGCGGGTGCCAATACAAAGTTAACAACACCCCCAGATCGTTTTGCAGATTGCAGTGCAAACTGTGAATTTGGACAGGAATCGGATCACATGCAATCCAATTCCAGTGGGGAAAAAAAAAAAAAAAAAAAAGGTCCTGCTCCTTTTTGTGTAACTCCAATGCAAGTTTAGCAATACAACAGTATGTTTGAATTTGCATTGCACAGACATGGAATGTGATCTGCACAGCAACGTGGTGCGAATCACATGCAATGTCTGTGTTTACAATAGTGTGAATCTTTCCAATTAAAAACGCACCGGTATAAAACACAGATGTGAACATGACCCATAGGAAACCATGTTAAATGGACTGTAGTGCGTTTCTGTAAAACACGCGGCTATGAACCAGGCCAAAGAGCTTTCAATGGGCACGTTTCTGTAAAACGAACGGGTATGAACCAGGCTGAAGTGCTTTCAAAAGCACATTGAAAGCACTTCGGCCTGATTCATACCCGTGCGCTTTACAGAAACGTGCCCATTGAAAGCTCTTTGGCCTGGTTCATAGCCGTGTGTTTTACAGAAACGCGCCCATTGAAAGCACTTCAGCCTGATTCATACACGTGCGCTTTACAGAAACGCGCCCATTGAAAGCACTTTGGCCTGGTTCATGGGCGCGTTTCTGTAAAACGCACGGGTATGAACCGGGCCGAAGTGCATTCAATGGGTGCGTTTCTGTAAAACACGCGGCTATGAACCAGGCCGAAGTGCTTTCAATGGGCGCGTTTCTGTAAAATGCACGGCTATGAACCAGGCCAAAGTGCTTTCAATTGGCGCTTTTCTGTAAAGCACACGGGTATGAACCAGGCCGAAGTGCTTTCAATGGGTGCGTTTCTGTAAAACACACGGCTATGAACCAGGCTGAAGTGCTTTCAATGGGCGCGTTTCTGTAAAACACACGGCTATGAACCAGGCCGAAGTGCTTTCAATGGGCGCGTTTCTGTAAAACACACGGCTATGAACCAGGCCAAAGTGCTTTCAATTGGCGCTTTTCTGTAAAGCACACGGGTATGAACCAGGCCAAAGTGCTTTCAATTGGCTCTTTTCTGTAAAGCACACGGGTATGAACCAGGCCGAAGTGCTGTCAATGGGTGCGTTTCTGTAAAACACACGGCTATGAACCAGGCTGAAGTGCTTTCAATGGGCGCGTTTCTGTAAAACACACGGCTATGAACCAGGCCGAAGTGCTTTCAATGGGCGCGTTTCTGTAAAACACACGGCTATGAACCAGGCCAAAGTGCTTTCAATTGGCGCTTTTCTGTAAAGCACACGGGTATGAACCAGGCCAAAGTGCTTTCAATTGGCGCTTTTCTGTAAAGCACACGGGTATGAACCAGGCCGAAGTGCTTTCAATGGGTGCGTTTCTGTAAAACACACGGCTATGAACCAGGCTGAAGTGCTTTCAATGGGCGCGTTTCTGTAAAACGCACGGGTATGAACCAGGCCGAAGTGCTTTCAATGGACGCGTTTCTGTAAAACACACGGGTATGAACCAGGCCAAAGTGCTTTTAAATTGGCGCTTTTCTGTAAAGCACACGGGTATGAACCAGGCCGAAGTGCTTTCAATGGGTGCGTTTCTGTAAAACACACGGCTATGAACCAGGCTGAAGTGCTTTCAATGGGCGCGTTTCTGTAAAACGCACGGGTATGAACCAGGCCGAAGTGCTTTCAATGGACGCGTTTCTGTAAAACACACGGCTATGAACCAGGCCGAAGTGCTTTCAATGGGCGCGTTTCTGTAAAACGCACGGGTATGAACCAGGCTGAAGTGCTTTGAATGGGCATTTGTGGCACACAGGGATGAAGGATGGGGTTGCACAGGGGCCCTTTGGTGACTAGGTCCACCACTGCTTTATACATTATCATGCACTGATCCGAAACCCGCCTCGGCACAGAGAAGTGGGATTTTCCTAAGGCAGCCTCCATGTTTGTTGTATCTATGGAGGATCATACACACGTGTGTGTGTATAACCGGTGCCTGTATGCACCTCCCGACTATCTGAGCGCCGTGTGTACACAGTCGGTGTATTTACCGGTTTGCATACGGCCATTTAAAAAGACAAAGCATTTTCCATTTATTTAAAACGGTTTCTATGGGACACCCGACTCCCGCGCTACACTCACCCGCTGGCTCACACGAGGCGCCAACAGCCAGTCGGCATAAACTGATTGGTGTAGAAGCGCCTAGAGCGCGAGGCCAAGCCACGTTCATCGCGAGATTTCCAACCCCACCCCCCACACACTACGATCTGTTCTATTGTCCTAGCAACGGGCTCGTTTTCCCCCTGAACTAAACAACGGTAGCCGCGCGGTGCGCACCATGACCCAATAAAATATATGCCTCTCTTACTATATCCACATAAATCGAACTTTAGTCTCCTTCGTGTATTTATCTAACGCCCTTAGAAAAGCCGCCCCTTCCCCCCATGTTCTTTTATCACGCATCTGGGAAGCGGTGTTACGTAAAATCTTTTCATTTCCTCCACCTCGCCAGGCTTTTCCATTCAACCTAGCTTGATCCACACGGCTCCCTTTCGACTGAGTGGGCGTGGTTATCATTGATTGGCTTTGCGCTCGGCCAATTGGCCGCCTTTTTTCTCCGCCTAGCCAATCAGGGCTCGCGAGGAGAACCGGGAGCTTATTAGCTCTATAGGTTGCGCCCTTGTGTGGTTTCATCTTGTGCTTTGGCCGCGTTGGTGGAGTGAGCTCAGGAGCGGCGGAGTAGCGAGGTGAGGAAAGCGAAGGGTAATTACGGCTTTTTGGGGCCTTGGGCGGTGTTGGAGGGTAGTTAGAGGGACATTGCTTAGTATAGAGACGTTGGTTGAGGTTTTCTTTTATTTCAGCGTGCGTCACGGGTTGTGGGCTTAGCTGTACCCCGGGGCGGGCGGGCCTTTGTCTGAGGAGAGCTGTGTTGCGGCCTATTCTGAGGCGGTTTGCTATGAGGTAAGGCGCTGCTTCTCTAGCGCCACATCACGGAGCCCTTATTTCCGTCACTATAACGAAACAAGTGGGAATATTCTAGCACCATGACTCGGCTAATCTGGTAGAGGGGCCGCGTATTGGTCAGGGAATGGGCTTTGTTTTAGTTATGTAGGGGGTTGGGATGTGCTACATAGGAGGGTGTGAGTTGTCTCAGCCGAGCCGGATGTTTCGCGGGCTAAGTGAGCGCCTTGCCGCCGCCGCCATGCTGTCTATCCGTCTTCTCTCACAGTCACAAAATGGCTGGTGGCGGAAGCTTGCGGCAGAGGGGCGGGGCTTGTGTGGCCGGTGTCCTGGAGCTTGTAGAGCCCAGACAAAGGAGGATCGGGGAATCGTGACTACAAACCTGCGCAACCTGTTGTTGTTGCTGCTTCTATATCCTATTGTGTGCGGCCAGATCCGCCTCCCCTCCCACAGAGACAACAGCACCCGGCTCTCCTCTGTACGCTCATCGGATTCTCCCCCAGCGCGCACGACGGCGATCTTCCCAACAGGGGCGCGTTTTAGGCCAATTTGCTGCACGTTCGGTTTGTACATGTTTGCCTAATATTGTTTACTTTGGGTAAGGGCAGGTGCATCGGACATCGTCTAACAAAACGATCTCTGGTTTGATTATTCATGCTTCTTGTAAAAATCCATAGTTTGGCGAATCTGAACTAAAGCTGGCCACGCATTCTATTGACCTAAAGCTGGCCACGCATTCTATTGACCTAAAGCTGGCCACGCATTCTATTGACCTAAAGCTGGCCACGCATTCTATTGACCTAAAGCTGGCCACGCATTCTATTGACCTAAAGCTGGCCACGCATTCTATTGACCTAAAGCTGGCCACGCATTCTATTGACCTAAAGCTGGCCACGCATTCTATTGACCTAAAGCTGGCCACGCATTCTATTGACCTAAAGCTGGCCACGCATTCTATTGACCTAAAGCTGGCCACGCGTTGTGTAGCGACCCTAAAGCTGGCCACGCGTTGTGTAGCGACCCTAAAGCTGGCCACGCGTTGTGTAGCGACCCTAAAGCTGGCCACGCGTTGTGTAGCGACCCTAAAGCTGGCCACGCGTTGTGTAGCGACCCTAAAGCTGGCCACGCGTTGTGTAGCGACCCTAAAGCTGGCCACGCGTTGTGTAGCGACCGCGTTGTGTAGCGACCCTAAAGCTGGCCACGCGTTGTGTAGCGACCCTAAAGCTGGCCACGCGTTGTGTAGCGACCCTAAAGCTGGCCACGCGTTGTGTAGCGACCCTAAAGCTGGCCACGCGTTGTGTAGCGACCCTAAAGCTGGCCACGCGTTGTGTAGCGACCCTAAAGCTGGCCACGGGTTGTATAGCGACCCTAAAGCTGGCCACGCATTATACATTTTTTCTGGTTCTTCATCCTTAGATTTACCTACAACTATGTGGTACAAGGGGCCTGCCTGATTGCATACAGATTGAACACATTTAGGTTTGACCTCATGTTATATGGCTTTGGTTAAGCTAAAGGCATTTTGTACTAGAAATTTATATCCAGCTTTAGATTTACTTTCAACTTTGTATGGCAAGGGCCTGCCTGATGGCATACAAATTGAAAGCATTGAGTTTTACTACTTATAGGATTTTGGTAAATCTAAGGCTAAGTTCACATGTAGGCATTTTTCTGCTCCAGGATCTGCTCAAACGCCCAACACTATTCATTTCAATGGCCCCGGTTTACAAAACGCCCAACGCTCAAAGTACATGAGCTTCTTTTTGGGCAGATTACATGCGTTTTTATTTTCTTACATTGGTCACTTAAGCTAAACATGCCTGTAAATAGCAACGCCAAGATGTGTACGTAGCTTAAAGGAAACAGTATAGTGTATGGCCAGCCTTTGATATAACTTAAACTATGTAGTGCAAGGGCCTGTCTGACTGTATAGAAAGCATTCATGTTAGACCTTATTACAGGTTTCCTCAAACTACGGCCTTCCAGCTGTTGCTGAACTACACATCCCATAAGGCATTGTAAAACTGACATTCACAGACATGACTAGGCATGATGTTAATTGTAGTTTCTGAACTGGAGGGCCATAGTTTGAAGACCCCTGCCTTATATTGTGTTTGATCAATCTTAATGAAATTTGTATTATGTATGGCCAGTTTAAAGCTGGCTACTCATTATATAAAATGTTTTTGTTCAATTTCCTTTAGGTTTTACCTTCAACTTTGTAATGCCGGGGCCTACTGCCATACTGCATACAAATTGAAGGAGTTTGTTTGACCTCATTATATGGTTCTAAAATCGAAACGAAATTTGGATGTAGGTTTGATCTCATGTTGTATGGATTTGGTAAATGTGAAGGGCCACTGTACAAGAAAATTGTATAATGTATGGTCAGCCTTATTTTTACCTTCATCTATGTAGTACAAGGGTCTGCCTGAATGCATACAAATTGAAAGCATTCGGGTTTGACCTCATGATTTTGGTAAATGTAAAGAAAAATTGTTTAATGCCCAGCCTTAGATTTACTCTTTTGATTGCATAAAAAGTGTTTAGGGTTGACCTTGTGTTATATGGCTTTGGTAAAGCTAAATGAATTTTGTACTAGAAAATTGTAGTATTTATATCCAGTTTTAGATTTGCATTCAACTATGTAGTACAAGGGCATGCCTGATTGCTTACAATTTGAAAGCATTTGGGTTTGACCTATTATATGAACTTGATAAATCTAAAATTGTATAGTGTATGGCCAGCCTTAGATATACCTTCAACTATGAAGTACAAGGGCCTGCCTGGCTAAATAGGAAGTGGTTGGGTTAGACATCCTTTTACATGTTTTTGGGAAATCCTAAAGGAAAATTGTATGGCAAGTCTAAAGCTGGCTACACATTATAACATTTTCTAGTTCAAATGCCTTTAGATTTACCTTTAACTTAGTAGTGCTAGGGCCTGCCTTACTGCATACAATTTTAAGTGCAGCCAGCTTAAGAGTGCAGAAAGCAACTGTTTGTTCATAAGGTAGCTTTCTAAGCTGCTGTCTGATGGTTCTTTCAGCCAGCTAGTAGTTCATGTTCAACTGGATATGATTTTGTAATGTTAAAATTCCACCCTCACCCAAGCAGCTTCTTTAAATTGTCAGGAACATACTGCAGCAGTTATAATCACATGAGTTACTTCAATCCAGTTGCCATAGAATTTGTCAAGGTAGATGTTGATTGTCCAATAACCTAATGGGAATAAAAAGCTGTTTCACATAGAACTCTTTTTTTTTTTTTGGGTTGCGAGAGGATGTAAACCAATCATTCTTACTATATCTCATGGGGGGGGGCTTATGTTGAGTTCTGTATAGGTTTTTCTGATTGGACCCTGAACCCTTAATCAGACTTGCAGATTCAAGGGTTTTATGCAGATTGATTCTCATTGGCTGGCAAGCCCCTGTAGTGTCATCTAGAAGTCACACCCACCATATTTTTGCATTATAACCTTGTTGAGGAAGTTAGCTTGCTCGTAGTATGGGTTTGAACTATACAGCGTGTCTATCAGAAAGGAGAAACCAACCATGATCTCTTATGAATTGCACCTTACAGATTGCTGCCACCACTATAAAAGTTTATTAAAGGAAGATGGAGACAGAGCAGGAAGAGGTTGAATTCACAAACACTGAGACCAACGGTAAGACAACTTTTCATTCTTTTTTTTGCTTTTGTATTGCAGAATTTGACAGTATTTTGCTTTAGTCCATATTTTAATTCTGAGTAGGCTTTATTTAATGTGTAGTGTCCTCCAATTTTATAATTTTTTTTTTTTTTGGTTTTCAGGTAAACGTCCAGCTGAAGACATGGAAGAGGAACAGGCTTTCAAGAGATCTAGAAACACAGATATGATGGTGGAACTACGTATCCTGCTGCAAAGCAAAGTAGGTTTGCCATTTGTAAATGCACGGACATGTTTGCAGTTGCTGAAACACTACTGTAGATATAAGTAGTAGCTGAAACACTACTGTAGATATAAGTAGTAGCTTATTGGATGTAATTTTGTTTTCATAGACTTTTTGTATTTTAACATTTTCTTTCAGAACGCAGGGGCAGTCATTGGTAAAGGAGGAAAAAACATTAAAGCACTTCGGACAGACGTGAGTGTTTTTATCATACCTTGACGATTTGTTGAATGTTTTATAGTTTTCACAATTTACAAGGTCTACCATAGGAACACTTTTATTTTGTCTTTTAGAATGTACTAGCTTTAAGCAATATAAACCTAGAATATTTAGGAAGCTTCTGTTTCGCAATATAAACCTAGAATATTTAGGATCAGAACTTTTATATGTTTTGAATGACTATATATTTGCCATGCAAGAACATTATTTGTATACTTGGCATACATTAGGTTTTAGCTTTAATTTAAACAAATTTTAGTAGGTTGACTCATGTGATTAGACAAGTGACTAATCTTTCTATAGTACATGCGGCTGCTAAGCAAAACCACAAGTAAGCCTCAGACTGAGTTTTCGTACTGGCTGTTTTCAGCTTGCATGCTTCAAGTGTAAGGTTTGTCACATAGGCTGCAATTTATCAACATTAATGTGCTTGGTATTTTTGCTACAACAGTCTCCTTTTGGAGAGTTCAGAACCCCTCATCTGAAGATTGCGGGAATTTGTCTACACTCATGAGCCAGCCTGCTATAGTTAGACTAGACATATGATGCACCTACTGTAGAATTTAAATGCCTTTTTAAAGTGCTGTCACAGTAGATAAGTTCTACATTTATTGTATTACAGTATGCCTTAGTACCTTTTAAAGTTTAATTGAGAACTGACTCTAGTTTGTATTAAATTAAAATGTATTGCTTTTCCCCCCTTTTCCCTCTCCTTGTTTTTTTTGGCCACATATCTCCGTTGCCCATGTACTGGATCGTCTTGCCCCTGCGTTGCCCATCATGATGGCCCATCCACCCCTGAACGCCCATGTGAAAACCCTGGTTGGCTATGCCCAAAAATGTGCTCGTTGCCCAACGGGCACTTTTCCTGACATCTTCTGATTGAATGCCCATGCCCAATGCCAACATCCACGATCGCCAATGACCAATGCAGTACAATGCCAGTGTTTCAGTCCCAGACAGCAGTGGCCCCGAGCGGTATGTCCCAACAGTTTATGCCTCACTGCCTGATTAGAAAGAGAAATGTATTATAACCTGCCTTTTAATATGATTAGTTTTCCCCTACATAGTGTTTTATTTTCTGTCTTCTTTTTCCCATTGAATTTTTTTTTTTTCCTCTTCCCTCACTGATCTTTTACGTAAGTTATGGTCTTTGGATCCACTAATTTTGATAGAAAAAGGGGAACAAGCTTAGCTTCTAAATGGTTTATTTTTTCACATTATACATGTAGCTGTGTTCTAAGTTTCTAAGTGGTTTCTGTCTTCGTGGCCCACCTGACTCCTTCAGCATTGCCTGTTTTCATATTTCTTTTCTAATGAAGTGCTAACTCTTAATCACTCTTCCACTTCACTTTTTATGTTGCTTTTTGTGTTTTATTCTTCTCTTCAAAGCCCATTAGTATTTCAAGTTTTTAAGTGATTTCATCCATATAATGTCCACCAATTGCATTTTCCAACTTTTCCCTGAAATCCGCAAGTTTCATTTAAATAGTAAGGGTTTCCTTAAATAGTGGTGACGGGGAATATGATCGTTCACTTGTTTCCAGTTCTGTGCCTCCTTTTCCCCGCTTAATCTAAGTCCTTCCAGAGTCCCCTTGCCTTACCAGCATCTAAATATTTTTCTACCCAGTTGCATTGAAATTAGCAGAAAAATATGAGAAAAAAAATATGCATGTTCTTTAAAGAAAAGCTATTTAATTGTGATGCTATTTATTTTTTTTCCTTGCTCTGGTGTTTTTAACTTTTTTTTTTCCTTTTTGTTATGTTGCGTAGTATACTGAGTATAAGTGCAGACATTGAAACGATTGGAGAAATATTGAAGAAAATCATTCCAACATTAGAAGAGGTACTGTTTGCTCACTTGGATGTTGCGTGTATTTTAACAGCTTTACAATTTATTATTTTTTTTTTTGTTTATAAGAGTGTTCTTTTGCAGTATCAACACTACAAAGGAAATGATTTTGATTGTGAGTTGAGGCTCTTGATCCATCAGTCTCTGGCAGGAGGCATTATTGGTGTTAAAGGTGCAAAGATCAAGGAACTTAGAGAGGTATGTGTCTAAATTTTTAATTCTCCACCCCCACTTTATAACTGTAGCGTGATCAACTATGTAAGACTTATGTGGTTTACTGGCATATACACTTAAACTTTATGAAAACTCAACTTAAAATGTCGGTTAACACAGGCACAGTTGGAAGTTTTTAAAACCATTGTTAATATTTTACAGAATACACAGACTACAATAAAGCTTTTCCAGGAGTGTTGCCCTCATTCTACAGATCGTGTTGTGCTTATTGGAGGAAAACCTGATAGGGTGGTTGAATGCATTAAAGTCATCCTTGATCTTATATCTGAGGCAAGTTTAAATTGTAAAGTGGCTTTTATATACTTTTTTTTTTTTTCTTCCTGTATGTACTCATAATTTTATTCTCATTTGCACAGTCACCTATTAAAGGCCGGGCTCAGCCATATGATCCTAACTTCTACGATGAGACTTACGATTATGGTGGTTTTACAATGATGTTTGACGACCGACGAGGTCGACCCATGGGTTTTCCTATGCATGCGAGAGGTGGCTTTGATCGAATGCCTCCCGGACCTGGTGGCCGCCCCATGCCTCAGTCGAGAAGAGATTATGATGATATGAGCCCTAGGCGAGGACCCCTCCCACCGCCTCCAGGTCGTGGTGGTAGAGGTGGCAGTAGAGCACGTAATCTTCCTCTTCCTCCACCCCCACCACCAAGAGGAGGGTAAGTACCGTTTTTTTTTAAAGATTTGTTGGATTTTGTAAAGAGTTTTATATAGAGTATACAGATGGATGCCCATAAACTGATCAGTTGTGGGTTATGGTTTTAGCCCTTGTCTTATGGGTTGTTTGTTTTTAGGGACCGTAGAGGGAGACCTGATCATTATGATGGAATGGTAAGGCTTTTTTTTTTTTTTTTTTTTTTTTAATTTTGTATTTGACAGTAAATGCAAAATCTCTCTATAACTCTTGTATATGAATGCTTTGAAGTGCAGGGCAAGTCTCCTCCAGTCAAACCTGTTTTTACACCCAAAATAAGACATATTTTGACAGTGTGACCTGGGTAAAAACTTACTTTTTTTTATCTCCTCTCTCCCCCATCTATCCTAAACTGCAGGGTGGCTCCGGATATGGTGAGTAGTCCTTTTTTTCCTTTTTTTTTTTTATATAGGTTAAGAATGGGGGGGGGGGTGGACAGTCCAGCACTGTTACCAGCACTGTTTTTATACAAAGTATGTGCACACTAAGTATATATTTTTCACACGCAGGCCGTGGATCATATGGTGATATCGGTGGACCCGTCATAACAACACAAGTAACCATTCCAAAAGATGTACGTTTGCTTTATGTTAAAATATACCTAGTGTTTGGTTAATTTGTGGTTTACACAGATTTTAACTCCTGTGCTTTAGTTGGCAGGATCAATTATTGGAAAAGGAGGGCAAAGGATTAAACAGATTCGTCACGAATCCGGAGCATCAATCAAAATTGATGAACCATTGGAAGGATCAGATGATCGTATCATTACCATCATAGGCACCCAAGACCAGATACAGAATGCACAATACTTGCTTCAGAACAGGCGAGTACTGGCATGTTGGGTTTTTCACAATTTAGTTTACGTAAACAGTTACTTTTTTAATATCTTTCGTTCTTTTTACTGCCTTAACTTTTTTTTCTCCCTTTTTTAGATTTTCCTTCTCTGGTATATACTAATTTTTATAATGCTGTCCCAACTAATTTTGCTTCATAAAATTAACAGCTCTACTTTTCTGTCGTGAAACGACTGCAAACGATTTGTTAAATCAAGCTTTTATGAATGTGCCTGTAGATTATTTTTTAAATCTAGAAGAAATCAGTGGAAGTTGGTTTAGTTCTGTGTGGAAGACTAGTGATTTTGTTGTTTTTAGATAACGGCAATGACAACAAATCACGGTCTGCCATATGGCACAGACCATGCCTCTACAGGACATGTTACAATTGGTTTTGATTTGATGTCATGATGCAGCGTTTCACAGCTTTCTCCTATTTACTAACCACTTGTTTTCTGCTTTATATACTATAGCATGTTTCGGTGTGTAAAACATTTTTTTTTTTTTTTTTTTTTTTGAAACGTGACTAACTCACTTCTCATTAATCATACTTAATTGCATTATACTTTTTTTTCTTTCAGATTTTTGTGTAAGAAAATGCATTTATAGGTTCTAATGCAAGGTTTTCTTTTTTTTTTATAGTGTGAAGCAGTATTCTGAAGATTATGCTTATGGGTTTTGACTTCTAAACATTTGAGAGGCACATGCTCAAGGGTTCTAATGTAAGATTCTCTTTTTTTTATAGTGTGAAGCATTATTCTGGCAAGTTTTTCTAAGACTAGTGAAGAATGAAGGAATCCTGCACCTATTTTTTTCATTATCTGCGCTTCTGAGTTTAAAAAAAAAAGCCTACATTCCTCTGCTTCATAGGTGTATTACAATAGAGGCATAGACAGACTGGTATTTGATTTGATATGTTATGGCCTAGAACTGAAACAAAAGATGTTTTTTTTGTTTTAGTATTTATAGCTGGAACAATCCAGTGTAAGTGAGGCTTCTTTCAAAGCCATTTTCATGATCTTTGGTGTTTTGGAGATTGGTTTTAACGGACGATTTACCTAATCTGTATATATGTTAAGAGACCTACCAGTTATCAGTATCCCACCCTGGTGTTGGTGGAACTATTTTTTTTGTAAATTTTTTTTTTTTTATTATTATTTTTAAATAAATGTTAGTGAACTGTGGATTTGTTTTTTTTCCTGCTTGCCTTCACAACTATAGCTAAATTTGTAGACTTTTGACCTAAACATAGCTTTTCAGCTTCACTAGTTAATGAAAAGATCACCCTTCCTGCTCCATTATCTATAGATTCTCCAGGGCTGAACATGTTTTCTTTCTTTTGCAGGGTTATTATATGGCTCTAGCACAGACATGGTTTCAGAAGAGGAAGTGATCAGAGAGCAGTGTTGAAATTTAGCTCTTTGCACTTGAGTCTGGTTGTTTTACAGTAATTTCTATTCTCACAATAAAACTGTTTTAATGAAAGGTTATTTGTGTGTTTCTGAACAATAATTTTCAAATCTAGATGGGATTTTAGATTTTATTTTTTTTATATATATATATATATATATTTTTTCTTTATCCCCCCCCCACATTTGAATATAGTTGCTTATTATCAGTCCATTTTGGAGTGATATTATTCTACACAATTGTACCTAGAGCATCATTTGATTTGGCACTAAAACACATGGCAGGATTGCGAGACCTCAATGTTTGATTCCCCCAACCCCATTTAGATTTGAAAAGCTAAATGGCCTTCCATGTGCGGTTTGTCAAGTGCAACATATGCTTAACTTCATCACTGCTTGGTTACCTTTTTTTTGAGCATGGTTTGCCTGAGAATAGTTTGCTTAAATATACAAGACCTTTAACTGCAACATTACTTTAAATACAATGTTTGGAAGAAAACAGTGTAGCCTTTAGCAGTGGACAACATTATTTTTAGCAGTTACTGCATATTCCAGGGTCATTTAACAAGATTATATTTTGAAGGGTTTTTCTTGGTTCTTGCTCTCCAGGGGGTTAACTGCATTTTGGTTACCGTTCACAACTTGGTAATCCTGTTAAATGCCTTATTGGGCTAAACCATGTGCTTTGTTTATGATTTTTATGTATATCCCGAACAAAATATGAATTTCTTTTTCAGGCTTAAGTGGATTCCAAAATATTTTGTTTAGAGCAGCTACAATGAAAAACATGGAATGCTTTCTTCCTCTTTTCGTTGCTTATGGATTACAAACCAAGATCTGGATTTCTGGATGCATTTAATATTAACCAGAAGCGCTAAGAATCCACAATCTGCAGAGAATACCCCAACTCCAAGAGAATTGTACAGAATTAGTAGAGCTGAATGAATATAACTGCTTTATGTTAAAGATAATTATATTTTTTTTTTTGTTATGTTCCAAGTTAGTTATTACATGGAGAATGAAGCTCAGCTTAATCTTTCCTGTGCAGATCTTGATTGATGGGATACCTATTGATCTTTTAAGAAGCAACTCAAATTTAATTTTTTTTTTTTTTTGTATATTTCTTCCAAAATTTTTTTTAATTTAGAATCTTGTGTTTTGTGGGTTTTCCCCCTCCTGAAATGTCTGTTGCAATTGGGGATTTTGTGTTCACTGTAACAATGTGCCGACTGTACACATTGCTGTTTTTATCACTTTTACATTGGTATGTTGTAACTGAAATTGGTCACTTGTGTTAGTGTATTGAGATATGACCAGCTGTGCTCTCAGTTTTTATCAATATAATTAAAAGTTAAAGGATTTTTTTTATTCCTTTAGATGTAGCCAAGTGAGCAGTGAAACATTTGTTTTATCTGACTAAACAGAATTGAAATTTAAAATAGCCGTTGTCTCTTGCATTCTGTCCAGTATGAAGATATTACATGTTAGCCAGTGCTGTAGGTCTTTAGTGGTTAAAGTGTGATAAAATCTCAAGCGCTCAAACCTTAGTTTTCCAGGTTCAGTTTATAAACCTAAATAAAAAGTTGTAGCACCTGCATCAATCTCACTGTGCCTCTTCAAACATATTAACAACTCTAGCTTAGAAGGAAGAAAAACACAACTGGCTACTTGCTTTGAGTTGCAATATGTGCTGTGAGGCTTAAATGAAAATTGGACAGGTTGGTCAAATGGTACCCTTGGGGGTTTTAATGTGTTTTATAAACCTTATACATTTGGAAAGAACACTTTGCATAATTAGTGTTAGGTTGCCAGGCATTCTATGGGTTAATAGTGTTTACTGAATTCTCACTTTGATTTTCTGAAGAACTGTTCTGTTGCCAATAGCAATTCTTGGTTGCTGGGGGGTGAGTGTGTAGTCACAAGTTGGTTTTAAGATGTCCAGTGTCTCCTGTGTGAATGCAAGTTGGTTAGTGGATGGGTGATTGATGAGAAAAAGCAGTACACCCAACCCCACAACCTCCCCCGCCCTAAATGGTTGCTTCCCACCTAGGAACAACTTGGAGGACATTTTAGCAATTTTGTCACACATCCAGGCAATTGTAATCAAGAGTAGTTTATTATAATTGGGTAACTTCAATCATAAATAATCCCTCAGCTGCTCTAAAGTAGCAGTGATGGAATATAACTTTTTTTAACCCCCCCACCCTTAATTGTGCATCTGTTTTCAATGAACATCTTGTTAACCTTTGCCACCTAAAATCCTGGGCAAACTATGTACACCTGAGAAATTCTTCTATGGACTACAGCCAGCCTTAATTGCATTTCTAAATATTTTGCGTGATAAAGGCCTAGGTTTTGGTCCAGAGTTTGTAAATTGCTAAATAACACTTTCCTGAGGACTATGCTTTAAATCTGACAAGCTTTTAAGGTGGTTGTAAAGACTAATATCATTTAGATTAACAATGTTTCTTCCCCAACTCCTCATATCCATGCTGCATAGGGTTTCTAAAAGGGTTTACCAAAACCATTATCTAAAGATCTGGGTACTGGGCTCCAAAAAAGATTTTACAGATGCATAAAAATCTAGCCACATTATCTTTAAGCCCTGGCTCCTGTGTCAAAAAGCACCTGGTGTGGGAGAAGGTTTGGGCAAGCTGGCAGGTGACATGGTGTAATTTCAAAGCGATGGCCAAAGCATAGCGATAATGCACCCACACCAAAATAAATGGTTCAAGTTAACATTTTAATAAACTGTGGTTGGGGAATGCAACTTTCAACATAAATTGGCTTTGCCTTTACCTCTATTTTGTACTGCACATTTTTACAGCTGCTGGTTTTTGGCTTCAGATGTGTTTTTCTGCAGCCAATATACTCCCCAGCATTTTATCATTGTGTCCCAGCATATATAAGCTGATATCAGCAGTTTTTGGATGCTCTGACTGATAAAAGCTTAAATTCGTGGCTATTCAGCATTTTTTAAGGCATAAGGTTTTGTGGGCATATAGTGTTACTAAAAAAAATTCTGCTGCAAAAATGTGAAATACTTTCTACTGATGTTTTGGAATTTCAATAAACTATTGAAACAGTCATAACAAGCCATGTTTTGCTCACCTGGGGTGACATCGGACAGTTATGTAAAGAAACAGTGTATGAATGCATAAGTAACATACCAATGAACCAGGTTAAAAACTCAATATATTACTCTGTACCCTGAAGTACAGCGGTGTACATTGCTAGCCTTCATATTAGGAAGGAAGGGGGGTCCCAAGCGTGTGTGGACCTGGGACCTGTACAAACAAGGTTTAAAAGCTGACTTTTTAACTTGTTAGGGGCAGGGCTGGGAAGGTGTAATTTATCCATGATTCCCAGATTTTTGAAAATTTGGCGTGGGAATCCTTTAGTATGCTGGACATCTGCTAATCCACTATCAAAGCGGTCATTCTGGTTTTCACCTCCTGGAAAGCAACATATGGTGAGTCTTCCAGGCCTGGGCAATGGCTCTCTTAGAGATAAAAAAAAAAGTGTTGTGGCCAATTTCTGCTGCGGTGCCAAGAGGCCTGGTATAGGGCAATGTAGAAGAGCCAGCCTTCCGTATACAAAATGTCTGCAATAGGCCAACAATCCTGGACCAGAAGACAATTTATCATGGGTAAGACTGCCATATATGTAGGATGTCCACCACAATTCTGAAAACATCTGTTACTGCTGACAGGATAAGCATGAGCAAGCCTAGCCAGGACCCAGTACCACTGCAGGAGCACTTTATAGGCATGGCTTCTAGGTTGGTAGTGTTGATTGAACCTTTTGCTGTGGTTGTACAGCTCTCCCACCCCCTCCCCTTAATACTAGATCCAAGCTCTTCCTCCCATTGTGTCACATAGGAAAAGGGTCGATAAAAACCTACCATTAGGAGAGGTATAAAGTGATGAGATAAGAGTCGGGGAATGTAGACAAGAATGCTGAAGAGACATCTTGCAAAAAGGAAAGGTGGAAGTACAACAAAGACAAAATCCAGTTGTGCAATGGCAAATAGTGGAAGTGTTCCTGCCTGGGAATCTCGCATGTCTCCTGCAGGCCTCCCATGATGGAAATGAACACGCAGTTAAAAAGTGATGCACCCTGGTGAAGCCACAGGAGGCCCACCAAGAGAAGGAGCAAGGTTTTTCCAACCCAGGTACAAAAGAGATTATTAACTGGTAAAATAAGCAAGAAAGGGGGGGACATCACATTTCTGGAATATCTAACAATCCCACAGCTTCAGGCTGTGAAGCATTAGAGGGCTTAACGTTATGGGATGTAGTCTTATGAATCAGCCAGATTAATGCTAAAGATAGAGCACAATTAGGTAATTCCAAAAGCACCCATAATGGTACATCAGAGGTGGCATGTAGTATTAAAAGTTGAGAAATCAGAACTGCCAGATGAAGCTTGGCCATATTAGGAGCTCCCAAACAGACTTGTAATCTATGAGTGTAGAGTGTTGATCTGGGAACTCTGGTGCCTTTGTAATCCCAGATAAACTGAAGGATTCTGTTTGGTAAAAGACGTCGAAAGAAGGAGGGGACATGTATGGGCAAGGTCTGAAAGAAGTAGAGGGCTTTGGGCAGGATTTTCATTTTGACAGCATGGATCTGACTTTCCAAGAGAGAGAAGGAAATTGTCAGGAGTGGAGAAGGGAGGCCAGTGAGCGGAGATGAGGATAGTAGTGGGCTGCATAAAAGGTGGAGGAGGTGAGTTTAATCCCCAAATAATCTATGGAATGGGGTAATATGCAAGAGAATTGCTGCGCATCATGAGAATGATACACTTAATACTAAGAAATAATCAATACAGCTGCCAACACCTGACCCTGAATCAGAGAAACCAGATCAAAGCAAATGATAGAAAATGGTGTAGTGCTATGAAAATGCAATACATATGAACGAATAGTCCATCAGTCCATGAAATGATCATGCACCGCAAAATAATACATAATTATACAAATAAAGAGAATCCACAAAGAGCTGAAAGGTGCAGTCCCAAATGCAAACATGCAAAAAATCCACCATCCAGAGCAAAGTGTGAGAGCAGCCACCACCATGGAGATAAATTGGCCTCTTACCAAAGCTCCATGATCCCCATTACAGGGATCATGGAAAGCAGGGGATCAAATCCGGAAACTGCAGACAGAGTATCCTACACCGGCTCCCTGATTGTTTGTACCCGCTCCTCTCATAGGCATTACATATAGAGAGAAAGGATAGCTCCCATGGTGTAATATCGTCAAAAAATGACTTTTATTGGCATAAAACATACAAGTGGCAACTCACATTTAGGCTGGAAGAGGTAGGCATGTGTTACGGAGTAATTTCAGCTCGATATCCCACCAAGAAAATGGCTGCTGCGTCCCTCGTTGGTAGCAACGTGACGTGCCGCAAGCTCCTCCTACGTGTTTTGTCACACTACTGACGTCGGGGTGTGGCTTACGGCAGTTACAGGCGTTACCCCACGGCCGCCTCTATGAAAAAACTGGTTTAACTGGTGGATGATGGGTTCCATCTGAGACTTTTGACCAAAAAGGAGAAATCCTTTCTGGTTCCATCGGCTCCGAGGATACCCATCATGTATTCTCTACCGAAAGTCCATAAGGACCCAGTGAACCCACTGGCGACCAATTATTAGTGGCATTAATTTGGTCACTTCCCGGGTGGGGAAATACATTGATTTCTTTTTACAGCCCCTGGTAACAAAAACCCCTTCATTTTTGAGGGACTCCATGCAAGTCATTAATATCCTTAAAGACTTGGAATGGAAAGACAGCTACATTCTAGCCACTGCGGACGTTTTGTCCTTGTACACAGTGATTTCGCACCAGCATGGCAGAGAGGCTGTAGAATATTATCTGAGACAGAGCCCGTTGTTGAATTTTCAGTCAGTTCATTCTGTCTTTGTTGGACTATGCCATGGCCCACAACTATTTCTGGTTTGGGGGAACCTATTATAGACAGAATAGAGTTGTGGCCATGGGCGCTAAAGCCTCGTACACACGTACCGATTGTCGGCCGACCGATCGGCCGTCTTTTGTCCAGTGTTGGTTGAAATGTGCTCTAGACTGCACACAAATTTTGTCGGTCAACAACAACCAACTGCAGAAATGATGTCATGTGATGGTTAACTTTCTGTGTGTTTTTTCTTCTCTGAGCATGCCCAGTCTTGCTCATCTGATTTTTGTTGGCCGAAATCTGTACTGACTGAGGAACAATCGGCCGATCTGTTGTTGGCCAACAAAAATTTTATAGCATGCACACCAGATTTTGTTCGGCCGAAAAGTCGCAGTCGGTTGTCTGAAGCATCATACTAACAAGCCGACAATCGGACGTTGGCCGAAAATGTACGGCCAACAATCGGTACTTGTGTACGAGGCTTAAGTTTCCGCCGAGCATGGCCAACCTATTTATGGCCAAATGGGAGGAGGATGTCATCGATAATGTGCCAAGGCCAGAGATTGTGCTCTGGCGGAGGTACATTGATGACATCCTCCTCTGGGATGGCGACTGATGGTTTGGATACTTTTATGTCTGCTGAATGATAACGATAGAGGTATCCGACTACAACATGAGAGCAGTAAGACTGAGTTCCATTTTTTGGATCTCAGGATTAAAGTGGTCGGTGGGGCTTTGGAGACCTCTATGTTTTTCAAGGAGACTGACAGGAACAGATTTATAGATACGTCAAGCTGCCACCATGCGGCTTGGCTCAAATCCGTTCCTGTCAGTCAATTCCTTAGGTTGAAAAGGAATTGCTTAAAAAGATCCGACTTTCTGCTTGAAGCTGCTTCCTTAAAATCCAAATTCCTGGAAAAGGAATATGGTGAGGAGGAATTGGAGAAAGCCTTAATGCAGGCGGATCAACGGGACAGAAATTACCTTTTGAAGCCCAGAGTGCGGGAAAGGAATGTTTTTCTCCTCGTACTCTACACAACACTTTTCTGTAAAGAAGATCCTTAGTAAGCATTGGCACATCCTAAAGAGTAATAACCTTCTGGGCCCTGTATTACCTGAGGCACCCACTGTCATCTTTAGGGGTGTGCCCTCCTTGAGATTACAAGTGGACCCCCCCGAAGACCATCTCCTTTTTCCAGCAAAGGGGAGGTTTCCACCCATGCAGAAGATGTGCCATTTGCGAAATAAATGCTAATAAGGAAAGAAGGGTTGAATCCTTTTTCTCCAGTTACACCAATCAGGATTACAAAATTAAGCCATTTATTTCATGCACTACGCGGTGTGTCGTCTATCTTATACGTTGCCCTTGTGGCTTTGAATATGTTGGACGTACTATACGCATGTTGCATGTGCGGCTGAAGGAACATGTGGCACATATAGCAAAAGGTTTTCCAAAGCATAGTGTCTCACGACACTATGACCTTTGTCATGGTAGAGATCCCAGCGGTAGAGATTCCCACTTTCCTGGGAATTAACAAATTCTCAGGGACTTGGAGGGGGAGTAACATGACAAGGGGAGTATCCCAGCTTGAGAGAAGCTGGATATATCGTTTAAAATCTTATGCCCCCCATGGGTTGAATATTGAGTGGGATCTCAATTCCTTTACAAACAACTCATAATGTATTTGTGGTTAGCAGTCTGTCGTGGACATCAAATTTTATAATCTGCGATCAAGGTCACCATTTTTAGATATATGAGGTTATTGTGCCTATCTCAGTAGAAGCCTGTTGAGAGGAAACGTCGTTAGAGAGGAGGCGTGTCGCGCCGCCGCAGACGTCACGCACAAGCCCGGTCTGCAGCCGGGATCTGTGTACCTGATTGCTACAACGCTCGATCCCCCTTTTTTCAATGTAAGTGCAATACTTATTTTAATAAACTTATCTCGGGGATAATATGCTATGGTCCATTTTTTCTCTGCCCCACACATGTTCATTTGTGGAAGTTAGGGGAAACAGGAACCGATAGTAGGAGCGGGACTTCTTTATTGGCAATCGATCCATTGTATGAACTTCAACCACTGGATTCATTCTGTGCTTGTTATACCCATCATTTGGTAAGAGGCCATTCATACCTTACCACGGGGTGATTTATTTAAAGATATCTCCTCCTTGTCATCTAGCAGTCAGAATATTTTCTGCGCTCCATATTATTACCTTTGGTAAGGAGGAAAGCTATTTGGTGGCGGGATCTTTAGTCACGGAGCACTGGATACATCACCTATTGTTTTTCCAGCACCTGGTGGAGAATATCATTGGACTTGATTGTCTTTTTCATACTTTGGGACTTATTTTGTTAACATTTGCACACAAATATACACTTGGTGTTATTGTGGATGTTATCACATTTGGACATCACTGGTCCACAATTTCTTTGTATATCACTTACTGTATATGTTTTTGTCACGTATATATTGTGATTTGTTACTTTTATATTCTAGCGCACCTTATTTTATTTACCATTTTAATATATAGATATATGTGGTTATTGTGCCAATATTCAGAGTGTATTTTAATATGTATTTATTGTGCTATGTTCTTAAATATTTATATTGTATTGTTTTTATGTCATTGTTTGGTTTTTATGTAATGTAACTGGTCTGGAGGGCTGGATGTGTGATTGGAGTTTTTCCGGCAATCCGAGTACCTACCATGGGGTGGCGCTGTGTCCCGCTCTTTGGATAGCTAGTCGTGGCTGTGCTACTTAAAACCGTGATTTAATTCACCATTCTCCAATTATTTAGGTTTGCCTAAATAAAGGGTAGCAATTTATGTTGCCACATTTGAATTAATTATTCTTTATAGTTTTAGAAAGAAAATATTGAATCTATTACTGTCGATTGATTAGAGGTCCATTTCCTGTAAAGTCTCGATGGTATCTGCTTCCGGGGGTTGACACGCAAGTGTCTTACTTCCTGGTTCCGGTTTGTGACCACCGAGCTCCGCCCGTCCGTCTGGTAGCCTATATAATGCCTGTAACTGCCGCAAGCCACACCCCCTGATGACGTCAGTAGTGTGATGAAACGCGTAGGAGGAGCTTGCCGCACGTCACGCTGCTACCAACGGGGGATGCGGTGGCCATTTTCTTGGTGGGATACCGGGCTGAAATTACTCCATAACACATGTCTACCTCTTCCAGCCTAAATGTGAGTTGCCACTTGTATGTTTTATGCCAATAAAAGTCATTTTTTGACTATATTACACCATGGGAGCTATCCTTTCTCTCTATATGTAATGCCTATGAGAGGAGCGGGTACAAACGATCAGGGAGCCGGTGTAGGATACTCTGTTTGCAGTTTCCAGATTTGATCCCCTGCTTTCCATGATCCCTGTAATGAGGATCATGGAGCTTTGGTAAGAGGCCAATGTATCTCCATGGTGGTGGCTGCTCTCACACTTTGCTCTGGATGGTGGATTTTTTGCATGTTTGCATTTGGGACTGCACCTTTCAGCTCTTTGTGGAATCTCTTTATTTGTATCATTATGTATTATTTTGCGGTGCATGATCATTTCATGGACTGATGGATTATTCGTTCATATATATTGCATTTTCATATCGCTACACCATTTTCTATCATCATATGGAATGGGGTGCCCATCGATAGAGAACATGAGTCTGTAGGTGCAGGACCACGTCATCAGGAAGGGTGATGTTCAGTGCTGTGGTTTTAGAGAGATTTCTACGGAGGCCCGGGAAAACAGAAAAGTTATCCAGCATCACCTGAATGTTTGGAAGAGTAACAATAGGATTGGTGAGGACCAGGCAGGAGTCATCTGCATAATAATATACCTTATAATGGTTATAATCAGCGCAAGGAACGCTGGAAATGTGGGGGTTTTCATTAGGGCTGGGCGATAAAACGATACCGATATGTATCGCGATAGTCTCGTGATCGATAGCAATAAAAAAATTGAACGATAAAACCGTTCGATATTAGAACTTGAAAGTATAGTATATACTCGAGTATAAGCCGAGTTTTTCAGCACATTTTTTTGTGCTGAAAACGTACCCCTCGGCTTATACTCGAGTCAAGGAAAAAAAAAAGTCCACTCCGACGGGTTTAAGCTTTAAAAATGGCGCCGCCCGTTGCATACATGTCACCGCGCACGCGCCACCACCGCTCGGGAGAGGCCGGGAATAGCCGAAATTATACGAGTGGTGGCGGCGCTTGCGCAATGACGTGTTGGCGCCGGGCGGCGCCATTTTTAAAACAAAGGCGCCTCTGGAACAGGTAAGTGAAACAGCTTCACTACCTGCCATTATGCAGGGCTGCGGGCACACTACAAGGGATGCAGTGCTGCGGGCATGGTCTACCTGTACCATGCCCACAGCACTGCATCTCCTGTAGTATGCCCACAACCCCGGATCCTCTTGTACCATGCCAGTACCCTGCATTCTCCTGCACCATGCCAGTGCCCTGCATTCTCCTGCACCATGCCAGTGCCCTGCATTCTCCTGCACCATGCCAGTACTCTGCATTCTCCTGCACCATGCCAGTACCCTGCATTCTCCTGCACCATGCCATTGCCCTGCATTCTCCTGCACCATGCCAGTACCCTGCATTCTCCTGCACCATGCCAGTACCCTGCATTCTCCTGCACCATGCCAGTCACCCTGCATTCTCCTGTACCATGCCCGCCGCCCTGCATTCTCACCCTAGGGTCCTTATTTTAAATGGGTAATAAAAAATAATAATTATCGATATTGACCGATATGAAACACTGATATCGTGATACAGTTTTCAGCCATATCGCCCAGCCCTAGTTTTCATGGAGAGCCATGGCTAGCGGCTCCAGTGCAAGAATAAAAAGTGCTGATGACAATGGACAGCCCTGCCTTGTGCCCCGAAAAATCGGAAAAGGTGAGAAAAGAAACCCAGCGCATTTAACGGGGGCTGAGTATAGGGCTGTAATCCAGGCCGAGAAGTCCCCAAAACCCCACCGCGTGAACGCAAATTCTAAGTAATCCCAAGAAAGCGAATGAAACCTTTTTTTATATTATACAATAAAAAGCCTGGTATCTTGTGTTGGTGTAAAATATGGACCTAACGAATGTAATCCCCCGCCTGCTGGCCTAGGGCAAAGCCCACCTTGTCTTTATGCATGAGCCTGTGGAGGTATCTGTGACACGGGTGCTCAGAACCTTCACCAAGATTTTAAGATCCACGTTCAACAAAGAAATGGGTCTGAATGCCTGCAGCTCATTGGCCTCTTCTGATGTTTTAGGAATCATAGTAATATAAGCCTTAAGGGATTCGGAAGAGGGTTGAGAACCCCCATTTTTAATGAGTTAAAATGTGTAGCAAGATGGGGGATCAGGAGGGTGGATAATTTCTTATAGTAAATTCCTGAAAACCCATCCAGGCCAGGGGCCTTGGAGGGCTTTAGTGACTTAAAGGTCCTGGCAATATCCCCCTCAGAAATGTCTTTGTCCAAAGCGTCGCAGGCCGCTGTGGATAAAGAGGGAAGATGTAGGTATTGAAAAAAAGCTTTCAGCGCGTTCTAGGTCAAATGAGTTTGGTTTCCCCTATAGGGCAGACAAGAAGGTAGCAAACTCCTCCATAATCTTCATTGGGTTGGAGGTGAGACCACCACCTCTGGCACGTAACTGGACAGGCTTGTGTGTACAACCCACTGATTTGAGTTTCCGGGCCAACATGGGTCTGGGTTTGTTAGCACTTGTATAGAATTTATGTCTGAATAAAAAATTCAGCCAAGCGCTCACTCCGAAGGGGAAGACTGGCGTGCTGCTCTCCTCAGGCAGGGAACTCCAACATAGGTACATAAGAAAAAGAGAGAAAGGAGGCGCAAACACCTAGTGCATTACCCGTGGTCACTGTTAGTAATTTTAATTAGCTCCGAGGAAGGGGGTTTGACTCCCGAAACACGTTAGCAGTCCTGACTTCAAGGACATGTTCCTGTTCATGTATGGTGGATTCTTGTAACACGCTTTTATTATCTTCATGTCTGTGAGTATGCATTTGGCATTTTATTAAAATTACTATCATTGACCACAGGTAATGCACTAGGTGTTTGCGCCTCCTTTCTCTCTTTTTCTTTAGAATTTATGTCTGGCCCAATGCAGGGCTTTTTAAGCCTGCTCAGAGGTAAGAAGGTCAAGCTCAGTAGCCAGGGTATCACGGGCCTTACGGTTAGCCTCAGTCGGCTGTGCCTTCCATGCTGCATCTGCCTGAGTCAAGCGGGAAGTCAGCTCCCATACCCTGTTTTCGCTATCCCTTTTCTGGAGGTGGCAATGTGGATCAGGTGACCCCTAATGGTGGAGTTATGAGCCTCCCATAGGGATACAGCAGAGGTCACGAAACCCAGGTTCCCAGAAAGATAGAACTGAATGTGCTATTGTATCTGGATATCGGAAGCTTGAGTGGTGAGCAGGGACTTATTAAGCCTCCATTGATAAGTAGGTCGAGGGAGGTCCAGAAGGTTCACCAGCAGAACCCAAGGGATTAGGGTCTGACCAGGTGGAAGCTGGGATAGAGATCCTGTCCACCAGCGGTAGGTGTCGAAGGTGAGTGAATATGTGGTCGATTCTGCAGGAGCTCTTGTGTGGATTAGAGTAAAATGTATTTCCTGGTGCATCATGGCAGCATACAATGGGTTTTGGCTCCGCCCTCACAACCTGATAGGACTGGTTAACAATAAATTAAAGACAGACCCGGCTCGCAGCATTCCCCTTTTTGTCCTCCCCTGATCAGGACTGGAATCGCGAGGTATCCCTTACCATTTGTCGCCCCAGCCAGGTTTAGCCTCTCCTCGATGGAAGTTCTTCCTGTACAGTCTCTAAATGAGCTATATGGTTGGAGCCCCATTCTGGTGGTCTGGAGCATAGTTCAGCCTCTCCTGGGTGGAAATCCTTCCTGTACAGCCTCTACAAGAGCTATATGGTTGGAGCCCCATTCTGGCAGAGCAGGCCTGTCAAAGAAAGCTTTAAACAAGCTTTGACATAAGTGACAGCGTTTTCCCTTTGCTTTCCAAATGCTTTTCACCTCTTTTCTCTTTTTTTTTGTGGGCTTTTGCCATTTTCAAGATGGCTGCAGCAGTGCAAGTATACAATGAGCATGAAAGGCAGGAAGTGATGTGGCTCCTGTGGCCTGTTTACTGGCTAGCCCTTTTCCAAGATGACGATCTGAGCATTCTCAGGCACTGATATTATTAATGGCAAAATGTGATAATTTTAAATGGTTTTATGGCATTTTTGGACAACACCTGGTGGAGCTCTCTACTCATGCATGCTGGATGCTTATGTGGTCTTTGTTTGCAGGTATGTTTTCCTTTTTTATGGCATTCACCTGAGCTTTTCCTATCTATTTCTAAGTGTTCTTCTGTGATCACTGTGCTCTGTATGGCATTCACCTGTGTTTTGCTTTCTCCTTCTCAGTGTTGCTCTAGGACCACTGTGCTGTTTATGGCATTTCACCTTGGCTCTTCCTATCCCATTCTCATTGCCTGCTCTGGGATCACTGTGTCATGCTATTTTTCATTTCAGTCTGTTGCTTTGCTCTGTTTCTATGGGGAATGCTGCCGAGTCAGACCACCTATTGCTTTTAAGGTATAGGGATTAGGTAAGTAGTGAAGATTGAGAAAAAGAGAACCAATATCTACAGCCCTGTAAGGACCTCAAGATGGAGGAAGTCCTCTAAAAGTCAGACAAGTCGCAAGAAGTCCAAGAGCAGACATCCAGCCAATGTTGATCAAGTTCATCATCTCACCACTTATTATCACTGCTCCCTGTTTACAAACATCACAGGCTACCAGCCCTAATAGGTACTACATTTGTGGTGGAGAGTCATTGCCTGCCAAGCTAAGGTACTGCATTTGTGGTGGAGAGTCATTGCCTGCCAAGCTAATATGTCAAGTCTGCCTGAAACAAGCAGGATACAGCCCTGCAAGGACCGCAAGATGGAGGGGGGCTTTCTAAAAGCCAGAACATTTACAATCTAGGCGCAGACATCCAGGCCCTAATGCGGTGGTTCTTAACCTTGTTGGAGGTACTGAACCCCACCAGTTTCATATGCGCATTCACCGAACCCTTCTTAATTGGAAAAATAAAATATGATTTTTTTCAAATTCAAAACATAGGTATATATTTAGGTATATATTTATTATACATAGGTGCACAAAATGAACAAAACCATTAAAATGAATATTTACTGCAAATCAGTGTGACTTGGGGTTGTCAGGAGGGCACACACTGGGGGGGGGGGGGTTGGGAGGGCATACCATGGGGTGTCAGGAGGGCACACACTGGGGGGGAGGTGTTGGGAGGGCACACCATGGGGTGTCAGGAGGGCACACACTGGGGGGGAGGTGTTGGGAGGGCACACCATGGGGTGTCAGGAGGGCACACACTGGGGGGGAGGTGTTGGGAGGGCACACCATGGGGTGTCAGGAGGGCACACACTGGGGGGGGTTGGAAGGGCATACCATGGGGTGTCAGGAGGGCACACACTGGGGGGGAGGTGTTGGGAGGGCACACCATGGGGTGTCAGGAGGGCACACACTGGGGGGGAGGTGTTGGGAGGGCACACCATGGGGTGTCAGGAGGGCACACACTGGGGGGGGGTTGGAAGGGCATACCATGGGGTGTCAGGAGGGCACACACTGGGGGGGAGGTGTTGGGAGGGCACACCATGGGGTGTCAGGAGGGCACACACTGGGGGGGAGGTGTTGGGAGGGCACACCATGGGGTGTCAGGAGGGCACACACTGGGGGGGGGGGGGTTGGGAGGGCATACCATGGGGTATCAGGAGGGCACACACCAGGGGGCATTCACAATGCTTTATTGAGCTAAATGAAAAGGACATGCATTTCCATTTGTCAGCTAACAGCACCTCTATGCTAAGCTGCAGTAACTCAGAAGACTCAGCATAGAGGTGCCTGTAAACTAATCCACCATGTACAGCTAGCTGAGCCTACCTCCAGGAACATTCACTCGGCTCCCTCTGCTCAGCTGCTCACACTTTCCTCTTCCTGGCGGGCGCGATCTCCGTGGTCAGGTACATCCCCATCCCGCCCACTCAAGCAGCCTGCAGGAGATAGGCTGGAAACCTGCTGGGGGAGGTACAGGGGGCGGAGCATCGTGTCTTTTTGTAATGGCTGTGAGTTGTCCCGACCGCAGCTCTGATTTCCCGGGGTACGCTCAGCCTCACAATCAGTAATATTTGAGCAGGGCGTGTCATCACGAATCATACGAGTCGGGTGTGTGTCTTGACCTCCGCCGAACCCGCGAGACTGACTCACCGAACCCCTGGGGTTCGATCGAACCCAGGTTAAGAACCACTGCCCTAATGGTTGTGGTGTTTGTGGTGGAAAAGTCATTGCCTGACAAGCTAGTATGTCAAGTTCGTGTGGAGGAAGCAACAACTGACAAAGAAGGGGATGTCTGGAAAGTAGCCATCTTGATTAATGAATCTGCTAAGGAGTTGATACATTAAGCCTGTACTTCCTAGTCGGTGGCTGAATTGCCTAGCACTTCCAACCAGTAGGTGGTGTCCACATTAGAAAGCTTGTCGGAAGAAGGCATTAAAGGGGCCACATTCTTTTACAATTGCCCAATAGAGCCTTTTGCAAGGGCAGTTACGGACGCAATTGCCTGGAGTGAAGTGGAGGAACCTCTCCACAGGGTTAGAAAGTACTTATTTCCCTTCACTGGACCACTGGAAGAGTTAATCCAGGAAGAATGGAAGGGGTCAGAGAAAAATGCCTATATAAACAGGTTGTCAGAACTGTATACCCTGAAAAAGCTAAGGGTCAACCTGCTGCTTTCTCCTCCAATGGTGGATGCATCATTAATGCAGCTAGTAAGACATGTCACCTTGGGGTTGTGTTCAAGGAGGCTCTAGTCTGAAAATTAGACCCAGCTCTGAAGTGCTCCTTTGTACCGTAGCATGCGCAGATGCCTGCAGACCAGCAATAACCAGTCCATGTGCTGAGAGAGTCTAAGGCTCCTTTCACACACTCCGTCCTTTGGACAGAGTCCGTTTTTCTCAGCGGGGATCGAGCCGCCGATCCCCTGCTGAGCAGCAGGAGGACAGCTGTGTCTCCGTGCTGTGTGCGGAGACACAGCTGTCAGTTCCCCATGCATCTCTATGGGGGAAATCTGATGGGAACAGACCGCCGGTCCGTTCTCATCTGATGCCATCCGATCCGATCCGCTGGATGGATGGAAAATAGGGTTTCCATCCGTCCAGATTTGATGGATCCGATGCCCCATAGGAATGCATGGGGGGACCGTTCAGATCCGCCAAAAAAACGGACAGGCGGATCTGAACGGTCCGCCTGTGTGAAAGGGGCCTAATGGAAGTGGTTTCAAAATTATCAACCAGCTGCTGCACCTGCAGGACTCTGAGGAAAGTGGCAGGGTCTGCATTCCTTTAGACGTGATTTCCTATTGGGAGTATATTACCAAAAATTACATTTTTGTTGCAGTGGATGCCAAAAATCGGACTTGTATCTTCATGCAGACTTCTGGGAAAATCAGTGAGCTAATCAATCAAGCAGGAAATGATGTTTCAGGGGGGCATTCTGTACACATTCTGAATACAGAACGCCTCCAAATAGCCATATTGCCTTGCATTTTAAAGAAAATAACAGCTCTGCAGATTAAAAAGGAAAGTGGAGTTACCCTTAAAAGAAGCCCTTCTGGAGGAAGTGAAGAGTGACAAGGTGGTAACAGCTTTGTAAGAGCTGAAATTGGCGGGAGAATCTTCGGCGGATGTGTCAGTAGACGTCAATTGATGTTTTTCAAAAGCGGTGTTCCCCGCGTTCACAACAAGGAGGGCATTATGGCTGAAGCCATGGTCTGCAGATCCCGCCTTAAAAATAAAACTGGTGCAAGATACCAGACAACAGATCTAATCTATTTAGGAGTAGACAGGATACAGCCATTTCAATGGTGACCACTAGCAGGTCAGGGTGAATATCATTTGACAAAAAATCTGAAAAGGTCCAGCATACAGGCGGTCACTAAACCCAGGTTCCCAGAAAAATAGAACTGAATGTGCGATTGTATCTGGATATCGGAAGCTTGAGTGGTGAGCAGGGACTTATTAAGCCTCCATTGATAAGTAGGTCGAGGAAGGTCCAGAAGGTTCACCAGCAGAACCCAAGGGATTAGGGTCTGACCAGGTGGAAGCTGGGATAGAGATCCTGTCCACCAGCGGTAGGTGTCGAAGGTGAGTGAATATGTGGTCGATTCTGCAGGAGCTCTTGTGTGGATTAGAGTAAAATGTATTTCCTGGTGCATCATGGCAGCATACAATGGGTTTTGGCTCCGCCCTCACAACCTGATAGGACTGGTTAACAATAAATTAAAGACAGACCCGGCTCGCAGCATTCCCTTTTTTGTCCTCCCCTGATCAGGACTGGAATCCTGAGGTATCCCTTACCATTTGTCGCCCCAGCCAGGTTTAGCCTCTCCTCGATGGAAGTTCTTCCTGTACAGTCTCTAAATGAGCTATATGGTTGGAGCCCCATTCTGGTGGTCTGGGGCATAGTTCAGCCTCTCCTGGGTGGAAATCCTTCCTGTACAGCCTCTACAAGAGCTATATGGTTGGAGCCCCATTCTGGCGGAGCAGGCCTGTCAAAGAAAGCTTTAAACAAGCTTTGACGTAAGTGACAGCGTTTTCCCTTTGCTTTCCAAATGCTTTTCACCTCTTTTCTCTTTTTTTTGTGGGCTTTTGCCATTTTCAAGTTTTGGCAACTCCCAAGTAGATACAAGGAGGCAAACTCCCATGGACCAGGAAAAAGATTAGTAAAGGAACTGGAGAAGTACCCAATCTTCATTGTCAGAGGCGTAACTAGAACCTTCAGGGCCCTGATGCAAGAAACCATGAAGGGCCCCCCAGACCCCTGGCCGGGGCCCTTACCTTCAAGCCCAGGGCTCTTCCCACTAATCCTGGGGCTCTTTACACTCGTTGCATGGCCTTTTATTACGGTCCCGCAGCAGGATTCTTTCACAGGTTCTGCAGTGGGCCCCCTTCCAGCAATCTTGTGGGCCCCCTTCCTGCAATCTTGGGGCCTCCCCACAGTGGTGCAATGCCAGGGTCCGGTCGCAAGTGTGACCTTTGCGATCCTGGAAGTTCACCCACTGGTTTGCTACCGGGCCCCCTGGAGCATGGGGCCCGGTAGCGATTGCAACCCCTGCATCCCCTGTAGTTACGCCCCTGTTCATTGTTGAAGCCTTAAAAATCAAAGGCACCTGTCTTTGGAACAGCAAAGTCATTTTAAGGCTGTACTCATCCAGGGGGTGTCTGTGTAAAGCTTTGCAAACACACCTGGATGGAAAATATTCAGGATCAGTGGGCCACATCTCAGCTCTCAAACTGATGATCGTAGTGTTCAAAGTCCTTCTGTCATTCCCTTCTTTTATAAGAGAAGCAAGAGTTTTACTGTGCCTTTACAGCAGTGGAACGATAGAATTCTTAGGCTGTCAGTGGAAGTCCCTGTATCCATAATTGAAATTATTGTATACCATTTTGGTTTTGGAGGCTCTACTGTCTCTCTCCTACAGTTGAGCACTGCCTATGCCAGTTATGGAGGATCTGCTCTCTCATCATGGCCAGTTTTGCCATCCAGCTCCAAGAGACTACTTTTGATGGCATGGAAGTTGAGAGGCGGAGGCTACCGAATCAAGGGTTCTCAGTGCAGGTAGTGGCTACCTTGTGTCAAGCCAGAGAGGTTTCCATGAATAATACTTACCAGAGAATATGGGTAATTTATGCAGATCTCATACAGCAAAAGCCTGGAGTCCTTTATCAACTAAACCAGTCAAGGTTCTGTAGTTCTTACAACTGGGACTGAACAGTGGCCTAGGTTCAAATATGATAAAAGTTCAGTCTTGTCTGCACTTACAGGGGTTTAGGGATTTCTTAACCCTTTAGTGATGCAAATCTTGAAAGGCTTGCGTGAAGTTATAGACCTGCCTGGAAACCATTGTTTCCTATGTGGGACTTGCTTATGGTCCTCAGCTCTATCAAAGCCTAATTTCTATCCTACAGAATTGACTACACTCTGCAATCCAACCCTGAAGACCATATTTCTGGTTGCTACAACCTCTGTGAAAAGGGTGTCAGAAATGCTGGCTTTGTACTCAAGGAGCCTCACCTAACGTTCTACCCGGACCGAACAGTCCTAAAACCCCAGAGGGCAGAGCAGTGCTGAGTGTCTCCTGAGGCTTTTTGCAAGTCAGCAAATTGGTCCTCCTAGGACACCTTCATTACACTTTATTAGGTGAAACAGGCTCACAACAGTAACATTTGGAAAATGCATACTTACGCTTCTGACCATTACAAAATTTTTCTTGCACCCTCCTGTATGGTGAGTTAATTCCCATTGTATGCTCCCATGATGCGCCAGGAAAACAGAAAATTGTATACCCAACTTCATGGCAGCATACAGATTCCTACCCAAATGGTGAGAGCAACAGAGAATGCTCCGAGCCAGGTCTGTCTTTGATCTATATATAGTTAACCAGTCCTATCAGGTTGTGGGGCCAGAGCCACAACCCATTGTATGTTGCCATGAAGATGCACCAGGAAAGGAAAATTCCAGAAAGGTGAGAATACAATTTTCCGTCTTCTCTTTCGTTCATTGACGGACACAGCTTCATATTTTCCTTGACCGATGGATTATGCTGCCCCCTACAGGAGTAGGGCACTAGGCAGAAAAAATTGGTTACGCCTATAGGGCAGTCCCAGGACCTAGCTTCCTGCTGGGATCTTTGGTCCTAGCATTTTTTTTCCTTTTTAAACTGGACTTTTCTCCTTTTTGTTATTTTCTTTCTACTATCAAGTCGGTTCCTGTGAGAACTACAATCAACTGCCAGACTGAGTGACGCACTGGAAATCCTAGATCCTTAGGGTCTCCCCAATTTGGCCAGCGAGCCGGTGCAGACCGCAGCTCCGCGCAAGGTCGGCCGCGACATAGCCGCACTGGACAGGGGCTGGCGGGCTAGTGAAAAACTTTGTGAGGACGCACACGACTGGGATGTGACCTGAGTCGCAGTGTAGCTCTGGCCCGCAGCACCCCACATTCCAAGATAGGAAGGTGATCTGCACGGAGTGGTGCCCACCCGGTTTCGAAGGTGTGATGAGTGGTGTCCCCCCTTTTCTCTGGGAAATTTTGAGGTGGTCGCAGGCCCTTCCCCGAGTTGGTTGGTCCCTCATTTGCCCTTCCTACCCTAATGGCACCCCCTCCTTATTAGAGGGTTTACCTCTGCACTAGCTACCCCCCCCCCAGTCCCTGTATCTGCAGTTTAATAGGTGTCATGATGCCTGGAGGGGGGGGGTTCCTAGCTAGCCCCCCCCCCCCACTGGATGAGGTACCTGATAGGTACCTGGGGCTCAGGGAGTCACATGCCCGCCACGTGGCATCGCCATTTTTCCATAGCTCAATGCATGGGAGCTCAGGCGGCCATGTTTTCATAGTTTCCCATTGAAGCCTATGGGCGGCCATTTTCTTGTAGCCTATAGGAGCAGTGCTCAGCTGTGGGCCTCTAGGGGCCATTTCCTCTTCCTCTCTGAACAGCATGAAGCAAGCAGCTTGGCACTTTCTCCTACTGCACCTGGGGCGGTACATACTCCCTCCTCCTGTTATAGCAGCGCTGCTTAGTGCGCTGGCGCTGGGACCTGTAGTGCCATCGGTACTTCGGTAGTTGGTTTTCACAGTGTTTTCTCAGCATTTTTGGGCTAATATTGCTGGTGGTCTCCAGGTTACTATGGAGCTCCCAGAGCACGTATCACCACCTGACCCACTCTCGCCAGGGTCTCAGTTCGCGGCCATGATGGCCATCCTGCAGTCACTGGTGTCAAAAGCGAATATGGCTTTTCAGAAGAGACCTAGTAAAAAGAGCCCTCCGCCTTCACATGCTTCCTCTGAATCCTCAGATTCTGAGGCTGATTTGGCCGCCGCGGACGCGAGTCACCCCATGGGGTCTGTGTCCACGCACTTCGAGTGCTCTGACAGTGAGGATGATTCCTCTTCAACTACATCTGTGCAAGAAAGGTGCTTGTGGAGGCACTGATTGTATCGGTGGGGGAAACTTTAAAAATGGAGGACACAGCTAATGCTCTGGTGCAATTTGGCTCCCGCAGACCATCCAAGGTGACTAAGTTGTTTCCCTTTTCTGCCTATTTTAACGAGATTGTCATTAGTCAGTGGGGTTCCCCAAAACGCATGGTTGGGATACCTAAGCGTTTCGCTAGGAGGTATCCATTTGAGGAGTCCCTTTTAAAGAAACTGACAGTTCCCCGGGGGTGAATTCTCAGGTTTCCAGGTTGAATAAAGTCATGTTGCTATCAGTGGAGGATGCTCCGTTTTTTAAAGACCCTGTAGACAGGAAGGCTGAATCTCTGGTCCAATACCTTTTCACTGTGGCAGGTTCAATTTTGAGGCCGGTGTTTGCCATAACCTTGGTCTCTCAGACCTTAATGGAATGGGCACAGCTTTTGTGCCAGAATTTGAAAGGGGGTCAGCACCCCCCTGAGCTGGCGGACCAGTTGATACAGGGGTTACAGTATATTTGTGATGCCTCCCTGGCAGTGACCCATTTAGCCTGCAGGGTGTCGGTGACAGCAGTGACTCTGTGCCGAATGATCTGGTTGAAATGCTGGTATAAGGACCAGGCCTCCAAAAAGGTACTGACAGATCTCCCCTTCGTGGGGGACCGTTTCTTCGGAGCTTCCATGGAAAAGATCATAAAAAGGTCTCACAGGAGGCAAGAACACCCTGCTTCCGCAGGTTAGAAAGAGAAGAGAGCCTCGCCGCAAACGTGCTCCTGTGTTCTCCTCCCGCAGGGTTGCAGGACAAGGGTTCAAAATTCTCCCATAACATTTTGCAGGGGTTTTATTCAAACCTATTTACTGTTCCCAGTAAGGGAATGGCGTGGTCCTTCCAATCTTGGACCTCAAGACCCTGAACCGCTTTGTGCGGGTTCAAAAATTCAGAATGGAGTCCATTTGCATCGATTGTGTTGGCTTCTCTCAGGCAGAGGGGGATTGCGGTAATTGGGTTACCTGACCGATCTCCTTCTTTGAGCAGAGTCTCCATCTGTCCTGAAGGACAACCTGGACATCACGGTGCAAACCCTGCAAGAGTTTGGCTGGACTCTAAATTTTCAGAAATCAGCTCTGACTCCATCCAACAAGCTGGACTACCTAGGTCCGACTCTGGATTCAGCCTCAGCCTGGGTGTTTCTTCCAGAAAACAAAACTGCTGAAATTGCAGCATGTGATTTGGCTCCTGGTTTCCAACGGCCGGTCATCTCTCAGGACTTGCATGCAAATGCTGGGCCTGATGGTCTCCACCTTCGAGGCGGTTCCATTTGCTCAGTTCCATACCAGACCTCTGCAAAAAGAGATTCTAGCCAAATGGGACAAGAATCCATGGTCCCTGGACAATCTGATCCTGTTGAGCCGGGGTACGAGGGGATCCCTAATTTGGTGGCTTTGCTTCCCGGTGTTTCGACAGCGCAAGTACTTTCTTCCCCTGTACTGGACTGTGGTCTCCACGGACGCCAGTCTGTCCTCATGGGGAGGTGTCATGGGCATAGAATTAGCCCAGGGAGCAGTGGCGGCTGGTGAAGTTCTAAGATGGAGGGGCGCTAGACCCCTCCCATTTCTCAGAAGCCCCACCCCTTCTAGACTCCACCCATTTTGTCCCCTGTATTTTGCTTGCGTGAACAAATTCTCCCAATATATCACATATTAAGGGGTCCCTCAGTTCTAGTATATCCCATAATAGGGAGCAGGGGCCCTATTATGGGATATACTGTGAGAGACACCCTATTATGGGATACACTGACTGAGAGTGGCACAAACCCCACAGTACAGACCCCCCCCCAGCACAAACCCCTCAAGCACAAACCCCACAGAACAGGCCCCCTAGCACAAACCCCACAGAACAGATCCCCTAGCACAAACCCCACAGTACAGGCCCCCTAGCACTAATCCCACAGTACAGACCCCCTAGCACTAATCCCACAGTACAGACTTCCTAGCACTAATCCCACAGTACAGGCCCCATAGCACTAATCCCACAGTACAGACCCCATAGCACTAATCCCACAGTACAGACCCCCTAGCCCAAACCCCACAGTACAGACCCCCTAGCACTAATCCCACAATACAGACCCCCCCCAACACAAACCCCTCAAGCACAAACCCCACAGAACAGGCCCCCTAGCACAAACCCCACAGAACAGATCCCCTAGCACAAACCCCACAGTACAGACCCCCTAGCACTAATCCCACAGTACAGACCCCCTATTATGGGATACACTGACTGAGAGTGGCACAAACCCCACAGTACAGACCCCCCCCCCAACACAAACCCCTCAAGCACAAACCCCACAGAACAGGCCCCCTAGCACAAACCCCACAGTACAGATCCCCTAGCACAAACCCCACAGTACAGGCCCCCTAGCACTAATCCCACAGTACAGACCCCCTAGCACTAATCCCACAGTACAGACCCCCTAGCACTAATCCCACAGTACAGACTTCCTAGCACTAATCCCACAGTACAGGCCCCATAGCACTAATCCCACAGTACAGACCCCATAGCACTAATCCCACAGTACAGACCCCCTAGCCCAAACCCCACAGTACAGACCCCCTAGCACTAATCCCACAATACAGACCCCCCCAACACAAACCCCTCAAGCACAAACCCCACAGAACAGGCCCCCTAGCACAAACCCCACAGTACAGATCCCCTAGCACAAACCCCACAGTACAGGCCCCCTAGCACTAATCCCACAGTACAGGCCCCCTAGCACTAATCCCACAGTACAGACCCCCTAGCACTAATCCCACAGTACAGACCCCCTAGCACTAATCCCACAGTACAGACCCCCTAGCACTAATCCCACAGTACAGGCCCCATAGCACTAATCCCACAGTACAGACCCCATAGCACTAATCCCACAGTACAGACCCCCTAGCACTAATCCCACAGTACAGACCCCCTAGCCCAAACCCCACAGTACAGACCCCCTAGCACTAATCCCACAGTACAGGCCCCCTAGCACTAATCCCACAGTACAGACCCCCTAGCACTAATCCCTCAGTACAGACCCCCCAGCACTAATCCCTCAGTACAGACCCCCCAGCACTAATCCCTCAGTACAGACCCCCCCAGCACTAATCCCTCAGTACAGACCCCCCCCCCCATCCTTGAAATACCATGGCAGAGGTGCTTAGGTCAAGTAAATGAAAAAACGTGTAAGCAAGTAAGGCTCAGGTGCAGAGGGAAGCAGTCAGACATGTTCACATTGCATTGCTTCAAGTTCCACTCACCTTTTTGTCTGCCTGGGCCCTGGGATCGACTGGGCTGAGGGCTCCCTCCTGCTCTCTTGCTGACTGGCTGGCTGCCCCCTCTCTCCTCTCTCTCTCCTCTGAATCGATGCGTTCGTCCAGTCCACTCCTCTTCACTCTCACTGAATCAATGTCCTCCTGTGTCTGTGTAGCAGCAGCAGAGACAGACTGGAAGACCGACTTCTGCTTCCCTCACCTCACCCCAGACAGCAACGCCCATGCACCGCCCAAGCACCGCCCCTATGATGTCGGAGGAGGTCCTGGAATCCAATCACAGGATAGCATGGTGAGTGGGAGTGTTCAGGGCACCCTGCTTTACAGTCGCTGCTTTAACGGCCTGGCTATTGAAAGGACAGGGGGTTGTCGGATTTGGCGATTCCTACTCTGTTGAAAGCTAGGAGGTCTACTTCTCAGAAGATTTACTATTGAGTTTGGAAGGCGTACATTGCTTGGTGTGAGTCTTGGGGGTTTCCCCCCATTCCTTTTTGGTACCACGTCTGCTGGAGTTTCTACAAAAAGGTGTAGATCAACGTTTGGCCCTGGACACCATAAAGGGCTAGGTTCCACTTAAATGAAGATATTGTGTTGCCTTCATTGTGTCCTAAGCCAAGACATCCAAAAGAAATTGCCTTGCATTCTCTGGATGTGGTTTGGGCCATTAGTTTGAGCCATTAGGGTGTACCTGGCGGCGACTCAGTCGATTCTCAAATCAGATTCCTTATTTGTCCTTACAGAAAGTAAGGGGCAGGCTGCACCCGCTGCGACCATTTCCAGATGGATCAGGCAAACGGTGATGCAGGCTTATTCCAGGCTTATTCCATCAAGGATCAGGTTCCTCCTTTCCCTGTTAAGGTGCATTCTACAAGAGCGCTTAGTGCCTCCTGGGCCTTTCGTCATCAGGCGTCAGTGGTCCAGGTTTGCAAAGCGGCCACCTGGTCCTCTATACACACATTCACCAATGTTTACAAGGTGGATGTTTTCGCATCTGCAGATGCTGCTGTTGGCCGCAAAGTTTTGCAGGCCACTGTTGCAGAAGCTTCTGTCTCTTGAGGATGTAATTTTCTTGGTAGGTGAGCTCCAGTTGTTCCTGGTTGAGCTCCTGGTTTACCTGGTTGGCTAAGTTTAGCCCTTTTGGGAAATGTATTTATTGCTGTAGTTTTTCCCACCCCTCACTGCTTTGGGATGTCTCACCTGTCAAGGAAGATATGAAGCTGTGTCCATCAATGAACGAAAGAGAAAACTGGATTTTTGTCTTACCGTAAAATCCTTTTCTCTGATGTTTATTGACGGACACAGCACCCACCCCTCTGTGGAGTTGGGTTATGTATTTTTGTTACAAAACTGAGATCCTATAGCAGGAAGTGGGAGTATACCCCCTGGAACTACCCTATAGGCGTAGTAATTTTTTTCCGCCTACTGTCATACTCCTGTAGGGGTGGCAGCATAACCCATCAGTCAAGGAAGATATGAAGCTGTGTCCCTCAATGAACATCAGAGAAAATAATTTTATGGTAAGACAAAAGTTATTCCCATGTACCAGGGTGGAGTTCCCGCCAGACAGATTAAGCCATAGTTCCACAGAAGAGAGCACACGTTCGTTTCTGAAAGTGCCACCACGCTCAGAGAGTGCCTGTCGAGGGAAGAATTAGGCGTTTTATTTGAATCTCCCGTGAGGAGAAGTATGCCCTTCTGGTGTCATGGGACGACTTGCAGTAGATGCAAGTAAAACTTATGTTTAAATCTATTCGGAGCATAATACACCACCAAAGTCACCTCCTGATCCCCGATGGTATCTTGCAAGAGCAAGTATCTGCCCATAGGATCAGCAATTTTGTGAGAGCAAATAAAAAGTACCGTAGGTCACACCTAAAAGCAATTAACACTCCCCATGTTTCTCAGGAGCGGGAGCAGAGAAAGAGGTTGGGTAGTGAGGGGAGAGGTATCGGAAGGACGAGGACTCAGAGAACCTTGTCTCCTGCAGGCAGGCTACTTCCACGGCTTGGGACTTTTAAATGATAAAAGTCATATTGGACACATGAGGGTGAGCTGCAGCAATGAGTAACAGGCAGAGGTCCAACCATCAAAAGTCATGATTGTTTGACAGGCTTCAGGTCCATGGAAATAGAAAAGAAAGGAAAAAGAGGAATAGGGAAGAGAAAGTTGAAGAGTAAACTGAAGCATAAGCACAAGAGTACAACATATGGTGAATGCATCCTAGTAAGACACACGGGGTATGGCTCTACCACTGGGCACATGGTTGCACCATGAAATGTGATGAGACATCCAGGAGAGGGAGGTTAGGAGAAATCAGTGGGCAGGAAGAACACAAACAACATCCTGAAAATCACTAACATAACATAGGTTAGGAACATGAGTTAAATATAACAGCAACCCCCATATTTCAAAAATATTAACCACCCCTCAGGAGGTGTAACCGCTCTGAGTTACGAGCCCACCCAGTAATAGGACAGTTGAAAAACCAGCTATATGGGTCCCCAAGGCAGAGGTATCCCAAACATTGAACCTGTTATGTAAAAACAAAAGAGCATGAGACTCCAACTTCAGCATATCCCCATATGGAGGGGATAGCACTTATGGCAGGGTTTTAAGCAGCCACCAGAGTACAAATATGGTGAAGTGGCAAAACAGGTGGTTGGGGGAATGAGGGGGGAGGGACTGCGCAACCTGAAGAGGCAAGTTCCTGCCAAGTGGGAAGCCCAGGGCAGGCATGGGAAAGGAGAGGGGAAAAAAAATTATAATTGGGGGGGTCGCAAAGGTCCAAAATGCAGAAAGAAGGGGTAGTCCGATCCCAACAGATAAGGTATAGTTCTGGTCTCAAACAAGGGTTATCCAGCAGCAGACAGAGAACAGTTTCTGGAAAGAGAACATTGACCGTCACTGTTCACATCAATCAGGGCAAAGTTCAAATCAAAACAACAAAAGGGCCCCAAAAGGTTAAACCAAGAGACATGGCATCCAACAATGGGCAGTCAAGGCCATTACACCGGCCTAAACGAGAGGTTCTTGACCAAATGGCCAAGCCACACAATAAGGCGAGAAACAAGGCTTACCCACTCATCTCATCTCAACCCGGGTCAGAGCGTGAGGGTCCTGATTGCGGAGAGGTACGAGGGAGGGAGCGCTTACTGCTTCCAACTTTATCCCAGATGTGACCCAGCTGGTTGGAAGGAGGATGTGCACCGGAGGGACGCCCTGGGCCGGTAATGGTATCCCGCGGGGATAAAAGGTGTAGCGCCTCCAGGGTTGACTTTGCTTCCCCCGGGTTGTATACCATGTGACTCAGGCTCTGGTGGGTGAAGATGAGATGGAATCGAAAGCCCCATTGGTATTTGATGCAATGATTCAGAAGGATCGACGTGTAGGGCTTCATCAGAAGACGTTTCTGTATAGTAAAGGGTGCCAGATCTGCAAAAAGTTGGTACGGGTGGCCCTGGAAGCAAAGGTCTCCTTTGTATCGAGCTGTCCGCAAAAGTGTTTCCTTTGTGCGGTAGAAGGTGAACTTTATAATAATGTCCCTGGAGGGGTCGAATTCCAAACGGTCAATAGGTAAGGCAGGTACCATTTCTTGGAAGAGGGCAGTGGAGGTAAGATCTTCAATGGACTCAGGCAGGCCACATAAATGCAGATTGCCCCGACAGGAATTCCTCCAGCAGGGCCGCATTGAGTTCTTTCTTCATATCAGTGAGATTCTGCTCATGGTTCTCTATCACTATGACAATGGCATCCATCTTATCCTCCAGGACATTAGTGCGGTTGCCCAGCTCCCTGATTTCCTTACTCAGGTGGGCTGCCAGTTTAGATGTGGCCACAGAAAGTTCACTCTGCAGCATGGTCTTGAACCTTGCGAGCAGGTCAGCATCCCGCAAGGCTGGCGGCGGGTGTTCTGGCAATGTTTCTGGCAGGCTATCAGCATCGGATGGGGCATCTGGGTCGCTGGAGAGGAGCGGTGGGGAAGTCTCTATACTAAAGGCCAGGGCTTCTGGATCGCCGGCCGGCGGGAAGGCCGCGGGTCTGCTAAGCGAGTGCTGGAGGCTTGGGTGTGCATAGTCCGCCATCCTTTATGCAGCCGCAGGGTAAAGGGAAGGCACGTGGGCCAGAGAAAGGGGGGACAAAACTCTCCTGATGGCTTTAATTATGGCTGATTTGCCCAGCAGTGGAGGAGCGAGGTTAGTAGGCAGCCATCACCGTTTGCTGCTCACAAGTGCCCCTACTGGTGTTTTTTGATAACATCCAGTGTACATGAGGCCTAAGACCTTTAATTAGGTAGCAATCGATAAACTATTTACCACATGTGGTAGATTCAATGTAAACTAAAGAATAAATATAAATATTAATGCGAGCAATCAAGGTAAGTACCGAGTAAATATTGCAGCGAGCACTTCACTTTCTCATAAGTGTAGGATCAAAATAATAAAAAATGCAGCGCAATTAAAGTGCTATCAGTGTACATGTACATAAATAGATAAATATCAAGTGCTATCCGTGATATATATATGCGTAATTAAATAAATAAATAAATAGCAAAGTGCTAAAAAAAACATACAAAACCGTGACCATACATATACTGTGAATCATAAATATATAAAGTGCCACAATTCATATAGGTTCATATAAAATTTATGAGAAAGTAAACATTACACTCTTGAAAAATGCTTGACAGTGCTGTGAATGCCCAAACAAGTGATCTGATAAATAGTCCACTCCAAAGTGACAAAATTGTGTGTCAAAAAATATCATCCGTAGTGAGCGACACCATCAACCTTAAATCCGCAGTGGATAGATCCTCACTTTAGTTCCAGTGACCATGCAATTAGGCTTGGTCTAATGTGCAGTATACCCCTCTCGGCTCAAAGATAATCACTCAAACCCCCCAAGTGGGGATCCTACCATGGATAGATTCTCCTTATACAATCGATTGTTGTGACATAAAAAAGAAGGATCTCCAATAGTGCTTAAATCCTTTAAAAACTTTAATTTATTAACCATCAAACAATTTACTCACATGTTCAAGGTGCTCCAGTGCACCAAACTTTGTAAAACATTCCGAAGTAGATAAGTAGTGGCAACAGCGGGATTTATATTTATTTATTTATTTATTTATTTATTTATGTACATGTATACTGAAAGCACTTTAATTGAGCTGCATTTTTTATTATTTTGAAACTAAAGAATAATGTAAAGCACTTCCTGGTGTAATAGTGACTGATCAAAGAATAAGTTCACCTTTGGAACATGTTCCAGTTCTTGCCTCCTCTCCTCCCCCCTCCTTGTGACAGCAGGTGGGGGATTCTCTCCCAGGTCTATAAATGAATGAATATCCACTGTCAGCCTTCGGGGCCAACAGCTTGTAGCTCTCAATGAACTGCGAGGTGCTGGTGAGCGCTTTCGTAGTCCATTGATTCTTTCTGCCATTCAGTAAATGCCTGCCTGTATTGATTGCAAGTGCAGTGCCCTATAGACTGTAGACTGGAGAATAAAAAAAATAAATGCATGTTTTTGTTTTATTTTTTACCTGTAAAAAGATGTGCATTTATTTTTTTTTTATCAAAGGTGAAATTATCCTTTTAAAGATCTGTCTTGAAATCAAAACACCTGTCTAAGAAGGCCCTGATGTAGCCACATACTAGTGTGCGGCAAAGTTGAGCCCTTAAAACAGGACACCCAAAGTCTCTCACCTTTACGTTGCACTGCCATCTACAGTAAGATTAAACAATGGCATGCCACCTCAGGCTAACTCCTACCACTGCCAGCATGTTTGTTTTTTTTTTTGTTTTTTTTGGGGTTCGTGTCCTAGAAGGATGGGTGGAAATCTTTAAATTCTGCTGTTAAAACAAATCTTTTATCATAATCGTACATTACAGGACACAGGAAGTGATTTTTAGACCATGATTTATATGCCACTAACTTCAAGTGATTGGACAGTGACCAAAGCTTTGCTAGGACTGCCCAATCTTGTGTATCCATATTACCCCAGCCACTCAATGTGGCCAATCTTAGATGACAGACCATTTCTGTTGGGGTTTTTCTATTTTTCACCAGGCTTCTCTTTCAACTGACACTTCTGTCAAGATCAGACTTCTCATTGCCTTATGGCTCATTAGCAGTTTCTGGATAGGTTACCATTGATGTACATCTTGGGAGGTGTACCTGGACCATGTAACAGTGGGACTGGTCGGGAATGTGTTTTTTCAGGCACTGGATCTTGCATTCTAACTCTTGTATATGGTGTAATGAATGAGTTAGCTGCAGGGTGCTATGCAGAACCAAGTTCTATTGCTATGGCATCCAGACCCTGAAGACTTGAGATTATGCCCACCATGGTGGGTGAAATCTGAACAGTACCAGTGACCTGGATAAGGTAAGAGGCGGTTTCCCTGTACCTTTTCACATGGGTTCCCAGCTATACAAGTCTTGTTAAGTTAATAGTTAGATTTATAATACCACTACAATAAGGCCTTTTATTCTACAAAACACTGCATTATTAAGCACACAAGCAGTTTTGAAAGCACATATTATGGGGTATTATATAATTTACCATTGTAGGTAATGTTATAGCATATACCTTTTTTAAAATTTGGCGGCCTTTTCTTTCAACTTACTACCAGAAGTTCTTCTCTATAACATGGGGACAAGGTGCTTTGTGCTTCAAAGTACCCCGCATGCTGAGGGCATGTGGCCTGGTACGGTTTGGGGGGAGAGGGGGCGCTCGCTTGCCCCCCCCCCACCTTTTCTGGTCTGCCGGGCTGCATGCTCAGATAAGGGTCTGGTATGGATTTTGGGGAGGACCCCCACATCGTTTTTTTATTGTTTATTTTCACTTTGTAATTGCTGGCAATGTTTTTTTTATTTTATTCAGCTGCCAGTGGGGAAGCCCATTGGCAGCTGATGACTCATCGGTTGTTAAGGACGCTGCACCTGGCTTCCTGGCCCTGATCCTTAACAACCTGCTATTAACTGTGCCCTGATTGAGCAAAGCTTTGCCCAATCAGGAATTAGAATGCACTGTGCAGCCCACAGTGCATTGCAGGGCGTTCGGCACAGCGAACACCCGCCGAATGCCCTGCACATTTGGGTGTTCGTCGAACAGGCGATGTTTGGACCAAAAATTTGCTCAGACGGAACCATTCACCCAACTCTACAATTAATTAGCTATCAAAATTTTGGAGAGCATCCTGATTGTGAATAAGCATCTCCCAATTGCTGGCTATAAGAAGGATGCCATCCAAGTAATGGTGTATTCTCATCCACATTACTATTGCAGACAGTAGGACCTTTGTGAATGTCCTGAGGGAGGTGGACAGACTGAAGGGGAGGCACTGAAACATTGTACAAACAGCCTTTGAATAGGCAAACTTTTGAAACACACAACACAGCGAAGTGCAACAGGCAAAGAGTAAACATATTGGTGAAATTCAAGGTCCTTGTACAGTAATAGTTAGCCATCCACCATAGTACTGAACAATGCTCAAAAACCACATTGACTGGAAGGAGATATAAATGCAACTGTAGAAGGGAAAACATACATATAGTCAACGAGGAGGCGGAGGGAAAAAGGAACCGAGGAGGGGGGGTAGGTAGGAAGGGGTAGAAGAAGAGGCTGCAAAGGGGCAAGAGAAGAGGGAAAGGCAAGGTATCCCACTGGGGACAGCATACAGAAAATACAGTGCCAGGCTAATCACCATCTCAACCTTCCAATAATCTATGCAAAACCAGTTGATGTGGGGTCAGAGTAGGGATCATCCAACCATGGTTGCCATAAGGAGTAGAATTTCTTGTGGGCATAACGATGTTGATAGGTCAACATTTCTCTAATCAGCAATTAATTGACTTGTGCGACCCACTGTCCCTCTGTTGGTACCCGGGAGGAGATCCAGTGTCTGGCTATGAGTTTGCGAGCCACATATAGTAAGCGTATAACGGCAACGTGAGTATGCGGGGTCAGGGTCTCTTCCTCCAGTGCACCAAGTAGACATACAATAGGGTCCCTAGGAAGCTGAAAGTTGTATATTCTAGAAATTGTGTCAATTACCGCATTCCAATAACAAAATAGTTTGGGACACCTCCATAGCATGTAAATAAGAGTACCCTGCTCCCTCTCGCACTTCGGGCATGTAGGAGTAGGTCTGCGACCCCACTTAAATAACTGGACTGGGGTTCTGTATGCTCTGTGGAAGAGAAACGGGTGGAAAATCTTCTGCAATGCCAACAGCGAAACTAGTGGAACCAAGGAGAAGCACAGCTCCCATGTTTCCCCATCTATAGGCCCAAGATCTTTACCCCCAGCCCATCCTAGCTGGAAGTTTTGACGAGTCCTGCATAGAACTTAACAGAATAGTGTAAGTGTTAAAAATCATACCCTTTTTATCGGCGTTCAAAAATATGTCCCCCGTCAATCTATGTTCGGTCAACCTAAGTGTGGAAACTCCGGACTGGAAGGTGAGAGCGGGTCGTAACTGTAGGTATCAGAAGAAGTGTTGCCTGGGTAATGCAAATTCCTGCTGTAATTCCTGAAAAGATTTAAGAACATCGGCCCTGTATATTTGTGCCATGAATCCCACGCCCAGAGCTTCCCAGGCGTCTAATCCCTCCAGCTTGAGCAACTCGCGATAATTGGAGTTCCGCCAAATTGGAGTCCTTAAAAAGAAGCCCTGCACTTTTAACATACTTTTAACATGTTTCCACAAAAGTTTAAGGAGTTTAACCGTCGGGGGTGTATCCGAGAGATGCGCAAACCCCGCCTGCAGATGTACGAATGCAGTATGAGGAGAGTTCGGAGGGAACAAGAGGGCTCTAATAGGGTCTAATGGATCGTGAATTCCCCATCCACCTAGTTGTTGTAGTTGAGATGCTAGAAAGTATACTCTAGGGATCGGAACCGCCATGCCTTCGCTATCCTTCCCCATTTGCAGGGTAGACAACCTAATTCGAGACACTTTCTTACACCAAATCAGTTTGTGGAATTGAGACTCTATACATACAAACCATCTCCTGGGGATCCAAATGGGAGCATTATGAAGTACATCTAAGAGTTGGGGTGCCCACACCATTTTGATTAGATTGATTCTTCCTGCAACCGACAAAGTAAGTTTGCACCATGCCGTGCATTTTGTTCTAAATTTATTTATTAATGGAAGCAAGTTCAATTCCACGTATTGACCAGGATCAGGAGGTACTTGAATACCTAGGTATTTAAATGTGTCAACCACTCTCACCGATGATGCACAATCAGGCAAGGGGCCAGGTAAAGGATCAAGAGGCATGAGAACGGACTTATCCCAATTTATGGAGAACCCAGAGAAGGAGCCAGAGTGATCTATGAGAGACATGACCGCCTGCAATGAACCCACTGTATCCCCTAGGTAGAGCAGAGTGTCATCAGCATAAAGGGAGATCACGTCAGTGCGGGGGCCCCATCTGAAATCGGCTATCTCGGAGGAGGCACGAATACGAGCCGCCAGGGGTTTTAGGGCCATGGCGAACAGCAGGGGGGAAAGCGAACACCCTTGCCTAGTGCCTCTATGTAGAGAGAAGGGTTCAGAAAGTTCCCTATTAACACGTATCCTTGCTGTTGGGTTGGCATATAGTACTTTAATCCAGGCAATAAAGGAGTCTACCACCCCAAAGCGTCGCAAAACCCTCCATAGGGAAGGCTATTCGACACTGCTTTGGCAGCATCCAACGAGAATATTTATTTCAGGTTCTTATATAGCGCTGTCAATTTACGCAGCGCTTTACATATTCATTGCACATTCACATCAGTCCCTGCCCTCAAGGAGCTTACAATCTAAGGTCCCTAACTCACATTCATACATACATAGTAGGGCCAATTTTATACAGGATCCAATTAACCTACCAGCATGTCTTTGGTGTGTGGGAGGAAACCGGAGTTTTTGGCTGACTTTCATGCACCTCTTACAATCCTTAAACCTCTTTTTGTGTTTTGTTATAGGGATGGAGACGCCGGGCAACACCAGCTTGGGTCTCATATAAAGTCCCACCTAGTCCAATATGTTTAAGCAACCAGGGATGGAGACGCCTTGCTTACAGCTTGGTGCCTCATATAAAGTCCCACCGTGCGATTTTCGTGCGTTTTTGGTGGATGCAGTTTTGATTTGACTTTAGTGTTTTCCGTATACGGGGATGGAGACCAATAGCATGACCTGCTTGTCTCATATAAAGTCCCAAAAGGAAATTAGGGATTTCAAAGGCAGTGAGCTTTACAGGCCATGCCCCATACATAAAATCCCTTCCTATCTAATTGCTGCATCCACCAAGGGGATGGAGGTGTAATGCTTTTCAGCTGGTCTTTTCCAGTTTGCACCATGGTTATAAACCTAATTATTTGAGTCTTTGAGACAACAGCCAGTCGTGCATGGGGATGGGTTGGGGGAGTTTGGGCTGTCTCCCTCTCACCTGTCCCCCATCCACCCATTAGCGGCCATGTGCCTCCAGTGTGAGGACACTAAATTAAGAGTGTAGGACTGCAGATATAACAGGGTGCCGTGAAGTGGCTCTGCAGCTTTCACATGCGTTTGCAAATGTGTGTCAACTAAACCCCTGTTCTTTGTACCAAGAGACAGGTTATATTTGGTTGGTGACAGACTGGAGGGTGAGTACATTAGACTGGGGGCTGGCTGACTTTCATGCACCTCTTACAATCCTTAAACCTCTTTTTGTGTTATGTCACTGCCTGTAACACATTATTATATACCCGTGTCAGGAGGGGTATTAGTTGCTCGGCATACCGCCTGTATACCTCAGACAGAAGGCCATCCGCCCCTGGCGACTTGCCATTTGGCATAGACTTTAGAGCCAAGAGGAGTTCATCCTCAGTGAGGGGGGCGTTCAGCATTGCTACGTCCGAGGCCGACAGGCTAGGCAGCTCGCAAGCATCCAGAAAGTCCTCTGCTACCTGCGGGTCAACAGAGACCCTGGACGTGTACAGTTCAGAGAAAAAAATCACAGAGTACCCGCCTTACATCTGGCGTGGTATGCCACTGTACCCCCGGGAGTCCCTAATCGCTGAAATGAAGGCCATGGACTGCTGCGTGCGCACCAGCATAGCCAGTATGTCCCGTACTCTCTCCCTCCTCAAAGTGCCTCTGCTGCAGGAAAAATCTTTTATTTTCAGCTAGTTGAATAGCCACAGTCTTAGAGAGGGCCTGCACCGCCAACCAGGAACGCTTGGCGGAATCAGTTGGGTCTCTCTGCCCAGAGGAACATAAGCCCAGGGCCATCTTTTCCACTGGGCATGCCCGGCGGTTGCCCGGGGGCCCCACTTGCCAAGGGGCCCCACATGGATGGTGGCATGTCCCTGGTGGTCTAGGGCCCCCCGTTATGTTGTCCGCCAGCCTGGGCCCCCCCTTATTGCTTTCCGCCCGCCGGCGGCCGTGGCTTGAGTCTGCACTGCAGTGCACACTGGTTGCTAAGGCCAGCCCGATTGGCATCTAGCAACCAGTGACGTTAGCAGAGCAGACCCAGGATGCACAGCGCTGCAGCAGAGGACTCGGGGGAGGATCCTCCTCCTCGTCGGCTCGTCCTCCTCTCCTCCGTCTCGACCCGACTGGCTCCGCCTCCACCCACCTCCTCCCATGTGCAGCTGAGCCGTTGTAAAGGTAAGGCTGCCACGGCCCACAGCCTGCCAGGCTGAATCTGATTGATTAAATGATTAATGATATATTATTTTTTTAACTCATGGCTGACAATGATGATGATCGAATCGATGACACAAGGGACAGACAACTCTGTCCTGGAGGATATACCATTCTATATATATTGGTCCCTGTAATATGTATATAGTAAGGTATATATCCTCCAGGTAGTAGTTGTACTCTCTTGTAGTATAGTGTTCCCTGTAATGTGTATATAGTCTATATACATATTACAGGGAACACTATATACTACAAGAGAGTACAACTACTACCTGGAGTATATATACCCTACTATATACATATTACTAGTCTATATACATATTACAGGGAACACTATATACTACAAGAGAGTACAACTGCTACCTGGAGGATATACCTTACTATATACATATTACAGGGACCAATATATACTACAAGAGAGTACAACTACCTGGAGTATATACCTTACTATATACATATTACAGGGACAAATATATACTACAAGAGACAACTACCTGGAGGATATACCTTACTATATAAATATTACAGGGAACACTATATACTACAAGAGACTCTTGTAGTATATAGTGTTCCCTGTAATATGTATATAGTAAGGTATATACTCCAGGTAGTTGTACTCTCTTGTAGTATATATTGGTCCCTGTAATATGTATATAGTAAGGTATATACTCCAGGTAGTAGTTGTACTCTCTTGTAGTATATAGTGTTCCCTGTAATGTGTATTCTCGTGGGTGATTGTGTAGGCAGGGGGCCCCAGTGCACTGCATTGCCCAGGGGCCTATAAGGCTCTTAAGATGGCACTGCATAAGCCTCCTCTGCCTTTGCCTCCTCTGCAAACACAGTAGTTTCCCAGGCCTTAGTAGAAGATTTAACATCATTTACAATATGGATGAATTGACCCCGCAGGTAGGCCTTGGCTGCGTCCCACACCACACCAAGCTCTGCAGAATCAAGGTTGCGTGCAAAAAAGGATGACAGCAGTACTGGTATGGGATCAGGATTCGGAAATATCGATAACCAGAAGGGGTTCAGCTTTCATATTGTCTGCCTAGGTCTGCTAGGGAGGGACAGCCTAATCCATAATGGCGACTGATCCGAGACAAGTCTCGGCTCGTAGTCAGTGGAGGCAACCTGCACGTGTAGCAGAGAAGCATGAGAACTTTCGTATTCCCAGATGACACAACCTCCAAACATCCATCAGTCCAAGTTCCCCCATCAGTCGGGAAAAGGGCTTCGGCCCTCTGGCCGACAGAGGAACACTGGAGAGAGGGGAGAGCCTGTCCCAATGGGTATCCAGGACATTGTTGTGATCGCCAATCATAAGGAGTGGGACATCCGGGAGCCTTACCATATGTTCCGCCAAAAGCTTAAGCACCCCAGACGAATAGGGAGGTGGAATATACACTGCAATAAGTGCACAGGTTAAACCAGCAATATTATATAATAAAATGATAAAACAACCTTCAGGATCTATAACAGTATTGAAACATGCAAACCTGGCTCCACGTCTCACCAGAATACAAACTCCTCTGGAATAGTTGGAGTACGTGGAGTGATATTGGTGGCTAAACACTCGGGGAGCCAGGTTAGGCGGGGGGTCAGGAGGTAGGTGAGTCTCCTGCACACACACCACATCAGCCTTCAGTCTCTTGATGTTACTTAAGACAGCAGTCCTCTTCACAGGGTTGTTCAGTCCCCAGACATTCCACAACAATATGCAAAAGATATCAGCCATGTTAGGCATGTAAAATGGGGAGTGATGCAGTCTTCCAGGACACCCTGGGACAGCACCCCAGGACATCTTTAGTTGGTAGGGGCAGTCACAGTGTTCAAAGCAGGTATTCAAAAGGATGCACCAAGTCCACACACTACACAGGTAGCTCAAGATCCAGGTGTGGAAAGCAGTGATGGTCGTTTTTCCCTGCAGGTCGCCAATCCCAGTGGAAGGAGGGGGGCAGAAAGTGGGGGCGAAGAAGGGGCAGTCAAAACGGGGACATGAGTGTATGCAGTCACAATAAAGTACCGTGACAAAGAGTTTTACTCAGAGTTGTCCAACTAGGACTCACGGGGGGGAAACGGTGAGAGACTATAGATGGGGTAGTAATCTCTTCTAGAACAGACAAAAGAAAACAACTGGTAACAGTCAGTACATAAGGGTCAGCTCCCGCCTAGCGTTACATTGTGAATGGAGATGTCAGTTACCTTGGTGGAGGCCGAAGTGCTGAGAGGGCTTCCTTTGCAGCTCGGTGCGGATCACCCCTGGAGGTGGAACAGGAGATGACACGTCCCAAGGAGCACTGGATGCGGGTGGATTCCGTATGATGAATGGTATGGTGTGGACTCACAGGACCATTTCCAGAGGATCTAAAGATGCTTGAAACAAGAGACAAAAGGTTAAATGCCAGGCTGAGGGTCATACACAGTGAATCAGTCCGAGGAAATGGAGGTACAGAGGGGTAAGACAAGGAGAGAGTCCGTGGAATCCAGGCCGAGGTCGGTACACAGAATATCCAGCAGAGGTATGGTTCAGGCAAAGAGTGGTCAGGCAAGCCGAGGTCAAACAAGGAGAAGTGCAGATGGGTCAAGGAGCAAGCCGGGTCAAAAGCAGGAACACAGGTAAACAAACAGGTCACGGGCACTAGAGCTGATCATAAACCAGCACCGGAGCGAGGTCAGAGAATGTCTTAAATAGAGCCAGGATGGGCGTGATGACGCACACGTTCCGTGCCGGCACGTGCACGTAGGTGTGCCGGCGCGGAGCATGCGCACCCGCCTCCCGCATTGCTATTGCGGCTGAGCGGTGCTTTCTTTCCTGACAGGAGATTACCGACCTTTCGATCAGAGAAAAAAGGGGGAAGGAGAGGAGATAGCAGGCTTCAGCTTCTCGTTCAAGGTGCCCCATTTCGTGGGGAGGCGGCGGCTCGCAGCGCCCTTCCCTCAGCGTCCAGCCATAGCGTGGCAGCAGCAGGTTTATCAAAAAACATTACCTCTCCCTTGGCAACCACACGGAGCTTAGAAGGGTTCAGCATAGCATATTGGACGTTTAGTTCCCGCAGTCTTCTCTTCACATCCACAAATTTCGCCCTCTGCTTCTGCACTTCAGAAGAATAGTTTGGGAACAAGGATACTTTGGCATTATCAACAACCAGCTTCTCATTCATACCTCTGGCCCTTGCCAGGATAGTGTCTCTGTCCTTATAATTAAAAAGTCTGGAAATGAAGGTGCGTGGCAGGTTGCCAGGAGGGAGAGGACACATGGGCACCCGATGGGCTCTCTCTACTGAAAACATAGGGGTAAATGAGTCCTGCCCGAACATTTTTAGTAACCGGTTTTCAATAAAGGCAACCAGGTTCTTTCCTTCAGCCCTCTCCGCAATGCCAATAGCCCTGATATTATTGCGCCTTATTCTATTCTCCAGATCATCCAGCCTTGCGGCCTGCTGAGCCGTGAGAAGCGCAGTATGTTTAACCTCTCGCTGTAATGGTGCCATATAGTCCTCAATAGAACTGACCCGGCCCTCAAAGGCTGATGTCTGCTCCCTAGCTCCCTCTATCCTTATATGAGAAGGGGCTCACTTGCACAATCTAAGAAGCAATCACTCTGCTCAAAGCTCTCGCCCCCTCGCGTGAACATCTGGGAACCACAAACAGGCAATCTGATGCCCTGAAAGTTGGGGTAGCATGGATATATATCTTCAGTGTCTCCCCAACATTCAAATGACTAACTTTTTGTCCATCTTCCAGATGAAAAGTAGGCAACACGATTTCTTTGCTTAGGTGGAATCTTGAGGCCACTTTTGGAATAGAATCCATGGGGAGCTGAATAACTGGCAGGAAGGACTTATATAGGGTTCTTCGTACCCCAGAGCCACCAACACAGAAACCCTTCTAGCTGAGGCTACTGCCACCGGGCAAGCTGGTAATTCCCATGGGGACAACGCCATCATGGAGGTAGTTGAGTACTATTGTGAGGGCTGTGGGAGATCTTAGCTTTACTACGGCCTTAAGATTTGAAGAATCAGAGTTCCAATGCATTCCGCTAAGGGCCGACATAGAAGATATGTGTCCTTTGAGTGTGCTTGCACTCAGACCCACGTCGAGACCTCTTTGAAGAAAACTGAAGACACAACAAACTCTTGCTTCCCTGTAGAAAACTTCTGATGTAGCATATTATTAGAATTTTGCCAGACTTTGTTGTAGGCTTTGTTCATGCTGCTCTTCCATGCTCTCATGAGGGCATCTACCATTCTCGAAGAGCCAACTAAATCCGCAAACCTTCGTCTTTCAAAATTCAGGCCGCTAACTTGAGCTTCTCCAGAGCTGGATGGAGAACGTGCCTTTGTGCCACTGTCTGGCAACTCAGAAGATTTGTACTAGGTGTCTGTGAGATATAAATAGTTTGGTGCATATCCACTGTTGAAAAGAAATCCCTGGAAAGGGTATCTTCTCCACTGAGCCACTCAAAACTAGGACAGGACAGACCATGGTCCCAATATTCATTCACCAGGCATGCAGACACTGACAGGTGAAGATAGGAACACCAGGGCAATTCAGTACCTTGTATGTTCTTTAGCAGCAGAGAAAGGCATACTTTGAACCATGATTAGTTGGGCTTCTAATTACAGAAGGACTGTGTAGGGGTCAGATGACCCTGTTCTTTATTGGCAACTCAGACATTTATCTTGATACAGGAAGTTAGACTGTTCACATTTACAGAAACTTGCTTTTAATTTAAGCTTCTTCTATGAACAAATGTAGTGAATGAGTACTTCCTTGAAGGCCACATCATCTTCTAATTGTAAAGTATTGTACCTGACCAATCCCATAAGGGACACACCGACCAAAAGGGGTGACTCAAGAAGCTGGACACCTTTCTCTTCACAAGGGCATAACTTTGACATCTGCTGTGAAAACATGCTTTCTCTTACATTCATTGGCGGACACAGCTTCTTCTTTATTTTTGACTATTGGGTTATACTGCCTCCTACAGTAGTGGGACACTAGGCAGAAAAAAAACATATGGATGCCTATGGGCAGTCCTAGCTGATAGTCAACCTCCTCTCTGCCATAAGAAGCTGTTTTTTTCTGCCTAGTGAGGAGTAAGGACCGGTCTCCCTGCTGGTACCTGAAGTTACCTTTTTTCTCTTTTCTTGGAATTTTTTCCTGTAGAGATCTTCTATTAACAGCCCGGCTGAGTGACGGGCTGGATAATCTAGATCCTGGAGTTTACCCCAGTCTGGACAGTGAGTGTGCGCTGGGTCGGCCGTGACATGCCCCATCCTTGACCGGGGCGGCCAATGAGTTTAACTTCTTGTGGGAACTCATATGAATGGGCGCCTTTAATCCACGTCTGTAATGTTCTGGTACCTATGGTACCCTTATTTCCATTTCTCTCCTAACATTGCGTCCCATCTTGCTATCCAAATGGAACGCATACACCTTTAAGGGCAATGACATCATCGCCGAGCGCCGCTATGAGCGGCTATTTCAATCGCCGGTTTGCTCTCACTCATTGCTCGATCAAACCGCATGTTCACCTTACCTTGTCTTGTGCTGCCGGAGCTTCTAGCTATACCCTTTGCCTGAACTGAACCGGAACCTCGCTGCCGATCCCGTATCTCGCTACCGGATCACTCCTTACTACTGGACCTTGCTACTACTAACTATCTAGTGATAAGTACCCCACAGGGGATTCCTTCCTAACCTATACTTTCACTATCATCTACTGCATATTACAAAGACTATTACTATCTAATCTATTCCTATCATCTGCATAGATTGTTAGCTCTTGGGACTACCATCATCTATCATTGCACTAGGTTACTCTATCTTGTATACATTCTGCTGTCCCCTACCATCTGTACTATACATGATTGCTAGAACCTATCTGCATACTACCATCACCTACCACTCTCCTGAATACTATTACTGAGTGCTCACCATACTATCGCCTGTCTCTCACCTCTATACTATCATATATTCTATCACTCCAGGAACATCATATTGAGTGTATGTATATTGCATAACAGGCTGTGCACGGTGATGAAGTCCTGAGAGTTGGATATGTTGTTCAACAGAATCTCTACACGACTACTGAGTGTAACAATTCTGCAGCTGCAAATCCATTCACTAACAAAAAACGCATGAGCGTTACAACGTCACAGTGTTACCCTGGCCCACAGCCCCCCCCCCCCACTTCGGTGGAGAGGAGGCTCTGTCTTGGGAGTGCTGCCTGCCTGGATCGGTAAGTAGACACCCTCCCCCTCTTCCTTCCCTGGACACAGTGTGGGGCTCGGGTACTCCCTGGGATGGTCAGTCCCTAGGGGATTCTCCCCCCCCCCCAAGCTTATTCCCCCTCTATTCCCCTAATGTGTTTGGGGCATATTGAAGTGGGGACTCTGTTGCTGAGTCACAGGGAGATAGTGGATAGACTGGGGGATGTCCATTTTATGGGCTTAGGGGCGGGGCTGTGTTACTGGGGTGCTTTAGGCCACAGTTTTTGCTGCCTTCTAGTGGCGGCCGCGCCCAAAAATTTGGGCCACTGCTGTTGTAGTCTACTAGTGGTACGGCTGCAACTTTACGGTGCGGCTTTTGCAGCTACCTGTGGTACAGCTGTGCTCGCAACTTTAGGCCACAGCTTTTGCGGTCTACTAGCGGGGCTCCCTTGCCTAGCAGGACTATCTGCTCCAGTGGTGGGACGGCCAGAAGTGCTGCTGCCTTGGCCTGAGAGCCTCAGCCGGCGGTACCCTTTGGAGGGGTCTCAGACCGTGATCCCCTTTTGCGGAGTCTCAGACGGTGGGGACCCTTGTGAAACCCTCAGACGGTGGGCTCCTTTTCATATCCCTCAGATGGTGGGCTCCTTTTCCTATCCCTCAGATGGTGGGCTCCTTTTCAGATCCCTCAGACGATGGGCTCCTTGCGGGCCCTTAGAGACTGAAGAGCCTCGGCTGGCGGTTCCCTTTAGAGGGGTCTTAGACCATCTCCTCCCTTGCGGGGCCTCAGACGGTGGGCTCCCTCGTCGGGCCCCGAAAAATGGGCTCCCTTTGAGGGGGCCTCGAATGGTGGGCTCCCTTTGCGGGGCCTCAGTCGGCAGCCTCCTTTGCAGGGCCTCAGTGGGCAACCTCCTTTGCGGGGCCTCAGACGGAGGCCTTTGTTGGGGGGCCTCAGGCAGAGGCCTCCTTTGCGGGGCTCAGTTGGCCGCCTCTGTTGCGGGGCCTCAGACGGTGGCTCTCTTAGCGGGGCCTCAGCCGGCGGCCTTCCTTGCAGGGCTTCAGCCGGCGGTCTCCTTTGGTGAGGCCTCAGTCAGCGGCCCTTTGGCAGGGCCTCAGTTGACTATTCCCTTTACAGGGCCTCAGTCGGCAGCTCTTTTTGTGGGGTTTCAGTCGGTGGCCTCCTTTTGGGGGGCCTGAGGCGGTGGCCTCCGTGAGAGGGCCTTAAACAACGGCCTCCGTTGCCGGATATCAGTTAAACTTTCCTTGCAGGAAGTCAGCTGGCAGCTCCCTTTGCGGGGCCTCAAGTTGGTGGCTCCCTTTGTGGAGCCTCAGTCAGCAGCCTTCTTTGCGAGTTCTCAGACAATGGCCCCCCTTGCAGGGTCTCAGTCTGCGGCTCCCTTTGGGGGCCCTCAGCTGGCAGTCTTCTTTGTGGGACCTCAGCTGGCGGCTCCTCTTTGTGGGGCCTCTAGTCGGCGGCTCCTTTTTGCAGGGCCTCAAGTCGGCGGCTCCTTTTTGCAGGGCCTCAAGTCAGCAGGTCTGTTTTGCGGGGCCTCAAGTCGGGGCCACCCTTTTGCGTGGCCGGAAGTCGGCTGCCTTCCTTGTGGAGTCTCAGACAAGACCTTTTGGCTAAGATGGAGTGGTGTCTGTTCAATATCTGATACATTCCCTATCTGGGGACCACATGGGGCCTTGACCGGCAGCCTTCTTTATGGGGTCCCAGACAATGGCCTCTTTTGCGACAACGGCCTCTTGAGCGGTGCCTCCGTCGGCGTCTTCCTTTGCGGGCCTCAGACGACGGATTCCTTTGCAGGGGCCTTTGTTTTGCGGGACCCCCTTCAGCCTCCTTTTTTAGGTTGGCTTTCTCCAAGCAGCTCATCCAGTGATCGCGTGTGGTGGGTATTTGTTCCTCTGTCCGAGCTGGCACAAGTTACGAGAGTTCCTCTATTCTGTTCGGTCCCGCTTCAGGGACCAGAGGCCAAGCTGTGGGTCAAGCTGGAATCCATCCATGTCTTCTCACAACCGTAGACATCTGGAATGCTTACCTGCACGTTCCTATGGGCAAGGGACATGTGTATTTCCTGTGATCTGCAGTTGGGGACGTGTCCCATCTATTGTGGCATTTTACCTTGACCTGCTTTGTTGCACCCAGTTGTTTTCTGAGGTGTTGGCTCCAGCCCTTCTGTTTCTGAGGCAGCTGGAATTGCTTTCCTGTTTTTGTGGGCGAGCGCGCTTCTAGGTCATAGTGACTGATAGCTTAGGGGACCTTAGTCTCCCTGCTGGGCTTCAGCTGGTTACAGAACATCCGGAGGACCGTTCTGACTGGGGGACTGGCGTCTATTGACCTGATTCTTGACCCAGAGCATGCCAGAATTATTTTCAGATTTTCTTTCAGTTTTTCAGATTGCGGTCAGATTACTTTTGTCCTGTGGGTATCCTCCCAGCAGTCTTGTTTGTGGACTCTGGTCCTTATGGTACCCACCTTTTTGGGTGGCCTTGTGTGAGCAGTTCCATGTGCGGATTCTGTGAAGGGAATTGCGGTCCATACAGGGTGACCCTGCATTTCCTTAGATGACCAGTTCACTGGACTGATCGATAAGGGCTTTCCTGTTATGGTGGTTGTGGTCCGCTGTTCAGCTAACCAGGGCGCACTCTCTTCCCTGTCTGTGGACGGTCATTATTACGGAATGCCAACCTATCCAGCTGGAGGGAGAGCTCTTGGTTTGCCTTCTCTTTACTGTCCTTGTTTAGGTTAAGGTTGACCTGGGTAATTTTTTCTTACCCTTCTCCATGAGCTTTCTGTCTTGGTTCGATCAAATGCTACCCCACAGTTGGCCTAGGTCTTCAGCCAGGGCGACACGTACATTGTCCTTTTTTTTGTGATGGGGGGGTGCAGCAAGTTTCTGCCCTTTTCTGTTGAGCACATATCCAGCATTGAGAATTGGCATGGGAAATTAGTTCTGTACCCAGAAGATTTTGTTTTTTGCCAGATTTGCCTACAGTGGAGAATCCCTGGAGGGGTTGTCCTGATCTCCTGCATTTCAAGGAGGTGTACTGATTGGGGGGTCGGGATGCACAATGTTCCCTTGTCTGCTGTAGGGTTTATGGGATGGCCACTGTAGGGGTTCTGGTCCTTCAGGTGGCCCAGGACTGGTCTGTAGTACGCTGACATGGTATGGCTGGTCTTAGATGTTCCCTGGGGGTTTCCTCTTCAGAAGGATCACCTCCCCAAGGTCTAGACTGCCCTGGATGATTTTCTAGGGGGTTCATCATTTGAAGTTCCCCATGTTCTCTCTGTGACTCTTATTGGATTGGAGTTGAGGCTTTGGTTCTCGGTTCTCTAAAAGCCTTCCCTTGGAGAGTATGGAGGATATTACCTGGCTTCTCTTTCTCAGAGGTTTGCCCTTTTGAGTACTTTTGCTTCTGCGGGGTGCATCTGAGTTGGCTTGTTCGTATCCCTGTTTGTTTTTTCACAGGGATAGGATGATTAGGGTGATTCCTTTTTTGTCTCTCCTGCCTCGCAGGTGGTGTCAATCTCTCACTTACCTGAGAATATTGCCCTGCCTTCCTTGTGGCACTGTCTGGCATCCTAAGGAGCTTGCGCTGCAGGTTTTTGGATGGTTTCTGTGTGGTTCATGTGCCCTTGTCCACTGCGACCTCCTGCCAGTTGGTTATGTGTCTTTTATGTTCCCGTTGGGCTCCAGGGAAGGCCTGGACCTTCCCTGCCATGTTTTTTCTGTTGAATGCCTATTTAGCACTCACTCCTAAGGGAGGAACCGTTTATGGCATGCTCCACGAGGGTGCTAGTGCCTCTGGTACTTTCTGGCATCTGTGTCTCAGGATTGCGATGCAGCTCCTGGTCTGTGCGTTCTCTTATTAAATTTTCCCTGTTGGTGTTGCATCTTCAGGAGTTAACTTTTGGGCGCAACGTTTTGCAGGCAGCTGTTTACGCTTCCTTGTGCCCCCCTTTAGGTGTTGTTTGGGTGGTTGGAATGTTTGCCCAGTTTCTCCAATTGTTTTTTGGTTTCCCCACCCCTCATTGAGGAACTGCTTTTGGCCATCCCAATGGCCGTGGCTGTCAATGAATGTAAGAGAAAACTGGATTTCTCTGAGTTAATTGATGGACACACCACCCAACCCTCTGTTGGTTTTTCTCTATTTGTACTGCTTTGTTACAAAACGGAGCTGCTTATGGCAGAGAGGAGGTTGACTATTAGCTAGGACTGCCCATAGCCTGTGCGGAGTTCTTTTTTCTGTCTAGTGTCCTACTCTTGTAGGTGGCACTATAACCCAATTTTCTTTTTTTGATTTTTTGCTTCATTTTTCTAGCATGAGCTGTAATTCAGTCACCATAGGGACATTGCAAATAGGTATTTGGAAGCACTTTCAATAATTCCACTATTTTCTTTCTGTCTTAAGGGATACAAAGGAGGGCTCAAACTGGATAAAGGTTACCCTGATCTTCATCTCTGAGTCTAAAGAAGGTTGGTTGACCTGAGAAAGTTATTGAGACCATTTGCTGGTTTTGAAAGGAAAACTGGACCTTTCTTGGACAAGGAGAGTTCCAAACCACTCATTTAGAGTTTTTTTACCACATGCCTAATGAATTGTGACAGCGTTCTGGTCCTTGTCATCTTCATCACTGACTGCTTGAACAATGTCATGTTCATCCGCTTCTCCCTCTTTGGAAGAGTCTAAAAAGAGCTGTTTGCCTCGAAAGCAAATAGGCACTGTCCCCTACCTTCTTTGGTAGCGCCCGTCTTCCTTTGGGGTTGGCATTTGTTTTTTTGCAGAAGCAGAAGGCAGGCAAAAACCATTGAGCTTGTTCAATGACTGTTAAGCAGCAGTGCAGTGTCTCATCCATAAGGAAGCTCAGTATCTCTGGAACATTAAGGCAAATGTACACTCCAGCCATGATATTGCACTGTTTCCCCATTGAGAGTGATTTACACCTCATATGCCGCCCCAGAGATCAGCAGAAGAGCTCCCTGATAGACAATGCATTTAGCATGTGAACACAGGGACCACATCCCAGCGGAGTAGAATGGACAGCCCAAACTTTATACAAGCTAGGTAGGAGACATGTGCCAATTTCCTGGATCCTGTCCCTTCACGGGGTGAGTGAAAACGACTCCATAAGAGTGTATTGACCAGGTGTTTAATTAATGTGACAACCTGTTAGGTGTTGTCATCTTTATCCTTGGTTATTTGAACAAGGCAACATTCTTGCAGTCGTGTTTATCTGTATCTTCTCTTTGGAAGAGTCTGAAGAGGATTGCTTGCCTGAAAAGGCTTGGAGACTGCTCATTGCCAGAATAGGTAACCCCTTCACAGAGTGAGTGGAAACACTTATTTAGAGTGTATTGGCTACAGGCCCAATGAATGTGACAACTTGTTAGGTGTCGTCATTTTTATCCTTGGTTGCTTGAACAAGGCAGCATTCTTGCAGTCATGTTTATCTGTATCTTCTCTTTGGAAGAACCTGAAGAGGATTGCTTGCCTGGAAATGCTTTGTAGACTTCTCATTGCCAGAATAGGTAACCCTATCACTGGGTGAGTGGAAACACTCCTTTAGAGTGTATGGCCCACATACAGGGCTTGCCTGCCTAGGCCTGAGTGACACAGGCCCAACTTAGGCGGTGCAGCAGGAGGATTGGTGGGGAGAGGGACCAATGACAGAGCGATGCACTGTCTGCCTCTTCCTCCACCAGCTGAAAGCCGATTCCCCTCTCGTCGGCTTTCAGCTGTTTGTCCCTGCCCACACTCAGAGCTGGGACACAGGGACAACAGTCTGGAGAAGTGGTGGAGTGGTGGAGAGGTAAGACCTGGGAGAAGGTGCGCTGTGTGGTGCTCTGTGGGCTCTCCCCTCCTGTCTGAAAAACATTCATCCATGCAGCATAAGAGACAGCCAGGATCACTCTTACATCGCACTGTACACACACATACACAGCTTGATTACCACCCCCTACCTCCTCCACGGGCTGCTCATCTCCCAACAGCAGGAAATGTGGGTAGGGGGCAGTAATCAAACTGTGTGTGTGAGTGTACAGTCCGATGCAATGTAAGAGCGATCCTGTCTCTTATGCTGTGTGTTGTTCAGACAGGAGGGGAAAGCACAACACAGTGCATCCCCTCCTGGCTTAGTAGTAGTTTCTCCCTGTCGGTTTGGGGGGGGCTTACAGAAATAATAATGGGAAAATAATTTATGCATGGGATGTTTGAGGGATTGGCAGCTCTCTTTGCTAGAAAGTGTAATGGGGATTTGGTAGAAGGAGGAATGGGGGGAGGGTATGTGCTTGTAGGAGGGTTTGGGGGATTTGAGCTAGAAGGGGGGGTTGGGGGGAACGTTTTTGCTAGGAGCGGGGCTGGGGGATTTGTGCTAGGAGGGGGGAATTTGTGCTGGGGGGATGGGGTTCTGAATTTGTGGAGGGATTTGGGGAGTTGTGCTGGGAGGGATTTGTGCTAGGAGGAGAGATTGGGGGGGGGGGTGATAATATAATTTTGATATTTTCGCCGGAAGTGGGGGGGGGGGCTGTCAGGTAGGCTGCATGGGGCCCTGGGATTTTTAGCAGCAGCCCTGCCTGAAAGAAAAACTCTTACCTGAACGGTCCCCCTGACCTTCTTTGCAACAACTGGCTACTAGGATAAGGGGACACTCATGGCTCTGCAGACAACCGGCAGTAAGAAATACTGTAAAAGGAGGTAACAGTACACAGTTTTACTGCTTGCTGCACAAGGACGACTTGTCTCAGGAAAAATCAATCCGTGACAAGCAGGAATACTGAGCAAGTCTAAAGAAGAACTCCACATTACGAATAATGATATAACATGTATAATGCTACTCAAGTCTTCTGGTAACTTAAGAAAACTAAGATGCTTAAAAGTTACTCATCTACTTCAATTACAGCTCTGTAGACTAAAAAAAGCAGTACAAAAACAAATTCAATGCAATTGGAATTAGTTTGCTTTGAAATAATCCTCTAAGGGGTTAACTACTGCTAAGGAAGGCTAATACTGTAACTTCCCAGACCAAAGCTCAGACATCACCAGGTGAGAATACATTACATATAGTTACATAAGGCCTGATTCATAGAACGGCGAATTGGCGTTACGGCGGGTTTTTTGCGAACCGGCGAATTTGTACGTCTGAATTGGTATTCAGAGAAAGGCGGGCGGACAATAACGCCTAGTGTGAGATTCATTAAGATGCTACAAGGTCAGAGCGGGACTTAAAAACACGCCAGCTAAAAGCTCGACTAATGTGTTGCCAAATTTTCCCCTGTACCCCCAAAAATCCCCAATCACTGTGGAAGGTGTGGAAAACAATTTGGAGATGACTGGCTTTTAAAAAATGTCAAAAACTGACTTAGAAAGAGAGATATGTGCAAAAGTGTAGAAAGGAAAAAAAGCTCCTCAAGCCCCGAGCTGCAAACGCGCGAATGTGCGCATGCGCAATGCCAAATAGGCTCAAAAAATTGCGCTAGCGCGATTTTGGGCAATTTTGTTTTTGAATACGTACTAAAAATCCACTGTCTCGCCCATAGAAAATGGTAAAAACTGGCGGAATTGGAAAAACATGCACACTTCCAACAAGGGATCCCTTAGTAAACACCATCACATTCCATACACCTTTCCTGCTAACTCAGAAATCATAACAGTCAAATCTACAGTGTTTATATAGAACCTCCACATTATCTAAATTATCCCACAAAATATTACATTGGGGAACGGGTCGTCAGATAGAACAAAAATAGATGTAAAACATATTTCAAATAAAGATTATTAGCATTTCACAAATATAAGGGAAATGTCACAATTTTGCCAATATTCGATGTGTTTCAAAAGAATGTTTTTCTAAATATATTGCAAATACAACATTTTCTTACATATGGGGATGGCCAAGTGTTAGCATTTGACTACACATTTAACTGAAGGTATATATATATCCCCATACTTGGCTAATAAGTATGCCCAACAAACAAATATAGCTTTACCTCACAATATTGCTACATATTGACTTTATGTGGCATCTTTTGTATTTTGTTCATGTCTTTAGATTAAAAGTTTGCTGATACACATGCCTTTTTCAAACATGAACAAAATTAATGATGTGAACATTTGGAGGTTTGGAGACCTCCAAGTGTTGCCCATACAGAGGGCTCCTTCTGGATTCGAACTTACAAACCTACAGCAGGAAGGCAGACTCCCTAATGATTGTGCTATTTCTCAGTGAGTTGGGTGTTTTCCTCATGCCGTCAAAATGCTCACATGGGAACAGGGGCCATTGAACTGAATAGGATTGGACTTTTTGGCTGTTTTGGGAGTTGATTCTTGAGCTGTACAAATCCCCCCCCAAACGCCCCCAAACGGGCTACGTTCACATGTAGGTGTTGTGGTCTTTTTTTGGGGCTATTTTAGGTTATTTCATATAAAAATGCCTGCCCAAAAAATGTATGTCAAAACGCCTGGGAAAACGCCAGCAAAAACGCCCATAAGAACGCCTGATATAATTGCCACGCCAAGATTAGGGATGTTCATGAGTGATGAGTCAGATTGTTGGCTTACATATCTGTTCAATCTTCACAATCTCAACTCCCAAATCCCAAAAGGTGTGTTTCAATTGTTTCCCTAAATATATATTTCTCTCTCTCTCGCTCTCTCATGTAATTGTATATATATGTATGTATTCCTGTATCTAAACATTCTAAATAATGACTAGCAAACTTGAAGAGAGAATTTTATCAATTCACATATATACACACCTACATACATACATAAATGTATTTGGGTTGTTTAGGTCTCTCTCCTCATTTCTATTTCCCTTTTTTTGCCAACTGAGCATGCTCCAAAACACACAGGACACACACAGTTAATTTTTTGCCTGGGAGTTACCATTACTGGGTGTGTCTTTCCCTTGATTATATATAGGTCACTCAGACAGGAGCAAAGATTTGACCTAGGAAGAGGTCCAATATATTGTGTGTCACATGCTTTATGGTTAACATTTGGGGGCCTTTGTTATTTATGGAGGTGGGATTTGGCTGTGTTGTCTGTTATGTCCAAAGACACATTAGCCCACTTGACTCTCTGTAAGTATTTATTGCTGTTAACATAATTGTGTATTGTTCTGTCAATCTGCACATGTATCTGAAGATTATGGGCTCTTTGTCGATGTATATGGTATAAATGTACAAAGCTTGTTTTTGTTTAAAAAATACAATTCTGTGGCTTCAATGGGATACTGTGGAGACTGTGTCAAAAATATGTCATGTGAAATGTTTGAGCTGTGTATTCTCTGTGTAATAAACAGCATGTTTCAAATCTTTTTTCAAAATGTCTTTATGTGTATAAAAAAAGTTTTCTGGTGTCCACAAATGTATGTTTTTTTATTTATTTTTTTAAGTTAGATATGCTTAATGGTTGTGTAAGGTGACTATTGTTGGCAAATTCGCGAATATAAAAAACCGCGTTCTCATATTTGTAAATGCAACTGGAAACAAAACTATTTGTGGGTGCACACGTTTCCGGAAATTGTCCAGGCCCTCCCGCAAGTTTGTGCATCATGGCTCCAGCGCTGTTTACTGCCGAAATTGTGGCATTTATCTGTAAGGTAAGGAGGGGGGGGGTGAATGTGCGAGATGGGGGATGGTGGCTGGGGGGCTGGGTGGGTGTCGCTTATCTAGCGGGTGTGCAAGTAACTTTTGGTCTACTGATATGCGCATGCACTTTCTGCCTATTAGACGTGAGATAGAAGCTTCCTGTTATAGAAAGTTCCTAGATGTGAACCTGTTCCCTACACTATATATATATATATATATATATATATATAATTTTTTTTATTGTATATAATATATATATATATATATAATATATATTGTATATAATATATATTGTATATAATAGGGAACAGGTTCACATCTAGGAACTTTCTATATAGATATAGATAGGCATACCCTGCTTTAAGTACACTCACTTTACATACACTCGTGAGTAAGGACACAGCTTGTTCAGCTTGGCATGACACTGCTCACAAACCATAAGTGACAGGGATAACAAACTTAGGGAGCACCAAGAGGGTACCCAGGACTACAACATATCCTTTTTGTGGCTGGCCAGCTTGCCTAGGTAATCTATCATGTCATAGTCCTGGATCCCCTTAACATGCTCCCACATGGTTTGGGAGCAAGGCCATGTCAATGTGTCCAAAATTTCCTATGGAGCTGGTGTATTTACATGCATTGAGAAAAGAAAAAAGGGATTGCTTCACTTTAAGTACATTTTCGGTTTACATACATGCCCTGGTCCCATTGTGTACTTAAAGTGGGGTATGCCTGTATATAGATAGATTTGATTAGTTTCTACTTTTACACAAAATTAAACACAATTATCTGTGACAGATTGCCATGACGCTTTGGAATCTGTCTAGATAAAGACAAATATATTGCCCCTTTTCATATATGCAAGATTAGAAACATTATATTCCCTAAATACATAATGCCAAAAATTATTGCCTTAAATACATACATACACACTGCAAGCTCTGCACCGTTTGTCTTGTCTGAGACTTGCCATCATAAGCTGGATCTGCACACAGCAGCTAATTTGTTCACCTGAGATGGAATGAGTGCTCACAAAAATATGGACTGGTCATGTCTTCAAAGGATTGCATTGGACAAATCACCTCTAAACGAAACACATGAGTGTATAATCACTTGTCTTAATGGATCACATTCCCAACACACGCATCTTAAACTGCCATATGTGAATCAATGGGGGTGTCCATTGCAAGTTAAATACGCCCCCAGATCCCATTGCTTTGTTAATTTACAGATCTAACTGGAATCTGATGGCACTGCTGTCAACCACTATGCCATTAAATTCTGCTGGGGACCTTTAAAAAGGATTATGTGTGATTGTGTGGATAATTCTGCCACATTAAATTCTCATCTCCCACATCCCATGTGCTCCTCTTGCAGGAATTGCGAATCCAGGGTAATTCAGCACAGCATAATGAACAGACACACCCAATCAGACAGCTCATGTTAAAAGGGACCTGAAAAGCAATCTGCCTGGCTTGCTTTTCCAAGCATTGGCTAGTTTAGTGAGCCTGGACTAATAACAGTCACTGTAATGCTACCCATACTGCTGTCCTTTTAACATGGTGACAAAAGTTGATACCTATGCTACATGTGTGTAAAGTTACTTTCACCCTGCTAAATGGACAGCAATAATGTTGTAAATACAGTGACTGTAATTAACATGCCAAGGGCTATGAATTGTACATGTATTCTAGCTAAATCTAGCAGCTTCATTAGGAAACATTTATTTGTCATCTGTCTTATCTCCATCTCTGCAGCATGTTTTTTTGGCAGAGGAATTCGATCCCATCAGCAGAGGAAGCACAAGGCTGTGCAGTGATGGACAGTGCACCCTGTGTACCCATTGGCTAAGGAGGCAGCAGGAAGCGGATCAGCCTGCCTCCTGTTACCTCCTCAGCCAATGGGTAGCTGAAAGGCTCTTAAGTCCCTCCCTCCTAACATCTCCTGAGTCTCAGCCCTGCCAGCTAGTTTACTGTGCTTACTATGCATTTATCCTTCGGCGCTTCTCCTGCCTTATGTGTCAACTGGCTACTGTCTCCTGCACACTTCATGGATGGCGGGTCCGGGGCTCCTACAGGCACTCGGGCCCCCTACATGTGTATTGGCTGTCCCCCCCTGATGGCGGCCCTGGCTGTGTAATGAAAGGCCAATTGACAAAATGTCTATATCATGTAGAGGAAATCACCAGTGTGGGGCAACCTATGTCATGGAGGTAGATTTGGACATCGATGTATATGTATCACCAGAAATGGGATTCTTTGTTCTACAAAATCTCAAAGACGACCTACCATGTTTTTGTAAGACTGTACTTTTTTGGACATACTTGGACTCAAACATACATTGCTCTTTCCACAGCTCCTCCTCCTCTGGGGGTATGATAAGGTGAACATGCATCTTCACCAAAAGCACAAGATGATGTGTCGTCTCCGGATGAGGCTGCGGCGGAGATTTAACTTCCTGGCTTGTGTGGTGGATCTTCAGCGGGCCTGGAGTGATGCCAAAAGGCGCTCACCCAGGCTCCTGAAAAAGGCTGTGGAGCAAATCTCCGGTAAGTAAAAATATACATTACATGTGACCAGATAGGTTACAATTTTGTGGGTAGGTGGACATGTGTTTAGGTATGCAACAACACAAATACCAACAACCCCCCCCACCCTCCCCTCCCTCTCACTCCTACCTTTCCTACCTCCATCAAGTGTCTCTTCACAACCTTTAATACTACTATGTACATTAGTATTTTTTATGTTTCTTTTTTCTCTTCTGCTTCTAGCCAAAGCGGACGGGCGACACCCTCTTGTGCTTTTGGTGAAGAAGGGGAGGAGGAGGACGGCCACATTGAAATATGCCTTCAGAGACAGCGAGCCATTTCAGCTGCTAGAAATTGTGGATCGTAAGTAGAAAAATGTACATTGTAGAAATGTCAAATCTCTAATCACATTTCACAGAGCCCCCCTTTACATCGGAGTCTCCAGACTTACTACACTGTAAGAGGGAAGTGTGAAGACTCTGATGTAAGGAGAGTTCTGGGAACCATTATTTGACGGGGGACGCTGGGGACTCTGGTGTAAAAGGGAACTCTGTGGTCACCAAAGCTCCCCCATACATCAGAGCTTACAGAGACCCCCTTACACTTCCCTTCCTCAGTCCACCACAGTCAAGGGCACAACAAGTCCCACTGCAGAAGGCTACCTGCTTGGACTTGTACTGCTCTCTGTAGGGGACTGAGGAACTACTGCCTGCTATGCTAAGACTTGTAGTGCCCTCTGTTAGGGACTAAGGATTCCTCAGTCCTCCACATTCTAGGGCACTATAAGTCCCAGCATAGTGGGCTGTCATACCTCAGTCCCTCACAGCTCGGGGCAAAAACAACAGAGTTAAACATCTAAAGGACAACTCCAAACCAAACTACCAATAATGGACAGAGTCCATATGCTACATAATGTCAAAGACCCGCTACCCCTCACCTTCCACCTCGGGTGCTGTCATTGTGTAGGGCAAAGGGCTCCATCTCCACCATGTTTGGCTTTCATGTCAGATATGCAGGACTTGCTCAGCTCCACTCTCTTCCCTGGCAACTGACTCTGGCGTCATTGGGGGTCTTTCCTCCTCTAGAAAACACCCAGAGGCCCTCTCCTTGTCCCCCAGCCACCCAGGGCCTTCTTCTCCTCCTCCTCCACCAACCATTTTCGGACTCTTCCAACTTCCCTGGGGCTACTCACCCCCTTTGCATAGTAGACACCACAAATCTATGACCAGCCTGCAAAGTATCAAGTCTGGGCCTGGTTACCTGTATGTTCTGGGTTCAGGGCGGAGCTCTCCTCCCAGAGCAACAACCGATGATAGCAGAGTGAGTTGACCAGGCAGTAACTTCCTACTGGTGCAGGTACACACCTACCGATTCCTCAACATCTTAGGATAACATGATCAGACGGCCAATCCCCAGTCAGAGAAGGAGGAGTAAGTGTCAGCGGACAACAGACACCTGGCAGACGCAGTGAAGGGACTGCAGCACACTGCTGCAACTTTTAGATCCGAGGATTGAAAGCAATCTTTTACTTGGGCGATTTCCCGGACTGCGCCCTTCTAAATGTTGTTGCTCCGCCACTGGCCGCAAGGCCCCTGTAGGTGCGAGGCCTTAGGCCACCGCCTTATTTGCATGGTGCCCTCCTGTTTTAAAACATGGTCAATGCATCTCATTGGTGTAAGTGCACTTCTATGTTCTGAATTGTAGGGGCATTGAGTATGGTGCTAGCATGATGAGAGGTTACTGCCTATTTGTGTCCATAAATAATATATAATGTTTTTTTTTATGTTATTTATTTATTTTTTTAGAAACCAGTGATGAGGATCTGGAGCCTCAGCCTTCTCAGGCCCACTGTAAGTAATGTGGATGTGCTGGTGTGTTGTGTATTTGGTCTAACTTGGAGGAATGATTGTTTGTTTTGTTTTCTTTTGTGGTTGATGTCGCTTCAGCAACAGAGGAGCCTCAGGCAGGGCCAAGTCATCTGCATCCGGGCCAGGAGGACGAACAGGCCAATTTCTCCAGGAATGAGGAGGACCTGGGCTCTCCTCAAATGGGAAGTAAGTATTCTACATGTGTTTGTGTGTTCAATGTGTCCTGGGAAATATAAGGGCTGTAATATATATATTTTGCCATTGGGGTTATGTAGCAGCTGACATTGAGGATGTTTGTTGTGGAGGACTGGGGAAGAGGGGCCGCTGCTTACCCAGTCCACTGTAACTACTACCTTCAATGTTTCCCGACTTCTTTCTGTGTGCCTTTATCAAATAGCTTTTGTTCAAGGATTGTATTCGTGTCTTTGTGTTTCTAGGAGATACGACACCATCCCCCCATGAAGGGACACCATCCCCCCATGAAGGGTCTCCCCCATCCTCCCCCACTCCAGGGGTGGAGGCGGATGATGTTTGTGTCTCCCCTGAACTAGTCTGTAAGTACATAAAATTAGATTATCACATGTATTGTGTGTGCTAGGATGATGTGTATCTAGGATAATCTAAGTTGGAGTCAAAGCAAGTGCAGTTTTGCTATATGAGACAGGAAGGTTGGTCATGAAACACTCTTGCTTAACCTTCATGTTTGGAAGGTTGTTTTGGGGAGCATTACAGGACATGTTATTATTTTTAAGCTTTCTCAAGCCACCCTATTCTAAATTGGTGTTAGTTTCTCTACATTGGAAATGGTGTGCTTTGTACTTCTAAATTTTTTGGGGCCATGTTAATTTACTCATGTCCTGATTTAGTCAACACTGAAAATGCGTGTTTATCAATCTTTCATAAATACTCTTCCTCGGTAATGTACCACATTCCAGTTCACAATTTGTGTTCTTTTTGTGCAGTTTCTCCTGAGCCGGCAATCCCATCGGGTTCTGGGGGCCAACAAAACCTTGTTGATGGTAAGTTGTGTGCTTTTGCAGTAATGTGTCTACTTAGTAAGTGGAGAAATGCTAACTGTGTATGTCCCCGATCAGGCTTCAAGTTGTTCTAAAGGCAGCAGGTTCTTTATGTGAATGCATTCTATGCATTAGTATTCCAAGTGATAGGTGTGCATATTCCCCCTAAGACTTACCGGGACCATTTTATTACTGTCCCAAATTTGGCACAAATACTTGTCTGGAACAGACTCCCCCTCCTCCTTATCTGAGGTGACAGCATGCCAATATTGCCTCCTGATGCTATCACTCCTAATCATTGAGACCATCGGAAGGGAGGGGGGCAAGGCTGGCTCACAGCCTAGTGCCTGAACAGGCACAGGGTGCTTGGCTTCATCTCATGTGCCTCCATAGCAAGCTGCCTGCTGTGGGGTCAACCAACAGGAGGGAGGTGCCTAGAGGGGTGTACAGGGGCCATGTAAAAAGGAGGATCGTGATTTCTCTCGTCCCCAAAAACCTAGAGAGGGTAAGTCTAACCTGATTAGTTTTCCGCAGCCCTCCAAAAATGATATGTTCCCAACACTTAGAACAGGCAGGGCTGAGGCACAAAAAACATCAGAGAAACACAATCAGCACAAAAGCAGGGAGTACGTATCCTTAACGCTACAAGCTTCACCCAGAAGAATGACGCTTGCACTGTACAAATCTGCATCACCACCGTATCAATGTCTAAATAAAACTTTCAGGGAAGTGTGGAGGGGTAAGGAGTGGGTGTTGGAGCGTTTTCATGACTGCGTAACCTACAGTTAGCGTGAGTCCATTTGGTGAGAAACTTTTTATTCTCTCTTAACACAGCTGGGATGGAGCAAAGGAGATCAGGGGAGGCGACACATCTTCTCCGGCCAGAACTGTCCCTCAGAATTCCAAAGGGTGAGTCTCTACTATGTGTCAGGTTCAATCTATAGACAGTAAGAGGGAGAAAAAACGCTACACAAATTCCAATGGTGATAGAGATAAATGTGTGCACATGTATCATGTTGACCAACTGAACACAACACCTTACATTCTTCAAAATTATTGGTTGTGTTGACATGAAAAAAAGCCTTTTACTTAGCTTTGGTGGAACTGCTACTACCATTCCAAGCCATCTTATGTAACCTTTTGAACAATTTGCTGTGAAAGTTTGAGTTCAAGGTTTACAACAGCAATTTAGCATATTTGCTTCAGAGTGTTGATAAAAGCCAACCAATAGACTCCTAAGCATATTTGTTGAGGCACATTAATTACAATCCTTGTTTGGAGGATCATTTTGCATAAAACTAATTGTCATGTCTTTTTCTACCCAGGGCACACCCACCTCACCAGCGAGGTAATGCTGGCTTATTTAAGGTGGTGCGGAGACCGGATCCTTTTATTGGAGCAGCTGTGTGGGGTGGATCCGGACCCTAAGGAGCCATTTGTTCGAAATGTGACACCTCTTAAAAGATCATAATTTTTGTTTTTATTTTTTTGAACTTGTTATGTTGCACGTTGCAACACAAATGTTAAAATTGTAAATGTGTAAATGTTTTACATTATATATTTTAAGAATATATTTTTGAGGCTACATTTGTTATACACCTACATGTGTTAGTAAAAAGATTTTATCTTTTCTTACCAAAGTTTTTTTTTTGGTGTACACATCGAATGTCTTTTGTGTTGTATTTGTTTAGTCGAGTGGTGTGGTCTGTAATTGTTAGCATGTTGGCTTTGGTTTATGTTATCCATGAGACTTGTTTTGAAGTTACATTTGAAGGGAGACCTTTTCTTGGGTCATTATGTGAACATTGAGTTTGGAAAATGAAAATGAAACCATATGTTTGGAGATAGAGAAGCACGTGTGTAGAAATGCCTACATTAACCAGGGCCCTTACTTGGCCACCAACACTCCCAAAAAACCAAACATCAAACACAAACGAATCATTTTCCCGAAAATTTTATTGCATCAACAAAAAAAATCAATATAATAAATCATATTGTGCCACCCTCAAATTAAACCAAAAAATGGCCCCATAAATTGGCCAATGTATCAATCATTAACAAAAATAACACAAATAAATAAAACAAATATCAAATTAAGGTGGTGGTGGTGACTGATGCAGTGTGGTCAACACTGGAAAGGTTCCAGACATCAAATGTTCGGCCAATAGTCCAATCTGCTCTTGGCTCAGCCTTAGAGTTTGGGCATAGTGGGCCATTATGAGCAGATTTTGTCCATGAGGCTGCTGCTGATGCAGTGTGGTGAACCCTGGAAATGTGCCAGACATAATAGCTTGGGCCAATAGTCCAATCTGCTCTGTGCTCAGCCTCAGAATTTGGGGATAGTGTGCCATTACCAGTAGATTTTGTAGCTGCTGCCCGGAGGCTATTTGATGCTGCTGGTGGTGCAAAGGTTGTGAAGATGTGTGGGGAGTTGTGGTTGATTGGTTGTTGTGGTCCACGGTGCGGGGGGAAACGGCATGTGGGGCTGGTGCCAAAGGGGGACGGCCTGGGTAGGAGTGAAGTTCTAAAGGTGAGGAAGGAGTGTAGTCAAATGGAAGGGGTATTGTGGAACCAGTGCGCAATGAGGTTGTGCAGGAGGATTGCTCATTGAGGGGTGTGGGAGTCCGAACGGAGTGTGAAGTGCTAGGAGTGGCTACAGGAGGAATTGTCCCATCCCCAGCTGCCTGCCAAGTGGCCAACACTGGCATCACCCTCCCACTACCACAACCTGCAGTGGCAGGTGATTGTGATGTTTGGGAGGGCTCTGCCAATGGGGCATCTTCAGATCCAAGCAGGCGTTGGCGTGTGGCCAGCACCTGAGTGTCAACACTTTGCCGATCCCGTTGATGCTGGTCTGCTAAACTTACCAAGCTTTCACGCATATCCTGTTGAACCCGTACCATTGTTGCTACAGATTCCTGTATGAGCCCTAGCAGCCGTACTACCTCACTAGATTGCTGAGTAGGCCTCCTTAACTCATTTTGGATCTGATACTCGGTAAGCAGCCTCTCGGCCACATCCAGCAGAGATGCACGAGGTTGGGTAGGTGACAATCCCGCTGCATCGAAGGCTGCCTGAAAGCAGAAGAAATAGACCAAATCATTATAAAACATCATGATGACTAAATAGTTCTGATTAGTTTGACAACTTAACACCCCAAGCAGAACGTAGAAAAGTTTGATGGGCTTCTAATAAGTACTTGTTCATTGTAATATTATACAAGCTAGCAACACTTCTGATAATGGGTACATATTATGTTGGTAGGACTAATATGACAAAGTCAAAAAACTTTCGACATGAAGGTGTTCCCAATTAACCCTGGTGTGGTAGGTTGTTTATGCTTTTGGTAAATCTGTTACTACACCAATGACTTTCGACATCTACGTATGTTGTCTAAAATCTCGGCATCAATCGGCTACAGGACAACCCAACAAAACGATACACCTGAATTTGGACCTGGAAAATCAAAGACTGGCCAGACTTTAAAGGTCCTGGATGTTTTTGGCACATTAGTGGCACCCCAAATTATAACATAATTCCCTGATGTTCAAGATCGAACTCTTGTTGTGCTGGTGCATCGCAGTGTTAATTTCGTCGACTAGAAACGACTAAAACGTTTTAGTCGACTAAATTAACACAATTTTAGTCGACTAAAATACGACTAAAACTAAAACAATTCAGATGACTAAAATACGACTAAAACTAAAATGGCATTTTACTCAAAAGACTAAAACTAAATCGAAATTTGCTGCCAAAATTAACACTGGTGCATGCTCAAAGCTTAATACCATAAATAATAACATATTACATTTTTCACTCCAGGACCAGCAGTAGTATATAATGAGTTTGGAAATTGTAGAGAAATGCTTAAATAATGCATTACAAATTACAATTCAACTACACCCATTCGATTATAGATGACTAAAATGAGTTTTAGTCGACTAAAATGTACTGGAGTTTTAGTCGACTAAATACGACTAAAACTAAAACACTTACAGAAGACTAAAATGGGACTAAAACTAAAATGCCACTTTAGTCCTAAGACTAAGACTAAAACTAAATTGAAATTTGCTGCCAAAATTAACACTGGTGCATCGTCATAATGTCATAGCACTAATTTAAAACACACAATGTAAGCCACATCTAGCCCAAAATCATTACTAATATTGAAATGTTACATGTGCACCTTGTTCCCTTATATCACATACCACAGCACTGGATGCAGAATCGTCGCCAGCTCCTGATCCAACTCCTGCTGCTACGTCAAGAGGGGCCTGATGTTCTTTGGAAAAAAAAAATTACAAAACATGTTTAGTACATAACCTTAGGCAGTAATGATTATGGCCAGATTGCCCTCCTAGCTTCAGGAATTAAGCATTGAGGCCAAACATTCTAAATTGCTTTCCTGGGCTCATAGGACACTTGCTAAACCCTCCCAAAGGTTAAGAAGGCTTGGTCTGAATACTAATGACGGCACCCATTAATGCTGTTAACGGTGTTTTGCAGGGTCAACATCTAAAAGGCAACACTCTTTCTAAAGAAAATACATGTGTGTTAACGGGGTTAATAAGATTCCTAAAAAAATATACATTTTCTAGAAATACCAACACCTTCCTCCAGGCCTTGCTGCACTGGGTGTGTTCCCTGCTGCGGATCTTCTGTAAAGAGGACATAGCAATATGAGCTATCTTGGAAAGAATAAAATATACATCTACATTGTTTGGCACAGTACGATATGGGACCTACCAGGAGGAGGGTCAGCACTGATGTCAACACCTGTGAGTCCGTCTGGGTCGCCAAGCTGCATGGGCTGTGGAGGAGCTGAGATCCGTGCTACAGATTAACAAATTGCAGGTTGGGGGAAAAAAAATAAAGGACAATTGGAAGGCCAAGTATCAAATTCTATTCATGTCACACATAGGATAGTAGTTCATCTTTTCAAAACAACTCACACAATTGACATCCAAGATAATATCCTACCTTGGTGCAAAGCATCCGAATCTACGTCCTCTCTGGAAAAGATGGTATTGGGCCCTATGATCTGTAAAAAAGGTACTTGATAAGTCCAGAGAGAACGTTTTGCACGTGGATCCAGCCAACCTTGTCGGTTATAAAGACCCTCCGCAGCCCATCCAATTAGCTTCTTCCGAACGGACACACAGATGTCGTTGACTGTTACTGTCGCGAGGTCGTTCACCCAGTGCATTTACAGCATCCCGGATTTCAGCCCACAATCTGTGCTTCTCTGTTACAGAGCTAGCCGCGGCCCTGGTCCCATGTATCGCCTCATATCTGGCAATATAGGCCTGGACCAGGGCACAGCACTGATTGTGGGTGAAACGGGGAAGCCGGGATAATGTGGACAAGCTGACTCTGGTGGACGGACCCTCTCCAGGACTACTGTCAGAAGAGCCAGCTTGTCCACTTGGTGTGTTAACACCTCCCCCGGCTTCCTCCTCCGGGCTGGGGACGGTGGACTCCCTCCTGGATACAGCTGGAGCCTCCCTCACACCAGAGCCAGACGATCTGCCCACCCTGCCCCCCCTGGCCACCCTGGCCACCCTGCCCCCCTGTCCCTTCCAGTGGGTGGGGCCATGGGAGCACGAGGTGGGCAGAGAATCTGGCTGTCCAACAGCAGCAAATAGCCCCAAACGCCTAAATCTGAAATGACAAAAGAGAAAACAGAAAAAAACATGATTTGCAGATTGCTCTTCATATACAGTATAATTAGTGAACAGTTACAGAACACACTTACCTAATGGCACAAACACAGTGGTGGTGGTGGTGGGAAAAGAGCAGAAGAGGCTGCAAAGAAATTGAGAAAAACACATAAGAAAACGCATATGGGCAAACATCACACGAGGCCCTCCAAACACTTACCTAATGGCACAAACAGACTTGGTGGGGGTGGTGGTGTAATTTTTTATAGGCAAAAGGAGGCTGCAAACATTAAACATACATGAGAAATCGCATGACCTACATACGTGCACATAATAAATTACAGTTATCAGGAAAGCAAAAATGGTGTCTTTGGAAGCTGGGAAGGTAAGGGGGCAGGTTTAGATGCCAAATCTAGACTGCACACCTTTAACAAACATGAGAAAACACATGTCAAAACCACATGCACATGGGGCCAACTACCAATGATTAAAAGACACTTGAGGAGTTCACAAGCTATTGTGGGTTGGAGGGGATTCACCATAGACAACTTAAGCACACCCAAGATAAGTACAAATTATCTCCTTCAGTAAACAATAACGGTGAGCAAGAACACACAAACAGACATATCTCGATATATATATACTGTATATATATATATATATATATAGAGAGAGAGAGAGAATTAGTAATTTTTTTGGGGAGAGAGAGATACAATTGTCTTACCTCAAGATAATGTAGGTTGTGGGTCACAGGGTCTTGCTAGTACATAAGAAACCTCGATCTATAACATCCAGCAGCCATATTGGCCATGTGCTCCTTTTATAGCTGGCTCACAGGTGTGATAATTATCGGCCGTTTCTATATATATCTGTGCATTCGCGAATCTGCGCGTTCAACATGGAGAACGAAATCCCAGACGCATTAGATGGTGCAATGTTGGCATTCATCGGTGCCTTGTTTGAGGAGGCCCTAGCACAGGAGGCAGCAGAAGGTGGGGAAGCAGCTGCAGCAGCACCTCCAGCAGCACCTCCAGTCCGTGTGCCCTTACCTCGCCAGCCACGCATTTTTGCTCCAAGGATCTATTTGGACAAGCTGCGGGATTCTGATGTCAGGAGGAAGTTCCGGCTCGAGCGAGGAACTATTCTACACCTCTACCAGCTCATAGCAGACAAAATTGAACCGGACACACAGCGCGGCCATGCGGTGCCCGGCATGGCCAGATTGCTGGCCACTTTGTATATTTTAGGGCATGGCAGCTTCCAAGCCACTTCTGGAAGTATAATGGGCATTAGCCAGGCCAGAGTTTCAAGGGTGTTCATGTTGGTCATTAATGCCATAGTGGATATAGTGCCCAATTTTATCCACTGGCCACAGAATGAAAATGAGTGGAATGAAGTGAAGTTGGGCTTCTACCTGCGGGCACACATGCCGCAAATCCTAGGGGCAATAGATGGCACCCACATAGCCATTAGGCCACCAAGGAGCCACGAAATGGAGTACCGGAACCGCAAGCAGTACCACTCCCTGAACGTCCAATTGGTTTGTGACGCCAAACAGCGCATAATGAGTGTCAACACTGGTCACCCAGGGTCGTGCCATGATTCCAGGATGTTACGAACCAGTACTCTGTACCAGGCGTTTGAAAGTGGCCAAATGCCCGAAGGGTGGCTTATTGGTAAAGTATTTTGTCTTAACAACATAAACTGTAAGATTACATAGACATAGGAATAAGCTACATCGGTGTACACCCTGATTTAAGCAAAGCCTACCTAAAATGGATGTGTTAGGAGTTGGCAGGCTGTTCACACACAACCAGATCAGCAGCTTAGCAGCTCACAACAGAAAGATTTCCAAAGTTGTCTTTGAGTCAAATGAAGGTGGTTAACCAATGTGTAAATGGTGTCCTCTAGCCACCCAAACAAAACCTACAAATGATTCCAATGGTATTGCCATATCCCCAAAGTACTTTGCATAAGTGAGTGAATATTGGTTTCCTCACTCTAGTTGCAGATATATTCCAGAAGTAAGGCCTATGCTAATGTAATAGGAACAAAATAGGGGCCAAGTTGGAACTTGCTAGAGAAACACACCACTTTGTGTGTCCTTTTTCCCATTTGTATTAGTGATTTAGGCAGTTAGACAGAGTTGAGATGTTTCATCTGAGTTTTTGCACACAGACGAGCAGGTTGTTTATTAAAATGCATAATTTTTTCCCATTTTGAGGAGTCATCTAAAGTCACATGATATGAAGAACTAATGTATATATTTTTTTTTTTCAGGGGATGCTGGTTACCCGCAGCTGACATGGCTGATGGCTCCAATCAGGTACCCCCAGGGCCCAGCAGAAAGGAATTACAACAGGGCCTTGCGGAGAAGCCGGAGTATCATCGAGTTGACCATAGGTCTTCTCAAATCCCGGTTTCTCTGCTTGGTCCGGCCTGGGGGTGAACTCCTGTACTCTCCTACAAAGGCTTCCAAGATCATCCTGGCGTGCTGCGTGTTGCACAACATGTGCGTTGCCCGGGATGAATCTTGGGAGCTGACGGAGGAGAGGGAGCCAGAGGTCCATCAGCCGGTGGCCCCCAGGCGGCGGAGCACCGCTGCAGGTATGGCCACCCGGAATACCCTGGTTGCTAGCCACTTTACATGTAAGTACTGTAACCGGTCGAGATAGGGCATGTGTATTAATTTGCTAGTTAGCAGAGGTGCCACTCACAGGGAGACAGAGGGTAATGATCATCTGCCAATGACACTTGCCATTGTAGAAAAAGTGTAGTCAACATTGGTAAAATTGTGTTACTTGAGCAAGAACATGCACCTCTAACCATAAACATGTTGGTATTGTGAATAGTGGAAAGGGCTGATAAGAGCTGGCAGGTGTTTAGTTGTGTCTATGCCACCTGAGTAGTTATTGATAACATGAACGGCTGCTTGGTATCTTATGGTGTTCTAATTTTTTAGAACCTGGACATCTTGGAATCATGGCATGTACCATGAGAAGCCTGTGGTGATGGGCTGTCTGGCGTCACAGGTGTGTATTCAAATGTTTGCATTAATGATTTCTGGTTTGTGTAAGTTGTCAGAAAATGTGTTATTTCACTTGTGATGTCGAAATTAAATGAAGTTCAGAAAGAAGCAAACGGGCATTAAGATGTGATTTTCATATTGAAATGTCTTATCCTTTGTTTTATTTTTCCAGGAGTGGTACTGCTTGCGGTTGTAGCTGGTAGAAACCCACCTTCATGGACTCCACTCATCTTCTTTTGTGGTCAGTGGATATTTGGTGAGGCACATGGCCAGAAGCAGCATCGATGACCAACACGAACACCCTGGAACTTCCAAAGTGGCTTGGAAGCTGAACAGCAACCTGGCCATGCCCGTCCCCTATGAGCTGGTAGAGGTGCAGAATGGATTCTGGACTCTGCATGAAGTTGGGGAAGAGATCAGAATCCCGTAGCCATGGAGCAAAGATCGTGGGCTGGCGCTGTAAAGGCACACGGACTGGAGACTGACAATATTAGCTTGCTGCATCCCTCCTTATGCTGTCATTCTATAATCAATAAAGACTTTTGAATGGAACATGTGTTTTTTGTTTTGGGTGGGTGCCTACAGACAAAAGGGCCATACACACTCTAAGATTTCGAGAAGACTTGATCCTTCAGATTGACCTTTTCTATGTAGTGCAAGGGCCAGCCTGATTGCATACAAATTGAAAGTGTTGAGGTTTGACCTCATATTATATGGTTTGGTTAAGTCTACAGGAAAAAGTCTTGAAAACTTCTTAGTGTATGGCCCATTAAGCTGCCAAGGCCGGAGCTTTGCACTTTGCATGCTGCTTGTACTGGTGATGTGAGGGGTTGTAATGTAGGGTAGGGATGTGACAGTGTTGTGTTGAGGTGTGAGGCAAATGTAGTATTGGACTATGAGGGTCTGTGTTGTTCAAATATGGAGAGAGTCCAATATCAGACACCTATGTTTATTGGTCCAGAAATTGTAAGAACCATGGTAAATATGTAAAGAATTGCATCTCGAGAAAACTAGGACCACACTCATAAAATCAAAATTGTGCTGGTTCCATTAATGTGCTTGAAATTTGGGTAGAACCCCCCCCCCCCCCCAAATTCGAGATAGTTTAAAAAAACTCTAAAAAAAATGAGAGTGAAAAGAGATCCCAAGTGTAGTGATTGTTGGGATTTGAAACCATGACGTTGTTAACTGCAGTGAAGTTGCAAAGCACTTGAGTATTGTGCAGAGTAGAGCTGTTTGGTGAAAATAAAGGAGTGTGTTAAGGCTAAAAAGCACATATAGCTAAAGTACTAAACATTGTATGTAATCTGGGAAGAAGATAATGGTAAAATTGTGAGGGTTCATCTTGACCTGAAGTAGTGTAGGGGTTTGGTGACTTGCCTTTGCTACTTTGAATCATAAGATCGATTCGACAGACAAGATCATAAAATCACTTAAAATGTTGTAAGTTTGCAAGCGCTTCTGGGTGTAACATTATTTAGCAATATATATGATGTAATCTGTTACATTTTTGAAGAGGGAGATGAATTACAGACGAGATGTGTGCACTAATCCACTAGACCACATCGCTATGTGAAACTGCTGTAAGCACAAAGACATAAGTATGCGAATTTGCGAAGCCGCGAACGTAAGTGAATACCACTGACGGCGGAATTCATTGTTGCCGTCCCGCTGTCCAAATCGCCAGTGCGCAAGTTAATTGATTTTAAAAGCGGCGAAACTGAAACACGTCATAGATGTCTGAAGCTGAAGTTTCTTTAAATCCGGCCCATTTACATAGTTACATAGTAGGTGAGGTTGAATAAAGACAATAGTCCATCCAGTTAAACCTGTGTAGGTGTGTGTGGCTGTAATCATCTCACATAGCCCTGAATGTTCTGATCCTTGAGATGTACGTCTAAAAGTCTTTTGAAAGCCACCATACTTCCCGCAGAAACCACCTCTTGTGGTAGAGAATTCCACAATCTTGTAGCCCTAACAGTAAAGAACCCCCCTCGTTGCCTGAGGTTAAAACGCTTCTCCTCTAATCGCATTGTATGTCCTCGAGTCCTCATGCAATCCCTTCGAATGAACAGCTTTTTTTCTAAGCTGAGATCCCCATTAAGATATTTATAAATTGCTATCATGTCCCCCTCAGACGTCTCTTCTCCAGGGAGAATAAATCGAGCGATTGCAGACGCTCTTCATAGTTAAGGTCCTCCAATCCCCTAATCAGTTTAGTTGCCCTTCTCTGGACTCTCTCCAGCTCCAACACATCCCTCCTGAGGACTGGCGACCAGAACTGGACAGAATACTCCAGATGCGGTCGGACCAGAGTTTTATAAAGTGGAAGGATTATAGTCTTATCTCTGGAATACATCCCTTTTTTATGCATGCTAATAATCTGCTGGCTTTGGCAGCTGCCGCTTGACATTGCATGCTGTTGCCTAATCTATCATCAACCAAGACTCCCAGATCCTTCTCCATTTTTGATTCCCTCAAGGGTTCCCCTCCTAACGTGTATTGTGCTTTTATGTTTTTAGTCCCCAAGTGCAAAACCTTACACTTCTCCACGTTAAACCTCATTTGCCATGTCGTTGCCCACTCCGTTATTTTGTCCAGGTCATTCTGTAGGATATCTGCTTCATGCTGTGCAGTTATTGCCCTTGTCAATTTTGTGTCATCTGCAAAAACTGATAACGAACTACTGATCCCGTCCTCAATGTTGTTTATGAATAAATTGAACAAGGTTGGTCCCAGGACTGAGCCCTGGGGCACCCTGCTTACTACCTCAGACCAGTCTGAGTATGCACCTTTTAGCCAGTTCCGTATCCAAGAGCAAACCCTGCTGTCTATACCTGCAGACCTTATTTTATAAATTAAGCGCTTGTGGGGAACTGTATCAAACGCCTTAGCGAAATCCAAGTACACCACATCCACTGGTCTGCCCCTATCTAGCTCACAGCTCACCTCCTCGTAGAATGTTAAGAGATTGGTTTGACAAGAATGCCCATTTGTAAACACGTGCTGATTACCACTGATGATGTTGTTGTCTTTAGCAATCTCTACGATATAGTCCCTTATCATCCCCTCCAGTAGTTTACATACTATTGATGTCAAACTGACAGGCCTATAATTTCCCGGGATATGCCTCTGGCCCTTTTTGAATATCAGAATCACGTTAGCTTTCTTCCAATCCCCTGGTACATCTCCTGTCCTAATACTGTCAGCAAAGATCAGGAACAGTGGTCTAGATATAACCTTACTGAGTTCCTTGAGTACTCTCGGATGTACGCCATCCGGGCCTGGTGATTTGTTTGTGTTAAGTTTATCCAGCCTTTCCCTGATTTCACCCTCTGTTAGCCATAGTGGCAAGTCCTGTGTATTACTACTAACCATACAGTCATGGTCAGTGTATCCCTCCTTTTCCTGTGTAAAGACTGACGAGAAAAAAGTATTCAGCACAGTTGCTTTTTCAGTGTCCTCTGTAACCATCCTCCCATCATTGTTAATTATGTGTGCAATGTGCTCTGCCTTAGTTTTTTTGCTGTTGATATATTTAAAGAATTTCTTTGGGTTTTTTTTACTATCCTCCGCTATTTGTCTCTCAAAGTTGATTTTAGCCATCTTGATTTCTTGTTTACTTTTCCTATTTGCCTCCTTGTATTGCTCGAAAGTCGATACTGTGCCCTCTGATTTATATTTCTTGAAGGCCAATTTTTTTCCCCTAATAAGTTTTTTGACGCTACGGTTTAGCCAGCCAGGTTTGGCTTTGTCTCTTCTAAATTTATTTCCCATAGGAATGCACTGCAAGATGCATTTACTTAATATGTTCCTAAAGCATTCCCATTTATCCTCTGTGGTCAGTGATCCCAAGGTTTGGTCCCAGTTAACCCTTTCCATCAATGAGTACAATTTTTGAAAGTTTGCCCTTCTGAAATTTAGGGTTCTTATGTTCCCCACTTGCCTTGTTATATTGTTATTTATACTAAATGTGATCATCCTGTGATTGCTAGAGCCCAGGTTGTCCTGGACTCCTACCTCCGAGATTATGTCTGGGTCATTAGTGATCAATAGATCCAGGACTGAGTTTTCTCTGGTAGGGGAATCCACCAACTGTGACATGTAATTATCCAGTAAGGTTTCTGTGAATAGACGGGCCTTCTGTGAGTGTGTAGTCCCCTCATCCCAGTCAATGTCGGGATAATTGAAGTCCCCCAATATGATGACTGATCCCAATTTTGCCACTTTACCCATTAGTGCTAAAAATTCCAGCTCTACCTCCTCCCCTTGGTTAGGTGGCCTATAGCAAACCCCCACAATTACTTTCCCCTTTTCTCCTTCCCTATGGAGTTCAACCCACACAGATTCTAAATCCATGCTCATCCCATCCGTAATGTCACTCCTTTCTATCACCTTTATATTGTTCTTGACATAGAGACATATCCCTCCCCCTCTTTTTCCTACCTGTCCTTCCGGTACACCGAATACCCTTGAATATTGGCCAGCCAGTCATGTGAGGGGTCGAACCAAGTCTCCGTTATTCCCACAAGGTCTATGTCCTCCTCATGTACTAACATTTCCAATTCATCCATTTTATTAGCTAGGCTCCTGGCATTATCATATACCCCTCTTAGTTTTACAGAAGTTATGTTTATTCCTGTTTGGTCTGAGATTTTCCCGCACAGACCTACCAATTGACGTTGTGGACCTACTGTCGCTGCTGACTCTACAACTGCCTTCAGTCCTTTGCTCCCTCCTGACTGACTAGTTTAACACTATCCAGTGGCACTATTTATTTGTTTTTTATTGCACTAAACTCATTTAATTTATTTATTGTACTGAATTCATTTAATTTAATTTTTGATTGGAATAAAAATTTCATCACTATCTTTTCAGCTCATTTATTTATTTATTTGAAATTTGCACACGAGCACCTTCTCACAGTGGTCACAAAGGAATATCCTTGCTCACTAAAGGATTATTCTATTTTATATGTGCACTATTTATTTGCATTTTATTTCTATTCACTGCTTTTTCAATCATTCACTATATGGCACATATATTTTAAAGTGACAAGGTGTCACTTAGAGGTAGCGCCGGGGCAACTTCTTTTGCACTTTCAATTATCTTAACCCCTCGGGGTTTTGTTGCTGGCAGCTTACACCTGTCTATTATATATTATCTATACACTTCCATAGCGCTGGTCACCCTTGTCTTTCTATTAATGAAAAAGTTTTGTTCAGGACAGAAACAAAAAGGTAGAACTGTAACAGATTATAATAATATTATGCAATGTACACAGATCACCAAAGGGGATAGAAAATATTTTCATTGCACATTTTAACAAAAGTTGAGTACACTTTAATAGCCCACAAGCAGGTGCCTTTATACAACCTCAAGCTGCTGTGGAGCTCAAAATGCATTGCAGCTGCCATATGGGGATCCAATCATTCTAGAGAAACAGCACTGAATAAAGTAAGATGCAGCATGCCTCACAGAGACAAAAAGGCATTAAAATCATGCAGAATTACATACCAAATAGCTGCACAGCCATGGTGTCACCTTAGAACAGCCATGCATTTAGTGGGGCATCAATCCCAATGCCAGCAATAACATCCACGCAAGAAGTCTATTTAAGGTCCGTACAGTGGGGTATTCACCCGGGGAGCAACAGGTGGATGGCCACAAGTTTATTGCAGCCAGGTAAGGGGTGCTGCTTGGTCCTACGAGGTAAGGAGGAAAGGAAAGGAATAAATAAAATAATGTGTAGTGCTACACATTATTTTATTTATTGGTTTGTGATTTTGTCTATAGATCAGTGTATGCGGCTTTCTTTGCACTCTTATTTTCAATTTCACTTAGCGCAGAAAAACCCTAGAATTTTGAAAAAGGAAAGGAATGCCGGCCTGAGGGAGGGAGTCAAATTTTTATTGAGTTAGGTCCAGCAGGTGGCGGTATGGGCAGAGCATACCCCACTGGTAGGCTGACATGGAGTGGTCAGGAAACATAATTTCATACTTATGTGATTGCCTCACTGATTTTCCCAGAAGTCTGCACTAAGATACAAGTCTGATTTTTGGTAACCACTGCAACAAAAATTGAATTTTTTAGAATATACTCCCAATAGGAAAAAGTGTCTAAAGGGATGCAGGTGCAGCAGCTGGTTGATAATTATAAAACCACTCCCATTAGACATACTCAGAACATGGGCTGGTTATTGCTGGTCTGCAGGCACCTGCAGATGCTACAGTACATAGCAGCACTTCAAATCTGGATCTCATTTTTGGACTAGAGCCTCCTTGAACATAACCGCAAGGTGACGTGTCTTGCCAGTTGCATTAATGATGCATTCACCATCGGAGGAGATAGCAGCAGGTTGACCTTTGGCTTTTTAAGGGGATACAGTTTTGACAGCCTGTTGTTTATACCCCTCGACCCCTTCCATTCTTCCTGGATTACCTCCACTTCACCCCAGGCAATTGCATCCCTAACTGCCCTTGCAAAAGGTTCTATTACGTAAAAGATCAAAGCCTGTGGCCCCTTTAATACCTTTATCCTCTTACAATTTGGACACCACCAACTGAGGAGTAAAGGCTTCATGCATCAACTCCTTGACCAATTCTTTACTCAAGGCCACTTCTTACCTGACATCCCCTTCTTTGTCAGTTATCGCTTACTCCAAGCTGACTTGACATACTAGCTTTTCAGGCAATGATTTTCCACCACAAATGCAGCAACCATAAGGGTTGATAACTCGTGGTGTTTGTAAAAAGGAAGCAATAATAATTAGAGGCGAGATGATGACCTTGATGAATATTTCCTGGATGTCTTCGCCTAAATGGCGACTCTTCTGGCCTTTAGAGCTCCCTCCATCTTAAGGTCCTTGCAGGGCTGTATGCTGCGTGATCCAAGCAGACTTGACATACTAGCTTTTCAGGCAATGACTGTCCACCACAAATGCAGCAACTATTAGCATTGGTAACTTGTGATATTTGTAGATGGGGAATAATGAGAGGTGAGATCACGACCTTGATCAACATTGCCTGGATGTCTTCGCTTAGATAGCGACTTGTCTTGACCTTTAGAGGGCTCCCTCCATCTTGAGGTCCTTACAGTGCTGTGGATATTGGCTCTCTTTTTCTCAATATCTTCACTACTTACCTAAGCTCTGTACCCTAAAGGCAATGGGTGGTCTGACTGGGCAGCGCTCCCCATAGAAACAGAGTAAAGCAGAAGACTGAAATGAAAAACAACATGACGCAGTGATCCCAGAAAAAGCAATGAGAAGGAAATAGGAAGAGCCAGGGTGAATGCCATAAAGAGCACAGTGATCCCAGAGCAACACTGAGCAGGAGACAGCAATGGGCTTGGGCGTGTTCGGATCAAGCCCACCAGGAAGCCGGCACTGCACACCGCCAATCATAGGCAGCGTGTGTATGTGCACACACATACAGCCAAGGTGAACGCCAAAAAAATGGAAAACATACCTGAAAACAATGACCGCATAAGTATCTAGCATGCATGCGTAGAGCACTCCACCATGTGTTGCCTAAAAATGCCAAAGAACATTTAAAACGGTTACATTGGCCATTAGTAATGATATCAGTGCCTGAGCATGCTCAGATCGCCACCTTGGAAAAGGGCTAGCCAGGAAACTGGCCACAGAGGCTTCAGCACTTCCTGCTTTTCATGCTCAGAGTTTACTTGCACTGCTGCAGCCATCTTGGAAATGGCAAAAAAAAAAAAAACAACACAGACAAACAGAGAAAATAAGTAAAAAGTATATGGAAAGCAAAGGGAAAATGCTCCCACTTATGCCAAAGCTTATGTAGAGCTTTCTTTGACAGGCATGCACCACCAGAGTGGGGCTCCAACCACATAGCTCATGTAGAGGCTGTACAGGAAGGACTTCCACCCAGGAGAGGCTGAACTTTGCCCCCCAGACCACCAGACTGGGGCTCCAACCATATAGCTCATTTAGAGGCTGTACAGGAAGACTTCCACACAGGAGAGGCAGAACCTGGTTGGGGCGACAAACATTAAGGGATACCTTGCAACTGCAGTCCTGATCAGGGGAGGACAAAAAGGAGAATGTTGCAAGCCAGGTCTGTCTTTGATTTATAGTTAACCAGTCCTATCAGGTTGTGGGGGCGGAGCCACAACCCATTGTATGCTGCCATGAAAAAAAAATTATATATATACTGTGAGAACTAGCATCAAAGTTAGAGCATTTAAGGACACCGCCACTTGCTTGTCTTCTTTTTAAGGGCTTTTCTTGGCAATTTTTATTAAAAGAAAGTTCAGCATTTACAGAGGTTTCTCTCACAGGGGTTTTAAGCATTTCCTCTCCTTCAACATAAACCATATTTAGCCCCCCTGGCTTGTACTGGTAGCACTGCTGCTCTGGCCTTACACTCCAGGCCTGCCCTGTCTCCTACAGACTGTTCACCGACCAACTTGGTGCACACAGCTAGCAGCCTCTTGCTGCACTAACTCCCAAGTAGAGCCCTTTTGACTCCTGGGCCAGACCTCCTCTCTGCCAGTCTTGAGCCCAGAACTCTGCCACATATCCCCCCTCCCCTTGTTTTGACCCATGAGGGGTCGGAACATACAAGCCTAACCTCAACTTTGCATCCCTTTTCCAACCATCACCTACATGGGCCCAATCCTGTCTTACATCGCTTTTATCAAAGGGGGACTTTACTTCCTGTCTTGTGGGGTGACTTGACTTTCCCTGTGTCCCCCCTGCTACACTCACTTTGGCTATACAAAAACACTGCAATGCCTTTTTATGGGTGTGTTTCCAAAAGCGACATATTTTCCTTGGGACCACACTGATCCTTTTAACTTAAGGGAATTTACACAGGACTTGTTCAGTTTACTCCAACTTTTTTCTCTTTACCTTTTAAAGGGGGCACCTTTCCAACTTTATATATCTTTTTAGCTATAAGTGTGGGCACTTTTATTGGGGTGACACTGGTCCCTCTCTGCTTTCTATATACGGCACCCACTTACTGTCCAAACTTATCTTTGCTTGTTTCCCCATGTACTTGGCATGCTTTATTGCATCAGTTTCCTCACTAACATTCACATATGACTGCAGGAAGTTCATATTTTCTTTCTGAAGAGCAGCCAGATCCCCTTGCCATTCAGAGGATTTTAAGTCAGGTGCCAGCTTAAAGGATCCCAGCTCTTTATTCAAGTTTTCTTTCCAACAGGTAAAATATTTAAAGTTTTCTTTCCCTGGCGCTGAACACATTTTGGAAAATCTTTCCTTAAAGTGGAGTTCCGGCCTCGGGGGTCAAATTTAGATAAAAATACCCCCGGGACAGTCAGGGCTAGTACATTCCACAATGGATAGCCTCTGAACTGTCCCGGGTCGCACTTACCTTTAAGAAGAAATACTAAACCTTCTCCAGCGCTGCCATCTCAGGTGTGGGCAGCTGAAGCCAGTGCGTCCTCTTCTGTGGCCTCTTCGGTGACGTCGGAGTCCCACAATGCACTGCACCGGCCCTGCTCGTCACTTCCGGTGCAAGCGCGGCATCCCTGCACAGCTTCTGGGCATGCCCAGAAGCTGTTTAGTAGGAAATGCAGTGCCTGCACCGTAAGTGACGAGCATTGACTCCTGGGAGCAATGACGTTCAGCTCCCAGGAGTCATCGCAAACCGGAAGTGACGGCGCGGGCCGCGGCCGCAGAGGGAGGAAGTGGAAGGAAGGTGAGTATATTTTCTTCAATATCAAGGTAAGTGACCAAAAAAAAAAAATTGGGAGCATCCATTTCTTTTTCAGGTGGCCCTCAGCAAGCGGATGGCCCAAAATCGATTTTTTTGATTTTGAGGCCGGAACTCCGCTTTAAAATTACCTTTCTGAACCTGTAGGGGGCCTACTTCCACAACACCTTTTAACTCTGCTGTATCTTTTGGGCCAATATCCATCTCATTACAATTTTCAAAATTAGCAGCAACCATGTCAACTTGACCCTCAGGTCTACTATTATTCTCATTGTTACTAATGGGAACTACATCATCAGCATTTACCAATGCCTTGCACTTTTGCTCATTTTCAGAACCATCAACACATTTATCATAACTCATTTCAGTGTTTGACAGGGCAGTGTCTGGAGAGCAATCACACAGAGTGGAGTGATCATCTCCCATGGCGACATCACTATTCTCAACTCCACTGGCACATGTCCCTCTTCCAGAAACTCTCTCGACAACTGACCATCACTACATAATTCCATATTCAGATTGGTGAACCCAATCACTTAATTTGTACTTGTGCCATCAGGAACTTCCACCAACACCAGATTGTTTGGCAATATCTCACTCATTACCACATCATCAGACTCTTTGTTGACTGTGGACAAGGCCTCTGCTGTGCGTTCCCCCTTACTTGACACTTCTATCTTGTGAGCGATATCTGCAGCAAATTACAAATTACAAATTACTCTGCAGGTCCTTCATCTGGCACTGCAGAAATCATGTCCGTTGCACTGTTACTAGCGGAGGCCTTTTCCAATAAAGCCAACAGGCTTTTTGCCCATCTGTTCCAGTCTGTTATCTCTGCGCTCCCATCAGAGGTACCATGCAGCACCACTCCAACTGCCCAATGAGACCCAGTGGGACAGAGTGGCTCAGCAACAGACACATTGCACATGTCACTTTTGTTCAGACTAGACTGTGGCAATACATTTTAACTATAGCAGGGTGTAATATCACACCCTCACCACCTTGCTCTGCTGGCACTTCATTAAACGCATGAACACTTTTATACCTGTCGTCATTGCCAGACTGCAATATCCCATTTCCACCATAAATATTTTGAAACATTTTACTTTTAGCATTTAACAGCTTGTTATCACCAGGTTCAAGTACCGTCTTATCCATCAGTGTGGCACCATAGTTGTCCTGGGCAACCTCATGCTCCAACACACAGAGTTCCCTGGAGGTTTCTAGGGACACCTCTGTGGTCTTATATACTGTTGCTAGAGGGGATAGCATATCCTGCTTCGTAATCAACCCTACCTCATTCAACTCAGAACCTTGTTCAGCTGACACAGTAGCAATTTTTTTATCTCTTGTGAGCTGCACTAGCCCATTAGCAACTGGACCATCAACTTTAGCCAACACAATATTAGCAGTTTTACACATCACATTGTCACAGGGCACTGCAGCACACAGACAGTGGATCTCCCATTTGGGGTCACTTCCACCTTAGAGTGCACAGTCACATAATCAGTCTTTTACATGACTTTACAAGCATCAGTCTTACCCATAAGTGTACAGGTCTTGCCATCTTCATTTGAGCTCGTTGACTTTTTTCTGCTGTAGTTTTACTGGCCAACTCTCCCTAATGGACACGGAATGAGACTACAGCAGGCATCTCCGGCTGTTTAGCACACCCTGCAGGCACAACAGGAATTTCATTATTGTCGCCAGGGATGGCTGCAAACATTTTTAAACAGGAATCTGGGCTTGCAGACAACCACTTTTGCCCAGCATTATTTCCAGCAGTGTTCCAGAATGTGAGACAAGAAAAGATGCTGTGCCAAAGTTGATCCCATTCCAGGCATGGTACTTGGCGACTTTCTCCTGTTACTAAGGGAGATGGCACTCTTCCAACATGCAGAAACTCACTGGCATCTCTATGGGGATGGCGGGCCACCTCTCTTATGTAGCTCCTCCTTCCAGTTGGCACATTTTCTCCCATTGGTATGGGAAACAACGCTTTCACAGCTGCACTTTGCTGACTCCCAAACATGATGACTTCTCGCTCCATGAAGCATCATTGTTTTCAGCTTGCCATAATCTTCTGCAGGCAATCCCCCTTCTCATGCGGTCTGCAGCCTTGACATCACAGGCATTGCTATGGGCAACCACACTCCTCTCAAACTTCTGGTGAGCCTGTTGCTCACTCCTGGGACTCAGAGCAGGCTTTCCAAACACAGATGCAGACCTTTGCTTTACTAGGTAGCTTTGCACTGGAGGCTGGGACAAAGGGCACTTGGAGACTGCATGCCCCCACTCACTGCGTTGTCTAGGCTTCCCACACTGCATCCTCTTTTAAGCTTAGTACTCTGCACATCAATAGCTGGTCTCCTTGCACCAGCGTTGCTAGGGACAACAGCAGCCATCTCTCTCCGTGGCAAACTCTGTTCAGGCATGTATGGGCCTTGTTCAGGTGGTAACAACCCCTCCAGCCACAGAACTTGATCTCTCATCTCAGCCGTCTTGCATCTTTTTTTAGTTTTAACTGCCCCATCTTCACAGTTACTCCACAACACTTTGCACAGTTCAGCAATAAAATGGAGCACTGTCTTTTTAAAGCTAGTCTCTTTCCTCTTGCAGGTTCTCTTCACCTGCACACACAGATTGTGCAACCTCATGCACCAAACACAGTTCATATAACAGATGAACTTACTTTATTACAGGGATCTCCAGTTCTGCCCGCATTCTCCACCATATGTGAGAACAAGCATCAAAGGTAGAGCGTTTAAGGACACTGCCATTTGCTTGTCTTCTTTTTAAGGGCTTTTCTTGCCCATTTTTATTAGAAGAAAGTTCAGCAATCAAAAACATAGGTTTCTCTTGCAGGGGTTTTTAGCATTTCCTCTCCTTCAACATAAACAACATTTAGCCCTCCTGGCTTCTACTGGTAGCACTGCTGCTCTGGCCTTACACTCCAGGCCTGCCCTGTCTCCTACAGACTGTTCACTGACCGACCAGCCTCTTACTGCACTGACTCCCATGTACAGCCCTCCTGACTCCTGGGCCAGACCTCCTGTCTGCCGGGGTGGAGTCCAGAACCATGGTCAGGTCCTTACTAAAAGCCCAACACACACCCGACCAATTAGTATGTTGGCTATTCTGAATACCTGGACCCAGGATTAGAGATTTTATCCCACCCGGATCTCTTTGAAATCTCCAGGCTCCAGGTCCCAAACTGGCCATTTTAACCACTTAAGGACCGCCCGCCGCAGTAAAACCCTCCTGCGCGAACCGACGTAGGACTACGTCAGTCGCGCACCACCATCGGTACGCTCCCACCCCCACTCGGCAGTGGGGGACTCCGATGCACGGGGCCGCCAGCTCCGATTGCCGCTGGCCACCCGCGATCGCTCCCCGCTGAGAGAGAAGAACGGTCAGCTGTTGTAAACACAGCCAACCGTTCTTCCCTCTGGAGTGATCACAGAGTACCTGTGATCCTTCTATATAGGATCACAGGTCTCTATGATCATTTCAAAAGCCCCCCCCCAGTTAGAAACACTCCCCTAGGCTTACAATTAACCCCTTGATCACCCACTGTGTTAACCTCTTCCCTGCCAATGTCATTATTACAGTAACAGTGCATATTTTTAGCACTGATTACTGTAGTAATGCCACTGGTCCCCCCAAAAGTGTCAAAAATGTCAGTTAGGGGTCCGATCTGTCCGCAACAATGGCGCAGTCCCGCTAAAAATCACAGCTCACCACCATTACCAAAAAAAAAAAAAAACAATAAAAATGACATAAATCTTTCCCCTAGTTTGTAAAGTAACGCAGTGCCAAATCGCAAAAAATGGCCTGGTCATTAAGGGGGCAAATCCCTCCGGTCCAGAACTGGTTAAAAGTTAACACTGAGGAAACTGAAAAGCCAGTTTCCTCTTAATATCACAAGCTCCCTGGAGCCCCTCAACCCGTCTATTTAAGAATTCTGGGTCACAACTTCTTTCTGGAACCTGGCAGGGTAAAACTCTGACACACAACAGAAAGGTTGAGTTAATTTTTCACCATTTTAACTGGTTTTCGGTGTGATTTTTTTATGTTGTCAGCTTCTGTTAGTACGGGTTTAATTACAAATTACAGGAGCATCACAAACTTGGAATGCAATTATTTCCTACAATTTTGAGAAGGTGCCCATAATTTTGTCCAGTCAATTTTTGGAGCTTTGCGTGGAATGTGTCAAATTTGGCTTTTTGTTTCTCTACTTTTTTGTGTCATACCAATACAAACAGAAGAAATAAACATGAGAATGCCTAAACATATGTAATTGCGACATTTTTTGGGTGAAGTGGTGCAATATCTGCCAGAAATGCAGGGGTACCAATATTTTTGGCCATGACTGTATATAAAGTATATACCGTATCTCAAAAAAGTGAGTACACCCCTTACATTTTAGTAAATATTTTATTATTTCTTTTCATGTGACAACACTATAGAAATGACACTTTGCTACAATGTAAAGTAGTGAGTGTACAGCTTGTATAACAGTGTAAATTTGCTGTCCCCTCAAAATAACTCAACACACAGCCATTCATGTCTAAACAGCTGGCAACAAAAGTGAGTACACCCCTAAGTGAAAATGTCCAGTTTGGGAACAAAGTGTGAATATTTTGTGTGGTCACCAATATTTTACAGCACTGCCTTAACCCTCTTGGGCATGGAGTTCACCAGAGCTTTACAGGTTGCCACTGTCCTCTTCCACTCCTCTATGACGACATCATGGAGCTGGTTGGTTTTAGAGACCTTGCGCTCCTCCACCTTTTGTTTAAGGATGCCCCACAGATGCTCAATAGGGTTTAAGTCTGGAGACATGCTTGGCCAGTCCATCACCTTTATCCTCAGCTTCTAGTGATGAGCCGAACACCCTCCTATTCGGTTTGCACCAGAACACCGCGAACAGGCGAAAAGTTTGTTACAACAAACAAACTACATTTTGAAGTCTATGGGACTCGAACGTCAAAAATCAAAAGTCCTCATTTTAAAGGCTTAAATGCAAGTTATTGCCCAAAAATGTGTATGGGGGTCCGGGTACTGACCTGGGGAACATGTAGCAACGCAAACTATTTTTTTCCAAAGGATAGTTTTTAAAGGAGCAGTGATTTACTGATTTTAATAAGGCCTACAGTGAAACTATAAAAATGAAAAATTCCTTTAAATATCGTGGATCAAGCTGTGAGTAATAATTATTCACTTGATCGCGCCTAGGTATTAAATTGGTGAAATTTATATTTAATTTATATCAAAAAGGATTGAGCAGCTAGTCAAAAAACAACGGTGTGTTGAGAATTGTAAATATCGTGCCTGGGGGGTCCCCTTAATGTGCCTGTAAAGTAGCGCATCTGTATGATGTATGTAGACTGCTGCAGCAATACTGACATTTCTAAAGGAAAAAATGTCATATACAAATATACATACAAAGTTTCAAATCGCATGTACTTGTCATACAGATGCAGAAAAATTGGGCCTTTGCTGTTGGTGGTGCCTGAACACCGTAACCCCTCACAGTTACTCTTGCTGGGCGCAGGAACGGGCCATGTTGGTAAAAATTCCATACAAATTTGAAATCGCATGTACTTGTCATACAGGTGCAGAAAAATTGGGCCTTGGTTGTTGGTGGTGCCTGAACACCGTAACCCCTCACAGTTACTAATGATGGGTGCAGGAACGGGCCCTGCTGGTAAAAATTCCATACAGATTTGAAATCGCATGTACTTGTCATACAGGTGCAGAAAAATTGGACCTTGGTTGTTGGTGGTGCCTGAAAACCGTAACCCCTCAGAGTTACTCAGGCTGGGCGCAGGAACGGGCTCTGCTGGTAAGAATTCCATACAAATTTGAAATCGCATGTACTTGTCATAGAGGTGCAGAAAAATTGGGCCTTGGGTGTTGGTGGTGCCTGAACACCGCAACCCCTTGCAGTTACTCTTGCTGAGCACCGGAACAGGCCCTGCTAATAAAAATTCCATACGAATTTGAAATTGGCAAAGATCAAGTGTTGTATGTGTTCTTATCAGTGATCTAGTGGGGGTGCTGTGCTGTCATCTGAACTGGCCAAGGTTGGGTGTCGGCTATGCAAACCTGCTGGAGTGATGGGGACCTGGATGGTTAGTATTGGCAGGAACTGAAATTGGGCCTTTGGTGTTGGTGGTGCCTGAACACCATAACCCCTCACAGTTACTCTTGCTGGGCACAGGAACGGGACCTGTTGGTAAGAATTCCATCCAAATTTGAAAAAGCATGTACTTATCATACAGGTGCAGAAAAATTGGGCTTTTGGTGTTGGTGGTGCCTGAACATCGTAACCCCTTGCAGTTATTCTTGCTGGGCGCAGGAACGGGCCCTGCTAGTAAAAATTCCATACAAATTTGTAATCGCATGTACTTGTCATACAGGTGAAGAAAAATTGGGCCTTGGGTGTTGGTGGTTTCTGAACACCATAACCCCTCACAGTTACTCTTGCAGGGTGCAGGAACAGGACCTGCTGGTAAGAATGCCATACACATTTGAAATTGCATGTACTTGTCATACAGGTGCCAAAAATTGGGCCTTTGGTGTTGGTGCCTGAACACCGTAACCCTCACAGTTACTCTTGCTGGGCGCAGGGCACAGGGACAGGGCCTGCTGTTAAAAATTAAATACAAATTTTAAATTGTATGCACCTGTCATACAAGTGCAGAAAAATTAGGCCTTGGGTGTTGGTGATGACCTAAACCAAAAACATTGTTGGAAGCTAGCAGAATCAAGGTTGAGGAATAGGATAGGCAGCATATGCAGTCTTCAAGGGATGGCAGAGCCCTAGCAAATTCAACAGAGTCTGTGGATAGACGCACTCTTTTGTCTGTCACAAAACCCCCAGCAGCACTGAATGTCCTTTCGGAAAGCACGCTGGAAGCAGGACAGGCCAGTAGCTTCATTGCATATTGAGCAAATTCTGGCCAGTGGTCCATCCTCAAGACCCAGTAACCCAGTGGATGCTCAATAGGAAAGGTCTCCAAGTCTGCTCTTGCCCCTAGATAATCATGCACCATATGATGGAGATGCTGCTGATGGTTGCTTAAACCTAACAGCCCTGGGTGCTGCTGAGGACTAAAGAACTGTTTAAAGGCATTGGTCAGCTGGCCGCCTTCTCCACCGCTCCTCCTTTAGCTGAACGATGCCTAAGAAACACATCCAGATAATGTTAACCTCCCAGTGTCTGGAAAGGTGTTACATAAATTTTTTTTCAAGGCCTTCTCAAGATGTTTTATTCTCTGCTCCCTCTGAGAAGGCAGGACGAGCTCTGCAACTTTACCCTTGTAATGTGGATCAAGAAGGGTTGCCAACCAGTAATTATCCCTCTCATGATACCACGAATCCTCGGGTCCTTTTGTAGGCTTTGCAGAATCAGGGAGCCCATGTAATGTAAGTTTGAGGAGGCATGAGCTTCTGAGTCCTCTGGGTCATTAAGGATGACTTTGTCAGGAGCAACCTCTCCCAAACCACGTACAACTCCTGGGGTTTCTGGGGAATAAAAACCATCCCTTGAAGACTTCTGTATGCTTTCCTCTACATCCATGCTGCCACAATCCTCCTCCTCCTCTACCTCTTGTGTGTTTTGTGTACCTGCAGGCATCATATGTGCATAAAGGGGGCCTCGTGAGGAAAGGAAGTCCTCCTCTTTCTCCCGCTGTTCTGCCTCAAGTGCTCTGTCCATGATTCCACGAAGCGTGTGCTCCAGCAGATAGACTAGAGGGATAGTGTCACTGATGCATGCATCGTCCTCGTGGCCTCCTCAAATGGTGACAGGACGGTGCATGCATCCTTTACCAAATGCCACTGGCGTGGTGAAAAAAAGCCAAGCTCCCCTGAGCCTGTCCTTGTGTCATACTCACACAGGTACTCATTGATGGCCCTCTGCTGCGTATGCAGCCACTGCAGCATTGCCAATGTTAAGCTCCACCTGGTGGGCATATCACAAATGAGGCGGTTGGTGGGCAGGTTGAATTCCTGTTGAATGTCAAATAGCCGAGCACTGGCATTGTATGAACGCCAGAAATGGCCACAGACTTTTCTGGCCTGTCTCAGGAGATCTTGGACGCCCGAGTATCTGGTCAAAAAACTCTGCACCACCAGATTCAGGACATGTGCCAAGCATGGAACATGTGTCAAGTGTCCCTTTCGGAGGGCGGAGAGAAGGTTGGTGCCATTGCTGCATACAACCATTCCTGGCTCAAGCTGTCGTGGCGTCAACCATCTCTGAGCCTGCCCCTGCAGAGCTGACAGAATCTCTGCCCCGGTGTGACTCCTATCCCTAGACAGACCAACTGAAGCACTGCATGGCATCTTTTAGCCTGACTTATTGCGTAGCCCCTTGAACGCTTAGGGAGCACTGCTGCTTCAGAGGACAATTCAGCAGAAGAGGACATGGAGGAAGAAGAAGAGGAGGAGGAGGTGGTGGAGTAGCCAGATGTGGCAGAACCAGCACCAGCTTTTTAGAGGCCTGGTGGCAAAACAAACTACAGCACTGTACCCTGTCCTGCATCCTTCCCAGCTGCCAGCAGAGTTACCCAGTGCGCCGTGAATGAAATGTAACGTCCCTGTCCATGCCTGCTGGACCAAGAGTCAGCAGTAATGTGAACCTTCCTGCTGACTGCTCTGTTCAACGAGGCCAAAACACTACTTTCCACATGACGGTAGAATGCCGGAATAGCCTTACGTGAAAATAAATGTCTTTTTGGAACCTACCACTGTGGTACAGCACATTCCACAAATTTGCAAAAAGGGAGCAGAGGCTACCAGATGAAAAGGCAGAACTTGTAGTGCTAATTTGGCCAAGCTAGCATCAAGACACTGAGCATGTGGATGGCTGGGACAGTATTTCTTACTCCGGTTCAGCAACTGTGGTAGTGAAATATGCCTGCTGCTCAAATCAAGCTGTGGTGTCCTGCTAGCAGATTGGGTGCAAGTATCTGTGGCACTCATTGCTATAACAAAGGTGTCTATGTTCAGGCAGAGTCTGGTAGAAGTTGTGTGGTAGTTTCCGGTGAGAAGTCTGAGGAGAACGGCAGTACCGATAAGCGGTTGGGCCTGGATTTGATTAGGGAGAATATCTGGGAAGCAAGATAAAGGAACATATTAAACCATCTACGATCACCGACAAGGGACCTGAGCGCTGATCCACTGTGACAGATTGGGGAGACCCTGAAGGGGGTCGATACTAGCTTCAGAACTGCATTCATCTGGTAAGAGGCAATTTGGTTTATTTTCCACAGAGTGTGAAGAAGTGCACTATCCCTCCCACTGCACAGGGAATCATTACTCGTGTGGTGGCTGTTTTTTTCTGCCCGTATTATTTTATCTGCTGGTAAGAGGCAAGCCCTAAAGGTGGTGGGATTCACGTTAAAAAATCAAACACGTTTGGTTGTGGAATATCCAACATAAGATTTCATCTCATCACTTGAAGATTATATGGTTTTTCCTTTATCCTAAACCTTAGGGTTTCTGACATTTTGATTTGGGACTTTCTTTTTGGACTCTATTAGACCCCTCTAGAGGGTATTTTGCACCAACAATTTTATAATTTTATCATTTTGTTTGTATCACAGAAGTCAGAAATTGATCACAGTATTGTGCACATAGTGGCATTGGTATAATTGATGTCACCACACCCCTTTTGTTGGGGTATATCATATTTATTTTTACATATTTATTTTGGATAGCACCAACATCACATATATATCACCATATTGTTTATCACATTCACAGGTTGCTACACTTGTGGTTTACATCACTTTAATAGTGTTAGTATTCCAGTTTAGAGCACCAAACTAATTTATTTTTCAGCTGTGGGAACATGACTGCTTGTTTCTTGTTCATCATTGTCACCCCCTCTCTCTAGGCTCACGTTATTCCCTTCATCAACCTGGGAACCAACATCACAGCTTTCAAATTGCTGCGTATCCTCCAGCAGCATGTCACTGACACTATGATCGAATAGTTCAGGTGACAGCTGTGGAGAAGGAGCCTGTGGAACGTGCTGCTTTTGCAGCTGCGGTGGAAGGCAAACTATGAGCCTGGATGACAGAGGACGAGGAGGATGAGGACGGCTTCGTTATCCACTCCACCAACTCTTCTGCATGTTGTGGCTGGATAACAAGGCCAGCACCGGAAAAAAGGACGGGCTGCAGAGGTTGCACCATGTCTGTGATCACCACTTTTCACTCTGGACACAGAGGCTGCTTGCCCTCTTTTCGTGGCCTGTGAGCGTCTGACTCTCCTTGTCGGTCTTTCAGACATGATGTGGATTTTGGGGGGGGGGGGGGGTTTATTACTGGTTGATCAATATATAATCTATATATAATGCACTGCTGATATGTACTGAACTGACCGATAGATACGGAATGACCTGATATATACTCAAGTGGCCTATATATATGTAGATATCAATATATGGTCTATACCTAATTAACCGATAGATACTCAATGGCCTAATATATACTCAATTCTCATATATAGACATCAATGTATGGTCTATATTGAACTGACCCGATAGATACTCAATGGCCTAATATATACTCAATTGTTCTATATATTGACATCAATGTATGGTCTATACTGAACTCACCCGATAAATACTCAATGGCCTAATATATGCTCAATTGTTCTATATATAGATATCAATGTATGGTCTATACCGAACTGACCAATAGATACTCAATGGCCAAATATATACTCAATTGTCCTATACAGTAAAACCTTGAATTACGAGCATAATTTGTTTCCCGGAAACATGTTTGTAATCCAAAGCACTCTTATCTCAAAGCGCATTTCCCCATAAGAAATCATGGAAACTCAGATGATTCGTTCCACAACCATTTATTCATAAGTCTTTTCGTTTATAGGCCATATAAAAAGATTATAGCAATGTGATAGGTTGTGTAAGCATAAAATGTCCATCCAAAAATGGCAGCCTCCACAAGGGGATTAGAAGCAAAATTCAGCAGGAGCTACAGAGTATAAAAGAGAAGAGAGGCACCTCTAAGTGTAGCAATATGGTTACATTTAATGAAGGTTCAAAATTTAGCAACTCAAATGGTTGATGAATAAAAGAGGCACATCTAAGTATATAGGCATCTAGAGTAAAGCTGTCCACATAGACTATCCTCCGCACCGGCGGCTCTCACCGCTGTCAGTCTGTATTTGTGACCAGGAAGACTACCCTGCAGTAGAGCGATCTGAAAGCGAGGCTTGAAGCGCTCGTGGAGCGCAGCATGGAAGGGATGACATCAATGGCAGTGTGGAGGATGGTCTATGTGGACAGCTTTACACCAGATGCCTGCGTACTTAGATGTGCCTGTTTTAATTATCAACCATGTGAGTTGTTAAATGTTGTACCTTCATTAAATATAACCATATTGCTACATTTAAAGGCACCTCTCTTCTCTTTTATACTCAGTTGTGACGTGATGCTACTTGTGTATCAAGTCATTGCTTGTATATCGAGTCAAAATGTATTTTAAAAATGTGCTTGTCTTGCAAAGCGCTCTCAAACCAATTACTCTCAAACCAAGATTTTACTGTGTGTGTATGTGTGTGTGTGTTTGTGTAAATATATGGTCTATACTGAACTGACCAATAGATACTCAGGGCCTAATTCATTGTACCTCCAATGCTGATTTTGTTCTATTTTACCTCCATTTTGACTATTTTTAGGTGCAAATGCAATTCACTATAACACCATCAGAAACATTATGAGCAGTGTCAAATACATTAAGATCAAATAACGTCAGGACTGGACTTAAAAACAGTCCAGCTAAAAGTTAAGTAGAAAAAAAGATATTAATAAAAGTGTAAAATGCATAAATAGCTCCAGAGTCAATTTCTGGCAGATAGCCCATGTGCGCATGCTCCATACCAAAAATTAGGCTGAAAATAACGTTTTTGAAAATGTTAGTGGGAGTTATAGTGAATTTGCCGCAAATACCGCCGCTAATGAGCGCTATTCCGGCGCTAATGAGAGAAATGCACATATCTTTTTTTTTTTTTTTGCACATATCTATGTATGTCTATATATATATATATATATATATATGGATCACAATATATATATATATATATATATCTATACATATATATATATATATGTGTATATATATATATATATATATACAGTATATATATATATATATATACACACACACACACACATATATATATATATATATATATATATATAGATGCCCAAAAAATAATTATATGTATATATACAGTGCCTTGCGAAAGTATTCGGCCCCCTTGAACTTTGCGACCTTTTGCCACATTTCAGGCTTCAAACATAAAGACATAAAACTGTAATTTTTTGTGAAGAATCAACAACAAGTGGGACACAATCATGAAGTGGAACGAAATTTATTGGATATTTCAAACTTTGTTAACAATTAAAAAACTGAAAAATTGGGCGTGCAAAATTATTCAGCCCCTTTACTTTCAGTGCAGCAAACTCTCTCCAGAAGTTCAGTGAGGATCTCTGAATGATCCAATGTTGACCTAAATGACTAATGACGATAAATAAAATCCACCCGTGTGTAATCAAGTCTCCGTATAAATGCACCTGCACTGTGATAGTCTCAGAGGTCCGTTTAAAGCGCAGAGAGCATCATGAAGAACAAGGAACACACCAGGCAGGTCCGAGATGCTGTTGTGGAGAAGTTTAAAGCCGGATTTGGATACAAAAAGATTTCCCAAGCTTTAAACATCCCAAGGAGCACTGTGCAAGTGATAATATTGAAATGGAACGAGTATCAGACCACTGCAAATCTACGAAGACCTGGCCTTCCCTCTAAACTTTCAGCTCATACAAGGAGAAGACTGATCAGAGATGCAGCCAAGAGGCCCATGGTCACTCTGGATGAACTGCAGAGATCTACAGCTGAGGTGGGAGACTCTGTCCATAGGACAACAATTAGTCGTATACTGCACAAATCTGGCCTTTATGGAAGAGTGGCAAGAAGAAAGCCATTTCTTAAAGATATCCATAAAAAGTGTCGTTTAAAGTTTGCCACAAGCCACATGGGAGACACACCAAACATGTGGAAGAAGGTTCTCTGGTCAGATGAAACCAACAATGCAAAACGTTATGTTTGGCGTAAAAGCAACACAGCTCATCACCCTGAACACACCATCCCCACTGTCAAACATGGTGGTGGCAGCATCATGGTTTGGGTCTGCTTTTCTTCAGCAAGTACAGGGAAGATGGTTAAAATTGATGGGCAGATGGATGGAGCCAAATACAGGACCAAACACAGCTCCTGGTTTTTTGTTTTCTTTTCTTCATATTTGTCTGGATGTAATTCAGATATCTTTTGTGTCTATTGAATGTAATCCATTTCTTGTATTTTTTGTGTGTGTGCAATGGCAGTACAGTATGAACATGGGTAGGGTTTCTCCCTTTACTCCAGCGAAGTGTGTATGGGTGTGTATGAGGGGGGGGGGGTGTGTGGGGGGGATGGTGTGTGTGTGTGGGGGGGGAAAGTGTGTGTGTGTGTGGGGGGGGGGAGTGTGTGTGTGTGTGTGGGGGTGGGGAAGGAGTGTGTGTGTGTGTGTGTGTGGGGGAGGGAGGAGTGTGTTTGTGTGTGTGCGGGGGGGAGGAGTGTGTGTGTGTGGGGGGGGAGGAGTGTCTGTGTGGGGGGGGAGTGTGTGTGGGGGGGGAGGAGTGTGTGTGTGTGGGGGGGGGGGGAAGGAGTGTGTGTGTGTGGGGGGGGGGAGGGATGTGTGTGTGTGTGTGTGTGGGGGGGGAGGAGTGTGTGAGGGGGCTAAATTGTAACAAATAATTAAAGTGTGTATTTATATATTTAGCTAAAAATATATATAAATTAAGGAATAATACAACATTTCCATTCAGCCTCTGTGGATGAATGTAACTAAAACATTTAATACAAAATCACTAAAAATGATTACTAAATAAAAGATTGCTACAGCGCTCACTCACCTTTTTAGTTGGCCTAGGTCAGTGATGATGAACCTTGGCAACACAGGTGTTTTGTAACATTTCCCATGATGCTCACCTACACTGCAGATTACATGAACATTATGGGAAATGTAGGGCAAAAACATCTAGGGGGGGAAGGGTTAAGGGTTACCATCACTGGCCTAGGTAAAACATTTCCAATACATTTTAGTTGTCTGTGTGCGCCATTTTTAAAATAAAGCAAAATCTCTTTACAATAAATTTCAAATGGCACATTGGCGTTCGCCCTAGACCAGAAATGACACCAAATTGGGTTGCACACATTCCAGCAAGTGGTCACAATCAACTGGCTAATCATGGTGAGGGCCACTTTCAGCTGTGCAGGGTGCAATTATGCATTTGCCAAGTTTCAGTATTTATTTACAGCTGTCTAAAATTTAAGGAGGTGATGGCACACTTTGGATTTGAACTCATGCTCTCAGTGTTTATAGACAGGAACACTAACCACTAAACCATTGATCTGAGCATGATTACCTCTGGAATATTTATTCCCATGTTTCAATAGTTAACCACTTCCTTACAGGGCAGTTACACCCCCTTCCTTCCCAGGCCAATTTTCAGCTTTTTATACTGTTGCATTTTGAATGAAATGGCATTCATATGCAAAGTAAGTGTGTGTGTGTGTGTGTGTGTATGGGTGGGGGGGGGGTCTGTGCTTGTAATCAGAGCATTGATTACCAGTGCAGACCCTTGGGGGATGCCACTAGAGCCATCAGGGATTGCTGACCCATGGCCACCAGGGATGCCCACCCATGCCACCATTGATGCCAATCAGTGCTCAGGGAACCTGTTAGTGCCCTCCTCATCAGTGCTGCCCATCATTACCATCTATCAGTGCTGCCCACCAGTGCCAATCATTGCCCATCAGTGCCACCTATCAATGCCCATCAATGCTGCATATCAGTGCCGCCTATCAGTGTCCATCAGTGCTGCATATTAGTGTCTCATCAGTGTCTCATCAGTGCCTGCCAGAGCAGCCTCGTCAGTGCAACCAAAAACATATTGATTTACCA